>NC_051319.1:12641300-13327300 GCF_015220235.1 Choloepus didactylus
GATAATGGCATTTGGGGGACATAATACATTCAAACTGACACAACAACTGACTCTAGTCTGCTGGGAACCCAAAAGCAGAGAGATAATCAAGCTTGTAGGAGTTATGACCAAAAAGTAAAAAGATGGCAATAAAGCCAAGAGATCTATAAACACTCTGAAAAGGTTTCTCAGGAGCCATTCCTGCCTGCTCCTTGAAACTTGGCTGAGCATTGTGGCTGTTGAAAAGCAGCTTTGGGACAAGTGTGGGGTCTCTAGTCAGATGGGAGCAAAGGGCTTTCTTGTGTAGAAATGCATTTGCCGCCTTGACTGAGGCACAGGTGGAGGCAGCCACCACCTGTAGCCATTGTAGAGACATTTACAGGAGCCAAAGAGGAGCACATAAATGGAGCCTGGCTTTATTAAAGGCAAAGTTGGAATGACACGCCAAAGTTATGAAGACCCGTTTTAGAGAGACAGCAGAGCGGCCTCTAAGTGTGTGGTGTAACGGACTTCTGTGAAATCACAGAAGTAGACTCAACAGGAAGCCACAAGAACTCATTTAAATGAGACCTTGTTTTTTCAAAGTGTAAACAAGAATATTAGCAGAGGTGTAGGTTTTTATTACCTCTATTCATGTGGAAGGAGAGGGAAATACCAATGCGACTCATCTGACAAATCTTATAAGCATTTAGACCATTTAGGAATACAGGGATGTCAATTATAATATCATTACCAGGGCAGCAACTTATCAAGAGAGACAACCTATTACAAAATTCTACTTAGAGATTTAAGATTTCTTCCAAAATGAAATAAGCTTCAGTGGCAGAGAGATTCCAAAAGGAGCCGAGAGGTCACTCTGGTGGGCACTCTTACGCACAATATAGACAGCCCGTTTTAGGTTCTAATGAATTGGAATAGTTAGCAGTAAATACCTGAAACTATCAAACTACAACCCAGAACCCATGAATGGTATGTGAATATATCTCAATAAAAATGAATTAAAAAAAAAAAAAAAAAAAGATTTATTCCATAGGACCTGGCAACAATTTCTGAAGTCAGGAAATCCTGTAAGAATCCCTTGTTCAAAAATACATCCAGACCCGGCATCGTGGGACGGAGAACATCTTCTTGACCAAAAGGGGGATGTGAAAGGAAATAAAATAAGCTTCAGTGGCAGAGAGATTCCAAAACAAGCCGAGAGGTCACTCTGGTGGGCACTCTTACGCACACTTTAGACAACCCTTTTTAGGTTCTAAAGAATTGGGGTAGCTGGTGGTGGATACCTGAAACTATCAAACTACAACCCAGAACCCATGAATCTCGAAGACAGTTGTATAAAAATGTAGCTTATGAGGGGTGACAATGGGATTGGGAAAGCCATAAGGACCACACTCCACTTTGTCTAGTTTATGGATGGATGAGTAGAAAAATAGGGGAAGGAAACAAACAGACAAAGGTACCCAGTGTTCTTTTTTACTTCAATTGCTCTTTTTCACTTTAATTATTATTCTTGTTATTTTTGTGTGTGTGCTAATGAAGGTGTCAGGGATTGACTTAGGTGATGAATGTACAACTATGTAATGGTACTGTGAACAATCGAAAGTACGATTTGTTTTGTATGACTGCGTGGTATGTGAATATATCTCAATAAAATGATGATAAAAAAAAATACATCCAAAGATGTATGAATATTTACTAAATCTCTATATTGAATAGAAAGCAAGATTAATTCTCTGTGAATGGTGTCAATTTGATTACACTTTGGGAAAGAGTTCGAAGTTAGAGAATTGGCGTCTCTTCCTCTGAATCTGTGGAGGAGGAGAGAGAGCTCATTCCTCTCTTTCTGAGACTTGTTTTTTGTTTTTAGGGATTTTTTTTTGTCAGTGGTTAATTAAGACAACTTGAAATTTTTTAAGTTTAGGCTGCAGAATGTCATTAGATTAATTTATCAGAAAGAGCATCTCTGAGGAGCTCAAATTTTATCAGAAGAAATTGAAAAAGGATAAATGAGGATTTTGTTTCATAATAATGGAATAAGGGGTATGCAGGGTTCTACAGAATTGAGGGAGATATTTGGTTTGGGAACAAAGTTATTAGTCATATTGCAGATTAAGAGGCAAAGCTGCATAATGTGTACAGATTATGTAATAAGGTTGACTGGAAATGTTTGGAAATGGGTGGAGGTGAAGGGAGCACATTACAGTGAGTATAACTAACAGCGATTACATGTGGGTGTGGTTCTGGTTAAAAGCGAAAGTTTAGGGTCATATATGTCACTAGAAGGAAAGCCAGAGGATGAAACATGGGACTGTATAACACAGTGAACCCTCTTCAGGGTGAAAATGTTCTAGAATTAATTGTGGTGATAAATGCAAAACTCTGTGAATATACTAGAAGACAGTGATTCTACACTTGAGATGGATTGTATGGTATGTGTATTTATCTCAACAAAACTGCTAAAAAAAAAGAAAAAAAATAGCCAAAGCTATAAAAACTGCAGCTCAGCCACTAATGCAGTGGTAACTGTATTAGGAGGACAGGCAAGAGGAGATGGCTAATCGTGGGCAGCGTGAGTCTTGTTAACCACTGTTTCTCTCCCACAGAGCCAACCACCAGTAGCAATATCTTCCAACAGGAGATAGTGGTGGAACATGCACGAGGTCAGGATATTGGCAGTATGTTAGTTTACTCTTTAAATTTCCAAAACGGAAACAAAACCTAGGAAAAGCACAAAAAAAGGAATGCCACTGCTCATCAAGCCAAAATAACTTCCAAAGCACTTATATAGCCCATTCACTCAAGAGGAGGTAGAAATTATCTTTAAACCAGTCTAGTCACTTGGATTTAGTTGCATATCAAATTAAGTTCCTTATTTTTCAAGACTGCTTATCTGGTTTCCACTGGCCATCTTCAATTCTTCTGAGTTTATGTCACCAGCAGACTATAAGTGGTAGAAGGAAGTAAGTATTCCTGTTAGCCTTGGTGCCACAAACCTGAAGAACAATACACATTTGTCATGATGACTCTTAGTCACACAGAGAAGTTACATTTTGTCTAGGATACCATTTAATAAGGCAGTGAAATATATTGTTCATTATTCATTCAGTCTTTTTATTCAGTGAATTCATTCATTCCTCAAACTGAACCTCCTCTGGGTCAGGCACAGAGCAAGGCTCTGGAGGAGCTACAGGAAGGGAGAAGACATGATTCTTGCACTTGAAAACTCAGTGCACTTGAAAAGGCACAGAAATAATTTTCTCAACAACAGAATAAATGTCGTTTTAGAGAAAACAGTTTCTGTAGGGGCTCTGAGCACAAAGAGCCTGTTGAATTGTTTAGGGTAGGGTCCTCAGCCCTGACTAAAACTTTGTACTTCCTGGGGAAGGGGGAGATCTTAAAAAAAAAAAAAGAAAAAAAAAAAGGAAAGAAAAGATGACTTGGCCCCTCCACAGATAAATGGAATCAAAATCTCTGAAAGCAAAGCACCCCAATACATCCAAACAACAGAACATTGTTCAGCTGTAAAAAGGAATGAAGTTCTCATACACGCTACAACATGGATGAACTTTGAAAACATTATGATGAGTGAAATAAGCCAGATACAAAAGGTCATGTATTGTACGACTCCATTTATATGAAATGTCCAGAATGGCAAATCCAGAGACAGAAAGTTGATTAGTGATTGCCAGAGGTCAAGGGGAGAGGTCATCAGGAGCAACTACTAACAGGTACAGGGTTTCTTTCTGGAGTGATGGAAATGTTCCAAAATTAGATATTGGATATGGTTGTACAGCATTAGGAGTATACTAGAAATAACTGAATTGTACTGAATTGTACCCTTTAAAATGATAAATTTTATGTTATATGAATTTTCTCTGAATAAAAATAAAATTAAAAAAATAATAAGCCCCCATTGAGCCAAGGGGCTCAATGCACAGTCATGATTGAGAACCACCAATCTATAGGATAAATGAATTTTATAGCCTGGTGTGTTTGGGGATCAGCATTACTGATCTTTCCTTTTGCCACAGATTCTAACATGGTGCTGCACGGCACTTATACAGATCCTGTCTTTATTTCGAATTCTGATATTTTGTTCATCGTGGATTTTTTTTTGCATTACTTTTTAAATATTTACAATATTATAGTAAATATTATATATCTTGATTACTGCTTTTTTGACATTCCCCTAAATTTTGCACCCTGGTCCCAACCCTGGGGCTGAAGGTCAATGATTTAGGGAGTCATCAGCATATAGGTGAGAGTTTAAACCATAGAATTATATGGGATTTCACCAGGAGAGAATGTAGAGCAAAAAGAGAAGACTATCAGGGCCAGAATTTGGGGTGATATTTGCATTTAAGCATCAGCAGCAGGAAAAGGAGAGTCCGTGAAAGGTGATGGAGTAAGCAATGAGGTAGGAGGAAAACCAGAAGAAATTCATGTGATAAAGTCCAAGGAAGACAAGTTGCCAAAAGAAGGAGGACTAACAAATGCTAGAGGGAGTGCAGTTGGTTAAATAGTGGCACCAAGAAGATATGCTCAAGTCCTAATTCCCTGGAATCTGTGAATGTGACCTTTTTGGAAATAGGTTCTTGGCTAGTGTAATTAAGTTAAGGATCTCAAAATGAGATCTTCCCTGATTTCGGGTGGGTCCTAATCCAAGGATGAGTGCCCTTACATGAGAGGAAGACGCAGGGGGACAGAGAGTAAAGCCATGTGAAAACAGAAGCAGAGATTGGAGCGATGCATCTGCAAGTCAAGGAACACCAGGGATTGCCCACAACCACCAAATGGTAGGAGAGAGATGGAATAGACTCTCCCGCAGAGCCTCCAGAAGGAACCAACCTACTGACACCTTGATTTTAGACTGCTGGCCTCCAGAACTGTGAGAGTTGCATTTTTGTTGCTTTAAGTCACCAAGTCTGTGGTTATTTACTACAACAACCCTAGGAAACTACTACAGTGGGTTGAGACAGGATATCATCCAGCAGAAGCATTAGATTTAGCTAGAGAACATGGGTGCAACATCCCCAGGACCTTCTGGAGAGCAAGGGCATCTGAGGTAGGAATTGAAAGGCCAAAGAGGGAGAAAGAGCAAAGAGGGTCAGCAGTTCCTGTTGACCACTCTGTAGGGAAGGAAAGGAAGTGCTGGGGGAAAAAGACAAGAAAGCTCTAAACAGGTTTGTGAAAAGAAAAAGAATAAAGAGCCACAAAAAGGGGGAGCACTGAAGGAGTGAGAAAATTAAGAGGAAGACTGCTCCTTACACTAAGGAGGAAAAATAAGAATTAAGGAAAACACAGAATCATCTGAGGAAGAAGCTACCTGCTTGCTCCAGCCCTTTAACTTAACCTGCCCACTCAAGCCTGAGCCCTGGAAAATCCACCTCAGGCATCCCCACTTGGCTTTCAAAGTTTCTCTAGGCCTCTGTTCCCCTCCAGTACTCCTCATTCTCAGATCTTCTGGTTTCATGACCTCCTCAGGCCCCACTGGGCTCTCATTGTCACCCCAGGCACAAGGGATACTGACCTCAGGTAGTACTTTCTCTCTGGACTTATTTTTGTTGTTTCTCCTGGAAACTCCACTCCCACCACACTCTAGGCTCTGCTTGCCAGCTCATGCCACCTTGCGGGGGGTGGGGGGTGTTGAATGAGAGTGCTCGGAGGTGGATTCACCCCTGAGGCTTCCATTTCTCAGCAAAGCAGAAAGTGCAGCTGCTGGAAATGACAGCAACATGGGAGGGGCTTGTGGTAAACACTGACGGAGTCCTGAGAGTCTGGCTGAGGCTGGAAATAAAAACAATGATGACTTTTCACCCAATGCATTAAGAAAGAAACTCCGGGCAGGAATTTGGAGTAGGATTGATTCCTGGGTGGGAAATAGCAAGGCCAGGGCACTCGGTGGTCCAGGCATGAGAAACTGGAGGGGGTTGGTGAGTGTAGAATCAAAACGGTTGGCCACCAGAGTCCAAGCAAGTTGGAGAACGAGATGAAGCAGGAGGGGCTGCTAGGCAAGGAAGATGGGGGCAGGAGGCAAAGGGCATGGGCTGGTAACTGCCGGGTCAAAGAGGACCCCTAATGGGGAAGCAGGAGGAGAAAAGCAAAATGCCTGCGGGTTGCAGGCAAAGAGGGCAAAGTTAAGAGTCCCAAGTTTCAGAGGTGGAGCTGCTTAAGGATTTGATAAGGTTCACATTGTGGGCACAGGGGTGGGTTATTGAAGGGGAAGGTGAAGGGGGGTAAAGACCAGTAACAAAGAAAAGACAATGAGCTAAAAGGCTTGGTAGGTGCTGGGTGTACATGGGAGGCAGAGTAGGTAGTGGTTAAACATTCTTCACACCTACAGGGACCATAATGTGAATTTCATCTCCAACCTAACTAGTTCTGTATCTTTAGGCAAATCACTAAAGATCACTGAGCACTGGTTTCTAATCTGTAAAATAGGGAGGCTGATGCCTGTCCTCACCACATGGTTTTAAAGATCAAAATGAGATGATACCTACATGGGACCTGACTCCCAGGGGTGTAAACCTCCCTGGCAATGCAGGATATGACTCCCGGGGATGAATCTAGACCCGGCATCGTGGGATTGAGAACATCTTCTTGACCAAAAGGGAATGCAAAATGAAACGAAATAAAGCTTCAGTGGCTGAGAGATTTCAAATGGAGTTGAGAGGTCACTCTGGTGGGCACTCTTATGCACTATATAGATAACCCTTTTTTAGGTTTTAAGGTATTGGAATAACTAGAAGTAAATACCTGAAACTATCAAACTCCAGCCCAGTAGCCTTGACTCTTGAAGACGATTATATAACAGTGTAGCTTACAAGGGGAGACAGTGATTGTGAAAGCCTTGTGGATCGCACTCCCTTTACGCAACGTATGGATGGATGAGTAGAAAAAAGGGGACAAAAACTAAATGAAAAATAGGGTGGTAAGGGGGGGATGATTTGGGTGTTCTTTTTTACTTTTATTTTTTATTCTTATGTTTACTTTTTCTAGTGTAAGGAAAATGTACAAAAAATAGATTGGGGTGATGAATGCACAACTATGATGATACTGTGAACAGTTGATTGACACCACGGATGACTGTATGACATGTGAATATATCTCAATAAAACTGAGTTTTTAAAACAATGAGATGGTATGTGTTAAACCTTTAGCATGGTGCCTGTTAAGCAATAAGATACAATAAATACTGTTCTTATTACTATTAGTACCCAGTAGAAAAAGAGATACCAGGTAAGATTTTCTAGAAGGATATCTATTTTTGGTCACCAGTCCAACATCCATTCCTCTTTCCTGTAATAGTTCTTTGATTTTTATCAGTTTTATGAAGTTATCTCCACCCCAAGCAGCCCACGTGTTTCAGGGAAGGTAGAGCCATCCCCAGATCCAGGAGTTAACCCTGAGAGTAATCCAATCCCCTCAACCCCAATGCTTATTTAGGAATGGGTATATGCCCTAATTCAGAACAATGAGACACAAGGGGAGGTATTCTAGAAACTCTTGGATTTTACAAGGAAGAGATGTCTCCTCTTCCTCAGGATGTTGCATTATGTAGATGGGAAGGCTTTTGTCACATTTGTCATGTAAGGAAATCCTGCCCAACAATGAGAAAGAAACCAGCATGTGGAAAGAGCCATACCTAAAGGAATCCCAGATGAGTGGAGCTGCCACTACTATATTAACACTATCATGAAGCCAACCCTTCAATTATGCATTAATAAATGCTCTTATTGTTTAAGGCAGTTTTTTGTTCTTTGTTACATGCTGCCAAAAAGCATCCTAAATGACCCCAAAATGTTAATAGTGGTTACTTCTGGGGAGTAGGACTGGAGATTGAAGGTGGGGGTAGGGTAGGAAGGATGACTATTTTTCATTTTATTCCTTTCTGTATTATTTTGGGTTTTTTTGTGTGTGATTATGTGATTATTATATTCATAATTTTAAGCTAATTTAAATTTTATGCTCTAAGGGGACACACCTAACTTCTTAAGTAGCTAACTATGAGATCACTGTTACAAAAATTGCACATGTAATTTTCTGTTTATTGCACATGCAGAAATATAATTTTAAGCACTATTTGTGCCAAAGGAAAATTTAGCATACATTGAACCCATATTACAAAATTTTCAAGTGGTCCCACTGAGGTTCCAATGAACCTTACTTTAAGGCCACCCCTCAATAGAAACCCAAAACCATTGTTATAGTTGTGCTTTATCACAGTGCATCTAGTCAACGGCACTTTCACAGCTTTCTTCCAATTTCATCTTCTGAAGACTAAATCCAGTCACACTCATGGTTCTCTTCTGGCCTCATAGCTTAAAACAGATACCAAGAGGCCAAGAATTTCCATATCCTGGTGCAATAGATAGATAGGAGCTAAAATGGATGAATATATAGGCAGATATTTTTGTTCATTTTAAACTAACAGAGGGCAGGGAGTGAGGGCCAGTGTGTGGATTTGGATTCAGCTCCATAGTGTCTAGGGCTGCCCCCCATCGCACCCCTGCTCTCTTCTTTCTTGCTGCAGCTCATGGCCTTCCTTCTCCAGCAACAAGTGAGTCACCAAGAGATGGCAGATGATTGACCTCTCCCAGAATCCTGCCTCATACACCTAGCTTTTTAGGGGAAGAGTGACCTCAGTGATAATCCAGGGCAGAGTCCTATTTTACAGGGAGGTTTTGATCACTCAAGGCCACACGTAACCAACTAGTGATAGACATGGCAAGTGGTGACAGGCCTGCTGGCTCTTGGTCCAGTGTTGTGTGTGCTAGTCTACAGTTGTCCTGCAAACAGAACTGGGACCATTTTCAAAGAAGCTAACCCACCTTCAAACTGACAGCAGGATCTCTAACAAAATTGCTTTTTCAAAGTCTTTAGAAAATGGTATTTTAAAACTACACTTTCAACATCCAAAAATAAATAAATAAATAAATAAATAAATAAATGAAATCTAAAAATTTGGGCAAATAAAACAACACTGTCTGTACGTTTTAATGTGTTCAGAGTACTTCAGAGTCATTTGCTTTTTCAGTCCTTGTAGAAAAGAGGACTATTCCTTCTGCCTATAGAACCCGAGGACCACGTATTGTGCCTGCTAAATAGGCACTCTAGTTTGTCTCAGTAAGATGTTTTCAAAATTGTGCCCTCATAATCAAAAGGAGGATTTGAGGCTGACTGAGGATCTCTGTAAGGGATCACCATTGAGACCAAAGAGCTGACTTGTATCAGAAGGACAAAAAGGTCACTTCATCACACTCCAGTTCAAAGGCACAGGGTTTAGGGTCAGATCAAGAACCAGCCACTAAAGAATATGACTTATTTCACCTTCTTTCCTGCTTCTAGTAGGACTTAGTAAAACTACCAGGAAGGAAAGGATGGAGGAAGGGGAGAAAGAAGGTGGGGAAAGACAGAGGGAGGAGGCTAACAACTGTTTGATTAGAGTCATGAACTCCTATGGGATAAGACCTGGCTCTTTGTGCGTGTGGTGGTTTGTAGCTGTATGTACCCCCCAAAAAAACCTGTTCTTAAACTTAATCCACTGCTGTGTGTGTGAACCCATTGTAAATAGGACTTTTTGATGAGCTTAGTTCAGTTAAGGTTTGACCCATCTCATTCAGGATGATTTTAATCCTATTACTGGAGTTCTTTATAAGTAGAATGAAATTTAGATGGAGAGAGAGAAAACCACAGGCAGCAAGAAGCTGAAGGTCAATGGAACCCGGAAAAGAAGGGAGGGTCCAGGAGAGCCACCATATGCCCTGCCATGTGACAACCAGCCCCTGAATGCCAGTCTTCAGGAAGAAAGCATCACTTTGATGATGCCTTGATTTGGATTTTCTCTTGGCCTCAAAACTGTGAACAAAGAAATTCCCATTGTTTAAGCCAACCCATTGCATGGTATTTGCTTGAACAGCCATAGAAACTAAAACAGTGGGTTTAGTTTATATACTCTTGCACACATGTAGTAAACTCTCAAGATGAATATTCCTCTGTAAAGCAAAGTACCAAAAGAACCTAAGGTCAGATCTACTTTGTGACATTGACAAAGAGCCCTACTTCTAGCTACTAGCTATTGTCCTGATGAGTTTGAAACTGATCCCGCTGGGTTCCTAGTCACTCTCCCTCTGATATGTGATAAGATTAAGTGCTTAAAGTTGCCTGTCTAACAGCCTCCGGCCAAAGGAAGATAACGTTAACACAGAAAGCTCTGTCAGGACTCATTTTTAAAGCAATGTATTTCCCACAAACTATATGTTATTCAAAAGGTCCCCATTTGAGTCAGAGTCCATATGGCTTCCAATAAACCCCTTTGTATATGACTTAGGAAAGAATCTCATCCCTGGGGTCAATTTCTTTCAGGGAACATTTACTTGGCATTTGAATGAGCTGGCATCCCTGGAGGGCCTGTGGTTTGACCTTGGTCCCCGTCTGGCATGGACTCTCAGGTTGTTCAGTGTGTCATTCTAACCTTTTGAGCCCTCTGTCAGGTTCTCTGGAACCAGGACAGAATACTGGGTCCCTATCTTCTTGCAGCATTATGGCTCTTAAAAGCTATTAGCATGCAGGCACACTATGTGTGCATCTGCATGCACACACACACGCACACTGCTGCCACCACCACCAGCTGAAAAGATAGGAGACAAAAGTCTTGGGAAGAAGGGTTCTGGACTGTGGAATTTGCAACTGTTGGCAATCATCCAGAACCTGAGTCTGTTCATTTTCTGGCTCTAGGGTAAGGGAGAGATTTATGTTGTGTCTACTGTCTTAGTTTTCTTTCCTTATAAAAAGTACCTTTCTAATTGGCTTAGAGCCATATTCAGAGAAGGGGGTCTTGTTCGAGAACTAGTGGTGAATATGGGCTTTGAAAATTACCACTCATTCAGGTATTAGGGCCTGAGCTGCACCCAAGACAAATGACCAAAATAGAAGAGTAAATATCTAAGGGTCCACTTTCCCATTCCACAGAGCAGAATTCGCCAAAGGGAGAAAGAAACTGTGTGTCCTAGAGGTACTAGAATCTGGGAACCAGCGGGACAGTTCCAGTTTGCAGTCTTAGACTGAGCCCAGCAGGTTTAACAGAAGCTGATACCAGCTATCTTCCTCAACCAGCATCTGACAGGGCTTGTAACTTTCACTGATGAGGAGTCTTCCCCCCAAGACAATTCAAAGAATTTCATCACCACTCAGCCCAGTTTTCTCCCTCCTCTCCCAACAGCACAATTCACTTTACTGGAGAAGTGGCATACTTTCCCGTCCCACCCAAACCCTCTGTGGGTGCAAATCTCCATTTCTTCTTAATTTTTCGGTAAGGATTAGAAGGGTCTGTGTATTGGGAATAAGAGGGGGTGGGAAGTGTGCTTCCTTCGCGGTTCCCTTGCTGGGTCAGGACAGGGCTGAGACCCCGACGCTGCCTCTGCACTCATACACCGGCTTCCATCCGTCCCCAGGCAGCCAGCACAGATGCAGAAGGGGGCTCTGATGCTGTGGTCACCCAGTTAAGTCCCCCAGTGAGCTCCACGTCCTTTCCCCAACTCAGCTTCCTAAAGAAGAGAGAGAACCAATGGAAAACACAGCAGGTGCATCATTTATATGTCCACCTTCACTATATTTCTTTAATATTCAAATGAATATGACCTGGTGACCCCACCCTAATTCAAGTGAGGATATCTGTGTGTCCTCCCCAGAGCCTTTCCTGGGTAAGACCAGGAATCCGGGGTACCCACTCAGCCCTGTGGGTCAAGCCCAGTCACTACCAATGAGAAGTCTGTTTTTTTCTACCACAGGCCCCACTTCCACTGCTCTCACTGCTCCCCACTGTATCCACCCAGAGGCAGGCTCAGAGGAGCTTCTAGCATCAACTACAGGCCATGCCCAGAACCGGCCCTCCCCTGAGTTCCTCTCTCAGCACATAGTCCACTCCTTTGAAGAGCAATCTACAATGGCCAATTACTTGCTAACTTATTTTTTTTAATTCATTTTTATTGAGATATATTCACATACCATGCAGTCATACAAAGCATACGTTAAGTTGTTCACAGGACCATTATATATCTGTGCATTCATCACCAAAATTAATTTTTGACCAAGTTAATTACCACACACACAAGATTACTACACACACAAAAATAATAAGAATAAATAAGAATAAAAATTAAAGTGAAAAAGAACAATTAAAGTAAAAAAGAATACTGGATGACTATTTTTTTTTTTGCCCCCATTTTTCTACTTATCCATCCATACACTGGACAAAGGGGAATGTGGTCCCAATCCCATTGTCACCCCTCATAAGCTCCATTTTTATACAATTGTCTTCGAGATTCATGGGTTCTGGGTTGCAGTTTGATAGTTTCAGGTATCCACCACCAGCTACCCCAATTCTTTAGGACCTAAAAAGGGTTGTCTAAATTGTGCCTAAGAGTGCCCACCAGAGTGACCTCTCGGCCCCTTTTGGAATCTCTCTGCCACTGAAGCTTATTTCCTTTCACATCCCCCTTTTGGTCAAGAAGATGTTCTCCATCCCACGATGCTGGGTCTACATTCCTCCCCAGGAGTCATATTCCACGTTGCCAGGGAGATTCACTCCCCTGGGTGTCTGATCCCACATAGGGGAGAGGGCAGCGATTTCATCTGACAAGTTGGCGCTAACTTATTTTTTAAAGAAAAAATAACAAAGAGTCTCTTTTCCTATAAAACCTATGTTATGAATATAGACCAGGGTTTCTAAAAAATCTTGATGAAGTCATGCACCTAAAATGTTAACTGGAATTATTTCTATTATAATGGTACTCTCATAAAACTAAAACCTATGTTATGGATATAGACCAGGGTTTCTAAAAAATCTTGATGAAGTCATGCACCTAAAATGTTAACTGGAATTATTTCTATTATAATGGTACTCTCATAAAACTAAATACAAATACCTTATGCTTATACAGATATAAAAACAAACCCACAGATTACATGCACACCAAAGTAAATAGAGAAATTCAATTTAACAACATTGATTTAACATGTCAGATGATGCTGATGTTACTGAAATTAAATTTCTACTTCCAGGTGTAATTATAATAATAGCTAATGTTTTTTAAGCTAGTATTATGTTTCAGGCCAAGGAACTTTAATAACTTGTTTCATTTATGCCCACAACAACTCCAGAGGTAAGAATTATTATTATTCCCATATTAACTGAAAATGACAGTGTGCCCAGAGAGGTTAAATAAGTCTTATAAGGAGATGGATGCATCTACAGGTGACAACACCAAGGTTCAAACCCAGAGAGTCTGCCCTCAGGACCTCTACACTTGACCAACTGTAGTTTTCTGGGTACTGACTGCCACTGTGCAGGTTCTTCTTTGAGTTCAGCATGTCTATACAACCATGGGCCATGTGACCACTCCATTCAATCACCCTTTTCCTCTACTGGAACCACTTCTAAGCCTTCATTTGTGCAGCTCACCCTGGCATCATGGGGCATGAGTGCATAATTTACATATTAAGTTTCCCTTAGCTCTTCTCTCATTCTCTCCAAGTGCAATTTAGAGCCCAAGAGCTCAAAATACAAATGTAAATGTGGGCTCAGCAGTCTCTGTTTGGAACTCAGTTAAAATGTGGTCATGCCAACCAAACAGAATATGTGTATATTATATTATTTTTAAAGATTATTATCAAATATGAAAACACTATATTCATATATTCTTACAGAATAGCCAACCTCTGCTAATTCATCCATGGACTGCTGCTATAATTAAAGAGATCAAAGTCAGTTTCTTGAGGCCAGGGTCTTACTCAGTTTTGTGTCTCCTAATAAATCTATTAAAATGCAAAGCATAAGGGAAATGCTCTACAAAAGCTAGATAAGTGCATGAATAAAAAAATAACAAAATCAGAGGTGACTTACTATTCTGTAGTTTTCATAATATTTATAGGTCTTATAATATTATTTATAGCTTTTTTATAAAGATCAGTGATCATTGATCTTAATAAGATTCCATGCCTAAATGATACGAAAATTCAAACTGATTCCTTGTCCTTGCAAGAAAGGTAAGATTCATAAAATTTAAACATACTCTGTGGAAGACTAGACATTACTCTCCTTTCATAGGCATCATTACCTTTTCAAGACAGACTTTTGTTCAGACAAACATATTATTAGAACTGACAATGAGAGAGTCCAGCAAGTCATAAAGACTCTAATAATTGGCATTATTTATTCCCCACTGGGCTTGTCCTCCAGTTGGTATAAATGTTTGGATCTGTTTTGCTCTTGGAAATCAGAAACTTATTAGGAATAGGAACTGTGATTTTTCTATATAGTGAATGCAGTTCTAGGAGCCAGGCAGGTTAATTAATGCTTGTTCTGAAAAATAATCAGGGCTGTATCTTCAAACTTCTGGCAGGTATACAGTCCTTGCATACCCCCTTTTCAGCCTTAAGCACCAGTTAATACACCAGTAACTCCTAACCTCCGAAGGGTCTACCCAAGTTTGCAAAACTGCTATAAACACTTGGCAGCAAATGTTTCTGTGTCTTTAACAAAATGGAGTTAAACACAAACTTAATATTCATAAAAATAAAGAAACAAGCAAAAAGTTTATATGCAACAGGTTCTAATTCAAGAAAGTGAATCGATAAGGAAGGAATGTAAAAGAGTATAAATTCGTAGTCACAAAGACAAGAAAGGATGGATTGGATATCAGCAGTTGAGAAATGTCAAGAAATTTCTGGAAGATGAAAAGGGAACATGAGGCAGAATACAGGGTTATGTGCACTGGGAGAATCTAGAGGTGGTGGAACTTTTCTGCCTGACAGATGCCCAGAGAGGATATGGGCTGGAGTCTGCAAGGGAGGAGGGAGAAATGGAGAAGGGGGGACCTTGAAACAGGATGCTAAAGGATAAGAGTTTCAAACTGCGGCAGAGAAATTATTTAGAACCTAGAATTGTGTATCATCCAAACCACGTGTCAAAAAGGAAAGCCGATAAAGACATTTTCAAACTGCAAGGATTCAGCAAGTTTACTCGATGCGTACCCTTTCTTGTGAAGTTACTTGAGAATGTACTCTGGTTAAAAAGAGAGAAAACCAAGAAAGGAAAAAATGTGAGATTCAAGCAATAGAGAAACCAAGCCAGGATGACAACTATGTAAATTATTAAAGAGAAACTACAGGCCACAAGAAGAATGACTTAAAGAAGAATGGACTGGATTCCAGGAAATATATAAAATAAGAAACTGAAGGAAACAGGAAGAAACTGACAGCAAAGGCATATTTCTTCTTTCATTGAGAAAGACAGTTAGAAACTCCAAGGGAAAAAATTATGCAAGAAATCCATAATCCTAATATGAAGTAAACCATATCTGACATGATTTTGAACAATCAATGGAGTATAAGAAAAAAGATAAACTTTATCTCAATACTAGAAATATTCTCTTGTAAATGCCGTAAGATCTACAACATTGTACCTAGGGGGAAGGAAACATAATCATAGCTCACAACTCGTCTTTTCCGTGGATATAGTCACATAGTCATAGTAATATGATCACGGTTTACTGATTCTCAGCTTTTAGACTCTACCCAGCAAGGAGAACGCAATAATGATCATAAAATAGAATGAAAATATTATCAGCTTAGCTCATGTAAAGCAAAGGCACAGCTGGCAGAGGTTAGTAAGTAGAAGGAGGGAGAAAAAGTGGAGGGAAAACTGAAGATGCTAATATTCTCATCCTATATTGTCCAGTGTCTGGGGTTATTGTCCAAAACTGATGGAATAAGAAGCTAAATTATATTACTTAGAGTTATGAAAATAACAAATTAAAATAAGTTAAACCAATAATATGGCTGTCAACAAAACATTTAAGGTAAGTGAACTAAATTCTAGTCTCTCATGGTAAGATATCAACAGATACTTTCTGAAGTTGAGAATCAAGAAATAGAAATAGGTGGTAATATCCAGAAGAATTAAAAACAGATATTGTTAAAATGATACTCTCTGGGAAGTAGGATGATGGAGCTGGAAAGGAAAACCAGTTGCTTTTCCTTAAAAGCCTTCCTATGTGGGTTATTTTAAACACATCCGTGTATTACTTTGATTTTTTAGAACTTTGTAGCAGTTGAATTATGGCTCTCTTCAGTAATTTGTCTTGTAAATCCATCTTTGAAAAGAGGTATATTTGAGAAATATGATTTAGTCATTTCCTTCAAGTAGTTAGTTCAATGAATTATAACTTTTTGGCTATTTGATTCCATGCTACATTCGACAATCACCCAGAAAAAGTGCTATATGGCTTACACTGGCTTTTTAGCGGAATAAAATTAAATTTTGCTTTGAAATTTTCATAACCTCCCATAGGGAAATTGGGGTCCCGGCTGCACCCTGAAATCACAGGTGCATGTGTGACTCAGTCAGAATTTCGGAAACACCTAGACACTTGCTCAGCAGCAAGGGAAATAACCAGCACCAATAAATAGCAGGATGGGCTCGTGGGGACCCCTACTGTTCTGCAAGCAAACTGCACTTCTCTGAGCTTCCTTCCAGGATGAAGTTTTAAAAAAAAAGATCCTCCAAGACTGCAGGGAGTAGCAAGGGAAGTGGGCCTCCACTTGGACCAGCAAATGCATTTATTCACACTTTTAAATCAATAAATATGATTCCCAAACTTATTTACAGAAAAATTGGGGAAATCTGAAGGTGGACTGAATATAAGATGATAGTTGGATTTTATAGTTAATTTTCTAATAATGATACCATTGTTTTGTAGACTGTCCTTATTTTAGGAGACGCATACTGAAGTAATTAAGGGTGAAATGTCAAAATGTCTGCACCTAAGGAGAGGCTAGGGCTGCCTATAATTGTGCCTAAGAGTCTCCTCCTGAATGCCTCTTTGTTGCTCAGATGTGGCCCTCTCTCTCTGGCTAAGCCAACTTGAAAGGTGAAATCACTGCCCTCCCCCCTACGTGGGATCAGACACCCAGGGAAGTGAATCTTCCTAGCAACGTGGAATATGACTCCTGGGGAGGAATGTAGACCTGGCATCGTGGGACGGAGAACATCTTCTTGACCAAAAGGGGGATGTGAAAGGAAATGAAATAAGCTTCAGTGGCAGAGAGATTCCAAAAGGAGCCGAGAGGTCACTCTGGTGGGCACTCTTACACACAATATAGACAACCCTTTTTAGGTTCTAATGAATTGGGGTAGCTGGCGGTAGATACCTGAAACTATCAAACTACAACCCAGAACCCATGAATCTTGAAGACGATTGTATAAAAATGTAGCTTATGAGGGGTGACAATGTGATTGGGAAAGCCATATGGACCACACTCCCCTTTGTCTAGTTTACAGATGGATGAGTAGAAAAATGGGGGAAAGAAACAAACAAACAAACAAATAAAGGCACCCAGTGTTCTTTTTTACTTTAATTGCCCTTTTTCACTTTAATTATTATTCTTGTTATTTGGTGTGTGTGGTAATGAAGGTGTCAGGGATTGATTTGAGGGATAAATGCACAACTATGTAATGGTACTGTGAGCAATCAAATGTACAATTTGTTTTGTATGACTGCATGGTATGTGAATATATCTCAACAAAATGAATTTAAAAAAATAATGTCTGCACCTACTATCAAATGCCTTACCCTCTCATTCAGAGTTAAAGCTGAAACCCCTACAATGATTTATTTAATCTTCAGTATCACCCCCACCCCTCTGTGACCTCAACTCCTGCTATACTCCTCATCCTCTCCGCTGGGTCACACTGGCGCTCCTGCCTCTCCCATATACATGCCAGGCACATGCTGTCTGGCCTTGCTACTCACTCTTCTCTGTGCCCAGAAGGTCCTTTTTCCCAGATTTCTGCATTGCTGGCACCCTCCCAGCCTCTGTACATTTATTCAAAAGACACCTTCTTGGGGAGACTTTTCCCGCCCACAATCTAAAATTTTAACCTGCCACTTCCCTGGGACATTTAATATCCGACTTCCCTGAATCGTTTTCTCTGCTTAGCACTTATTACAATTTAATGTACTATAGATTTTACTTAATGTATCATTTTTATTGTCTATGTTACCCAATAAAATATAAGCTTCATGAAAGCTTTGCTGGTTACCTGTTTGGTTCACAGTCATATCCTCAGAACCTAAAAATAGAACTAGACTATATTGGGAACTTGTTAAATATATACTGAATGAAAAAAAATACAAAGCCGTGTATTTGTCATTTTACCCTTACAGTCAATTTGCAACTTTTGTTGTAGACTGTAAGATATACAGTATTAAAAAGATGCCATCCTAGTTGCTGTAAGGGAGAGGCTAAGCCCAATTATTATTGTGCCTAGGAGTCCCCCCGCAGAGAGCCTCTTTGTTGCTCAGATGTAGTCTCTCTCTCTAGCTAAGCCAACTCAGCAGGTGAACTCACTGCCCTCCCCACTATGTGGGACATGACTCTCAGGAGTGTAAATCTCCCTGGTAATGTAGGAAATGACTCCTGGATATGAGCCTGGACCCAGCACTGTGGGATTGAGAGGATCTTCTTGACCAAAAAGGGGGAAGAGAAATGAAACAAAATAAGGTTCCAGTGGCCGAGAGATTTCAAATGGAGTCGAGAGGTCACTCTGGAGGGTATTCTTATGCTCTATATAGACATCACCTTTTAGTCTTCAGTGCATTGCAATGGCTAGAGGGAAATACCTGAAGCTGTCAAACGGCAACCCCAGTGACCTTGATTCTTGAAGACTATTGTGTAACTGTGTAGATTGCACAGTGTGACTGTAAAAACCTTGTGGCTCACACTCCCTTTATCCAGTGTATGGATAGATGAGTTGAAAAATGGGGACAAACATTAGATAAAGAATAGGGTGGAGATGGAGGGGATAGAAAGATTTAGGTGTTATTTTCTGCTTTTATTTTTATTTTGGAGTAAGGAAAGTTTCAAAAATTGATTCTGGTGATGAACACACAACTGTATGATGGTGCTGTGAATAACTGATTGTACACTGTGGATGACTGTAGAGTATGTGAATGTATCTCAATTAAACTGTATTTTTAAAAAAAGATGCCATCTATTGCTGACAGGCAAGTTTGGCAGGTTCTAAATTAAGCATGGTTTACTTTTTATTCTATATAAGTTCTAAGTTGAACCTTTGTAAGTAAAAAGATCTTCCATGGTATGCCTTTTAGACACTATTGGCATTTTTGGTGGATATTCTGTAGGCTTTGATGACAAATTCAAAGGACACACTTGCTTTAAACCACCTGAAATGTGACAGTGGGTTTATGGGTGACTTTTGTCTATCTTCAGTAAATGTGAAACATTACACGAAGTAATTTCCAGAACAGATAGACATAAATATGATAGTAGGATATTTAGGTAAATCCACAGATGATAATGTCATAATGGGTTAGCTAGGATGGAGGGTTGACTCCTAAGCTTTAAGACGGACTTATAGAATTAAGGCATGTAAATCCTGCTGGATTTGAATGCCATGTTGGATGACGCATAGGTCTGACTACATCTGAAAATTCTATTTTTTCTTATGTTCCTAAAACATAGCCTCTTGGGTTATTTTCAAAACAGCAGAGACCAGGTTAGGAAAACCAACAACAGCAAGGAAACACTATCCACATGGACCTCTAGGTGCTGACAAATAAAAACGTGTATCTCACAACCTATAGCATGGGAGAAAATATTTGTAAACCATGTATGTGATAAGGGTCTAGTATCCAAAATATGAAAAGAACCCTTACAAATCAACAACAAAAAGACAAATAGCCCTATTTAAAAATGGCAAAGGACTTTAATAGATATTTTTCCATAGAAGCTATACAAACGGCTGATAAGCACCTAAAAAGATGCTCAACATCATTAGCCATTAGGGAAATGAAAATCAAAGCTACAATGAAATACCACCTCACACCCACTATGATGCCGGTATTTTAAAACCCAGAATATTGTAAGTGTTGGCAAGGATGTGGAGAAATTAGAACCCTCATGCATTGCTGGTGAGAATGTAAAATAAGGCAGCCACTGAGGAAAACAGTTTGGTGGTGCCTCAAAAAGTTAAACATAGAATTACCATATGGCCCAGCAATTCTGCTCTTGGGTATATGCCCAAAAGAATTGAAAGCAGGGACTCAAACAGGTTTACTCATACACCTATGTTCTTGGAAGCATTATTGACAATAGCCAAAGGTGGAAACAACCCAGGTAACCATCAACTGATGAATGGAAAAACAAAATATGCTATATACATATAATGGACTATTATTCAGTGATAAAAAGGAATGAAGTCCTGATACATGTGTCAACATGGATAAATAAACCAGACACAAAAGTTCACATATTGTATGATTCCATCTATATGAAACAACCAGAACAGACAAATCTATAGGGACAGAAAGCAGATTAGTGGGTGCCAGGGACTAGGGGGAGGAATACAGAGTATCAGCTTAATGGACATAGGGTTCCTTTTGGGATGATGAAAATGCTCTGGAACTTGATAGTGGTGATGGTTGCACAACAATATGAACATACTAAATGTCACTAATAGTAAATTTTATGTTATGTGTATTTTACCGCGTTAAAATTTTTTTATGTACAATTTTTTATTAATCTCATAAACCAACCCTCCAGGTGCTGGGAAAACAAAAACAGTTCCAGTGCCAGTGTACAGGCTGGAAAAGTTTCATTTTGAATTTTTGAAATTTGAATTGCAAAAGAATTAGGAATTTTCCTTGATGCAATGGTTAACAATCCTTTCAATAAAAAGACTACATGCTTCTATATCCAGTTAAAGCTTACTTTCAAATGGTTCAGCAAAATGCACACATCCACATGCACATGCAGAAATATGAATAGGATAAACTGTGAATAGTTGTTGATTTTAAAATGGTAAGGATATGGGTGATCACTGTACTATTCTTTAAACTTTGTTATATGTTTGAAATTTTGCATAATAAAATGTTGAATGGGAAAGCTAAGAATTCCAGTTTAATGAAAGATTCCAGTCAAGTCAAAGTTAACACAACACAGTGTGGTGGTTTGGAGCTATGGACCCCATAAAAAATATGTTCTTAAACTTAGGCCATTTCTGCGGGGGTGAACTCTTGGAAATAGGATTTTCTGGCGAGGTTACTTTGGTTAAGGTGAGACCCAGCTGAATCAGGATGGTCTTAACCTCTTACTGAAGGCCTAATGAATGTCACAGAGGGAGAAAGAAAGCCAGAGGAAGCAGCCAGAAGCTGAACCTCAGTGGAACCTGGAAGAGAAAGGAGAAGCCAGGAGAGGCCGCCATGTGCCTTGCCATGTGACAGAAAAGCCAAGAAACAAGGATTGCTGGCAGCCAGCCCCAGAATGCCACAGTCTTCTGGGAGAAAGCATTGCCTCAATGACACCTTGATTTTGGACTTCTCCTAGCCTCAAAACCGTAAGCTAATAGATCCCATTGTTTCAGACAACCCAATGTAGGGTATTTGATTTAGCAGCCAGGAAATACAAACACACAAGATGACAGAAGATAATTTTAAGAATAAAATGAACTGCAAATCCATAAGAAAAAGACAGAAAACCTGTGATGGAGATGCTATTTTCTCATCAAAACCCATTCTTCCTGTCCATAATAGCAACAGCTGCCCAGTCAAGGACCACATTTCCCTGCAGCAAGATGGCACCTGTGACCTGTTCTGGCCCATGGAATGCATGGCACATTCACGGCAAGGCCTTTAAGAAGCTGCCGAGTGCTCACCACACCCTTTGCCCTCTGCAGGCTGGATGCCCTGCTAAACCTCTTCAAACTGATACAGCATACTGGAAAGCAATGTAGTTGTCCTTGCTGTGTGCTGGTTTGAATGTATTATGTCCCCCAGAAAAGGCCACATTCTTTGATGTAATCTTGTGTGGGCAGACCTATCAGTGTTGAATAGATTGTAATTGTTTGAGTGTTTCTGTGGAGATGTGCCCCGCCCAACTGTGCTTGATGACTCTGATTGGGTAATTCCCATGGAGGTGTTGTCCCACCCATTGAGGGTGGGTCTAAATTAAATCACTGGAGCCATATAAATGAGCTGACAAACAGAAGGAACTCAGTGCAGCTGTGAGTGACATTTTGAAGAGGAGCTACAGCCAAGAGGGACACTTTGAAGAATGCACTGGAACTGAGAGAGGAGCTTCAGCTTACAGAGACATTTTAGAGACGGCCTTTGAAAGCAGACTTTTGCTCCAGAGAAGCTAAGAGAGGACAAACGCCCCAAGAGCAACTGAGAGTGACGTTTTGCAGAGAAGCTGAAGCCTAAAGAGGACCATCCTGGGAGAAAGCCATTCTGAAACCAGAACTTGGAACAGACACCAGCCACGTGGCTTCCCAGCTAACGGAGGTTTTCTGGACGCCATTGGCCATCCTCCAGTGAAGGTACCCAATTGTTGATGCGTTACCTTGGACACTTTATGGCCTTAAGACTGTAACTGTGTAACTGTGTAACCAAATAAATCCCCTTTATAAAAGCCAATCCATTTCTGGTGTTTTGCATTCCAGCAGCATTAGCAAACTAGAACATACTGTAATTAAGTATATGCATGTCCTATGATCCAGAGACCCACTCCTGCGTATATATCTCATTATCCTTTGTGTGCAGCCTGGTGTTTGGAAAATAGCAAGTTCTTATTAAATGTTGAAATGAAAAAAGAAATAAAACATTCTTAAATACCTTTCTTTGAACCAGGGTACTTAATGTGATGGATTGAATTGTGTACCCCAGTTTGGACATGTTCTTGGTCTTGGTCTGCATTCTGGTGGGTGTTTTCACAGAATTATAAGACCAGAGTTGTTTTTTTTAAAATTCAGTTTTATTGAGATACATTCACATACAAT
This sequence comes from Choloepus didactylus, assembly GCF_015220235.1. Classification (NCBI taxonomy): domain Eukaryota; kingdom Metazoa; phylum Chordata; class Mammalia; order Pilosa; family Megalonychidae; genus Choloepus; species Choloepus didactylus. The sequence goes on from NC_051319.1 coordinate 12,664,138, forward strand.
ACAATCATCCATGGTATACAATCAACTGTTCACCGTATCTTCATACAGTTGTGCATTCATCTCTCCAATCTATTTTTGAACATTTTCCTTACACCAGAAATAATCAGAATAAAAAATAAACGTAAAAAAGAACACCCAAATCATTCCCCCCATCTCACCCTATTTTTCATTTAGTTTTTGTTCCCATTCTTCTACTCACCCATCCATACACTAGATAAAGGGAGTGTGATCCACAAGGCTTTCACAATCACACTGTCACCCCTTGTAAGCTACATTGTTATACACTCATCTTCAAGAGTCAAGGCTACTGGGTTGGAGTTTGATAGTTTCAGGTATTTACTTCTAGCTATTCCAATGAATTAAAACCTAAAAAGGGTTATCTATGTAGTAGGTAAGAGTCCCCACCAGAGTGACCTCTCTCAACTCCATTTGAAATCTTTCAGCCACTGAAACTTTATTTCGTTTCATTTCACATCCCCCTTTTGGTCAAGAAGATGTTCTCAATCCCACGATGCTGGGTCCAGATTCATTCCCGGGAGTCATATTCTGCATTACCAGGGAGATTTACATCCCCTGGAGTAGGGAGGAGGGCAGTAAGTTCACCTGCCAAGAAGGCCAGAGTTTTTGTTTGTTTATTTGCTTGTTTGTTTCACCAATCTAGCCACCAAAATTGTACCCCAGAGTCACTGTAAGATGATGTCAGGCTCTAATTTGAAGAATGTTGTTTTAAAAGTATTAATTATTTTCCTTTGGTTATTTTTATCAGGTTTTTTTAATTCTTGAAAAAGAAAATTAAAATTTCTCATATAAAAAATTAACATTTATATCCTTCCATATTTTTCCATAAATGCATAAAAATATATATTACAAAAATAGAGCATATAATGCAGTTCTGTCATTTGCATTCATTGTGAGCACATACATACAGCACTCTGGATAGCACTTAGTAGGGCTTTAACTGGCTGGACCACCCACACCTCTCATGGTCTGCTGACCAAATAACAATAAATCAATTCGGATGCCTACCAGATGCTCTGAAAAGCTACTGATACAGGCCAAATGAGCAGTTGCCTTGGAGAATCAAACAGGGGTGGCAGGCGGAAGAGGAACCATTAATCATCCCGTGTTCTGCGCTCTCTTCCTTTCCCCCTCCCTCCCATCACGACTTCCAGTCCTGGGAGGCAGTTTTAGGGTAGGCTGAGGGATCTGTAGAATGTTAATTTATTTCTATTCTTTGCCACAAGCAGGCTTTGTTTTCTTAAACTGAATATCTAACACCCCCTCCTAAAAGCGAGTCTCAGTCTAAAAACTGTGCTTCACTGAGACTCAGCTTCCTCCTCTGTAAAATGAGTAGTTGGACTAGCCTCAAACCAGAAACTCATTAAAAATAGGATGGCTAGACAGAAGGTGACATATTCACACAATGGACTAGTATACAGCAATAAGAATGAATGAACTACAACCACAAGCAACAACTTGAAGGAATCTCACAAACAAAATGAGGAGAAGAAGCCAGACAACAAAGAGTACATATTGTATGATTCTACTTACACAAAGTTCAAAAATAGGCAAAATAAATCTATTGTTTCAGAAGTTAGGATAGCTGTTGCCATTGAGGGGACTAATGATTGAAACAGGCAGGAGGGTGTCTTCTAAGGTTCTGGTAGTGTTCTGTTTCTTGATCTGGATGCTGGTGATACGGGTATATTCACTTTGTAAAAGCCCTTGAAACAGTACAGTTATGATTTGTGCACTTTTTGTGGGTATGGACTACTCCCACAAAATTTTACATATAGTTAAAAGTTAACTACAGTAAAAAAAATTACATTTTATGGCAATTCATAAAGACCTCTCAAAAGTTCAAAAACATACACACACACAAACACACTCACGCACACAGAGAGAGAAATCCTATCCTGGTGGTTTAATAGAAAAGAGGCTCACATTTGTGGAGTATGAGTCTTGGGAAAAACCCTCGACCCTCGGGACACAGAAAGGAAGCAGGTTTGAGGAAGAGGAGGAAGTAGTAGACAGTAAATTATGACTCACCTAAGAACTGAAAATGCAACACTGTCCTTTGTCATTTGGACTCTGAGCATAAAGTTCACGTAACATTCTGAGGCTTGAGTGAGTGAGAGGATCTCCTAGTGCATATTCACACAGACGGATTTTTGGCCTGGGGTAGATGAATACATATATCACACAAAAACTCTCCTTTCCCGCTTAGAAATGCCCCACACGTCATCAGGAGAAGGGTTCTGACCATTCTTCACAATTATTATTGTGATTCCAACACCCTTCAGGTTGGATCCTGAGTCCATACTGCTGAATCTTGTCATAATCTAAAGCAGCAGTTCTTTGACTATAATGTCGGTAAGAAGCCTCCGGGGAACTTCTTAAAAACAAACACTTCTGTGAGCAAATATTCTTATTCACTAGGCCCGACAGTGAAGCCCAAGAATCTGCATTTTAATGAAGTTCCCTCTCTCCCCTATATGCCGTAAGTTCCTGGATTTTATCCTGGATATTGTAAATGATACATTGTAGAGATTTTGGATTTCTAACATGTTTCATGGAAGATTCTTGATTTTTGGTTGAATTCAAAATCCCAATTCTATCTTCCCTGTCGGTGGGCTTCAGCTGAATTCTCTGTTCAGTTTTTTTAGCCTTACCTGGTCTGTGTGGAGTATACCCCATGGATGCAGGGTTCAGGGGCCAGCCAGAGATTTGGGCAGAGTCTTCCCTTTAAATGAGCTGAGAAGCAGAATTGTCCTTCAAGAGAAGCAATTGTGCTGGAGCTACTGGGGGGAACTGATGCAGACTGACTTCTGTGACAAAGGCAAAATCATGGGGCCTGTCAGGCAAGCCCCATGCTAGCTAATGGAACCAGGCTCAGGTGATAGCTTATCACATTTTCCTTAGTGTGCTCTGAGGCATACTATTCCTTAAGATGGACAGAGTTTGGGAAATGCTAGGTAGAAGAGATTGCTTTAATGCTCAAATTCTTAGCGTGTGAGTCTTCATGAGAAAATGACACATGTACAGCATGCAACATTTCCCAAATGTGTTTCACCTCAGAACTCTCTTTAAAAAGCATCTCATTAAGAATGGCAATCTATAGACCATCCTTTGGAAAATGTTGTCTCAGACCAGGATTTCTCAACAGCAGCATTTTTGGCCAGACGGGTTCTTTGTTGTAAGGACCGCGTGACTTAAAGCCGCAGTTCTCAAACTTTACAGGTATCAAAGTAATCTGGAGTATTTGTTAAGACACATAATCCCGAGCTCCACCCCCAAAGTTTCTGATTCAGTAAATCCAGGCGGGGGCCAGAGAATTTTCATTTCTAACAAATTCCCGGATGATGCTGACACTGCTGGCCTGGGAACCAAACTTTGTAAACCACTGGCTTAGATCACTAGGTACCAATTCTTAAACTTCATAGAGCAGCTATGACAGAGAACAGAGAACAGAGTAGCCAGGCTAGACAACAGTCTGAACTTCTTGGTCCAGAAGGCAAAGAAATTCAATGAATGTGGGAAAAGAGAAAACTGTAATATTAGTGTCCAATAAATTGAAGTCCAAGCCATAAAATCAGGAGCCACTTTAATAATAAATACCTGAAGTGGAGTAGGCACTTTAATTTGAGCTTGACATACATTGTGTTATGTATTACTCCTAACAACCCCTAAGAAGTAAATACCTTATTATTCCCATTTTACAGACAAGGAAACTAAAGGTCAGGGAATATTTATTAAGCTGTGGAGCAGGAATTAAAATCCAGTGTCTGTTTCAAAAATTTATGGGTTTTAAAAGGCAAAGAAAGTGTTCAATTTAGCTTTGTAGTCAATATCAATTTTATAAACCAAAGAATAAATGCCCTCTGGGTGGGTATTTGTCTTGCAAATTGACACCTTGCAATTGAATTGCAATCAGACAGCCCCGGGTGATGTAGGCAGGTCCACCTGTATTCTTGGTTGCTTAGAGTCAGCTGACTGCTCATAGGTGAGGGCTTCCACCCAACACACAAACAACACTGTGATGCTATAAATAAGGAAGCATCGGACCTCAGGATAGTCACACCTGCCAGGTGCCCTTGCTCAAGATTACACAATCACTAGTTGCCAAACCCATTCCAATGACGGTGGCTGAAAGTAATCCATGCACTCTCCTCCCTGGAGCTGCAGAGTCTTCAACATCAGCCTTGTTCACTTTTTCTGACCTGGTTACTTCCCACATTGTGTGCCACAAGCCACTCTGATCGCTTTCTCTCTTTCTTCTTGTATTATTGATCACAAAAGTAATACATTGGTTTTATTAAAGATGCAAAGAATGCAAAAAATACGGAACAAAGTGTGAAAGTCTCTCTTTGCTGCTTATCACCCCCACCGCCATCACCAATTCTTCCCTCAGAGGTAACCTCTGCCAACACTTTAGAGAACATCCTTCGTTTCCCTTTCTCTGCATATGTTGACATGTAGGTCCATATGCTCTACATGGTTCTGTGACCTGCATTTTTCACTCAGTGGAGGCATAGTTTTCAATAGAGCAATTTGTTACTAAGGTAAATTTATGGGGATGTTTGGTCCTCTGATGTAGTCATATGCAAGCATTTACATGTTGAAGTATGTATATTTATATACAAATTATTTCCCTAAATTTCACACTTATATTGACTTCTAAATGTTTTATAAATAAGTACATTACATTGTCTATGAATTTCATTTCAGGATAGTAAAGGAGGCATTAAAATATTTTTTTAAAAGATTTATAGCCTGACAGCTGAGAACCACGTTACTCTCTTTGCAAGTGTTGGGCAGTGTGATTTACAATATGAAAGCATATTTTTTACAACAGACATTTGAGTGTTCACAATTTACCAGCAGTCCTGCCGTGGACCTCAGCAGACTTCTTCCTGCCTTACCCACGCCCCTCTATCAAGGAATCTTATCATTGAGTAGATGGCTGTGGCCAAGCTTTGTAAAATAGAGCCTTTCAATGGGCAGTTTCCACGTCAGGGTGGGGTCTGGGTTATAGACAACAGAGACCAACCTGGGCTAACTTAAATAGAAGAGGAATGCACTGGTAGGGTATTTAGTAGCTCATAGAATTGCTAGGAATGCTGGAGAACCAGGCTGAGGAAGCTGGAGAAGCCAAAAAGCAAAGAGAGCTCAACCAGATCTCACCGCAGCAACAGTCTAGGAGGGAGGCCACTGCTTCTGGACAGTGGCTATTGCAGCCAGTGGACTCTCAGCCCTGCTGCCCTGGAAATAAGCCCAAAGTCTCTCGGCATCTATGTACCCTCAGAAATCAGAATCCTGGGTGGGAATGTCTGTTGAGCCCAGGTCATATGATAGTGCCCTGGTTGCCAGGAGGAGGTGAGAGGGATATCTGTTCCCCTTTTGGCCTCCAGCATAGGGTGCTTTGCCTCCCACCATCCCGTATTTCTTCAGGAAGCACGGACCAATGTTGGAAGTGCCACCGTGTTTTCAGAAGGAATTACCAAGCAAGAAGAGATGTCTTAATAGTCATCTGCTTCTTTTCAATTTGCTCTTCCCTCACTTTCCTCCACCAAAGTTTTCATCTGAATACAAAACATTCTGTGTATTGTGAGGTGCAGGAAACTTAAAATACTCATATATTAAAAAAGAAAGAATGAAAGCAAGGAGAGGAGGGAGAGAGAGAGAAAAGAAAAGAAAAGAGTATGGATTTTGTATTATTTTTACAACTGTCCTGAAAGTTTGAAATTATTTCAAAATAAAAAGTTTAAAGAGAGAAAGGAGGAAAGAAAAGCTAAGAAGGCAAGCGGTCGGTAAGCTAATGAATGAATGGTTAGTCACCTATCACACAAGGGAGTGAAAGGCAAAGAGATTAATCCTAAAAACTATTTGTCTCTTGAAAATAAATCCAGGCTTAGAATAGGACAGACCGAATAACACAGGCGAAAGCAATAACTCTGTTGATCTATCTAAATCAGATAAATAATCTCCTGTCAAATACAACAGGAGCCACTCTAGGAAGTATGGATTTCTTTACTGCAGAGAAAAAAAAAAAAGAGGGGTGGGTTGACTAAATAAGTCGGATGACTCAAGGAAATGGATTTGTTTTCAGATAATTGCTTCCTAATGTAGAGGTGATGCAGTTATTAGTCATACCAGCAGCACGATCATGTGGAGAGTAATTAAAGTAGAACAAAAAGCTTCTCCACCCACCACAATTCTGGTGGGAAAAAGTTCCTAGTGAAGCCCACATAATTGACTCTGAGCCATTCTCATGCCAAAGACTGATGCCTTGAGTAGCCCTGAAACTGAAATGAATGGAACAGCTCTTGACATTTGCTTCCTGTTGTGCCTTGTTGCTGTTGTGAAATGGGGCGCTAAGATAAACAGAGCAGACGCACATCTGGAGAGGACAAGTGCCAGAAGTATGATGTCACCAGGAGCAAATCAGATCCTCTTCCTTCAGTCTAGCAGGAACTTGACGCCCTGCCTGTACCTTAGGAGGAGTGGGCCTCCAAGCACTGCATGGCCTCTGTCTTGAATCACATTCAGCGGAAGCCTCCTGGCAGGCCTGTGCTGAGCTTCTCCTATGTAACTCTGTAGTGCTAGGTGTTGGCGAGTCACTGAAGGGTGGAAAGAAAGAGAATGAGACTCAGCCCCTGCTTGGAATCCAAATGTGGAGAGAAGACTTATATGATTAAGGAATGATGAGAATTAAACCCAGGAAAATTGTATACTAACATGATACAGGGCTATAACTGAAGTGCGTCAATAACTGTGGTAGATGGAATTAGGTACCCCAATTTAGATGTGTTCTTTAGCTTAATTCGCATACCTGTGGGTTGAATCCATTGTAAATAGGACCCCTTAAAGATGTTGTCTTCAGTTAAGGTGTGGCCTAACTGGATGAAGGTAAGATTTAATCTGGATTACTGGAGTCCTTAATAAGCAGAGGAGATTCAGAGAGAGAGGAGTCAAAGCTGGAAGTCAACAGAAGCAGGAAGAGACAGGAAAGGACATTGCCATGGCATGCAATGCGATAAGCCAAGGAACCCCAAGGATCACTGGCCAGCACAGAATGCTAGACTTTAGGGAGAAAGCGTCACCTTGCTGATGCCTCAATTTTGGACTTCTAGCCAGAAAACTGTGAGCCAATAACTTCCTGTTGTTTAAACGAACCTATTTTGTGGTATTTGTCATAGCAGCCTGGCAAAACAAACAAAAAGCAGAGAAGAGACTCAGCCCCTACTTACAATCCAGATGTGGAGATAAGCAATACACAATTAAAGCACAATGAGAATTAAAGCCAGGAAAATAATATACTAACACGATGCAATTTGTCAGTAGGAATAACATATTCTTTCCTTGAGTTAGCACAGAGAGGCTAAGATTTAAGAAATATGACTTTAGCCATGGGGCTCATTTGCTATTTAATCAATCAACAAACCACCAATGGGCTCAAATTTGTGCTAAAGGCCAAGAGGAATACAAAGGCATGGGGTCCCAGATCTTAGAAGATTTTTTTCAGTTCAGATAGGGAAGTTAGATTCAGTGCAATTCAGTGCAATTGAAACAAATTGTATTCTCTTGGCTGTCACTGCTACAGTGTTCATTCATTCATTCAACTACAGTCGCTGAGGGCCTACCTGGTGCCAAGCACTCTGAAGAGCACTGGGGATACAGCAGTGAACAAACTAAACCCAAATCCCTGCCTGTGGAGCTTACATCCTAATGTAGGGCTTGGAAATGTCAGACAGATCTGAGATATCTACTAGACACCAAGGTGGAGATCAGATTTATGAGTCTGGAGCTCAGGGAAGAAACTTGGGCTAGAGTTCAGAGAAGGAGGACATCAGTGTGGGCTGGGAATGCTTCAGAAAGCTAGAGAGACTTGACTGGGGCCTTAAAGAATGGGGAGAGTTTGGAAGGACTGAGAAGTAGGGGAGAATTTTAGGAGGCAGGAAGCAGAAAGACTGTGCTGGGATCCAAGAGGAGAGGGTAGGAGAGGCAGGTTAGTGTAAGAAAGAGGGTTGGGTCAGGCTATGGAGGGCCAGAAAGTCAGAACAAATTTGATTTTGTGTCACTGGTTTTGTGTAGGTATGGCCAGAGTGCAATTGTAGACAAGTGAGTGCAGGTGTAGACAAGTGAGTACAGGTGTAGAGAAGTGGTTGCAGGTGTGGCTAGTGAGTGCAGGTCTGGGCAGTAAAGAGCCAAGAAACACAAAGTATCTGGAGCCACAGTCCTGACTAGGGCCCCAGCCCCAACTATTTTGTCCATTACCTCTTTTCTTCTCATCAATTTCCTCATTCTGATCCACTATCTTCCTTCCACCTGTCTTATTCCTTTTCCCATCTGCCTCCTCCAACCTCTCCTTTGATGGTTCCTTTCCTGACCCCTTTATTTTATTCTCACCCCACTATGTCCCATAATGAATGAGAAAAATCAATAAAACAAAGAAATTATTCTGACCAAAGGATGTTTTGAAAGGAAGGGGTTCTAAGAGAATCAACTCTGACAGAGAATTAACTCAAACTGGATACAGTCTCCCAGGCCCCTGAGCTTGCCTTTGTATGAGATAAAATCATATCCTAAAAGACAACTTGGAAATAGCTACTCTTTCAAAACACTAAGAGTCTATGCCATGGCAGTAGAAATGTGAATGCCGTCTTTATTTTCAGCCATGCAGAGAGAGGGGGTATGAGAGAAAACACATGTGAATTAGCATATTTGTTGTGTTATTAAAGTTTAACAGTCTTAAAAATGATATACTTTATGTGTATAGTTCAGATAAGTTTGATCTTGTATCATTATAGGGAAAGGTCTAGTAGAAAAATGGATGTTTCCTAAAGCTTTATATATTTTTTTCCCAAAGATAATGCTAGTTCATCAAATATACTTGGAAAATACAGAAAATAAGGAAGAAAATAAATAACCATTTCATTATTCAGAGATGATCATTATTAATCAGTTTTTGCTACATAACAAACAACCTCAAAATCTCAGTGACTTATGACAACAAGCATTTATTTTCTCTTTCACAGATCCTCAGGTCCTCTGTGCTCTGCTGGGCTGGGCTGGGCTGGACTTGAGTCCGGACTGTGAGTTACGTTTAGATCTGCTACAGGTGTTTCCTCATTTTCCTTAAACCAGCATCTACTGGGAAATGTTTTTATCCTTGCAGGGTGATCAGAAATAACGTGATGCTTCTTAAGGCCTTAACTTGAAATTGCATATGGTTACTTCCATCCACATTCCATTAGCCAAATCAAGTCACACGGCCAAGCCCAACACCATGGGATATGGAAATACATTTTGCCCACTTTATATAAGTTTATATGATAGAAAGATTACATGATGGAAAGAACACACAACCATTGTTAACATATTAGTGTATTCCCTTCCATTCTTTTTTATGCATGTTTTACATGGTTAAATAACATTATAAAAATAATCTAATATATTTTTATATCTCTGCATCCTCTACCTCCTTTTCCCTCCTTGTTCTCCCCATCAACTTCCTCTTTCAGATTCATTGGCTACATTCCTATCTGTCTTATTCCACTTTCCCATCTGCCTCCTCCTTCCCTTCCTCTAATAGTTGCCTTCCCTGCACCACATCCCACTCCCCACCCCCCATATTTTATACTCCGTGCTGTGCTCCATAATGAGTGAGAAAAACTAAGGAAGCAAATAAATTATTTTTAACTTAGAAAGATAATTTAAGAAATCTGATAACTGAATTCAGTAATATACTGCAGAAATAGGAATCTCCTAAATATTTGATGTATATTACAGACAGTAAAGCAACCACTTTCTTCTGGTGCCACATTCTGAGGTTAAGTGTACAGTGGGTTTGACAGTATTGGCACTATTGGTTGTTGGGTTTTTCCTTTTTTGTGCATGAAAAAACAGATTAACACCATCCTACAAAGATAGATCTGATGGTAAATGGATAACAGTAACTTAAAGATAAGAAAGCAACGATAACAGTTTAGCAAAGCTGAGTCAGTACAGATCGGAATATTCAGCTGTTTTGGAAACAATACTGGTAGAAGTTATGTTCCATGAGACAAGTTTATCTCAAGAATAAATACATATAAAATAAATAAGTAGGTGGGTGACACTAATAAAATAACTCTAATAACTCAGGGAAAGAAGCCTGTCTGGTAAATGGATTAGTTCTAAATATATTCTAAAATCTAAGGCAATTGCTCCATCTCCATATCAGAAGGACAGTCTTCTGGACAGCTATATTATATATGCAAAAGATGTTTAAAACAGAGATATCAGCAGAGCATTCTGAACTTGCTATTGCCCAGACGTTGATAACATATAGATGTGGGTGTCTGGCAAGTTGCTCAACATTTTCAAGCATCCAGATTATCTATAAAGTAATAGGGTTGGATACAGCCATTGGTTTGTCAACAATGTGAGTCCCTGGGTGTGCCACAAGGAATTAGCAGGAAATAGTCTTGAGCCTGGTTGGTTCGTTCATTCATTGATTCATTGAGTCAGTAGGTTACTTACCATGTGACACTCTGTGACAGGCATTGGGTATAAAACAGTGAACATAACAGAGATGGTCCCTGACCTCACAGAGTTCAAATTCTGAAGACGGGACAGACAGTTAACCAGGCAATTATAAAACACCAAGATAAGTGTTACAAAAGGGAAAGTGAAGAATACTATGGAAAAAGAAGGATAGCTAATAACTGTTTGTCAGGTTTTATGCTAAGGTACTACTTTCTGATTTAACTAACCCAATTTTACTGGTACGAACACTGATCACAGCTTCTCAAATTTTAAAGTGCTCCAGAATCACCTGTGGAACCTGTTAAAATGTGAATTTGGATTCAGTAGGTCTGGGGTGGGGCCTGAGATTTTGCATTTCTAACAAATTCCCAGGTAATGGCCACATTGCAATACTACCAGGTGGCAGACTACACTTTGAGCAGTGTGGTAGGTTGAGTTATGCACCTCAATTTAGACATGTTCTTAATTTTAATCTGCATTCCCGGTGGGTGTGAACCCTTTATAAATAGAACCTCTTGAAGATGTTCTTTTTATTGAAGGTGTGGCAACTGAATGAGGGTGGGCCTTAATCCAGATTACTGGAAACTTTATAAAGAGAAAGCCACAGGGGGGAGCCAGAAGTAGGAAGTCTGTGGGAACCTGGAAGAGAAAGGAGAGGACATTGTCACATGATCGGAAAACCAAGGAACCCCCAAAGACCGCCTGCAGCCAGCATCACAATGCCACAGCTTCCTGGGAGAAAGCACAGCCTTGCTGATTCCTTGGTTTTGAACATCTAGCTTCTGAAACATGAGATGACCACCTTCTGTTGTTAAGCCAAAACCCATTGTGTGGGTTTTATTTGTGACAGTAGCTCAGGCAATCCAAGACAAGCAGTAAGGGGCCAGAGAGCTTGGTTACCCAGTTGGTAAACATCAGCACCAGGTTTCTAACTTCACTTCAGTCTGACTCCAGAGCCTGTGCTTTTTTTTTTCCTTTTAATTTAAATTCAGTTTTATTGAAATATCTTCACATACCATACTTAAGCACATGCCTTTCTTGTTAACTACTAGTAGCCTAGTTGTATAAAGGCAGTAGGTAAAATGGTAACACACCCAACAGTTCTGCATAAAGAAAGTTTTCTTCAACATCAGAAGTCATTTCACAAATTTTCAGGGAGTGCCAGCCATGTGCCAGGCAGTATCCAAGGAGTCGAGGAGGATACAGTTGTGAACAAAATCCCTGACTTCACGGAGCTTACATTCAAGTGGGAGCCACAAACCAGCCAAGAAACAGATAGATAAACAGCAACCAGAGACTGAGAGGTAAAGGAAAAGAAAGCACGGTGGACAGAGGCAATTCTGAAGGGATGGTCAAGGAAGACCACTCTAATAGAGGGATTGTTGAATCAAGACTTAAAAGGTTGAGTGAGCAGATGGTTGGGGAAAGAAACACTCCGACGGGGGAGAGTGCTCAGTGTATTCTAGAAACAGCAAGGAGGAAGGAGTGGGAAGACAGGGGGTCAGAGGGCAGGGCTCTGTGGGCTGAGGTGAAGCCTTTGCCTTTTCCTCTGAGCAAGATGGGAGCCTTGGAGAGATTGAGCAGAAGAGTGGTGGGGTCTAACTTACTCTTTTTTTAAAAAAAATTCATTTTATTGAAATATATTCACATACCATGCAGTCATACAAAACAAATCGTACATTCGATTGTTCACAGTACCATAACATAGCTGTGCATTCATCACCAAAATCAATCCCTGACACCTTCATTACCACACACACACAAATAACAAGAAGAGTAATTAAAGTGAAAAAGAGCAATTAAAGTAAAAAAGAACACTGGGTGCTTTTGTTTCCTTCCCCCATTTTTCTATTCATCCATCCATAAACTAGACAAAGGGGAGTGTGGTCCATATGGCTTTCCCAATCACATTGTCACCCCTCATAAGCTACATTTTTATACAATCGTCTTCAAGATTCATGGGTTCTGGGTTAACTTACTCTTTTAAAGAATAACTGCAGCTTCTGTGTGAGGAAGAGAATGTGGGTGACAAGCCTGGAAAAAGGGAAACCAGTTAGGAGGCTATCGCAATTGTCCAGTTGAGAGCTGATGGTGATTTGGAGCAGGCTGGTAGCAAGTGGAAATTGCAAGATGCAATCTGATTCTGGAGATACTTTGCAGGTAGAGTGGGAAGGATGTCCTTATGGATTAAATGCAAAGTGTGAGAGAAAGTGAGTAGGCAAGGATGTTTCAGATTCCAAGATTTTTGGCCATTGCCAAAAAACTGCCATTTATTAAGACAGAGAAGACTTCTTGGGAGCTCTTTGGGGTTGGAAATTAAACTTATTCAGACATATTGTTTGCAGTGCCTATTAGGATATATGAGTCCTGAGTTCACGGGAGAGGTCAAGCTGGGGACAGTAGTTATCAAAGTGAAATGAAAGCTACTAAACTGGTTGAGATCACCAAGGTAGTGAGGGTAAAATTAGAGAAGTCTGTTCCTTGGATCATTCCAGTGTGTAGAGGAACCAAGAAACAGGCTGACAAAGAGCAGTCAGGGAGGAAGTAGGACCAAGAGAGATCTGTATCCTGGAAGCTAATTACTGCTGAGAGGGGAAGAAGGTAAGGACTGAGGGTTAACCACTGGATTTGACAATGTAAAGTCCTCTGACCTTGACAAAAACTTATTTAGATGGAGTAGTTGGGATGGAAGTCTGATGTTCCCATGAAGATTCAAAGAAAAAAAAATGGGAAGAAAAGGACCAGGAGATAACAAGAGCCAATATCTCTTTTAAGGAATTTTGGTATAAAGTGCAGTTAAGAAATGGAATTGGAGGGGGATCAAAAAGGAATAAACTATTTCATGTTTTTAGGCAATGGAAATCTACCAGTAGAGAGGGAAAAACTGATGATGCAGAAGAGAGTGATGGGGTGATGTCCTGCAGTCATTGGGAGGGTATGGGATCCAGAACACACAGGCAAGGCTTGGCCCAGATGGAAGCATGGGCAGATCTCCTATTGTCAAAGGAGGGAGGGCAGGTATATTATGTTGGGTACATTTGTTGGTGGAACATGTGGGCATTCTCTTCCAATTGCTTCTCTTTTCTTCTTGTTCTGTTTGTATGTAGCAATGGTGCTTTGTTTTCATCGATTCTAAGGTGCATATTTTTCATCTTTAAACATCTGTGAAATTGGAGTAAACCTTAAATTCAATGACATGTTTAATTGGTGGTGCTTCTTTTTCTCAGTGGAACATGAAATATAGAGCACCTTACAGTGAAAGGTGGTTTGGATTCAGTGAACTATGAGACATCCCTCTTCTCTGGTCAGAAATAGAGCTCCCCCGTTGAAGATGGCAAAGCAGCATCCTGTAAATGCTGTTTACCTTCTGAGGTGAGGGGGAAATGGCTGCACTTTCAGTAAGAAACTTTGGGCTGAAGCTATGTCTCTGTTAAGAGAAGCAAATGTAGCCAAGCCCCTGCAGACTGGATGCAGGTGGCTAGAGAGGTAGGGGAGGCGAGTGACCCTCCACCCACAGCTGTAAAGCTGTCAGGGCTGTTAGCTATTCATGCCCATGGGCGTGTGGTAGACCAAGGACTTGGCCCACACCTGAACCTGGGCAGACACTCCTGACTCAGAGACCAAACGCTTCCTCCAGTCAAGTAAGGTCTTGGCCCCACATCCTGTGTGGTGAAGACAAGGAGAAGTCTGAGGGTTTAAGAACAGGGAACCATGTCACGGCAGAATTCATGAGGTTCCTTCTCCAACTCCGTTGATTGCTGGCAGGTGTGCCTTTTTTCCCTTGGGTGGGTGGAGATGAGCTCCAGCCCTCCTCTTTCTGTTAGCCAGAGTCTAGGAATGGTTTGGGAGGTTCCTTTTACCCATTCATTCAGACAACAGAGTTGAGTACTTACCATATGCTTTGCAAAACACTAGATGCACAATTATGAGCAAACCCAGACAGGGCTCCTGCTCTCTGAGTCTATAACTAGCCAGAGAGATGCAGTAATGAAGTAATAATAATTGTAAAAGTAAACACTTTCATGAAACTGTGTGCCAGGCCCTGTTCTAAGCACTCTACAAATATTGACTCCCCTAATGTGTACAATAATCTGAGACCCAGGTACTAGTACCATCCCCCATGCTTTAAAAATGAGAAAAACTGAAGTACAGAGAGGTTAATTATCTTGCCCAAGGTCACACTACTCACATTGTGGAATTGAGACTCAAACCCAAGCAGTTTGGCCCAGAAGTCCCAGCTCTTAACCACTGCCGCTGCCCTGTTAATTTTCTGTCTAGCTCAGTTATTCTGAAATGAAACTCCCTTTAGAAATGTAAATGACTCATCTAGGAAGGAGGGATTTTAGCATCTCACAAGCCAGCTGTAGCTCTGAGTGCTGTTTGGAGAGCCTGCTGGACACTGAGCAGTAAGCAATGTGTGTTGAGTCTTGGATTTTTCTTCCCATCCTCCTGTTCATAGCCCCCTTCTCTTTTGGTTCCTCCACCTTCTCACCTCGCTTTGCCTTTGAACTTTTAATTTGACTCCCAGGCTTTACTGTTGGAAGGTGCAGCTCCATTTCCCCTTTCACCCCTGCAGCAGCAGGGCCCTTGATTAAACTCAATCCAGTTTAGGACCATACCCAAGAGAGGGTGCTGTATTATAGTGGGGAAGAAGGAGGGGAGACAGAGATTGGAAATCAGATACAAAGAATAGAAGGAGCTCTAGATCAAGACTGTGGTCTCCCCTGGCCAATGGAATAGACTCCTTGCAAACTCTTGTCTTTTCCAGAGGTCATTTCCATGGGCCACAAGCTATTCAGGACTCAACACTTTTCATTGTAAAAATGAACTGATCCTTCAGTTCTTTGCACTTTACCAAACCCATTCGCAGTCCTGATCTCATTGGGCAGCTACAGCAACCCGGAGAGGTATTCCTGGAAGAACACAAAGGGCTCCCTAACAGCCTTCAAAGCGGCAACTCGCTTGTCAGATGCTGAAATCCCTCCCTTCATGGTGAATCATTTGCATTTCTAAAGTGAGTTTCATTCAGAGTAACTGAGCTGAACTGTGCGTGGGGTGGGAATAAATGGGCCGTGGAGCTGGCTGGACTGAGCTGGGAATCTCTGCGCTTTAAACTCCATTCTCTTCCACAGTTTCATTTGCAGTGCTTGGCTGAAATTCTGAGAACAAAAACCTGAATCCTCAGACATTCCTACTTGCCACACTTGGGCTCCAAAGCCAGAAATTGGCCTGATTTTTTTTTTTCCCTAAGCAAGAAACACCTAATTTTTTTTTGCAAAAAATTCGGGGAAACTTCTGGTAACACAAATATTTAGTTTTACAAGAAAAGCCTCTAGAATATAGCTAAGAGCTTGGTCTCTGTTTCTGAAACTTATTATTTCTAACAAGAGGATAATAAGATATAGTGAAGAGTGAGTTAATACACATGTTACCTATTCCTTTTATAACTACCAAAATTACTATGCCTACTAATGATAGAAGTAGCTGAGAACTCAGGAAGTTTTGCAAATAGAGCCAGCTTTGGCTTTAACTAGGAGAAAAACAGATTCAGTCCCTCCTTATGGAATCCAGTATTTATGGTGGACCTGGATGCAAGAAATTAGGCTGTCAGAGCAATTACGTTCCCTGCCCCCACCCCAGCCCACCACAATTGCGTGTTCTAAAGACTCCATGGGTGTTCTGCAGACACTTCCTTCAAATGCTAATGAGCAGCTCACAAATGCTTAACAGCAGGAGCAAACCAGTTTTGGCTGCCCCAGAGCAGCTGGGAATTACTGCCCTAATCTTCCCCCGAGATTTCCCAGACCTCCTTCCTTCACATTCCAGCTGTCCCTGAACTGCCAGGAACCCATGAGCTCTAACTTTCCTCTGGTGCCTGTGTGACCCCTAGATGGCTTTCATATCAAATCAAACACCACCAGAGTTTCTCCAAGCCCCGCTGAATATTGCTTCCCCTCCTTCCCAGCTTTTCACAAGCCTTTGGCTTCCCCTACAGTTGCACCAGGGATTCCAGGCAAACAAACAGCTTCCTACCGAGCACTGAGCACCTGTGAAATGGTAGCAGTGGCGACACCCATTAGGCCTTTGAATACTTCCGCTGATGTTCTTGTAAAGTAGTAACTCCCCATCCAAGCCCCTTACCACATCATCTCCTTTCAGGAGGCAGGAGACGTTTCTGACTGGAAGAGGGATGGGGCAACTGAGTCTGGAAGAGGCAAAGGGGCCGTGGAAGGCACAGGACGGGGTTCTCTTGAGGCAGACCTCAAAAGCTGGCCCTGCTTGGGTGCTGCAGCTTCTCCCCAGCCCCTTCCTCTCAGGAGAGCAGGGGGCCTTCTTCCCTCATGCTGACTGCAAGTCACTTTCATGGCACAGGATTGAGAGCACAAGCGAGAGAAAAGCTGCTGAGTTCCTCCTCTGACATCCCTGACTATTTTTTTGTAGTTGCATCTGTCTCATGCATCTGGAGTTACTTTGTTAAACTCTGACATACCGACTGATTATGTGCCAAGAGTTTTAGAAATTATACACCCAATGCTGGGAAGCCGTGGGGAGATGGACGCACTCGCACACTGCTGATAGGACTATAAATCAACACATTGTTTATGAAGGGCAATTTGGTAATAATCATTAAAAGCTTTAAAAATAAACAGAACTTTTGACCTAGCAAACCCACCCACGTTTAAAAATATTTCTTCCTCAGGAAAGCATCTGAGATACAACTCTACATATAAATGTGCAATAAAAGCATTTGTTTTATCTTAAAAAAAAAAAAAAAGTTACCCTAGAGTACAGAAAGAGATTTATGTATCAGGATGTGTTTATTTCCATATTACTTAAAATAGCAACAACAAAACCCTGAAATCATCTGGAAATTCTACACCAAGTTAATTAAATTAAGATCTATTAAGAGGATGAAATACTCTGTAGTAATTAAAAATAGCAGTGTGGAAGAATATTTAAGAATTTGGGGAAATGTTCATTATGTTGTTGAGTTGGGAAAACTAAATAACAAAACAGGCATTCAATGTAATCTCAGTCTGATTTTTTAAAAAAGATAGCTCTAATTAGAATGACATACATAAAAATGCTAAGAGTAGTTATCTTATTACTCTTAGTAGTAGCTCTCTACCTCCCTTCTTTTTTTTCTTTGTGTACTTTCCAGTCTTTTTTAGAATAAACTCAATAAACATGTATTGCATTTGTAATCAGAGAAAAGAAACATTTCCTTTTTAAAAGAGGCTAAGAATAAGCCACTTGGGAAGGAGTGGCTGTGGTGGAGACTGTAGTTGTTGAGTGGAAGTAGAGAAAAGAACTAGCATACAGATAAGATTGGCAGAAACAAATTCTATGTACCCCCAAACTATAAGATAACCATATTCTGGGATTGAAATGTCCTTTTTTTTTAAAAAAAAATGCTACTTATCTAAAAGGGATATCGTAGATGATTTTACAAGTCAGCAGTTAGACTGTTTTGAAATTAGGCTGGTGGTTTTCATCCCTGGTGGTTAGAACAGCTCTGACTCCCTTGTGGAGAACAACATGATGGCAAAATCTGTCTTTGGCACCAGCCCCCTTTCCCATAGTAAGCCAAGTGCTTTCCCCATCTCATGCTGGACTCTCCCAGAAAGCCTTACTCCGTATGCTCTCAACTCACTTCTCTAAGATGGGTGCTTGTACTTATAAATCATTAGAGCTAGAAGGTCCTTAGGAACCATATGGTACAAGAAAATGGAGGCCAGAGTGGTACCCGACTCACCCAGCATCACTCAGATCATCATCAGCAGAGCCGAGGGATCTGGTACCAAAGACTGAAACTGCAATATGGTCTCTTAGCTACCCAAAGTCTTTCTGGACTCAAAGAAATAACTCTCTCATGATGATAATTTCTAGCAATTATTCTCTAGAGTGTTAGAAACAAGCATTATACAAAAAAATGCTCACCCGGTTCTGGAGGAGAAAAGAATTTATTTACGATCTTGCAAGAAAGGGCACACAGCAAAAAACGTGGTAGGCTGGCGCGCCAGAGGAAGACAATGGCGAGCTTTTAATCTCCTATTCCTAATGTGCAAGTCCCTCCCCTGTTTCCCCATTGGCTGGGTACTACAGAGGTTACAGCCCATCCGAGAACACTAACTAATTTATCTTTTGAGATTTTAATTTGTACAGCCTATCCGAGAGCCAACTAGCTCATTATTGAGATTTTGAATTGATCAGACTATCCGAGAGAGTTCATTCAGTTTAAATTTTCCGCTGGGAGTTCCCGCCTCTGATTTTACCTCATATCTCTACATTCCAGTAACCATGGTTACTTTTCCATATAAGGAGCTGGCGCAGATTCTCTCTTCTTTCCCTTTACCACAGGGCTTGTTTAAGCTGGTTCTGCCTCCATTTTCCCTATTCCATGCTGTCTCTATGTGAAAGCTAAACTTATCCCTTTCTTACAAGAGTTAGGCTTATGGTCCTCAGGGTTTTCAACTTCTTAGATTTTTTGTTTCTGCCATTCAAACAATCAGGGGATAATATTTTTTAAGAAAGGAGTTATGAAGCTTGCAAAGTTGGACTGGAACTATGGTTGGGTGCTGCATCACTGAGACGTGTAGACAGAGAATTAGTCATGATGTCATGGGAAATGCAGCCCGCAACTCACCTTTCTGAAAAATAACAAAGCTGTTGGTGCAGAACCATCACCTCACACCTCATGAAGAGTCAGGTGATGATACCTATGCTGTGATTACTTAATGAAATAAGTACCTGTTGGCAGGAAGGTGTGGAGTACTCATTATCCTACATAGTGGTGACAAAGATAGAAAAGGTTGATTGTCATGGGCTGAGATGCTTGCTGAGATGCCCACTGAGACAGTACTTGTAGTAGGCTTGTATTTTTCCGTCCTAGCCGTTTTTTTTTTTTTTTTGGTCCTGGGAACAGTAAAGTAAAGATAGGGGGTTGAGAATAAGTGGTTCAGCCTTCAATGGCTCCCCATTGCCCTCAGAATTAAAGTGCCAAAAGTCTTTTTCATGGTACACAGAAGCCTTTTATAGCTGGACCCAGCCTGCCTTTCTAGCTCACTAGCCACTCTCTTCCACGTATTTTGGGTTCCTACCACACTGTTCCGCAAACATACCACACTTTCATGCTGTTCTCTCTCATGGGGGCCTGCCCCTACACCATTATGCCTGGAATAACAAAGACTGGTTAGCAGTTCACTGAACAGTCTCCTCTTCCTTTTGGGTACACAGCTGGACTGTGTTTCCCAGACTACCTTGCAGCAAGCTATGACCATGTGACTGAGTCTGGTCAATGGACTATGGATGGAAATTATGGGCACCACTTTCAGGCCTGGGTTGTAGAAATCTTCTGCCCACAATACTTCATGCTTTTTTTCCTTCTGTAGTAACCTTGGTAGCCATGAGTTGAAGATGGCAGAGCCACAAAATAGAAGTATGGGTGATGAAACACCACTAAGATGAGGGCCACTCACTGATAAGTCAGAGGCAGAGAGATACAGATCTTTCCAATTCCAGCGTCACAGAGTGAGTGGCAGATAGTAGATGAACAATACATTAAAATTCACTCATTCAAAAGTATTTATTGAGCATATTATTGTTCTATGTGTTAGATACTGTTTTCTACTACTGGGAATACGTCAGTGGACAGACAGATAAAAACCTCTGCTCTCTATATTCCCAAAGGTTGACTTTTTTTTTTTTTTTTTTCCAGTTTTAGCAAAGGATTTTATTTGCTAATCACAGAAAAAGCAAAATTCAGAAAATAGCCACCAACTGCAAGAACAGTTCTATAATAAAACGTTTAAAATCATCCTTTCCTTTCTTCCCAAGGTGTGCTCTTTCATGTATATCATATTTTAGAGCAGACTGATGCACAGAAATACTGTGTGAAGAACACTGTGTGGCACTTGTTATAGGAGCTCCCACAGTCTGGTACATCTTGTTTTCTGTAGCTGCCCCTTTTCACAGAAATCTATTGCAAAATTTTCTTTTCTTTGTAACAAAATATTTTAAAAATCCCTCCTCCCACTCTTTCCACTTGAGTTGGAAAAGTACAGAACTGAAAAATTTCCCACCCCCAGCTGTGATTAAAACACTGAATGTTGAAGAATGTCTGGGTTACTCTATGTTCTTGAATTATACATTTAGGCATTTACAGAGAAAGTCAAATCTCAAGTTCTGTTATTTCCCAAAATGGTTAACAGAAGAGATAATTTGATTAGGACAGCTGAAAAGCTGAGCCATTCTATGAGGGAGCAAAACAGGCTTTTTCAACCATCAATGATACTTACACTTGTTGATCACATACCCTGAAATGAGATTCCAGCCCCAAATAGAGAATATATTTCAGAGAGAGCCAGCAGAATGTTGAGATACAGGAACAGAACAGAGAGTTGGTAAAGACAGAGTAAAGAATCCCAAGAAATTTTTGGTGCCATTTTCATTTAATAAGCCAGTAGTACAGCAACATAAAGACCTTGGCTGTGATCACACTAGGATGTTTTTATGGGATTGCTGCAGAAAACATGATTGGCAGGTGGCAAACTCTGGCTCGCTGTGCTAAGTGAACAACTCCAGAACCAACTTCACAGAGAGACTTAAGGCTGGTGAGTGTAGCAGAGGTATTTCTTGTCAGATGGGAGCTCTTTGGTGAGACTCCTTCAGGGAAAATTCTTTTGGCTTCTTCTTCAGGGATGGTTGGAAGGACCATCACACTGTCTCCATCCTTCCAATCAACTGGGGTGGCAACCCTCTTTTCTGCAGTCAGCTGGAGAGAGATCACTGCTCTGAGAATCTCGTTAAACTTCCTTCTAATGGTACTTGGATTGAGGACAGACAGCTTCAGTTTCTTATCAGCACCAGAAATAAACACCACATGAGCCGTCACAGGCTTGCCCTTTTCATCCTTCTCTGCTGGGTCCAGCATTCCCAACAGGTCAGCAAGGTCCTGATTCCTATCATCAATGAAGGGAAAAGGTAATGCTTCTGTGGGCTCATCACCATTGTATGCATCTATATTCTTGCTCTAGGCATGATGGTCCTCAACACCATCTATTGAAAGGGCAATCGACTTAACATTCCTCTTGGCAAATTCTGGTGCCAGCTTTGCAGCTCTGCCAAGCTCCATGGTGCACACTGGGGTAAAGTCCTGAGGCTGGGATTAGAGAATGCCTCATGAATCTCCCAGATGGTCATGGAAACTGAGGTGGCCAATGGTGGTATTGGCCTGTGTGCCGGTTTATATATTTATGTCCCCCAGAAAAAGCCATATTCTTTAATGCATTCTTGTGGGGGAAGACGTATTAATGTGGATTGTGTTGGGACCTATTGGTTCAGTGTCTATGGAGATGTGACCCACCCAACTATAGATGATAACTCTGATTGGATAATTTCCATGGAGGCATGGCCCGCCCATTCACGTGGGCCTTGTTTAGTTTACTGGATCACTATATAAGCTCAGACAGAAGGAGATCATAGTGAGCTGGAGCTGATGCAGACATTCTGAAGAAGGCCAGTGGAAGCTCATGCAGACATTTTGGAGAACACCATTTTGAAACGCAACCTGGGAGCCAGCAGATGCCAGCCACGTGCCTTCCCAGCTAACAGAGGTTTTCCAGACACCAATGGCCTTTCTCCAGTGAAGGTTCTTTGTTGATGGACACTTTATGGCCTTAAGACTGTAACTGTGTAACCAAATAAACCCCCTTTTATAAAAGACAATCCATTTCCAGTGTTTTGCATTCTGGCAGCATTAGCAAACTAGAACAGCCTGGAAATTGGGAGCCTCGTCCCCCAAAAAGCAGACCTCTGGGCATGGTGGCAGCAGTGTGTGGGTGGGTGAGGGGACGCAGCTGTCATAGCCACCGGCCAGCTGGCTCTGGCAGAGAACCCTAAGGTTGGCTTTTGCGATGCTTTAGACATTTGTCTTCCTTTGATTTAAGAAAAGTGATTTAAACTGGAAATTAAATAAGAACTTGTCTTTATGGAAGTGAGTGTGTAATAGGTGGTTGCTAGGCTTCAGATGTGATGTTACTTCATAAATCCTGTAAAATACTACAACAACAACAACAACAACAACAACAACAACAAACAAAACCCCGCCTTCATGAAGCTTACATGGTAGCTTGATAATAAATTACATGGGGGCTAGATAATAAATAAATACATGTAGAATGTCAGATAGTGGTGACATGACCAAAGATAAAAATAACATAAGGAAGAAGGATGAGGAGTAGAGGGTATGAGTACAATTTCAAATAGGGTGTTCTTGTAACCCACTGAGAAGATAACAGTCTAGCAATACCTGAAGCAGGTAAGGACTCAGGCTATACAGATATTTGGAGGAGAAGCATTCTAGGCGACGGACAACAAGTGCAAAGGAATGATAAGGGGGTCTGTATGGCTGGAACAGAATGGGGTGAATAGTAAGAGGTGAGGTCAAGGAGGTTGTGTAAGAGGGTGGGGGAATGTAGAGCAGGATGAGTAAGACTTTGATGGACTTTGGTTTTCACTCAGAAGGAAGTGGGGAGCACTTTCAGAATTCTAAGCAGGGAAGTGACCTGATCTGGTATACTTTTTAATAGGTTCACTCTGACTGCTATGTGGAGAGAAGACTGTGTAGAGGATTATGGATGAAAGGAGGGAGACAAATAGCAAAGCTATTGTAATAATTTAGGAAAAGATGACGGTGACTTGGATCAGCATGGTATTTTGGATATATTTTCAGGGTAGGATTTGCTGATGGGTCAGATGTAGAATGTGAAAGAAGGAAGTCAAGGATGACTCCAAGATTTTTGACCTAAGTAACTAGAAAGATGCAGTTGTAATTTCAGAGGATGGGGAAAACTATGAGTGGTGTAGGCCAGAGAGGATTAGATCAGGAATTTAGTTTTGGACTTATGCTCGTCTTGATATGTCTATAGACACATCCAAGTGGAGACACTAAGTAACTGGACAGATATATGTATGGGTCTAGAGTGGAGAAATCTAGGCTGAAAATACAAATTTGAAGGTTGTCAACATATAGATGGTATTGAAAACCACAGGACTGGCTGATGTCACCAAAGGAATGAGTATATACCGAGAAGAAAAGAAGTCCAAGGACTAACCTGGGAGTACTCCAGATTATAGAGGGCAAGAAGGTTAGTGGGAACCAGCAGAGAACTACCTTTGAGTTGCCTTCTGCGTTGCCAGTGAGATAAGAGAATCCAGGGAAGAGTGGTTCTGGAGGCTAAGTGAAAATACCACTTCAATGAGGAAAAAGAAATCCATTCTATCAAATGATGCAGTTGAGTAACATGAAAGCTGAGAATTGACCATAGGGTTTACCAGTGTAGACTCACTGCTAACTTTGTCCAGAGTGTTCGTTCAATGATTCAATGAATGAACACAACTTTCCCTCCATCTACATTATTTTTTACTGTGGTAACATATATATAACACAAAATTTTCAATTTTAACGACTTTCAAGCATACAATTCAGAGGTATTAAGTACATTCACAATGTTGTGCTACCATTATCACCACCCATTAACAAACCAGGACACAAAAGGGCAGGGACTATGTTTTTTGTTTCCCCCAGGAAAAGTTTGATGAGTTTAATGAATGACTGTAGAATTGTTTGAATTAAATGGCTTTGTCCTCAGTTCTAAACTCCTGGCCTATTCCCAGTAGATCTTATTTTTCTTAGAATTGTAGGGAGTGTGAAACTGCACAAAGTTCCCAATCCCTGGAAGCAAGACCATCTGGAATTGCCTTTGACCATTTCTCTATATGTTCCACAACACCCCAAACCCTTCAGGGCAAAGGAGTCCTCAAAATCTGAAAAACAAGTACTGTAGTCCCAAAGTCACAGAAAACCCCAATCCAAACATCTGCAAACTGACTCCAATGAAGATAGTTCATTCATTTGAGAATGGAGTTCACGCTCAAGAAGAAACCATATTCTTGAGATAGCTAATTAACTCATAGCATTGTTCAACAAAATCTTTTCATGGAAATGTTGATTATTCAAGGCAGGCTCCCACAAAATACCAGTGAAAATAAATGGAAAGAGGCCAGGCATTAATGCATTCTTCTCTGGAAAGAGAACAATATGCCTGGGAGGCCATCATTTTAGAGTAGCTACTATTTCTTGAGTGCTTACTATATTCCAGGAACTGTGTGTGCTAAGAAGTGATTTATGGACTTGCAAGCAAACCGATTCTCACAACCACCCTAGAAGAAAAGTATGGTCATTATCCCCATTTTACAGATGAGGAAATGAAGGCTTGGAAAGATTGAAGGGAGATCTAGGGATTTGGATATCTCCCCTCGGGAGGGACCTTTAGGAGGGACCTGATCCCTATTGGGAGAACTGACTCCTGGACAGGATGATTACAGCCCCCTCTCTGCCTCTGCCATCAGTGGGAGGAAAACGGTGTGGTCTGAGGGGTTTGCCTCTAGAGTCAGTGTCCTGCAAACTGGGGTGTAGGTTGAATGGCTGAAGAAGTCCCCTGTAAGAAAAAAAGGAAACAAAAAGAACACATGTTAGGCTGCCACCCTTGCATCAAACAGTCACAATTTATTTTTCCTCAGACATCTTTAGTGTAAAAATATCAATTCCACTTTATAGATGAAAAACCTAAAGCTTAGAGAGGGTAAATAATTTGTTATAGGTCACATGGGTGTTACTAAGAGGAAAAGTCAGAATTTGCCACAAGGTTGCATGACTTCAAAGGCTACACTCTTTCCACATTCCCAGGAGACTTGAGAAACAGCCATGGAAGATCCCTAGGAGATGGGGCTGCTGAAAAGCAGTCTTTAAAAATAATCTTCTCATCGACAGGTTAGCTTTCTCCAGGCCACGCTTGTCTGTATGTGTGTAGGGGAGGGATTTCCTAAATGCAGTCCATTCCTATTCTTCAGGGTGCAACAATTGCATTCTCAGGCTGTGTTCAGGGCCAATCGCTTCTCTTCCTTTTCAGCCATTTATTTCCCTGCTCTTATAAGCCCCTCTGTCCTGGCAGAAATAAAAGACAGAATGTTAACCATTCACTTGAATAACTTTGGGGAAATGTTTCATTGGGAATTCAGTTGACGCAACTGGCTAACATGACATTTTATAAAATTTTATCGGCCGGGTTATCTGGAATCCATATTAGTTCAGTTAATTGGCTCCGTGGTGGGCTCAGTAAGAGATCACATGCGGCCCTTAATCAGGCACAAGCTCCATCCCCAAAACTCCAGGCCTAGGGACTGCGGCCATTCAGTTTGTGGTTATTTAAAAATTAACAGTCGCCACCAACTACTGACTCACCAAACTTTGGTCTTTTAGGGAAACTCATGGACACTCAGAGCTCAAGCCCTTCAAGGGGTTATCTGGACTCACCCAGTCGGGCCCCTGACCCTGAGAAGGCACCCCTTCTCCACCATTCCAGACAGACACCCCAGTCCCCCACTGCAAACTCTTCAGTCCTGCGTCCTCAGCCTCATCGGACCGACCCCGGGCCTGGGACCCACTGGACATGTTAGAAATCTCTTTTTACACTGAGCGGAAATCAGCCTCCCTGTGGCTGCCACCTATTTCTGCTCTCTGTCCACTCCCCCCCAAACATGTTTAATTCTCTTTAACATGCTAAATTCTTCAAATATCTTGAGCGCAAAACCTATGTCTCTTTCCTCCTCTCTGCTCCTCCAGCACCCAGTAATTTAGTGGATAACAGAAAACTTTGTTTTGTTTTACCTTTTTAAAGTAAGTGAAAAAAAGACATTATCAGTAGGATGAAAACCTCATGCACCCATCCCCAATCCCTCACCTCTACTCTTGCCTCTTCCCAGCACAGGAGACACCCTCTTAGAAGTATTTATTAAAGCGATTAAAGCAGCAAGTGCAGTCACAAACTGGGGCTTGAACCTGACTGCCATTTATAAAGTGCATTTATAAACTACATAACTCTGGCAATTTGTCTAACTTTTCTAAACTCAATCACCTCATCTGTAAAAGTGGGAATAACAAACATATAGAACTATAATCATACTTATAGCATGGGCTGTTGTGGAGATTAAATGAGATAATGCTTCTACCTCATCCGCACACAGCACTTAAAAATCAAAGTGACTATTGCAACTGTTTTTTCCTCTAGCCCCACCTCACAAATGAGGAAACTGGCCTACAAGGGGCTGAAGAAGTTTTTTTTTCAAGGTCACAGCTGGTTAACAGCAGAGCGGGAACCTAAACCCTTATTCCTTACCCCTCTGGCCTTTCCTGCTCCCCCCTTTGGTGAGACCATTATTCTTGCCTCTGAAGATTAAAAACTCACTGTTCATCCCGTACTGCTCATTACACTGAAGCCCCCTCTGCATCAGTTACTGAGCATAATGACAATGAGCTCCAGTCATTTTAACTGTTAGGAAAGGGAAAGGAGGTTGATGACACTGGCTCGCTTGTAGTAATTAAAGGTTAAAGGCTGCTCTAGGCATTGCCCAGACCAGACAAACCTGCTGCAGTGCGACCGTTCCTGCCATTTGCATTCCAATGCGGCCAACTCACCAGCCCGGCCCCGCCCGCGGGCAGCTCCCGCAGCCCAGGGGACCGCGGCCCGCGTACCTCCAGCTGCAGCGGCCGACGCGCAGGGCCAGGTGGCCGGGGGCGGGGCCGAGGCCGAGGCCCGGCGCCCCGAGTTCGAAGGGGGCGGGGCCGAGCCCCGAGTTCCGGCCCCCGGGCGTGGACTCCCACAGGTGCACAGAGCGGCTCGGGTTTCAGTGAAACCTATCCCGCCCTGGGCAGACGCGCGCAGAGGCTCCAGGTAGGGGCAGGAGAGAGAGTGTTCTCTCTCGGATCGGCGAGTGGGGCTCCGAGATTCGAACCAGTGGCAGTGAATTTCCTGTGCGGCGGGCGTCGGGGCTACACCGAGGATGCGAGGCGCGAGCGCAGCATGGCTGCTGGGGGGAGCCATTGTGTTGGCGGCCGCTGCCTCCTGCGTTTGTACCACTCAAGGTGAGTAACTTAGAAAGCTCGTATTGTTGAGGAGCTGGGGTATCTGGCCCTTGGACCGTTCGGGGTCCGGGGCTCGCTGGGCAGGTGGTGGACGCGGGTCAGGTGCGTGAAGGGTGCTTTGCTGTCGCAGCCATCCCCTTCCCTCATCCCGCAGCCGCCCGTCGGCGGCTTTGATGGGGGATCCCTGCGCCCCCGCAGCAACCAGCTGGATCATCGGGGAGCGGCTGAAGTCAGTGGAGCCCTGCTGGAAGCAGAAATGCCTCCAGAGAAAGGTGATTATGCCTCACCCTAGTTACTGGAGAGGCTCGTACTGGACAACCCCACCCCAGCTGTAGGAGTTGGGGAAAGGAGGAAGGGATGAGCGCCTGCGTCTAAAGGGTACCCAGAGAACTCAACCTCTCCTCCCCCGGGTTGGTTTCTTTGCAAACACTAAGTCATTAGAAGCTGTTCACACACACTGGCGACTTCCTGCGGGCTGGTCCCGTGGGGCCTCTGCAGTTGCGCGCTGATGGCGCGGGGCGTGGATGGGGCAGGTGACTTAATACCTCGCTGTTTGCACACCTCTGCAAAGCTTGGAGTGACCCACTTTGGGGTCGACCCACGGTGTTCAAGAGCCATCCCGGCTCCGCAGCCCCGCGGCACCATGGATGGCCCGGGTGTGAGAATCAGGACCCGACCCCGCTCAGTTCTCGATATTACTAACGCTTAGCCTCAAGGTGTTGGCCAGTCGGGCGTCAGGCGGGTTTACCAGTGAACTTTTTGGACCCTGCCTTACATTCGATCAAAGTGGCCCCCCGGCCCTGGGATTCCAGGCCCTTCCGTGCCACACAGGAACACACACTTAAAGCCGCTCAGGTCTGCAGGCCGGAGGCTGCCAGCGCCCGCGAACAGTAGCCATGCCCGGCGGTTCTCTGGTGCCGGGGTGTGTCTGGCTGTCCGCTTCGGCGGGTGTGCAGCTCAGCGTGTGCTCTGACTTGCGGATCTGAGCGTGGAATCTCCCGCGAGCAGGCCTATGAGGGCAACGGGGGTTGGCCTGCGATCGCGCTAATGGAATGCTACCAGCCTGAGAACCGCTGTTTGAGGCTGTCTGCATCAAAAGAGAGGTTTTGATTTCTCTGCGAAATTTGCAGACCAGATGTAAAAGGTAGCTTCCCACTTTTATTTTCTCCTTCGTAAAAACATTGTGAAAAAGCAAGTCACATTGAATTGAATTAGATTGAAGAGTGCGATTCTTTTTCCTCTAGAGTTACAGAAAAAGAGTGTTATGGTAGTAGGTTTGAAAACTGTACACCACTGATTTTACATTTTATTGGTAGATATCAGAAAAAAGGCAATAATTTCTTTCAGGAAAAGATTGAAAACTGATTAACACCCATTTGCCTTTGTCTCTTAAATTTGCAAACTTAAAATTCAGGAACAAACCCTGGCATGTGCACACATTTTAAAAAATTTGTGAATGTAGACGATTCAGCACTTTTAATGTAACTAACAGTTGTCATGAAGCATTTCCTGAGTCTTTGTCTTGTTCTATCTTGTTTACAATATGAAGAGTCCTGAGAATTGGGGGTTGGGGGAGGGAGAGAGAATCCCTGGAGCATAATGTGAACTAGATTTAACCAAAAAAAAGAAAAAAAGAAAAAAATCAAGTTACTTGTTAACCAGAGCTATTTAACATTGCACCTTGGCTTTTTGCCTCTGCATTCTTTTATTCCTCTGCAGGGTAACTTCCCTAAAGGTTTCCTTAAGTAACACGGGGGTTTTAGGCAAATGGAGTTTCTGTCCCAACTTGAAATTTTAAATTGATTTTGACTAACAAATAGAGCATCACCGCAGTCATTTTGCCCTCAGCATAGATCTTTGCTCATTTCCTCTTTTTTTTTTTAAGTTTTTCTTCATCTTTAACATATGCATTCTTATTCCTCAGTCATATTAAAACTTTGAGGAAAGATACTTCATGATATATGACATCTGTGTGTGTATACACATATATGTATGTATGCATGTATGTATATATCTATATATACACACACTTTTTAAAAACCTTTTTTTATTTAAAGAATACTTTGTTAGTTTCTGTAATCAAACCCACATAGAGAAGACCTTACATATTACCCCTGTACAATGGAAAAAAACTAAGTTTAACATTTCTAGACCAATATGGCTGTTAATTTCTGTATAATGCCAACTCAACACGTTACAACTGGGATACTTTTTCCAAAGTTGACAGCACAGCTAAAGTTTCCAAAACTTCAAATTATATATATGTGTGTGTATGTATATATATATATATTTATTTATATAAAAAGACCAATAGCAGTATGTTATGCATCAATAGCAGCAACAGCTTTTCCAGGTTCTGCAGTCATCTGAACAAAATTATAGAGACATCCAGCATCCAGCGCACTCCATTAAAAAAAAACAAAAAAGTAAAAAACAAAAATCCCAGAAAACATCAAGTTCTGTTACTATTATGGTAACTGGCACCATCTTTTATTAGCTTCTTAATCATCATCTGGAAAGAAAACATTTCCTGTTAGCTTCGTTCTTACATGTGCTTCTCAGTTTGCTTTCAGACAGATTTTGGGTTTGATTTTCCTCCCAAAGGCCTCACCCTAAAAAACTGCCTCAGTCTAGAATATAACCTTTTTCTTTTACAAGGAGGACACTGAATTAGAAAGGAGCAAGGAAAGAAAAAGCCATCAAGACCCCTTTTTCCTATCACAACAGTAATTGATAATTATTTTGTAAATACGTTTAAACTGTCTCCCTATTGGATCATAAAAACTCCCATCTCCATCTCTATCACCATGGTCCAGCACAGTCCCAATCACCTAAAGGAACTTAGTCAATATTCAATGAAGAAGGAAGGAGTCCTAGAGAAGTGTACGGTCTTTCCCATAGAGACCCAGCTGGTAGATGGCAGCACTTAAAGTCTGATTCTCATAGGCATATTTCAGGAATGGGAGATCCCCTGTGCAACAGTAATTCCATTTCTTTTTTGGAAACTAGAACTTCTCTTTATGTTGGCATTTAATTATGCAAGCAATATATGATCATTGTAGGAGGAAAATGAGAAGAAAACATAACAATTTAATTAAAACTGCCCCAAACCTGGGTACCCAAAGAAACCACTGCTAACATTTTGGTGTCTGTCTTTTCAGATGCTTCCATGCATACAAGCATAAAATATGTTTTCCCAAATACAGAAAGTCTTTTTGTACAAGTATGGAATTATACTGCTCAGTAGAGTGTCAATAATATGAAACATTTATAATGACTCTAAAATTTTATTGGAGGATATATCATAATTTAAAAATTATCCTCTGCTGATAGACAAATGGAGTATTTCCAATATTTTGTAATTAGAAAGAACCCAGCAATGATTATGAAGATGGGACTTTAAATTGTGTTTGGTTGCAGTTAGGGACTTGCTTACCAATTAACATTGATAGGTGATGTTTTAGTTAAGTCTGTGTTTGACTTTTTAATGGTTTTATTAACTGGGCAAATGTTAAGAAAGAAAAACAGTTTACTTCATAAGCACACTTATGAAAATCTACCAAAAGCATATCTAGGGAAGGATTTATTTAAAGTTTTGTTTGTTTGTTTGTTTGTTTGTTTGTTTGTTTGTTTCAGCCCATGCTCCCAAAGATCAGGAGCAAAAGAAATTTGGGGTGGAGGGGTGGTAGGTAAAAGAGAGGATAGGAGAAGAAAGAAGAGGGTTAGCAGAAAGTACTTGCTCTGTACTTGGGTTGGCCAAGAGAGTGGGCCACAGGAGGAGTAAATTTAAAATAACAACAAAACAACCAGCAAGAACTGGCAGAAAAATCTTTCTAAAAGTTCCAGAAATCTGTTAAAGGATTGCAATAACAGGACAAGCACCAAATCAGGAAGACACCACTTAAAAGCAGTAGGATCTCCTGGTGCACCCTGGCGGCCCCTCCCCCATCCCCTCACTGGCTCAGCCATGTTCCAGTGCAGATCCCTGGTCCCAGTTCCAGAGGGAGCAGAGTGCCTTACTGGGGACAGGTATGTCTGGCCATCTGTCTGAGTATAGAAGGTGGCTCACTGGGCTCTGTATAGAACACTGCGGGAGAGCAGTACTGTCTGGGGCAAAGGATTGCTGGCCTTAGGACATGCAGTGCAGTGCCTGGGAACCTAAGGAAACTGTTTCCTAGGGAAGAGGGAACATTTGGAACTGTAAATTGGGAATTCCTAGAGCCACACCCTCATGCCTGATCAGGGAGGTCTCTATGGTTTGGGCTGGAGCTATTCTCTAAACACATTGTATAGATGTACCCTGAAGGAGAGCACTTGCACAGGTCAATCTACGAGGACTGGTAAAGTGTTTTCTCTTTCTCCTCTGACTGGTAAAGTGTTTTCTCTTTCTCCTCTGACTGCTGCTGCTTCCACCTCCTCCTCTTCTTGTCCTCCTTGTTTTTTGTTAGCTCCAGGCATTTAAGGAAAGCTCTTTCATAATAGTAGCTGGATCAAAGCTTAAGGAACCAGATGCCTCAGAGTCTAAATTCCAGCAATAACACTAAAATATCAAATTGTCCAGATTTTAACAAATGATTATAAAACACACAAAGAAACGTAAAGTGAAGGGCCAGGCAAAGGAAAGATTCAAGCCTTAAAAACCATCAATGAGGAAGATCAGTCCTGGGACATTCCAGAGAAAGATTTTATAAATATGTTCAAAGAACTAAAGGAAAACATGGACAAAGAACTAAAGGAAATCAGGAAAACAATAGATGGATATCAATAGTGATCAATAAAAAGAATATCAGTATAGAGATGGAAAGTATGAAAAGAAACCAAACAGAGCCGAAGTCCCCAGTAACAAATTAAAAATTCCCTAGAATGGTTCCACAACAGATTGGAGCTGGTGAAAAAAGAATCAGTTAACTTGAAGCTAAGAATATTGAAATCATCCAATCTGAGGAGCAGAAAAAGGAAAGAATGAAGTAAAGTGAACAGAGCCTGAGAAACCTGTGGGATACCATCAAGTGTACATTGTGGGAGCCCCCAGAAGGAGAAGAAAGAGAGAAAGGGACAGAGAGAATAAAAGAAATAATGGCTGAAAACTTCCCGGGTTTAATGAAAGACATGGATATATACATTCAAGATGTTCATTGAACTCCATACAGGATAAACCCCTATAGACCCATACTGTGTTAAGTTATAATAAAACTGTTGAATGTCAAAGATAAAGAGGGAATCCTAAAAGCCACAAGAGAGAAGCAACATGTTCCATATGTTATATGTATGTAGCCTCAATAAAGTTAAATGCCGATTTCTCATCAGAAACCAGGGAGGTAAGACGGCAGCCAGAAGACATTTCAAGTGAGGAGAGCAAAAAATTGTCCATCAAGAATTCTGTACCTGACAAAACTGTATTCCAAAAATGAGGGAGAAAGTAAGACATTCCCAGATAAGCAAAAGCTGAGGGACTTTGTCACCACTAGATGAGCTCTATGAGAGATGCTAAAGAGAGTTCTGCAGATTAAAAGGGAAGGACAATAGACAATAGACGGAAGCTGCATGAAGAAATAAAGATCTCTGGTGAAGGTAACAACATGGTAAACATAAATACCAGTACTATTGTGTTTTTGGTTTGCAACTTCACTTTATTTCCTATGGGATCTAAAAGGCAAATGCATAAAATGTAATGATAAATCTGATTTGGGACTCAATGTGTAACATGTAATTTGTGACAGGAATAACAGAAAGGTGAGGGGAAGGGTGGTTACAGGAACACAGTTTATGTATGCTATTGAAGTTGTAAGTTGGTATCAAAACAAATGAGATTCTTATGGATTTAAGATGTTAAATTTAAGCTCCATAGTAACCACAAAGAATATGCAAATTCATAGAGACAGAAAGTAGGGTACAGGTTACTAGGGGTGGGGAGCAATGGGGAGTTAATGCAAAATGAGTGTAGAGTTTCTATTTGGGATGAAGTTCCAGGAATGGATGGTGGTGATCATATTGTGAATGTGATTAATCCCACTGAAGGGTATGCTTGTGTGATGGGTTAAAGCTGTTAGGCACCCCAGTAAAGGTCATGTTCTTTTACTCCATTCCTGTGGGTGCAGACCTGTTGTAGGTGAGACCTTTTGGTTAGGTTGTATCAATTGAGATGTGACCCATCCCCTTCAAGGTGGGTCTCTTTTTTTTTTTTTTCTGGTTTTGTTGAGATATATTCACATACCATATGTTCCAGTTTGCTAATGCTGCTGTTAGGCAAAATACCAGAAATGGATTGGCTTTTATAAAGGGGATTTATTAGGTTACAAGTTTACAGTTTTGAGGCCATAAAAGCATCCAAACTAAGGCATCAACAAGAGGACACCTTCAATGGGGAAAGGCCACTGGCGTCTGGAACACCTCTGTCAGCTGGGAAGGCATGTGGCTGGCGTTTGCTGGTCCTTTGTTCCTGGGTTGTGTTTCAAAATGGCTTTCTCCAAGATATCTCTGGGCATCTGTCTTACCTCCTCTCTCTCTCAGCTCCTGTGCATCCTTGCTTCTTTCTCCCAGGGTCTAGGGGACCTCTCTTAGCTCCTTCGGGGCAAACTCTGGGCTTTATCTCCCAGCCCAGCATCTCCAAGCATCCTTCCATCCGTATCTCCAAATATCTCCAAGTGTAAGCAGGCATCTGGGTCTGTGTCAGTACTTAGCTTCTCTCTTAAATACTCCAGTGACTAATCAAGAACCACCCTGAATGGGTGGGGTCAAATCTTCATGGAAACATTCAATCAAGAAGTCACACCCTAATCAAAAATATTAATCAGTCTGCCCCTACAAGATTGCATTAAAGACTATAGTTTTTCTGGTGGATGTAATAGATCAAAACTGGCACACCATACCATCATCCACAGTGTACAATCAATTGTTTACAATACCATCAGTAACATATAGCTGTGCTTCATCACCACAATCAGTTTTTGAACATCTTCATTACTCCAAAAATTAAAAAATTAAAGTAAGAACATCTAAAACATCTCATCCCACCATTCCACACTATTTTTCATTTAATTTTTGTCCCCATTTTTCTACTCCTCTGTCCATACTCTGGATAAAGGGAGTGTGAGCCACAAGGTTTTCACAATCATACAGTCACACCAAGGCTAGTGGGTTGTGGTTCAACAGTTTAAGGTATTTTCTTCTAGCTATTCCAATACACTAAAAACTACAAAGGGATATCTATATAGTGCATAAGCATACCCTCCATAATGACCTCTCAGCTCTCAAGGTGGGTCTTAATCCTTTTACTGGTGTCCTTTATGAGAGGATAAAAGACAGAAAAAGCCCAGAGAGCTCAGAGAGAAACATGTTTATACAGAGGAGGCCCCCAGAGAAGCTGAGAGACAAAATACACCCACAGAAGCTGAGAGAGCCTCTGAACCCTAGAGCAACAAAACCCAGGAGATAAGGACCAACAGATGCCAGCCATGTGACGGAGGTGTCCTAGATGCTAGCAGCCTTTCTTCAGAGAAGGTATTCTCCTGTTGAGGCTTTAATCTGGACATTTTCTTGGCATTAGAAGTGTAACTGTAAGTTAATAAATCCCCATTGTAAAAGCCAACCCATTTCTGGTATATTGCATTCCAGTAGCTTTAGCAAACCAAAACAGCTTGAGGGAAGGGGAAGTTGAGATGGGAAGATTTATATTGTATATTACATTTCCACAGTTAACAAAAGAGGGAGAGTGAGAAACTAAAGAGATAATGACAGTTTAATGCAATACATGATACTGAGCGTGATCTAACAATGGAGGAGAAAAGGCTCA
Source organism: Choloepus didactylus (assembly GCF_015220235.1). NCBI lineage: Eukaryota > Metazoa > Chordata > Mammalia > Pilosa > Megalonychidae > Choloepus > Choloepus didactylus. The sequence continues at coordinate 12,699,444 of NC_051319.1, forward strand.
AAAGGACATTATTGGGGACATGAGAAAAATTAGACTATAGACCCTAAACTTGATATCAGTGTTGAATTTCTTGAACTTGGTGACTGCATTGAAGGCAATTGCATGGGTGAATGTACTTGTTCATAGAAAATGTGCATGGAAGTATTATGTATTCAAGGAGTAAGATGTGTACAATCTGCTCAAGTGTTCAAATAATAAATGGATGAATGGATGGGTAGATAGAAAGGGGATAGATAGATGGAATAATTTGGCAAAGGTGGCAATATGTTGGAATTGGTGGATCTGGGTATTGGGGTGACGTATATTAGAGTTCTCTATATGGGGTTTTATCGTTTTTGCAGCTAGCTTGTAAGTTTGAAATTATTTCAGATTTCAAATTTAAAAAAAGGACAAAGTACTTTTTTAAAAAAGGTTTTACATGCATTTTTTTCAAAATTGTACAATCAGAAAGATCTAAAGAAAAAGTAAAAATTGCCACATGTTCTCCCCTCTTCACTCTAAACCAAACTGCTTTATGCCTAAATGCAGATTTTATAGTAATAGAAGGACCATACTGTACACACTGTTCTATATTATTTTTACTTAGTAAATCTATTCATGGTTGGTATATAGAAATCTGTTTATACTTTTAGGAGGAATATTGTTCAAGGCATAAATGTTTTAAGTTACTGAACCAGTCTCCTTTTTAAAAAAAGCAGTTTTATTGAGATATGTGCACATACCATATACTCCATCCAAAGTGCACAATCAGTGGCTTTTAGTATAATCACAAAGTTGTGCATTCATCACCACAATCAACTTTAGGACATTTTCATTACTCAAAAAAAAAAAACCCATACGCCTTTTACCAGTCACCTCTCAATCCTATCCTTTCCCAGCCATACATAACCATTAATCTAATTCTGTCTCTAGATTTATTTATAACTACATTTTATATAAATGGAATCATATAATATGTAGTACTTTGTTTTCTTTCACTTAGCAATGTGGGTTTTTAAATTACTGTTATTTTTTTTTAATTAGAGAAGTTGGAAGTTTACATAAGAGTCATGTAAAAAATACAATGTTCTCATGGCATTCAAGACAATAGGCAATTGTCAGAGCTGGACAGTAATTACATCTTTAAGGATCAAGTATTTTAATAATGGCTTTTTTCTCTGGGGAATAATCAGCCGCTAATATAGTTTACACTTGACGTACTAGTTTCGGTTAAGTATTTTTATCTGGCTGCACCATTTAAGTAAGCAGTTCACATAAAATGGTGTGGGAAATCCTCTAATGCTTTTTGTAAGTTTGACTGTCGAAGAGGTCAGAATCTTTGGTGAAAATGAACCTTATTATTTCTTATAAAATAAATGCCCCTTCCAGATTCCAATTGCAGACCTTTGCCTGTTTATAATTCAGAGACTTGTGGAGGTAGGGAAGAGAACTGACTCCATCTTTATCTGTCTTAAGGTGGTTTAGAAAAAATAACAAGAGCGCTTTTTACTTTTAGGCCCAGTAGTTTTAGGATTGCAACAGAATGTGGGGCACATGGCTTCCAGGGAGATGTAACATATTTTTTTACAATACTAAGTCACTAATTTAAAAAACTTTTCTTAACATTTTAACATTACTAACTAATGTTTGTCTAAAATAAGCCGCACAACTGATTTCCTTTCCCTCCTGGCTTTTTTGGTTGGGTAAGAGGGACGTTTCTCTCAATGCGCTTAGTGAGGGAAGCCCTAAGCAGCAGTCCACTAAATTGGTGCTGGGGCAGGAGGGACACTTTTCTCTAGTTCCCTTGATGCTACTGCAGCAATGCTGAGGACAGGAAGGTTTTTACTGTTCTCTTGAGAGGGCTGAAGGATTCATAGTTTAAAATCAGAGCCTTCAAAGAGTTTGTTCTCTTCCTCATATCGTTGTTTATTTGGCACGAGCTTTTAAAGAAACATTTGTAAAACCAGTCTTTAAAGTAAGAGTGTGAGGGTGTTTCAGTTTGCTAATGTTGCTGTTACGCAAATATCAGAAATGGATTGGCTTTTATAAAGGTGGTTTATTTGGTTACAAACTTACAGTCTGAAGGCCATGAAAATGTCCAGATTAAGGCATCAACATGAGTATACCTTCATCGAAGGAAGGCCAATGGTGTCCAGAAAACCTCTGTTAGCTGGGAAGGCACATGGCTGGCATCTGCTGATCCCGGGTTGTGTTCCAGGTCCTCTCTCAGCTCCTGTGCTTTCTTCAAAATGTTGCTTTTGGGATGCTTTGTCCTCTGTTAGCTTCTCTGGAGCGAACACTGGACTAGCATCTCCACAGTATCAGCAAAAGTCTGCTTTCAGCAACCATCTCCAAAATGTCCCTCTCAACTGCTCTGAGGTCCTTCTGTTTGTGAGCACTTTTATAGGACTCCAGTGATTAAATCAAGATCCACCCTGAATGGTGGGGTCCATATCTACATGGATATAATCCAATCAAATGTTTTGCTCGCAGTTGACTGAGTCACATCTCCATGGAAACAATCAAAGGATTCCAACCTAATCAACACTAATACATCTGCCCCCACAACATTGCATTAAAGAATATGGCCTTTGGTGGGACATAATATATCCCAACTAGCACAGGGTGCCACAGTATAAAAGGGGCAAAACAGCATTACTGTCATGAAAACAGGAGTGAAGACAACACAGCCTTCATCGTGATGCTATTAACTGCACCATGATTGTTGTTACAGGTCAAGTTTTTGATTTACTAGTTTATAATCTTATTCTTTCTAGGCAAAACAGTCAATTTAATGTTACAGCTTTTATTGTTTTATCTTTTTTGGCTCAAGGTTGGGGGGATTGGGTGGGTTGTCAACTGCACAGTTTTGAAGTGTAACTTAATTTTTATGTGATGTTTTGGTATATATTTTATCAATTAAATTTATTTGAAGAAATACAATGTTCTCATATACCCCCCATTGTAGACCCTTTGTATTAGTGTGGTAACTTTGTTAAAATCAATGAAAGAATATCAATATATTACTGTTATTTATAGTCCATAGTTTACATGAGGTATATTTTTTCTCATGTACCACCCTATTAACACCTTGTAATAGGAATGTATATTTGTTGTAATTCATTAAAGAACATTCTTATATTTGTACTGTTAACCACAGTCATTGTGCACAACAGGATTTACTAGGTTATACAATCCCATATCATATTATCTTCTAACATTCCTACTAGTACCATACATGACCCAAAAATTCCCTCTTCAACCACATTCATAAACGTAATTCAGTGCTGTTAATTACACTCACAGTGTACTGTCATTATTATCCCTTTCCAGATATTTTCAATCAACCTAAATAGAAATTCTGCACAAGTTAAGCATCAGTTCTCCATTCTCTACCCCTTTTCTATCCCCCCATAACCTATCTTTTAGATTCTAACTGTGAGTTTGCTTACAATTAGTTTATATCAGTGAGATCCTACAATATTTGTCCTTTTGTATCTGGCTTATTTCACTCAGCATAATGTCCTCAAGGTTCACCCATGTTGTCGCATGCATCAGGACTTCATTCCTTCTTATAGCTGATATTCCATGGTATGTATAGACCACATTTTTTTATTCATTCAACTGTTGATGGACACTTGGTTTGCTTCCATCTTTTGGCAATTGTGAATAATGCCACTATGAACATCTGGGTGCACATGTTCAAGTCCCTGCTTTCAGTTCTTCTGGATATATAACTAGTAAAGGATTGCTGGATTACATGGCAATTCTATGCTTAGAACTGCCCCTACCTAGCAAAATAGCAAATCAGAAGCAATAATGAGTTCCTGGAGGGGTTACAGAGATTAGTGCCACTTTTAAGGACTTGAAGGATGCAGGGGTGGTGATTTCCACCACATCCCCATTCAACTCTCCTATTTGGCCTGTGCAGAAAACAGATGGGTCTTGGAGGATGACAGTGGATTGTTGTAAACTTAACCAGATGGTGACTCCAATTGCACCTGCTCTTCTTGATGTGTAGCATTGCTCAAGAAAGTCAGCACATTCCCTGGTACCTGGTACACAGCTATTGATCTGGCAAATGCTTTTTTCTCAATAGCTGTTGGTAGACCACCAGAAACAGTTTGCATTCAGCTGGGAAGGCCAGCAATATACCTTCACTGTCCTACTGCAGGGGTATATCAACTCTCCAGTCCTGTGTCATACTCTTGTCCACAGGGAACTTGATCATTTCTCCCTCCCACAGGACATCACACTGGTCCGTTGTATTGATGATATCATGTTGATTGGACCAAATAAGCAAGAAGTAGCACTACTCTAGACTTCTTGGTAAGGCATTTGCATGTCAGGGGATGGGACATAAATCCAACAAAAATACAGGGATCTTCCACCTCAGTGAAATTTCTAGGTGTCCAGTGGTGTGGGGCATGTCAAGATATCCCTTCCAAGGTGAAGGAGAAGCTGTTGCATCTGGCCCTGTCTACAACCAAAAAAGAGGCACAATGCCTAGTTGGCCTCTTTGGATTTGGGAGACAACATATTCCTCATTTTGGTATGTTACTCCAGGCCATTTACTGAATGACCAGAAAAGCTGCTAGTTTTGAGTGGGGATCATAACAAGAGGAGGATCTGTGACAGGTCCAAGCTTCTGTACAAATTGCTCTGCCATTTGAACTCTATGATCCAGCAAATCCAATGGTGCTGGAAGTGTCAGGGACAAATAGAGATGCTGTCTGGAGCCTTTGGCAGGCCCCTATAGAAGAATCACAATGCAGGCCCTTCGGATTTTGGGGTAAAGCCTTGTTATTCTCTGCAGATAACTACTTTCTTTTTGAGAAACAGCTTTTGCATGCTGCTGGTCCTCAGTAGAGACCAAACACTTAGCTATGGACCACCAAGTTACCATGAGACCTGAGTTGCCTATCATGATCTGGGTGTTGGCTGACTCACCAAGTCATAAAGTTGGGCATGCACAGCAGCACCCCATCATAAAATGGAAATGGTATATACAAGATAGAGCTCAAGTGGGTCCTGAAGGCACAAGTGAGTTACATGAGGAAGTGGCCCAAATGCCCATGGCCCCCACTCCTTTCACATTACCTTCTCTTTCCCAGCCCACAGTTACGGCATCTTGGGGAGTTCCTTACAATCAGTTGACTGAGGAAAAGAATACTTGGGCATGGTTTAAAGATGGTTCTGCATGATATGCAGGTACCATCCGAAAGTAGATGGCTGCAGCACTGCAGCCATTTTCTGGAATGTCTCTGAGGGACAGTGGTGAGGGGAAATCCTCCCAGTGGGCAGAACTCTGAGTAGTGCACCTGGTTGTTCATTTTGGTTGAAAGGAGAACTGGCCAGAGCTGTGTTTATATACGAATTCATGGGCTATTGCTAATGATTTGACTGGATGGTCTGAGACTATGGAGGAACATGATTGGAAAATTGGTGACAAAGAGATCTGGGGAAGAGTTATGTGGATAGACCTTTCTAAGTGGGCAAAAAAACAAGGATATTTGTGTCCTATGTGAATGCTCACCAGAGGGTGAATTCAGCACAGGAAGGTTTCAGTCAAGTGAATAAGATGACTCGCTTTGTGGATACCAGTCAACCTCTTTCCCCAGCCACTCCTGTCATTGCCCAGTGGGCTCGTGAACAAAGTGGTCATGGTAGTAGGGATGGAGGTTATGCATGGGCTGAGCAACATGGGCTTTCAGTCACCAGGGCTGACCTGGCTACAACCATTGCTGAGGGTCCAATCTGCCAGCAGCAGAGACCCACACTCAGTCCCTGATATGGCACCATTCCCCGAGGTGATCAGCCTATATTACCTGGTGGCAGGTTGATTACATTGGACCACTTCCTTTATGAAAGGGGCAGCAATTTTTCTTGCTGGAATAGGTACATACTCCAGATATGGTTTGCCTTCCTTGCACACAGTGCTTCCACCAAACTACCATCCTTGGACCATTCCACACAGTATTGCTCCTGATCAAGGATCACAGCAAATGAAGTGTGGGAATGGGCACATGCCCTTAGAATTATCTGGTCTTATCATGTTCCCCATTAGCCAGGGGCAGCTGGGTTGATAGAATGGTGGAATAGCCTTTTGAAGACTCAATTATGGTGCCAATTAGGGGGTAATATATTGCAGGGCTAGGACAGTGTTCTCCAGGTGGCTGCATATGCTCTGAATCAGTGTCCACTCTATGGTGCTGTTTCTTCCATAGCAGGATTCATGGGTCTAAGAATCAAGGGGTGGAAATAAGAGTGGCTCCACTCACTAACACCCCTAGTGACCTAAAAAATTTTTTGCTTCCTATCCCTGCAACCTTAAGCTCTGCTGATCTACAGGTCTTAGTTCCAAAAAGGAATGCTTCCACCAGGAGACACAACAACCATTGAACTGGAAGTTAAGACTGCCACCTGGCCTTTGGGCTTCTCATGCCTCTGAATTAACAGGCGAGGAAGGGGATTACTCCGTTGGCTGGGGTGATTGATCTTGACTATCAAGGGGAAATAGGATTGCAACTATGCAATGGAAATAAAGAAGAGTCTTCCTGGAATACAGGAGATCCCCTGGGGTATCCCTTCCTACTATGATGCCCTGTGATTAAAGTCAATGGAAAACTGCAGCAACCCTATCCAGGCAGGACTACCAATGGCCCAGAAACTTCAGGAATGAAGGTTTGGGCCACCTCCCTAGGCAAAGAGCCATGGCTATCTGAAGTGCTTTCTGAGGGTAAAAGGAACATGGAATGGGCAGTGGAAGCAGTTAGTGACAAATAGGAACTACAACCATGTGACCAGTTATAGAAATGAGGACTCTAGTGGTATGAATATTTCTTCCTTCTTTTGTTATGAGTGTTTGTATTTGTATATAAAGCAAATATCTTTGTTTTCTTCTCTATCTTAGCCCCTTACCATATGACATATGTCATATTGTTCATGTTTTAGTATTTAAGTTATAGGATATCAAGTTCAAGAATATTACCCTAGGACTTGTACCGTATTCTGGAGAGATTTAGTGTGTTTCCAGTTTATGTAGGACAGTTGAGTATTGTTAGGCAAAATATACACCTGTTATTGTTTTTTATTTAGAGATTAGGCATGGTTTAAGGTCATATGTATAGCCAAGTTGACAAGTGATGGACTGTGATGATTAGGTTCATGTGTCAACTTGGCTAGGTGATGGTGCCCAATTATCTGGTCAAGCAAGCACTGACCTATCTGTTCCTGCAAGGACATTTCATGGACTTAAATCATTGGTATGTTGATTGCATTTATGGCTGATTACATCTGTAGTCAGCTAAGGGGAGTGTCTTCCACAATGAGAGATGTTTAATCTAATCAGTTGAATGCTTTTAAGTAGGAGGTGATGACTTCAGCAGTCAGAAGAGAGAACTTTCATCTTTACTTCAGCCAGCCAGCCCTTCCTGGGGAATTCATCAAAGACCTTCATCAGAATGCCAGCTTGCAGCCAGCACTGCAGAATTTGGGCTCATGTAACCCCACAGACAGTTTTATAAAATCTAATACTATTTACAGATATCTCCTCTTGGTTCTGTTTCCCTAGAGAATCCTGAGTAATATACTAGGTCTTGAAGATGTTTCCTTACATTTTTCTCTAGGAGTTCTATGTTACTGGCTCTTATATTTAGGTCATTGATCCATTTTGAGTTAATTTTTGAATAGGTTGTGTGGTAGGGGTCCTCTTTTATTCTTTTGGACATGGATATACAGTTCTCCCAACAGCATGAACTGAACAGACTGTTCTGTCCCAGTTGAGTAGACTTGGGAGCCTTGTCAAAAGTCAATTGACCATGGATCTAAGGTTCTATTTCTGAACTCTCAATTCAATTGCATTGATTAATATGTCTATCCTTATGCCAGTACCAAGCTATTTTGACCAATGTGTCATTATAATAAGCTTTAAAGTCAGGAAGCATGAGTCCTCTCACTTTACTTCTTTTTTAAGATGTTTTCAAGTATTTGAGGCCACTTTCCTTTCCAAATAAATTTGATAACTAGCTTTTCCAATTCTGCAAAGTAGGTTGTTGGAATTTTGATTGGTATTACATTGAATATGTACATCAGTTTGGGTAGAATCGACATCTTAATGACATTTAGCCTTTGTATCCATGAACACGGAATGTCTTTCCGCTTATTTAGGTCTTCCTTGATTTCTTTTAACAAGATTTGTAGTTTTCTCTGTACAGGTCCTGTAAATTCTTGGTTAAGTTTATTCCTAGATGATTGATTCTTTTAGTTGCTATTGTGAATGGAATTTTTTTCTTAATTACCTCCTTGGATATCTCATTACTAATGTGTAGAAACATGACTGATTTTTGCATGTTCATCTTGTATCCCACTACTTTGCTGAACTTATTTATGAGCTCAAGTAGCTTTGTTATAGTTTTTTTTTTTTTGGATTTACTAAATATAGGATCATGTCATCTGCAAATAATGACAGTTTTACTTCTTCCTTTCCAATTTGGATACCTTTTATTTCTTTTTCTTGACCTATTGCTCTATCTAGAACTTCTAGCACAGTGTTGAATAACAGTGGTGACAGTGAGAATCCTTGTCTTGTTCCCAATCTTAGAGGAAAAGCTTTCAGCTCTCACTGTTGAGTATGATTTTAGGTGTTGGTTTTTCATATATGCCTTTTATCATGTTGAGGAAGTTTCCTTTGATTCCTACCTTTTGAAGTGTTTTTTATCAAGAAAGGGTGCTGAATTTTGTAAATGCCTTTTCTGTGTCAATCGAGATGATCATGTGGTTTTTCCCTTTTGATTTATTAATGTAGTATATTACATTAATTGATTTTCTTGTGTTGAACCACCCTTACATACCTGGGATAAAACCCATTTGGTCATTGTTCCAATTTGCTAATGCTTTCACAAAACACCAGAAATGGATTGGCTCTTATAAAGGGGGTTTATTTGGTTACACAGTTACAGTTTTAAGGCCATAAAGTGTCCAAGGTAACACATCAGCAATCAGGTACCTTCACTGGAGGATGGGCAATGGTGTCCGGAAAACCTCTGTTAGCTGGGAAGGCACGTGGCTGGTGACTGCTCCAGAGTTCTGGTTTCAAAATGACTTTCTCCCAGGACATTGCTGTCTAGGCTGCAGCTCCTCAAAAATGTCACTCTCAGTTGCCCTTGGGGTGTTTGTCCTCTCTTAGCGTCTCTGGAACAAAAGTCTATTTTCAAAGGCCATCTCCAAAATGTTGCTGTGTAAGCTGCAGCTCCTCTCTCTGCTCCTGTGCATTCTTCAAAGTGTCCCTCTTGGCTGTAGCAAGCTTGCTTCTTCTGTCTGAGCTTATATAGTGCTCTAGTAAACTAATCAAGGCCCATGTTGAATGGGTGTGGTCAAGCCTCCCTGGAAATTGTCTAATCAGAGTCATCACCCACAGTTGGGTGGGTCGCACCTCCATGGAAACAGTCAATCAAGGAGTTACAATCTAATCAACACTAATACATCTACCCACACAAGATTGCATCAAAGATAATGGCGTTTTGGGGGACATAATACTTCCAAACTGGCACAGTTGTGATGTATAATTCTTTTAATGTGCTGTTGAATTCAGTTTCAAGTATTTTGTTGAGGATTTGTGCATCTGTATTCATTAGGGAGATTGGTCTGTAATTTTCCTTTCTTGGGTATTGTTATCTGGCTTTGGTATTAGGGTGATATTGGCTTCATAGAATGAGTTAGGTAGTGTCCCCTCTTCTTCAATTTTTTGGAAGAGTTTGAGCAGGAGTTGTGTTAATTCTTCTTGGAATGTTTGGTAAAATTCCCTTGTGAAGCCATCTAGTCCTGGGGTTTTCTTTGTAGGGAGGTTTGTGATGACTGATCTCTTCACTTATAATTTTTTGATGAGATCTTATATTTCTTCTAGAGTTAATATAGGTTTTGTGTGTATTCTAGGAATTTGTCCATTTCATCTAAGATTTCTAATTTGTTGACATACAGATCCTTTTTATTTCCTTGGGGTAAGAAGTAATGTCCCCCCTCTCATTTCTGATTTTATTTATTTGCATCTTCTTTCTTTTTATTTTTAGTCAGTCTAGCTAAGGGTTTGTCAATTTTATTGATTTTCTCAAGGAACCTTTTGATTTGGTTAATTCTCTCTATTGTTTTTTATTCTCAATTTCATTTACTTGTGTTCTGATCCTTATTATTTTTTTATTTCTACTTGCTTTGAGGTTTATATTGTTGCCTTGCTCCCCTCCCCCCCTTTATTATATCATCTTATTTAAAACAGATTTTGATCTCTCTGTATATAAACCTTCCTGACCTGGTATATGCTTGTTTTTAAGGAAAATTTTAAACATATAAAAGTAGAATATTATAATGAACCCCATTTACCCATCACTCAGCTTCAATAATTATTAATTCATGGCCAGCATACTTCCTGCCCCTCCTCATGTGCTTTTTCTTTTTTTCTTTCCTTTTTTTAGTTTTATTCAGATAATTTGCACACCATACAAGTCACTCATTTAGAAGTATACAATTTAATGGCTCTTAGTATATTCACACAGTTATGCAACCATCACCACAATCAATTTTAGAATATTTTTCCTATACCTAAAGGAAACCTTGTTCTCTTTAGCCATCATTCCCCCTTTCCCCCAACCTTCCCAGTCCTAGGAAGTTACTATTGTACTTTCTTCTGTCTTTGGATTTGCCTATTCTGAACATTACATACAACTAGAATCATATAGTATGTGGTCCCTTGTGACTGACTTTTTTCACTCAGCACAATGTTTTCCAAGTTCATCCATATTGTAGCATGTATCAGTACTTCTTTTATTTCTTTTTATTGCTGAACAACATTTCATTGTATGGATATGCTACATTTTATTTCTGCATTCATCAGTTGATGGACATTTGAGTTTTTCCATTTTTTTGGCTATTATGAATAATGTCTCTGTGGACATTCATGTACAAGTCTTTGTGTGGGCAAATGTTTTCATTTCTCTTGGGTATATGCCTAGGAGTGAAATTGCTGGATCATACAGGAACTGTATGTTTAACCTACTGAGGAACTGCCAGACTGTTTTCCAAAGGGGCAACACAATTTTATATTCCCCCTAGCAGTGCATGTGGGTTCCAATCCCTGTGTTATTTTGAAGTAAATTCCAGACATAATTTCATCCTAAAGTATGTCAGTATGTGTAAAAGATAAGGGATTTCTTTGTCAAACATAACCACCATACCATGATCGTGTCTACTAAAAATTTTTTTAATAGGATCAAATATTGTGCTCAAATTTCTGTTGGTCTCTTAAGAGTAGTTTCCTTACATAATGTGTACCTTTTTTAAAAAACAAAAAAAAAAATTTTTCCACATTACCAAATTCCAAGCCCCAATTTAGAGGTTTTACTATTTCTTTGAATGGGAGAAAAGATGGCAAGTGGATTAAAGGTTTTCACTACAACCTGACAAAATGTACAAAAACCTAATTGGTCTCTTTACATGTTTTAAGTACTTCATTTCAGACTGTGAATTAATACAATCAATTCTGAAAGAAGTGAAGGCAGTTTGGTCTAAAACAAGTAGGATTCTTATTAAGTAAGGCCTTAGCATGCATGTGTCATTGCATGGGCAGTGCTTTAGTTTGCTAAAGCTGATGGAATGCAATACACCAGAAATGGGTTGGCTTCTACAATGGGGGTTTATTAACTTACAATTTACTGTTTGGAGACCATGACAACGTCCAAATCAAGGCACCAACAGAATGATACCTTCTTCCTGAAAAAAGACTGCTGACAATCTGGGACTCCTTTTTCACGTGGGAATGCACATGGCGGCGTCTGCTGGTCCTTCTCTCCGGGATTCTGTTGCTTTCAGCTTCTGGCTGCTCCATCTTTCAGCCTCTCTGGCTTTTCTCTCTGAGCTTCTCTGGTTTTACTCTGTATTCTCTCTGTCTTTTATCCTCTTATAAAGGACACCAGTAAGAGGATTAAGACCTACTCTCTGAGGTGGGTCACATCCCAACTTAAGTTAAAATCCCACTCACCTAAAAATCCTATGCACAAAGGGTCCACACTCACAGGAAAGGATTAGCTTGAAGAACATGATCTTTTCTGGGGTACATGCAGCTTCAAACCATCACAGGCAGTGAGGGGCAGGAGTGGTGGGTGGGATGTAAATACAGTGGGGGCACTGGTTCCTCACTGGTCCACTATTTACAGTTACCAGCTATGCCAGTCCATCTCCCTGAAGAAGTGGTGAACATTTTTCAGAAAGGTAGGGAATTTTTCAGGATTCTCTTACACCTCTAAAAGGTTTCTGAACCATGTTAATATTCATTCAAATAAATATATAAATTACTTGGGGGTGGGACTAATTTAAAGAGAGTGGTTTTAAAAATGGTAAGGAGCAATGTTTTAAATTTTCTTTTTGAGCAAACTACAGGTTAGGTTGGTCTTGAGAGATTCCAGCACATAACCTCGGTTGAGGGATTCTGAGCTGCAGTGTGGTATAGTGGTTAAAACCATTGATTCTAGATATATACCAGCTGGGTTTGATTCCTGGCTCCTTCATCTAACAACTATTTAACATTGGACATGTTACTCAATTTCTTTGTGCCTCTGTTTACTCATCTATAAAATGTGGACCATGACAGTACCTGATTTATAGGTTTGTTGTGAATATAAAATAAATTTCTGTGGGTAAAGTGCTGGGCACATTATGAGCCCTTATTAAGAATTAGTGGTTATTAGTACTGGAGTAGTTTTATTTTCTAGAGCTGTACTGTAATCTCCTGCAGGTGTCTCTGAATGGTTTGGGTACTAACTGGGCCAGGCCATGGCTCTAAAGAAGAGGGCAGGGGATACCACTGGCTTTGGTTCTCCATCATTTCCTTTGTTGGTGTGGTTAGCTGAGTGTCTGGTTCATCTCCAGATGTGGTGAGCACATATTGTGTGTCCAGGACTATGCCAGGTAATGTGGAGACTATACAGGAATTATGAGACAACCCTGGACTTTAAGAAACCTGAAATCTCACACAGGACTCCTTGGCATTTTTGGGTTTGGGTCAAGTTCCACTGACACCTCCCCAATCTTAAATATATTGTCACTATTTTCCTGGAGTGCTTCAAATTGGCAACTGCTAAATGTGGTTTTGAAAAACAAATCAGTGGGTCATGAAATCAATGTAGTGGATGGTGACCAGCTTTTTTTTTTTAAATTAAATTAAATTCATTTTTATTGAGATATATTCACATTCCATACAATCATCCATGGTGTACAATCAACTGTTCATAGTACCATCTTATAGTTGTGCATTCATCACCCCAATCTATTTTTGAATATTTTCCTTAACCAGAAAGAATCAGAATAAGAAAAAAAAAAAGTAAAAATGAACATCCAAATCACCATCCCCCATCCCCTCCTACTTTTCATTTAGCTTTTGTCCCCATTTTTCTACTCATCCATCCATACACTGGATAAAGGGAGTGCGATCCACAAGGTTTTCACAATCATACTGTCACCCCTTATAAGCTACATTGTTATACAATCATCTTCAAGAGTCCAGGCTACTGGGTTGGAGTTTGATAGATTCAGGTATTTATGTCTAGCTATTCCAATACACTAAAACCTAAAAAGTGTTATCTATATAGTGTGTAAGAGTGTCCACCAGAGTGACCTCTCAACTCCGTTTGAAATCTCTCAGCCACTGAAGCTTTATTTTGTTTCACTTCACATCTCCCTTTTGGTCTAGAAGATGTTCTCAATCCCACAATGTCGGGTCCAGATTCATCCCCAGGAGTCATATCCTGCATTTCCACGGAGAGCCACACCCCCAGGAGTCAGATCCCACATATGAGGGAGGGCATTGAGTTCACCTGCCAAGTTGGCTTAGCTAGAGAGAGAGAGAGGGCCACATCTGAGCAACAAAGAGGTACTCAGGGGGACACTCTTAGGCACAATTATAAGCAGGTTTAGCCTCTCCTTTGCAGTAAGAGCTTCATAACGGCAAGCCCCTAGATAGAGGGCTTGGCACACCAAACCATCAGTCCTCGATATTTGTGAGAACATCAGCAACAATCCAGGTGAGGAAGTCCAACACTTCCACATTTTTCCCCAGCTCCACAGGGGGCCCCTGCATATATATTTTTATTCTTTGCCCAAATTACTTTGGGAGTGTCCCTATTTCACACTAACCTATACAAACCTACCAGATCTCACTTCCTGTTCAAGTTCCATGCAATTATGGTGTTTGAACAAATTGAATATACAAGTTAAATTGTTTAGAAAAGATAGATCTTGCACTAAATAAACATCTCTTCTCTTGGTCTCACATGGAAGTTGAAGTTAAAACACAGTCAATATTGACCTTTACATTTGGCCTGATTTGCCTTAGTCCTAACCAGATCAGCTTCACTCATATCTCTAATTGAAATTTGAGCTCTTTATCAGCTTTTTTTTTTTTAATCAGTTGCTGTATGCGCTAATACTGACATTCATATCTGCCAAGCTGTAGCTCTGCTTCAGGTGTCACACAGATACCCAAATTCCAGAGACCGATCAGGCTATACAAAAAGGGATCAGCATCTCAGAGTTTGGAGATAGCCATTTCAATTCAGGAATAGATGTGACTGCTGTAAGAGTTTACAATCTATAGGGACCATTACAATAATTGTTCCCTTGATAAGCTGTGCTCTAAGATTCAATTCTGAGTTTACACATTGTAGTTAGTCCATATTGGTGAGGCATTACAGAATTTGCCTTTGTTTCTGGCATATGTCACTTAAAATGCTGTCTACAGGATCCATTCACCTTGTTGCATGTCTCACAGCTTCACTCCTTCTCATAGTTGCTCAATATTCCATTGTATGCACACACGACAATTCACCATTCTGTTCCTCAGTTGACATACCCTTAGGCCACCTCCACCCATTGCAAATCATGAATACTGCCTCCACAAACAGCAGTGTGCAAATGTCCATTCATGTCTCTGCTCTCAGATCTTCCAAGTACATACTCCATAATAAGGTTACAGGACCTTATGGCCCCACATACTTAGCTTCTTTTGGAACCACCACACTGTCCTCCAGAAAGGCTACACTATTCTGCTTCCTCACCAACAGTAAATACATACCTCCCTCTATCCATGTTTTCTCCACACTTTTATCCCTATTTATATTTTTTCCTACAATTCTATAGAGATATATTCATATACCATACAATTATCCACAGTGTACAATCAGTTGTTCATGGTATTATCAAATAGTTGTGCATTTATCACCACAGTCAGCAGTTGAGCATATTGATTACTACAAAAAAAAAGTTTTCTTTAAATGAATAATAAAAAAGATAATAAAAAGAAAAATAAAATAATCATACAATACAATGGTAAAGTCAGACAACAATACTACTACCAAGAATCCCATATCCCTTATATCCCCCTGTCATACACATTTAGCTTTGGTATGTTGCCTTTGTTACATTTAATGGAAGCATATTACAATGTTACTGTTGACCATAGACTCCAGTTTGCTTTGATTATATTTTTCTCCCAACACCATCCCTTTTTCAGCACTCTGCATGGTTGACATTCATTTGTTCTCCCACATGGAAAAACATTTTTGTATTTGTACATTTATTTAGTCACAATCATTGACCACTCCAGTTTTTGCTAAGTTATACAGTCCCAGTCTTTATCGGGTGACCAGCTTTTTATACAAATGGAATAGAATACAATAGAATCAGAGTGCACCCTACATAGTAAGGGTGATTATTATTTTGTGAAACTTTTGTTTCCATTATGGATATATGTATTGGGAATTGGGTTACACACCTGCCAATCCTCCACCCAGGCTACTCATCTTTAATTGTGACGTTTTTAGAGGAAATAGTGATGACTAAGCATAAAAATTATTAGATAAATTTGTGAGTATGTTAAATGTCCTCCCTGGTATATACTAAGGTGCAGACTGCTGGGTCTTCTTGCATCATCAGGGCCTCCTCTTCCTCAGAATTGTGTCCGCACATTCTCCCTTCTTCACTTTCTTCTCCAGGTCCATGCACAGTTAGTTGGGACAGAATGTGGGCTGGTGTGGGCTGGATATGCCATTAACTTATTTGTGGGTGTTTTTGTTTTCTTTTTTTAATCATTTTTTTAATTGTAGAATATAACATATATACATAGAAGTGATAACTTTCCAAGTGAAATTTAACAACTAGTTAGAGAACAAATTTCAAAGAATATTATAGGTTACTGTTCCAATTTGCTAATGCTGCCATTAAGCAAAATACCAGAAATGGATTGGCTTTTATAAAAGGATGTTATTTGGTTACTAAATTACAGTCTTAAGGCCATACAGTGTCCAAGGTAAGGCATCAGCAGTAGGGTACCATCACTGAAGAACACCAATGGCGTCTGGAAAACCTCTGTTGGCTGGAAAGGCGCACAGCTGGCGTCTGCTTACTCCTAGGTTGCGTTTCAAAATGGTGCTCTCCAAAATATTTCTCTCAGCTGCAGCCACAGTGAGCTTCTTGTATCTGAGCTCTTATAGGGCTCTAGTAAACTAATCAAGGCCCTTGCTGAATGGGCAAGGCCACACCTCCATGGAGGTATTGGCTTGGGCTTATCATAAAGCTTCTAGGTGAAGCTTGCCTAGAAGTAACTTCCAGGGCAGCCTCTTGACTCTATTTGAATTCTCTTAACCACTGAAACCTTATTTTGCTGCCTTTCTTTTCCCCCTTTTATTTGTGATTTTTAAAGTTAGATTCATACCATAGATGGTCGGCAGGGAGAGTTATTAAAGTCTGCTGTGTTACTTGTGTGAAAGTCAGAACACAAATTTGTCGTCAGTACATCCACCTGTCAAGAGACCTTAAGGTCTCCAAGGAGGCAGCACAGAAACAGGGGTAATCCCTACCTATGGCTGAGGCTGTCCTTGTGGGTGGAGAAGGACTGTCCCTTGTGTTCTGGGAATCTCATTGCACAAGTCTCTGAGATAAGAAATGACTGATGGGCCAGGCTGGGTCCTGACTCAGGGCTAGAGTGGGAGAGAGGGCCATTATGAAGTGAGAAATTAGAAAGCTGGTGTCTGGATAGGGCTTGCTACCCTAGACACTATGGAATTTGGTTTGGAAAGGAATTAGTGCACAATCCTAAACTTACTTTTATTAGTCAACCCATCAAAGGGTTACAGGTGGTGGACATGGGATAACAGTTGGGAACTAAAGAATGTGGACAGTTTACAAAAATAAATTGAAGTAATAACAGTCTTTTCAAGATTTATAGAAGCCAATGCTGTATTCCCTACATATCCTGCAACCCCCCACCCAATTAAAAAAAAAATACTCATTGTAAAAAATAAAAAAATAAATCCAGACAATATTTGAAGGAATACCATAGAAAACTGAAATCCTATTAATCCCATCAGCTTAGAAAAAGCCCTTGTAAGGATTTTGGCTAATTCTCCAATGGTGTGTTTCTGTCTTCATTTCTAATGTGCTTTTATTTGAACAAACCAGCATTACTACTGGACTGCTAATTTCTGTAGTGACCCTTGTTTGTCTTGCCTTTTTTGTACAGGAGTCAATAGAACCTCTAAAGGAAGAAGTCTTATTGGTACAAATAATGGCCCATCTCAAAACACTGGAAAAGGAGTTACAGTGGAAACAGGCTTTTCTGTGGATAACTTTTCTGCTTCTGTCCTCACTGGAAAACTGACTACTGTCTTCCTGCCAGTTGTCTACACATTTGTGTTTGTGGTTGGTTTGCCGAGTAATGGCATGGCCCTGTGGGTCTTTCTTTTCCGAACACAGAAGAAGCACCCCGCTGTGATTTACATGGCCAACCTGGCCTTGGCAGACCTCCTCTCTGTGATCTGGTTCCCCTTGAAGATTGCCTATCACATCCATGGCAACAACTGGACTTATGGGGAAGCTCTTTGTAAGGTGCTGATTGGCTTTTTCTATGGCAACATGTACTGTTCCATCCTCTTCATGACCTGTCTCAGCGTGCAGCGTTACTGGGTCATCGTGAACCCCATGATGCACCCCATGAAGAAGGCCAATATTGCCATAGGTGTCTCCCTGGGCATATGGCTGCTGATTCTGCTGGTGACCATCCCCTTGTATGTCGTGAAGCAGACCACCTACATTCCAGCCCTTAACATCACCACCTGCCATGATGTTTTGCCAGAGGAGGTGTTGGTAGGGGACATGTTCAATTATTTCCTCTCTCTAGCCATTGGAATCTTTCTGTTCCCGGCTCTCCTCACAGCGTCTGCCTACGTGCTGATGATCAGAACACTCCGATCTTCTGCCATGGATGAAACCTCAGGAAAGAAAAGGCAGAGAGCCATCAAGCTCATTGTCACCGTCCTGGCCATGTACCTGATCTGCTTCACTCCTAGCAATCTTCTACTCGTGGTGCATTATTTCCTGATTAAAAGTCAGAACCAGAGCCATGTCTATGCCCTGTACATTATAGCCCTCTGCCTCTCCACTCTCAACAGCTGCATTGACCCCTTTGTCTATTACTTTGTTTCACAAGATTTCAGAGATCACGCAAAGAATGCGCTCCTTTGTCGAAGCGTCCGCACTGTTAAGCGAATGCAAATATCCCTCACCTCAAAGAAATCCCCTGGGAAATCCAGCTCTTACTCTTCAAGTTCAACCAGTGTTAAAACCTTCTATTGAATTTTCTAGCTCCCCAGATGGAAGTTTTACGGTAGGATTTGGAGCCTGCGTGAGATTCTAGGGGATATTCCTGTTATTTCCTACCTGAGTAGGTCTCACCACATACCATGTGTGTGCAGCAACCCTCTCAGGATTGCCGGAAGCTTCCCTGTTTGCATGTTTACATGAATCAAGGTTGGCAGTTTCAGGACTCCTTTACTCAGCTACTCTCAGAAACTGGCCTGATGGAAGCAGCATTTCAGAAGGTATCAAAATTATTCCTGGCACGAAGATTAGTTTCTTAGCTGAAACTGTATTTATTTTCATCTGGAGTCAGTCATAGCCTTATTAGGCTATAAGGGCCTTGGAGATTATCAGTTCAACTGAGCAATTTTACAGATGAGGATACTAAAGAGGTGAGCTGCCTGGAGTCATGTTTCCAACCAAAAGCAATGAGTCAGGGTTAGATGGCAGAAATCAAGTGTTCACTGTGGTTCATGTAACACAATGCATCAAAAAATCACTGTGTATCTTGTTATAAAAATGAAGGTTCCTTAGACTCAGTAATGGGACTCTTCTCGGAGCAGGATCCAGGAATCTGCATTTTAACAGGCTTCTGTGTGATATTATGTGCTCCAGTGTTTAAGAACCAATGAACTGATTCTTCTACTTGGCAAGGAGCTTTAATAGTTTTGTTTTGTTTTGTTTTGTTTTTGATAAGCCATTTTTAACAAAGATTCAATGAAAAAACTTTCTCACATGAAAATTAAGAATAGTATACTTTTCCTTCCAGAGTAGGAAACTGGAGTCTCTGATATCTGTATTTTATACTTCCAGAATTCTGTTCTTTCCTACTTGCAGTTAATGATGTATATTAAATGACAGTGCCAAGAACATTTGACAAAGCCTTAATAGTTTTTGAAAAAAGAGAGAGGCAAAAAGAAGGTTTTGTGCCTCTTCTTTGATGATCAGCATTGAGTGAAATCTGTTTGTTGAATTATGGGACTTTGAATTATTTCTTTATTAATCCTTGGAGCTTTTGTATGTATCATTTTTATTTCAAGAAAATGATGAGATATTAAAGCTGTAAATACAAATTTTGTGTAACATTTTACTGACTGAAATATTCAGGTAGTCTGAGTAATAGACTGTTTTGCAACTAAGAATATCATTTACCACTTTGTATTTTTGAAAATTATTGTTGGAATATTGACAGTTTGGTTCATATATTATCAAAGATGATATTATAAAAGCCTTCACTAGATTAGAAGCATATCTGTTTGGAAAGCCACAGCATCACTTTTCCTTCTAAGAAGAAAAGCTGTGATGCTCACACCATATGTACTTATCTAAACAGCGCCATTGTCAATTGTTTTTCATTTAACAATATGTTTTAGAATTCTTTCCATGTCTGCATCTACAGGTTGACTTCCATTTTTTAAAGGATACAGACTTCTTAATATTTTGGATAATCATGATATATTTAGCTGTGCTTTTCCCATTGGCTCCTTAAGTTATCTCTCCTTCTATTTATTTATGGTTGTTTTTTTTTTTTTTTTTGCTATTAAAACAGTGCTGCACTGAACATCTGTGTACATACATCGTTTTTTTAAGGCAGTTTTATTCACACCCACTATAGAGTCCATCCAACTTGTGTAATCAGTGGCTCTCAGCATAATCACAGAGTTGTGCTTGTATCACCACAATGAATTTTAGAACCTTTTCATTGCTCCCAAAAGAAAAACCCTCACCACTTATACTCCCCTGTTATTGACCCTTAGCTTTGTTCTGGTGTCTTTGTTATAATGGGTGGAAGAATATTATAATATTACTATTAACTATAGCCCATAGTTGGCGTGGGTTGTATTTTTTCCATATACCACCCATTAGTAACACCTTGTAATAGTGATGTTCATTTGTTCTAATTCATGGAAGAGCCTTCTTATATTTGTACTATTAATCACCTTCATTGCCCGCAACAGGGTTCACTGTGTTGTACAGTCCCATGTTTCATCCTCTAGCTTCCCTTCTAGTGACATACACGACCCTAGGTTTCCCCTTTTGACCACAGTCACTGTGTACATACATCTTTGTGAGTATTTCTGTTGGATAAGTTCCTTGAAGTAGAATGGCCTAGAAGTGGTTTGATACACATTTAAATTTTGATAACTCTTGCCAAATTGTCTTCAGTACTTCATCTTTTACCAAAATAGTATGCCTGTACCTGTTTCCTGAAATGCTCAGCTGCATTTGAAGCTCTCAATCTTTGGAAATTTGGTCAATCTGATTGGGAAAAAAAAAAAGTCTCATTGTTTTAATTTATGTTGAAGAAGCAACACAGCCGAGTGACTAACAGTGCAGGCCCTGACCTGCCAGGCCATGACCTGCCAGGCCATGTTGCATTCTGACCCTCACATCTTAGCTTTGTTACCTCAAGCAAGATACTTCTCTGTGCCTCAGAGAGTAGTATAGACGTACCTCAAAGATGTGGGCTTTGTTCCAGAACACTGCAGTAAAGCGAGTCACATGGATTTTTTGGTTTCCCAGTACATGTAAAAGTTATATTTGCACTATACAGTAGTCTATTGAGAGTTCAATAGCATTATATTTTTTAACAATTTGCATACTTTAATTTTAAAATACTCTATTGCTTGCAAATGCTAACCATCATCTGAGCCTTCAAAGGGTCGAAATCTTATTGCTGATGGAAGGTCTGGCCTCGATGTTGATGGCTGCTGACTGATTAGGGTGGTGGTTGCTGAACATTGGGGTAGCTGTGGCAATTTCCCAAAATAAGACAACCATAAAGTTTGCCACATCGATTGACTCTTTCTTTCATGAAAGATTTCTCTATAGCATGCAATGCTGTGTGACAGCATTTTACTCACGGAACGTCTTTCAAAATTAGAGTCAATCCTCTCAAACTCTTTATTAACTAATGTTTTTAAATAATAAAATCCTTTGTTATTCCAACAATGTTCACAGCGTTTTCACCAGGGGCAGATTTCATCTCAAGAAACCACTTTCTTTGCTCATCCATAAGAAGCAACTCATCTGTTCGAGTTTTATCACAAGATTGCAACAGTCCAGTCACACCTGGCTCCAATTCTAGTTCTAGTTCTCTTGCTGTTCCACCACATCTGCAGTTACTTCCTCCACTGAAGTCTTGAACCCTTCAAAGTTATTCATGAGGGTTGGAATCAACTTCTTCCAAACTCCTGTTAATATTGATATTTTTACTTCCTCCTATGAATCACAGGTGTTCTTAATGATGTCTAGGATGGCAAATCATTTCTAGAAGTTTTCAATTGTCTGCCTGGATCCATCAGAGGAAACACTATGGCAGCTATAGAACTAAGAAATATATTTCTTATGTCTTAGGACTTGAAAGTCGAAATGACTCCTTGATCCATGGGCTGCAGAATGGATGTTGTGTTAGCAGGCATAAAAACAGCATTAATCTCATTGTACATCTCCATCAGAGCTCTTGGGTACATTGTCAATGAGGAGTAATATTTTGAAAGGACTCTTTTTCTGCGGTCTCAACAGTGGGCATAAAATGTTCGGTAAATCATGTTATAAACAGATGTACTGACATCCAGGCTTTATTATTCCATTTATAGAGCACAGGCAGAATAGATTTAGTATAATTCTTAAGAGCTCTAGTATTTTCAGAATGGTAAATGAAAATTGGTTTTAACTTAAAGTCACCAGCTGCATTAACCCCTAACAAGAAAGTTGGCCTGTTATTTGAACCTTTGAAACAGGCATTGACTTTGCCTCTAGCTATGAAACTCATAGATGGCATCTTCTTCCAATAGAAGGCTGTTACACCTACACGGAAATTCTATTGCATAGTGTTCTAGTTTGCTAGTGCTGCCAGAATGCAAAACACCAAAGACGGATCGGCTTTTATAAAAGGGGGTTTATTTGGTTACACAGTTACAGTCTTAAGGCCATAAAGTGTCCAAGGTAACGCATCAACAATCGGTACCTTCACTGGAGGATGGCCAATCATGTCTGGAAAACCTCTGTTAGCTAGGAAGACACATGGCTGGCGTCTGCTCCAAGTTCTGGTTTCAAAATGGCTTTCTCCCAGGACATTCCTCTCTAGTCTTCAGCTCCTCAAAAATGTCACTCTTAGTTGCTCTTGAGCCATTTGTCCTCTCTTAGCTTCTCTGGAGCAAAAGTCTGCTTTCAAAGGCTGTCTTCAAAATGTCTCTGTAAGCTGAAGCTCCTCTCTCCATTCCAGTGCATTCTTCAAAGTGTCCATCTTGGCTGTAGCTCCTCTTCAAAATGTCACTCTCAGCTGCACTGAGTTCCTTCTGTTTGTCAGCTCATTTATATGGCTCCAGTGATTTAATTTAGACCCACCCTGAATGGGTGGGGTAACACCTCCATGGAAATTATCCAATCAGAGTCATCACCCACAGTTGGGTGGGGCGCATTTCCATGCAAACAACCTAATCCAAATGTTCCAACTTAATCCCCACTAATATGTCTGCCCCACAAGATTGCATCAAAGAATATGGCTTTTCCTGGGGGGCGTAATACTTTCAAACCAGTACACTTAGTATAGCCTCCTTCACCAATGATCTCAGCTAGATCTTCTGGATAATTTGTTGCAGCTTCTCCATCAGCACTTGCTACTTCATCTTGCACTTTTATGTTATGGAGATGGCGTCTTTCCTCAAACCTCATGATCCAATCTCTGCTAGCTTCACACTTCTGCAGCTTCCTCACCTCTCTCAGCCTTCATTGAATTGAAGAGACTTAGGGCCTAGCTCTGGATTAGGCTTTGGCTTAAGGGAATGTTGTGGCTGGTTTGATCTTCTATCCAAACCACTAAAATTTCTCCATATCAGCAGTAAGGCTGTTTCACTTTCTTTCATATCATTTGCGTGTTCATTGGAGTACCACTTTTAATTTCCTTGAAGAACTTTTCATTTACATTCACAACTTGGCTAACTGTTGGCACAGGAGGCCTAGTTTTCAGCCAACCTGGGCTTTCAATATGCCTTCCTCACTAAGCTTAATCACATCTAGCTTTTGATTTAAAGTATGAGACTTTCTTTGATTTAAAAATGCAATTCTTGCTTTCCCTTGAATACTTAGAGGCCATTGTAGGATTATTTTTTTTAATTAAATTCAGTTTTATTGAGATATATTCACATACCATACAGTCTTCCACAGTATACAATCAACGGTTCACAATATTGTCATATACTTGTTCATTCATTACCCCAATCAATTTTTGAACATTTTCCTTACTCCAAAAAGAATAAAAATCAGAATAAGAAAATTAAAGTAAAAAAGAACACCCAAATCATTCCATCTCCCCATCCCACCCTATTTTTCATTAAATTTTTGTCATCATTTTTCTACTCATCCATCCATACACTGGGTAAAGGGTGTGTGAGCTACAAGATTTTCATAATCACACTGTCACATCATGTAAGCTACATAGTTATGCAATCGTCTTCAAGAATCAAGGCTACTGTGTTGCAGTTTGACAGGTTCAGGTATTTCCTTCTAGCTATTCCAATACACTAAAACCTAAAAAGGGATATCTATATAGCATATAAGAATGCCCTCCAGAATGACCTCTTGATGCCGTTTGAAATCTCTCAGCCACTGAAACTTTATTTTGTTTCATTTCTCTTCCCCTTTTTGGTCAAGAAGGCTTTCTCAATCCCTCAATGCTGGGTCCAGGCTCATCCCCGAGAGTTATGTCCCACGTTGCTAGGGAGATTTGCACCCTGAGAGTCATGTCCCACATAGCAGAGAGGGCAGTGGGTTTACCTGCTGAGTGGGCTTAGAGAGAGAGAGAGGTCACATCTGAGCAAGAAAGAGGTTCTCTGGGGGAGACTCTTAGGCACTATTATAAGTAGGCTTAGCCTCTCCTTTGTGGTAACAAGTGTCATAAGAGCAAGCCCCAAGATCAAGGGCTCGGTCTACTAAATTATCAGTCCTCAGTGTTTGTGAGAATATCAGTAACAACCCAGGTGGAGACACCCAGCATTCCCACATTTTCCTGCAGTTCCTCAGGGGGGCCCTGCACATTGTAGGATTATTAATTGGCCTAATATAAATTTCTACATTGTTGTGTCTCAGGGGATAGGGAGGCCCAAGGAGAGGGAAAGAGATGGGGAAAGGCCAATCAGTGAAGCAGTCAGAACACACACAACATTTATCAGTTCATCTTATATGGGTGTCATTTGTGGTGCCCCAAAACAATTATAACAGTAACATCAAAGATCACAGGTCACCATAACACATATAAAAATAATGAAAAAGTTTGAAGTATTACAAGAATTACCAAAATGTGACACAGACACAAAGTGAGCATATGCTGTTGGAAAAACAGTGCTGATAGGCTTTCTCCATTCAGGGTTGCCAGAAACCTTCAATTTGTAAAAAAAACATAATATCTGCAAAGCACAATAAAATGAGTTATGGCTGTATTTTCCTCATACAGTTGTAAGGAATAAATGCTTGGCACTTTTTAAGCTCTCATAAATAACATTATTATTTTCTGACCTGCCCCCTTTTCTCTTCAGTGCGAGCTTCCACCCAGCTTTTCTGGCTTGCTCTCCATTGAGTCTCACAGCAGGCCCATGAGTTTGGCCTGGGACAGTTATTTGTATCTTCTCATTTTGCACATGGGGCATTGAAAGGGGGTGGGCAAAGGATAAAAGGGAGCAGCAGCATATGGTTCACAGGGACCTGCAGGCAGTCGAAGAGTTGATCCAGTGGAAAATAATTTTGGGGGTAGTTGGCATTTATTAGTCATTTTTATAATGCATGCTGATGGTAAAAAATCTAACTGAACAGCAACATACAAAATGAAAGTTTTTCTTTGCTACCCATACCCCATTTTCATCTCCTGGAGAGAAGTAACTTTATAATAATTTGTTTATAGAAAAACTATGTATTTCATACTCTAAAAATAAGAATGAATACGTATGGAAATATGCATACAGATACATACCTATGTATGTAAACTTTGGTTCATTCATATGGCCCTTCCTCTTTATTTTTAATCACCACGTAGTAGTCCATGTATTGACAACTCTAATCAGTACTCTATTAAAGAATAGGTACTTCTCTTGGTTAATTTTCACCAAGTCTTTGATTCGATTTTAGAGAGAGCATAAAGGAAGTGATTTGAAAAGTAGAATCATAAGAATGTTTGCTGAAGTGAAAGCTTTTCTAACAGTTTTGTGTCATTTGCCTTTGCGAAGTGAGTTACTCTGGCCCAGAGCAGAGACAGTCCCTGGGTGTGGTTGTCTTCATCCTTGTGTTTCACATCTTGTTCAGCTGTAACTGAGAAATTAGGATTTAAGAAATTATTATGATTACAGAATCATTATGGTATACTACTTCTTATTTTCTAATATACTAAAATAGACAGGCGGAGATACCTGAAATTACTGAACTGTAATCCAGCTGCCTTGCTCTCTGATGATTACGTAATTATACAGCCTTTATCTTGTGATTGTAAAAACCTTGTGCCTAGAGGCGGGGCAAGATGGCAGACTGGTGAGCTGTATGTTTTAGTTACTCCTCCAGGAAAGTAGGTAAAAAGCCAGGAACTGCGTGGACTGGACACCACAGAGCAATCTGTCTTTGGGCATACTTCATACAACACTCATGAAAACGTGGAACTGCTGAGATCAGCGAAATCTGTAAGTTTTTGCGGCCAGGGGACCCGCGCCCCTCCCTGCCAGGCTCAGTCCCGGGGGAGGAGGGGCTGTCAGCTCCAGGAAGGAGAAGGGAGAATTGCAGTGGCTGCTCTTATCGGAAACTCATTCTACTGATTCAAACTCCAACCATAGATAGACTGAGGCCAGACACCAGAGACTCTGAGAGCAGCCAGCCCAGCAGAGAGGAGACAGGCATAGAAAAAAAACAACACGAAAAACTCCAAAATAAAAGCAGAGGATTTTTGGAGTTCTGGTGAACACAGAAAGGGGAAGGGCGGAGATCAGGCCTTGAGGCGCATATGCAAATCCCGAAGCAAGGCTGATCTCTCTGCCTTGGGCACCTTTCCTTAATGGCCCTGGTTGCTTTGTCTATTAGCATTTCAATAACCCATTAGATCTCTGAGGAGGGCCGTTTTTTTTTTTTTTTTTTTTTTTTTTAAATCCTTTTTGCTTTTTCTAAAACAATTACTCTAAGAAGCTCAATACAGAAAGCTTCAAAGAATTGAAATTTGGGCACGTCAAGTCAAGAGCAGAACTAAGAGAGCTCTGAGACAAAAGGCAATAATCCAGTGGCTGAGAAAATTCACTAAACAACACAACTTCCCAAGAAAAGGGGGGTGTCCGCTCACAGCCACCATCCTGGTGGACAGGAAACACTCCTGCCCATCGCCAGCCCCATAGCCCAGAGCTGCCCCAGACAACCCAGTGTGACGGAAGTGCTTCAAATAACAGGCACACACCACAAACTGGGCGTGGACATTAGCCTTCCCTGCAACCTCAGCTGAATGTCCCAGAGCTGGGAAGGGGGAGCAGTGTGAATTAACAGAGCCCCATTCAGCCATCATTTGAGCAGACTGGGAGCCTCCCTACACAGCCCAGCAGCCCAGAACTGCCCTGGGGGGACGGCACTCACCTGTGACATAGCACAGTCATCCCTCAACAGAGGACCCGGGGTGCACAGCCTGGAAGAGGGGCCCACTTGCAAGTCTCAGGAGCCATACGCCAATACCAAAGACTTGTGGGTCAGTGGCAGAGACAAACTGTGGCAGGACTGAACTGAAGGATTAGACTATTGCAGTAGCTTTAAAACTCTAGGATCATCAGGGAGATTTGATTGTTAGGGCCACCCCCCCTCCCTGACTGCCCAGAAACACGCCCCACATACAGGGCAGGCAACACCAACTACACACGTAAGCTTGGGACACCAATTGGGCCCCACAAGACTCACTCCCCCACTCACCAAAAAGGCTAAGCAGGGGAGATCTGGCTTGTGGAGAACAGGTGGCTCGTGGACGCCACCTGCTGGTTAGTTAGAGAAAGTGTACTCCACGAAGCTGTAGATCTGATAAATTAGAGATAAGGACTTCAACTGGTCTACAAACCCTAAAAGAACCCTATCAAGGTCAGCAAATGCCACGAGGCCAAAAACAACAGAAAATTATAAAGCATATGAAAAAACCAGACGATATGGATAACCCAAGCCCAAGCACCCAAATCAAAAGACCAGAAGAGACACACCTAGAGCAGCTACTCAAACAACTAAAGATGAACAATGAGACCATAGTATGGGATATGAAGGAAATCAAGAAGACCCTAGAAGAGCATAAAGAAGACATTGCAAGACTAAATAAAAAAATGGATGATCTTATGGAAATTAAAGAAACTGTTGACCAAATTAAAAAGATTCTGGACACTCATAGTACAAGACTAGAGGAAGTTGAACAATGAATCAGTGACCTGGAAGATGACAGAATGGAAAATGAAAGCATAAAAGAAAGAATGGGGAAAAAAATTGAAAAACTCGAAATGGACCTCAGGGATATGATAGATAATATGAAACATCCGAATATAAGACTCATTGGTGTCCCAGAAGGGGAAGAAAAGGGTAAAGGTCTAGGAAGAGTATTCAAAGAAATTGTTGGGGAAAACTTCCCATATCTTCTAAACAACATAAATACACAAACCATAAATGCTCAGCGAACTCCAAATAGAATAAATCCAAAAAAACCCACTCCAAGACATATACTGATCACACTGTCAAACATAGAAGAGAAGGAGCAAGTTCTGAAAGCAGCAAGAGAAAAGCAATTCACCACATACAAAGGAAACAGCATAAGACTAAGTAGTGACTACTCAGCAGCCACCATGGAGGCGAGAAGGCAGTGGCACGATATATTTAAAATTCTGAGTGAGAGGAATTTCCAGCCAAGAATACTTTATCCAGCAAAGCTCTCCTTCAAATTTGAGGGAGAGCTTAAATTTTTCACAGACAAAGAAATGCTGAGAGAATTTGCTAACAAGAGACCTGCCCTACTGGAGATACTAAAGGGAGCCCTACAGACAGAGAAACAAAGACAGGACAGAGAGACTTGGAGAAAGGTTCAGTACTAAAGAGATTCGGTATGGGTACAATAAAGGATATTAATAGAGAGAGGGAAAAATATGGCAAACATAATCCAAAGGATAAGATGGCCGATTCAAGAAATGCCTTCACGGTTTTAACATTGAATGTAAATGGATTAAACTCCCCAATTAAAAGATATAGATTCGCAGAATGGATCAAAAAAAATGAACCATCAATATGTTGCATACAAGAGACTCATCTTAGACACAGGGACACAAAGAAACTGAAAGTGAAAGGATGGAAAAAATATTTCATGCAAGCTACAGCCAAAAGAAAGCAGGTGTAGCAATATTAATCTCAGATAAAATAGACTTCAAATGCAGGGATGTTTTGAGAGACAAAGAAGGCCACTACATACTAATAAAAGGGGCAATTCAGCAAGAAGAAATAACAATCGTAAATGTCTATGCACCCAATCAAGGTGCCACAAAATACATGAGAGAAACATGACAAAACTAAAGGAAGCAATTGATGTTTCCACAATAATTGTGGGAGACTTCAACACATCACTCTCTCCTATAGATAGATCAACCAGACAGAAGACCAATAAGGAAATTGAAAACCTAAACAATCTGATAAATGAATTAGATTTAACAGACATCTACAGGACATTACATCCCAAATCAACAGGATACACATACTTTTCTAGTGCTCACGGAACTTTCTCCAGAATAGATCATATGCTGGGACATAAAACAAGCCTCAATAAATTTACAAAGATTGAAATTATTCAAAGCACATTCTCTGACCACAATGGAATACAATTAGAAGTCAATAACCATCAGAGACTTAGAAAATTCACAAATACCTGGAGGTTAAACAACACACTCCTAAACAATCAGTGGGTTAAAGAAGAAATAGCAAGAGAAATTGCTAAATATATAGAGACGAATGAAAATGAGAACACAACATACCAAAACCTATGGGATGCAGCAAAAGCAGTGCTAAGGGGGAAATTTATAGCACTAAACGCATATATTAAAAAGGAAGAAAGAGCCAAAATCAAAGAACTAATGGATCAACTGAAGAAGCTAGAAAATGAACAGCAAACCAATCCTAAACCAAGTACAAGAAAAGAAATAACAAGGATTAAAGCAGAAATAAATGACATAGAGAACAAAAAAACAATAGAAAGGATAAATATCACCAAAAGTTGGTTCTTTGAGAAGATCAACAAGATTGACAAGCCCCTAGCTAGACTGACAAAATCAAAAAGAGAGAAGACCCATATAAACAAAATAATGAATGAAAAAGGTGACATAACTGCAGATCCTGAAGAAATTAAAAAAATTATAAGAGGATATTATGAACAACTGTATGGCAACAAACTGGATAATGTAGAAGAAATGGACAATTTCCTGGAAACATATGAACAACCTAGACTGACCAGAGAAGAAATAGAAGACCTCAACCAAACCATCACAAGCAAAGAGATCCAATCAGTCATCAAAAATCTTCCCACAAATAAATGCCCAGGGCCAGATGGCTTCACAGGGGAATTCTACCAAACTTTCCAGAAAGAACTGACACCAATCTTACTCAAACTCTTTCAAAACATTGAAAAAAATGGAACACTACCTAACTCATTTTATGAAGCTAACATCAATCTAATACCAAAACCAGGCAAAGATGCTACAAAAAAGGAAAACTACCGGCCAATCTCCCTAATGAATATAGATGCAAAAATCCTCAACAAAATACTTGCAAATCGAATCCAAAGACACATTAAAAAAATCATACACCATGACCAAGTGGGGTTCATTCCAGGCATGCAAGGATGGTTCAACATAAGAAAAACAATCAATGTATTACAACACATTAAAAACTCGAAAGGGAAAAATCAATTGATCATCTCAATAGATGCTGAAAAAGCATTTGACAAAATCCAACATCCCTTTTTGATAAAAACACTTCAAAAGGTAGGAATTGAAGGAAACTTCCTCAACATGATAAAGAGCATATATGAAAAAACCCACAGCCAGCATAGTACTCAATGGTGAGAGACTGAAAGCCTTCCCTCTAAGATCAGGAACAAGACAAGGATGCCCGCTGTCACCACTGTTATTCAACATTGTGCTGGAAGTGCTAGCCAGGGCAATCCGGCAAGACAAAGAAATAAAAGGCATCCAAATTGGAAAAGAAGAAGTAAAACTGTCATTGTTTGCAGATGATATGATCTTATATCTAGAAAACCCTGAGAAATCGACGATACACCTACTAGAGCTAATAAACAAATTTAGCAAAGTAGCGGGATACAAGATTAATGCACATAAGTCAGTAATGTTTCTATATGCTAGAAATGAACAAACTGAAGAGACACTCAAGAAAAGATACCATTTTCAATAGCAACTAAAAAAATCAAGTACCTAGGAATAAACTTAACCAAAGATGTAAAAGACCTATACAAAGAAAACTACATAACTCTACTAAAAGAAATAGAAGGGGACCTTAAAAGATGGAAAAATATTCCATGTTCATGGATAGGAAGGCTAAATGTCATTAAGATGTCAATTCTACCCAAACTCATCTACAGATTCAATGCAATCCCAATCAAAATTCCAACAACCTACTTTGCAGACTTGGAAAAGCTAGTTATCAAATTTATTTGGAAAGGGAAGATGCCTCGAATTGCTAAAGACACTCTAAAAAAGAAAAACGAAGTGGGAGGACTTACACTCCCTGACTTTGAAGCTCATTATAAAGCCACAGTTGCCAAAACAGCATGGTACTGGCACAAAGATAGACATATAGATCAATGGAATCGAATTGAGAATTCAGAGATAGACCCTCAGATCTATGGCCGACTGATCTTTGATAAGGCCCCCAAAGTCACCGAACTGAGCCATAATGGTCTTTTCAACAAATGGGGCTGGGAGAGTTGGATATCCATATCCAAAAGAATGAAAGAGGACCCCTACCTCACCCCCCTACACAAAAATTAACTCAAAATGGACCAAGATCTCAATATAAAAGAAAGTACCATAAAACTCCTAGAAGATAATGTAGGAAAACATCTTCAAGACCTTGTATTAGGAGGCCACTTCCTAGACTTTACACCCAAAGCACAAGCAACAAAAGAGAAAATAGATAAATGGGAACTCCTCAGGCTTAGAAGTTTCTGCACCTCAAAGGAATTTCTCAAAAAGGTAAAGAGGCAGCCAACTCAATGGGAAAAAATTTTTGGAAACCATGTATCTGACAAAAGACTGATATCTTGCATATACAAAGAAATCCTACAACTCAATGACAATAGTACAGACAGCCCAATTATAAAATGGGCAAAAGATATGAAAAGACAGTTCTCTGAAGAGGAAATACAAATGGCCAAGAAACACATGAAAAAAATGTTCAGCTTCACTAGCTATTAGAGAGATGCAAATTAAGACCACAATGAGATACCATCTAACACCGGTTAGAATGGCTGCCATTAAACAAACAGGAAACTACAAATGCTGGAGGGGATGTGGAGAAATTGGAACTCTTATTCATTGTTGGTGGGACTGTATAATGGTTCAGCCACTCTGGAAGTCAGTCTGGCAGTTCCTTAGAAAACTAGAGATAGAGCTACCATTCGATCCAGCGATTGCACTTCTCGGTATATACCCGGAAGATCGGAAAGCAGTGACACGAACAGATATCTGCACGCCAATGTTCATAGCAGCATTATTCACAATTGCCAAGAGATGGAAACAACCCAATGTCCTTCAACAGATGAGTGGATAAATAAAATGTGGTATATACACACGATGGAATACTACGCGGCAGTAAGAAGGAACGATCTGGTGAAACATATGACAACATGGATGAACCTTGAAGACATAATGCTGAGCGAAATAACCCAGGCACAAAAAGAGAAATATTATATGCTACCACTAATGTGAACTTTGAAAAATGTAAAACAAATGGTTTATAATGTAGAATGTAGGGGAACTAGCAGTAGAGAGCAATTAAGGAAGGGGGAACAATAATCCAAGAAGAACAGATAAGCTATTTAACGTTCTGGGGATGCCCAGAAATGACTATGGTCTGTTAATTTCTGATGGATGTAGTAGGAACAAGTTCACTGAAATGTTTTATAGTATGTAACTTTCTTGGGGTAAAGTAGGAACATGCTGGAAGTTAAGCAGTTATCTTAGGTTAGTTGTCTTTTTCTTACTCCCTTGCTATGGTCTCTTTGAAATGTTCTTTTATTGTATGTTTGTTTTCTTTTTAACTTTTTTTTTCATACAGTTGATTTGAAAAAAGAAGGGAAAGTTAAAAAAAAAAAAAAGAAAAGAAAAAAGACAAACAAGGAAAAAAAAAAAAAAAGATGTAGTGCCCCCTTGAGGAGCCTGTGGAGAATGCAGGGGTATTCGCCTACCCCACCTCCATGGTTGCTAACATGACCACAGACATAGGGGACTGGTGGTTTGATGGGTTGAGCCCTCTACCATAAGTTTTACCCTTGGGAAGACGGTTGCTGCAAAGGAGAGGCTAGGCCTCCCTGTATTTGTGCCTAAGAGTCTCCTCCTGAATGCCTCTTTGTTGCTCAGATGTGGCCCTCTCTCTCTGGCTAAGCCAACTTGAAAGGTGAAATCACTGCCCTCCCCCCTACGTGGGATCAGACACCCAGGGGAGTGAATCTCCCTGGCAACGTAGAATATGACTCCCGGGGAGGAATGTAGACCCGGCATCGTGGGATGGAGAACATCTTCTTGACCAAAAGGGGGATGTGAAAGGAAATGAAATAAGCTCCAGTGGCAGAGAGATTCCAAAACGAGCCGAGAGATCACTCTGGTGGGCACTCTTACGCACACTTTAGACAACCTTTTTTAGGTTCTAAAGAATTGGGGTAGCTGGTGGTGGATACCTGAAAATATTAAACTACAACCCAGAACCCATGAATCTCGAAGACAGTTGTATAAAAATGTAGCTTATGAGGGGTGACAGTGGGATTGGGAATGCCATAAGGACCAAACTCCACTTTGTCTAGTTTATGGATCGATGTGTAGAAAAGTAGGGGAAGCAAACAAACAGACAAAGGTACCTAGTGTTCTTTTTTACTTCAATTGCTCTTTTTCACTCTAATTATTATTCTTGTTATTTTTGTGTGTGTGCTAATGAAGGTGTCAGGGATTGATTTAGGTGATGAATGTACAACTATGTAATGGTACTGTAAACAATCGAAAGTACAATTTGTTTTGTATGAAAAAAATAAAAATAAAATAAAAAGGCTCAAAAAAAAAAAAAAAAAAAAAAAAAACCTTGTGCCTGACACTCACTTGTACCTCTTTATCCAGTTTTCCCACTTTAGAATCTTAGGATCACTAAAGACAGCCCCTAATGTTTATTAATAAAGGGTATTGAGTCAACCCAGAACTAACCCACCCCAATTCAAAAGCTATCTTGATAGACAGAGCTGGATCTAACCCAAATGCGCCTGCCTGGTACATGCAGTAGCTTAAACTTTAAACTATAAGTGACTTATACCTCATTATATTACTAAAAATCATGCCCATCATATTGAGGCTGCCATTTTCTTAGACTAAGCATGTAATCAATTTGTGTATGCTCAATAATTAGATGACCTCTAACCTCATCATCTTGAGTCATTGTGCTCATTATCCTAAAACCTGCCTATCTTTTAATACTATAAAACTATCAGAGTTACTGCAGTTCAAGGAGACAGATTTTTAGGCTATCAGATCTCCTCCTTTGCGCTGAGCAATAAACTCTTTCTCTCTTTGAAACCCTGTATCTCAGGAATTGGTCATTTGAGTGTATTGGGCAGAGAACCCACCACTTTTGATCAGTATCATGATTTTTCTAAAGTATCTGAATCCTATAACATCTGAGAATTTGAATGTTTGCCCTCCACTGTCTCTATTTACTAAAAAGGGGCTCTCTTGATTTGAGCTGTCCTGCGGCACAGGACACAAATGCTAAACTGACTTGATTCTTAGGTTGTTTGCAGCAGGATTTTCAAGGTGCATTTCCTGGTTGTCAAGATTTCATTAATCCTGGGGCTATAGTGCACTCAGCATGCATAGTTTAGTGATTACAACTTTGTTCCTGAAACTTTAACCCTTTGGAGGCTCCTGAGAGGACTGGGATATATTACAGAATGAAAGGTAAAGTTCATCACTGCTGTTGTTCATATCTCATTGATTAAATTATGGTTTTGTGCTGCAGAGTTTGGATGTCTTCTTAAAAAGAGAAATTTCCGATACCACACCAGTCAAAGGTGTGTCCTTAGTCCTCCTTCACCTCCAGTTATGAAAGGAAAACAAACAAAAAACCAAGTGATCAAGTTCCTACATTTTATTCAGGCCTTGGCACTCTGCCTGAGATGGTAAATTAATTTAAATGTAAATAATTGGAGTCTCTCAGACCACACCTTGGAAAGGTCTTTATTGAGGAAGAGTATGAAGAAGTCTGTGGTTTGGTTATGAACGGCCTTTGCCCTTATTCAATCAGTCAGTCTACAGATTGTCGCTCAGCTTGTCTTTTACTGATGAGAAATTAGGCAGGACCAGTTACCTGCAGCCTCTTCCTGCAGATCCCACAGTCCCTAGCCTGAGGACTCCATCCCTAACTCCAGGCGAGCCATCCACACTCAGCAGCTGTGTGAACTGTCCGTTGGTCCTTTCGTTAATCCCACAAACATTCACTAGGGTGCTAAATGCAAATAACTGAATGGCGATTCCTACCTTGAATGGCTGCCAGTCTAGTTGTGGGGTTGACATTCTCAGTGAAACACAATACTAAGAAGAAAAAAGCAACCCTCCAGCACTGGGCTTTTTTTTTTTTTTTTAATTAAATTAAGTCTTATTGAAATATATTCACATACCATAAAATCATCCATGGTGTACAATCAACTGTTCATAGCACGATCATATAGTTATGCATTCATCACCGCAATCTATTTCTGAACATTTTCCTTACATCAGAAAGAATCAGAATAAGAATAAAAAATAAAAGTAAAAAAGATCACCCATGATTGTGGTGATAAATGTACAACTTTATGATGATACCATGAACAACTGATTGTACACTGTAGATAAATGTATGGTATGTGAATGTAACTCTATAAAATTGTAGGAAAATACATATATAGGGGTAAAATTGTTGGAGAAAACATGGTGAGAGGGATGTACCTATCTACTGTTGATGAGCAGGTAGAATGGTGTAGCCTTTCTGAAGGTCAGTGTGGTTGTTCCACAAAAAGTTAAGTATGTGGGGACCAAAAGGTCCTGCAACCTCATTATGGTGTATGTCATTTGAAGATCTGAGAGCAGAGACATGAACGAACATTTGCAAACTGGTGTTCATGGAGGCAGTAATTATGATTTGCAAAGGGTGCAGATGACCTAAGGGTACACTGACTGAAGAATGGAATGGTGTACTGTGGTGTACGCATACAGTGGAACGTTGAGCAACTACAAGAAGGAGTGAAGCTGTGAGACACACAACGAGGTGAATGTATCCTGTACACAGTATTTGAGTGAAGTACACCAGAAATAAAGGCAAACACTTTAATGCCTCACCAATATGGACTAACTACAATGTGTAAACTCAGAATTGAATCTTAGAACATAGTCTAACATGGACATAATTATTCTAATAGTCCCTAGATTGTAAGCTCTTACAGCAGTTAACTCTGTCCCTGAATTGTAATGCCTATCTCTAAACTTTGAGATGCTGATCCCTTAGCGTATAACCTGATTGGTCTCTGGAACAATGCATATCTCTGAGACACCTGAAACTCAGAGCTAGAGCTCGGCAGATATGAATGTCAGTATTAGTGCATGCAGCCACTGTTAAAAAAAAAAAAAAAAAAAAAAGCTGAAAAAGAGCCCAGACTTCAATTAGTGATATGAATGAAGCAGGTCTGGTTAAGACCAGGGCAAGCCAGGCCAAAGGGTAAAGGTTGAAACTGACTGTGTTTTAAAACTTCAACTTCCATATGAGAACAAGGGAAGAGATATCTATTTGGTACAGGATCTATATTTTCTAAATGGTACAACTCTACAGTTGATTTGTTCAAATACCACAATTGCATGGAACTTTGAATAGGAAGTGAGATACAGTAGGTTAGTATAGGCTGGAGTGAAATAGTGACACATCCCAGAGTAATTTGGGCAGATAATAAAAAATATATTTACAGCTTCCCCCTCTCCGGCCCCGAGGATCTGGGGGAAGGTACAGATGTGTTGGACATCCTCACCTGGACTGGTGTTGATGTTGTCACAAACATTGGGACTGGCGGTTTGATGTGCTGGGCCCTCGAGCATGGGACATGCCCTTATGAAGCTCGTTACTGCAAAGGAGAGGCCAAGCTTGCATGTAATGGTGCCTAAGAGTCTCCCCCTGAGTACCTCTTTGTTGCTCAGATGTGGCCCTCTCTCTCTCTAACTGAGCCACCTCGACAGGTGAAGTCGCTGCCCTCCCCTCTACATGGGACCCAACTCCCAGGGGTGTAAATCTCCCTGGCAATGCAGAATATGACTCCCGGGGATGAATGTGGACATGGCATCGTGGGACTGAGAGTATCTTCTTGACCAAAAGGGGGATGCAAAATGAGACAAAATAGTTTCAGTGGCTGAGAGATTTCAAATGGAGTCGAGAGGTCACTCTGGTGGACATTCTTATGCACTATATAGATAACACCTCTTAGATTTTAATGCATTGGAATAGCTAGATGTAAATACCTGAAACTACCAAACTCCAACCCAGCAGTCTGGACTCCTGAAGACAATTATATAATAATGTAGATTACAAGGGGTGACAGTGTGATTGTGAAGACCTTGTGGATCACACCCCCTTTATCTAGTGTATGGGTGAGTAGAAAAATGGGGATAAAAACTAAAGGACAAATGAGGTGGGATAGGGGGATGATTTGGGTGTTCTTTTTTCACTTTTATTTTTTATTCTTGTTCTGGTTCTTTCTGATGTAAGGAAAATGTTCAGAGATAGATTGTGGTGATGAACGCATAACTATGTTATCATACTTTGGACAGTTGATTGTATACCATGGATGATTGTATGGTGTGTGAATGTATTTCAATAAAACTGAATTTAAAAAAAAAAAAAAAAAAAAAAAGAGCAACCAAATCATCCCCCCTGCACTCCACCCTATTTTTCATTTAGTTTTTGTCCCCATTTATCTACTCATCCATCCATACACTGGATAAAGGGAGTGTGATCCACAAGGTTTTCACAATCACACTATCACCCCTTGTAATCCACATTGTTATACAATCGTCTTCAGGAGTCTGGACTACTGGGTTGGAGTTTGATAGTTTCAGGTATTTACTTCTAGCTATTCCAATACATTAAAACCTAAGAGGTGTTATCTATATAGTGCATAAGAATGTCCACCAGAGTGACCCCTCGATGCCATTTGAAATCTCTCAACCACTGAAACTATTTCGTCTCATTTTGCATCCCCCTTTTGGTCAAGAAGATATTCTCAATCCAGCATTGGGCTTTAAACAAAGCAGAACCTAAATCAAAGTTAGGTCCTGAGAGTGGGACAAAGGACAAGAAGGATTAGGAAGGACCACTATTGTGGCTTATGCTGCTTAACACTGTTTTGCTTACAACTTTTAAAAAATTATAAAAGTAATAAGTGGTTCTTAAGAATACATAAATAAATCTGAGATTATCAAGAGTACCCACCCATCCCAGAACCTAGTTATGCCCTTTGTGTGCCCTTGGAGATAATTTCTATGTAGGTACATGCAGACATACCTATATGATTATTAAAAACAAAAAAAGTGGGGACTACACTGTATTAGTTATATGTGCAATTAAATTACCTTGAAACTCTGCTTAAAACAACAATGACCATGTATGGACTCACACAGTTCCTCTGGGTCAGGAATTTAGGAGCTGGATGGTTTGGGCGCTGTGTCTTATGAGGTTACAATCATTTGAGGGCTTGACTGGGGTTGGAGGATCCACTTCCAGTGTGGCTGGCAAGTTGGTACCGGTTATCAGCAGGAGGCTCACCATGTTCCTCTT
Organism: Choloepus didactylus; assembly: GCF_015220235.1. Taxonomy (NCBI): domain Eukaryota; kingdom Metazoa; phylum Chordata; class Mammalia; order Pilosa; family Megalonychidae; genus Choloepus; species Choloepus didactylus. The sequence continues at coordinate 12,738,189 of NC_051319.1, forward strand.
CATGTGTGTCTCTCTAAAAGGCTACTTGAGTGACCTTATAACACGGGAAGCTGGCTTCCCCCAAAACAAGTGACCCAAGAGAACAAGGGGAGAGCTGCAGTGCTTTTATAACCTAGCCTCAAGTCACACACCATCACCTCTGCTGTATTCTATTGGTAATACAATAGCTCCAAGTCATTTTGGGAGGTGACATTATGTAAGAGTATAAATACCATGAAGTGAAATCATTGAGAATCCTCTTGGAGACTGGCTACCACATTACATTTATGAACATATCTTGGATATGATTTCTGTATCAGTTTTTATAGGTTGGCATCATTACTTTAAATGGCTGTATCCATCAACAGGATGTACCATAATTTAAGTAATCCTTTAGCTTTTAGGTTATTTCCAGGTTTTTGCTTTACTTGTATTGCTATGCAAGGAATACTTGAGTGAATATCTTTATATATCTTTACAAACTTTTTCATTCAATATTCATTCACTATGTACTATGTGCCATGTTCTAGGCACTGAGGAAAACTGCAGACAAGAACCCTGTTTATGGAGTTTACTATCTAAAACATGAAAAATATCTACTAGCAATAAATTCTAAGAGAGAGTCTGTGATTGTGACTAGGGGAGAATTTTATATTGGAGGGTCAGGGAAGGTTTCTAAGGAAGTGAAATTTCAGTTGTAATCTAAAAGACAAGAAATAACTAGCCAAGGGAAGATCCCAAGCAAGGACCTATGGGAATGAGTGAGGGGGAGAAGAGAATGAGGCAAGTAATGGAGAGGTAGGCAGGTGTTGGGTAATTGAAGGGATACTTGAATAGATTTGAAGTGAGTGAAGAGCTTGCCTTTCATTCTAGATCAGCTGCCATTGGGTTGCTTTACTGGCAATTCAACAAGTCACTGGCTACTATGTAAAATATGGATTAAAGAAAGTCAAGAGGGTAAGAAAGGAGACCAGTTAGTAGGAAATTCTAGTAGTCCAAGCAACTGGACTAATTCAAGTTGACTTGAATTAGGATGATGGTAGCAGAGATGAAGAGAAGGAAACAAATTCAGGCTATGTTTTGGAGGTAGAGTCAACAAATGTGAAGGAAAGAGGAATCAAACATCATACCTACAATCTTTTGCTTGGATAATGATGAAATAGGAATGTTCAAGTTTTGAGGTCAAAAATAAAAAGTTCTGGTTTGGCCATGGCATCTTGACTTGGTGATGCCTGTTAGACATCCAAGTAAAACTGTAAAGTAGGTTATTTGGATTTCTGAGTGTAAATTTTTTATTTTTAACACTAGTTAGGGCTAGAGATACAGATTTGAGCCTTTGCTCTATCACTAGCATTTAAGCAAAAGACCTGATGAGATGACCTTGAAAAGAAGATATAGATGAAGAGAAGGGAGCTTAGGACAGAGACCTTTGGCCCTTAAATCCTTTTGAGCAGAGGAGGAGAAAGTAAAAGCAACTGAGAAGGACAGGACACTGGAGCAGGAAGAAAGCCCAGAGAATGTCAGAAAAGCCTAGGGTGTAAAGCAGAGAGTGGTCAATCATACCAAATATTACTGAAAGTCCAGGTGAGGTAAAAACAGAGATGAGACCATTGGATCTTACAACATGGAAGACATTGGTGACCATGACAGGAGCACTAGTCTCTGTGGTGTGGTGGGGATAGGAAGCCAGAACGGCGTGTTCAAGAAAGAATGAGATATAAGGCAGTACACCCAGTGCACAATAGATAACCCTATACTGCAAGTTTAATTGTGAAAAGGAGCAGAGGAATGTGGGGTCAAGAAAAGCAATGGGAGTGATTTTAATGTTTATATACTGAAAATTAATTCAGCAGAGAGGAAAAAAACTGATGGTGTCAATGTTTTGGGGTGCACTGGATTTCTAGAAGTAGAATTTCTGGATCAAAATATATATGTATATGTAATTGGGATAATGGTAAATTGCCCTCCTGATATTTGCCAATCTGACTTCACAAATCTTGAGTGTGATGATCATGCAGACCTGTGAACATCTTGGAAGAAATGAAGATTTGTCTTTCTTCCTTCATTTACTTTGTATGTCAAGTATATTTCCCCCCTGCCAGTTCTCATTGTTAAGGCAGAGGGTGACATTTGAAAGGTGCTGGCACTGGGGAATTTGGTCCCATTTCTCTGTATTGACTCTGAAAGGAAAGCTAAGGTGTTCTTTAGATAGACTGCAGAAAACTCCTGTTCCATTTGGCATGTCCTTTGTTCCAAAAAGTTCTTTATCATTCTTTTGTGGAGAACATGAGGGCATGATTGCAACCACTACAATGGTACCTAAGAGCTCAGAGTCTGAGCCCTGGGTTCCGGCCAGCTCACCTGCAGACAAATGATTAATTCTCAAAATTTCTGATATTTTGCTCAGGTCCAGGGTTCCAAGGTTCTTCACCCTGGTTTCACCATGTAGCCTGAGGTGACAATGACTTAAGTCTATGAAAAGGCTTTAATTATAGCTTCTCTGTAGCACTGGGTAGATTTAATTACCTAATCCTGAGGAAGCAGTCTTAGTCAAGCTCTTAAAGAAGCCACCTGGGTATTTGGAGAGGATTGTGTGTGGTTCACTATGGTGAAAGACTGGTTTTCCCTGTAACCAATTTGTTTAGATGGGAGACTACTAAAAATATAATTAATTTATCAGATTTTATGGTTTAAAAAACTGCGGAGTAGGGAGGGAAATTATGGTATTTATCCAATGATAGTTTCTATTAATTATGACTGGAATTCTTATTTTAAAAATCTTTATTATGTGCAGAGAAATAATAGGAACACTCATTCATTGCTGGTGGCAATGTAAAATTGTGCAGCCACCATGGAAGACAGTTTGGCAGCTCTTCAGCAAGTTAAGGGTAGAATTCCCATATATGACCCGGCAATCCCTCCACTAGGTATATGCCCAAAAGAATTGAAAGCTGCATTGTCAAAAGGTGGAAGTAACCCAAGTATGCCTAGCAACAGATGAGTGGAGAAACAAATATGACATATACATACAATGGATATTCAGCCATAAAAAAGGAATGAAGTTCTGAAACACGCAACTACCTGGATGAACCCTGAGGTCATGTTGAGTGAAATAAGCCAGACTCACAGGGACAAATATTGTATGATCTTGCTGATTTGAGATAATTAGAATAAGAAAACTCATAGAGTCAGAATCTAGAATATAGGTTACCAGGGGATGGGGTGGGGATAAGGAATGGGAAGTTGAGGCTTAATATGTACAGAGTTCCTATGTGGAACCATGGAAATGTTTTTGGTAATGGATGGTGGTAATAGCAAAATATCGTGAATGTAATTTACAGCACTGAAATTTATAACAAAATGTGGTTAAAAGCAGAAATGTTAGGTTATATATATGGTAACAGAATAAAATTTTTTTTTAAAAAATCCATGGAACTGAACTACACAGTGAATGCTAAGTTAAACCATGACTACATCTAATAGTACAATTATGAAAATGTATTTTCATCAATTGTAGCAAATGTACCACATCAATGCAAGGTGTTTATAGTAGGGTGGTATATGGGAATCCTGTATTTTATGCATGATTGTTCTGCAAAACTTCTCTAACAAAAAACCCCACATTATTACACAATAAATTTTACTACATGATTAAAAAAAACTTTATTATGTAGAATTTTGTCCCCCACAGAAGTAGGCAGAATGTTGTAACAAACTTCCATGAACCCATCATGCAGCCCAACAACCATCAAATCAACCCTTGGTCATTTCTACACCATCCTTATTCCCTGTATTATCCTGAAACAAATCCCAGAAATTGTATTATTTCATTTGTAAATATTTGTGACTCTGAAAGATATGGAATTTAAAAATCAGACCTTTACAAAAAGTCATCATATTAAACATTCTGGCTGTGTTCAAATTTCATTATCTCAAATGTTATAAGTGGTTTCTCTTTTAGTTTTTAAAAAATTTAGGATACAAATAAGCATCACACATTGCAATTGGTTTTTTATATTTTAAGTTTCCTAATTTATCTTTTTTTTTTTTCCTTGTGATTTATTTGTTGGAGAAACCAGGTTGTCTGTCTCTAGATTTTCCCAGTCTGGATTTTGCTGATTGCTTCTGGTACTGGGAATTTCAAAAGCATACCATAGGAAATTAAAAGGCTCTGTTGACCAATTTAGCATTCATGGGGAGCAGCCAGGAATACTAACATTTTTTTCATATTGATCTTGAATGTGTTGGCTGTCTTGTGGCGATGTAAACTACCATGGACGGGGCAGAACAGGAGATCTGAATACCTGGCTGGAGTTCTACCCTAGAGAAATGCATCACATGGAACTGGCAGCACTATTTAACATGTGCCTTCTGCTCCTACAGATTCATTCTAACCTCCCCAGAATGTCCATCATTCTATAATTTTACAGTTTGGATCTTCTCAATTTTCTTTTTCAGGTGGGATCAAAGAGTTGTTTTAGAAAGAGTGACGTCTCAGTCTCCAGAACCTATCCTTGAGTTCTTTCTTTGAAGATACTGTTGTCTGTTGGACATTTCTTAATCTGCTTCTGCCCTTTTCTTTTGAATAGTGGTTCTCTTGGCCATGGGTCATTCTCAGGCCCAGGGCTGATGGCCAGTCTGAGCAAAAGGAGCATGAATTATTATTGTTTCTTCTTGGAATGGTCTTAAACTGGCATCTGAGAAGGTGAGCAAAATTAAGTTAAATCCCCTGAGTAGACCTAGGGAGGTCAAGCCTCATCCACTTGAAGCTCCTTCTGGGTCCTTAGGCCTGACAGGAACATGAAACTTCAGCTTCTCAAGGTGGAGTGAAGGTCAAGCAGGAAGCCAAGATGGTCACAAAAAGCCAGTTGATTAAACAACTGGGTGAGGAGGGGACAAGTGAAAGTAGCTCACCAGAACATCAGGGCTCCAAGCTCTCATCGGGCTGGTTTCTCGATCTCTCTTTCTCTCTTTCTCTCTCTCTCTCTCTCTCTCTCTCTCCCTCTGTAGCTTTGTAGCCAAGATAAGGACACCTTTTAGAAAGAAAGCCCCATGGCAACACTGTTAGATTTAGAAACAAGAATCTTCCACAAAAAGACCTTTTTACCTTAAAACTGCCTTCTGGGGAAATGAGGTAAAGAGGCTCTTATCTTGCTTTCAGGGAGCAAAGAGTATTAGTACTTTATCCTCCAAAGAGCAAGGGTAATGGGAGCCCTGGCTGTAAGCAGTGAGAAGTCTGAGGAAAGAGCCTGTGGCTGTGAGCAGTTCAGATTCCATTTGCTGCAGGCAGGTTTGTTTCTTATCAGGAATGAAAGCAGGAAGAGCTTAAATTTATGATTTATAGCCCATAAATCTCCCAGTAAAAGCAACAGGGAGAGAGGCACTGAGACTGGTTAAGAATCTGCTTGGGATGGAAAACTCCTGCACTAGCTCCTTCTGGTGGTTAAGAACAAGTATTTCTGGGTTTGAATCCTTGCTCCACCAAAGCATGTGATCTTGAGGTCACCTAAGCTCTCTGTGCGTCAGCATAATGATCTACAAAACAGGGCTAATTATTCCTCTTGGGATTTTTGAGAACAAAAAGAATTAATACATTCAAACTGCCTAGAATGGTGCTTGGCACAAAGTACATGCTAATTAATTTAGCTATTATTCTTGTTTAATCCACTCCGTGGGGGGTGGGGGTGGGGGTGGAAAGGACAGCATGAGGTGACGTGAGAGCACGAAGCAGGGCTTGTTGAGTGTTCCCGGGAGCTGAGGGGCGTCAGAGAGTCTTCCTTGGAAGACAGATGCCCGCCTTGGCTGAGTAACTGTGTGACACAGCACAAGTGTGCTGAGTGGGAGGCACAGACGTGAGCAGATAAGATGGGCTGGAGCACATCACAGCGCTTAGACATCGCCTGTGGATTGTGGGGACTCTCAGCAGGTCAGGGTAGGGAGGAGCATTCTGGCAACTGTGAGAAGCTGATTTTGAAGAGGAGTAAATTGGGCACAGGAGGCGAGTAGGGATCTCAGGCCAGAAATGATGAGAGCCTGAACTAGGACAGTGGTGCCAGGCTTGAAGAGGAGGGACTGAGAGATGCAGGAGCATTACACTCAAGTTTCTAGCTCATGCAAGTGGGTGAAGAGGGGTTTTACTGTTGGTTGAGAGAGCAAACAAAGGAGGATCAGGTCTGGGGCAGAGGTCTGAGGGAGGAAAGAGTGAAAATGATAAATTTCGTTCGGTGGGACTAGGAGTTGGAGTTACCAGTGGGATATCAGAGTGGAGCTGTCCTGTAATCAATTTATTTATGAATACTCTGCTCTATTTTTGGGAGGACTTAAAGTGATGTATAAGGATACATAAAATGAAGTAAGATGTTAAAAATTAAGTAGATGAGAAAGAAGAAAGAAAAACAAAGATGAATGTAAAACGGAGGAGTGAGGTTAATACAAAATGCAGAGCAGAAAGCAGAAGTCACAATATGGTTAGATTAAACTAACTCTAGTTTTATGTTTGTTTGTGTTGGGGTTGTGTGTGTGTTTGTGTGTGGTGTGTGTGTGGTTTTTTATTGTTACAGTCTTTAAAAATCCAGGAGTTCTTGTAAAATTAGGATTCTGACTTTTCTAAAAAATGGGAAGACTGGGGAGCTCTGAACCATATTCTCACATGGCAACAAATAAACTGAATTGGAGGAGCAGCCACCCCTTCTTAGAGGGCATGGACCTTCAGTTCACCACAGTCCCCTCCCATCCCTATTGTCTCCCCAACCCTGAGGAGGAGTATCAGTCCTATGTGTCATCATGGACTATTTCTCTGAACTATCATCTCTATCAGATGCAATAAAACAAAAATAAATCATGAAAGCCCAACCATTTTTCTTATTCCTGGTCTACTTTGCCTGCAGGCACTAGTTGCCTGGCCCATAGAGGAAGGCTGATGCCTGTTATTTACAACCATTGTCTGTTCTGATTCGTACCTTTGTTGTATCTGTTGCTAAATAATTTGAACATAATCCCTGCTGTAGATATTTGAGTTCACAACATCTGGTAAAATAAATAAATAAATATATATGTACGTTTGGTCTAAATGAGCCATAGACTTGACTCTAGGCCTTGTAGCAGCCAAAGAAAAAGAAGACACATTACCAGCCTGTTGTTTGGCATCCAACATTGCCTTCCCTTCATAAGACAATATCGTGCCCATAAGACAATTGCATAGACACGACAGGACTCTTACCAACACAAAGACAAGACAGAACTTTCTCCTGAGAGTCTTCATAGAGAGGGGAAGATATGTTCCAACAGTATCTCCAGAGTAGATATAAGTTTGATTCTAGCAGCTTCCCTCAGCATAGCCAAGAAGCATTTCCCCAGTGCACAACAGCTTCAGCAATTCTAGGGGAGGGCAGTTTGATATTGTTCAGGAGTATAATTCTCCATTGATCTGGCCTAATACAGGGATACTTTTAGAAAATCTGGAGAAATGGATGGACTGTTCCAAATACCATCTTCCTCCCCATAGATACTGATTTTCTTAGTGTTCTAGTTTGCTAATGCTGCCGGAATGCAAAACACCAGAGATGGATTGGCTTTTATAAAAGGGGGTTTATTTGGTTACACGGTTACAGTCTTAAGGCCATAAAGTGTCCATCAACAAAGGGTACCTTCACTGGAGGATGGCCAATGGTGTCCGGAAAATCTCTGTTAGCTGGGAAGGCACCTGGCTGGTGTCTGCTCCAAAGTTCTGGTTTCAAAATGGCTTTCTCCCACGACATTCCTCTCTAGGCTGTAGTTCCTCAAAAATGTCACTCTTAGTTGCTCTTGGGGTGTTTTGTCCTCTCTTAGCTTCTTTGGAGTAAGAGTCTGCTTTCAACAGCCGTCTTCAAACTGTCTCTCATCTGCAGCTACTCTCTCAGTTTCTGTGCATTCTTCAAAGCATCCCTCTTGGCTGTAGCTCCTCTTCAAAACGTCACTCACAGCTGCACTGAGTACCTTCTGTTTGTCAGCTCATTTATATGGCTCCAGTGATTTAATTTAGACCCACCCTGAATGCATGGGGTATCACCTCCATGGAAATATCCAGTCAAAGTCATCACCCACAGTTGGGTGGGGTGCATCTCCATGGAAACATTCAAAGAGTTACAATTTAATCAACACTGATACATCTGCCAACAAGATTACATCAAAGATAATGGCGTTTTGGGGGACATAATACGTTCAAACCAGCACACTTAGTGAATGATTTAGGGTAGCAATGTTTGTCAAAGAAGGTTCTGGTAGTTCTAATGGACAACAGGGCTGAAGGACCACTGCTGTGAAAGCTACAGGCCCACTGAAGTCATCTCACCACTAGCTGGAAGTGAGCTAAGGGCATATCCAAGGGCAGGGCTAAGACATTCTCCAGGAAGTTATTGTGAATTCACACCATTTTACACTGAATGGACTTTGAGACCCCAAAGTTTTCCCTGAATAATATGGCCACATGATTTTAGCCTAGAAAATTAAGGCAGACAATTATAACCAGCCCCCTGCCTTATCCTAAAAAAATGATGGATGGGAAGGAAGCCCTCAACCAAACATCTTTTGGTTAAATAGTGCTTTACACTCAATAAGACACACTATGCATGAAATGCAATAACAAAGTTGTTTTTAAATTAATCATTTATAAAACATTGAAGAGTTTGGGATACATTTACCAAAAATATCTTTAGCTTTGATTAATTGATCTATAGCCCTCTTATAAGCAATAATAGAAGAGCATGACAGTCTGCTCAGGGTACTCTAAAATCAAGGTAGTATTACTGTATTTTCTGTACATCATAAAATGCTTGTCTTTCTGTTTTCTGCAGCAATACATGTATCAAGTTCATACAGAAGTGCCATCAGATTCTTAAGAAACAAGTTTAAAAGAAGGATGGGTGTGAGGGAGCACATACATATATTTTTCTAATGGAAAATTTTGCCTGTTCCTTCAAGAGATCATCCCTACAGATGCTGATTCTCTTGGCAGGACAAAAAGAGAGTTGTCTGATATGACTGGACATGATGTGGTCAGGTAACAAAGAAAAAGTCTGTTAAAGTAGGAAAGCATTAAATTATTTAACTTAAAACATATATCCGTACATGTGTTCTCCAACCTTCTAAAGTAGGGCCAAGGCCTTTTCTTATGAATATGTTTGTTGTCTGGTGTCCAACATTGCCCTCCCTGCATAAATTGCATTCACAATGCATTGTCTGCCATTTCTGTTCTCAGTTTGTTAATGTGAAGTGAGAATTTAAATAGCCTGGAAATGAATCTAAGCACAAAACTCTTACAGGTTTTTATCGTTTCCCCCACACTTTTACTTGCCCTACCCATGCCTAGTATATCATTTTTTAGCAGTTTACTTTTATTGACTCTTTTCAAAGTATTCAAATTATTTTTTATAGGACTGTCTTTCAACACTAATATTTTATAGGTTTATATGACACTTGAATTATGTAATTATAATACTACATATAACTGGCATAGACATTTGGGAGCAAACATTACTCTGACTCTTGGTAAGCATGTAACTCAGCTGATGAGAGCAGAAGTGAGCAGACATGCTACTCACCACACATGTTGATTGTGCTTTGGGCATCAGTAGTATGTTTTGCAGTGGGAATAGAGAACAATAGGTAATCTCATGATTTGTCTTAGTGGAGACAGGAAAAGAAGCTTATAAGGTACATTGGTGTAGGTTCACTATGGGCAGCAAGAATGGGCTTGGGGGGCTATCTGTATGAATTTATTCATTTTCATCCATGTGGCAGAAGCTGCTGTTTGCCTGCCTACAGCCATTTCTCTCTCATTCTCAACCTCATTCTCCCTAGCTGGCAGGGATTGCTTCACACTGTACAGATTCAAAATGCCAGATACTCTTTCCCAGCCTTTCCTACCCAGGGCATGGCCAGTGACCCTATCTGGGCTACTCATGAGGAAATGTCTACTGTAGTATCTGGTAAAGGCTTTCCTACCTGATTAAAAAAAAAACATAAAAAAGAAAATAAAGATGGCTTGAAGGAGCAACTGTCCTCCATTCCTTTGGACATGATGGTCCAAGGATGTGATGCCTGGACTTGCAGCAGCCATCTTCTGACCCTCAAGGGACAAAATTAGGAATGAAAGCCAGGAGGCAGATTGTGAAGAGGCAGTATAGAAGATCTTGGGTCCTTGATGACATTGTTGAGACAAAAACCAACCCTGTAATCCCTCTTATGGTGTAAGATAACAAATATCTTTATTAAGTTTAAACTACTTTTAGCTCATTATTCTATTTCTTTTGAAAAACAGAACAGCCCATAACTAATTTAAGTGCAAAGAAAGCAATAACAGTCACAAACAATATAATTTCTCCTCCTGGAATTGTAAGTATAAAAAGTGAGATAGACGAATAGTTGTGCCATGAAAAGCACTGACTTACCCTTTTTTTTTTTCAATTTTTAGAACATTTTCATTACTCCAGAAAAGAAATAAAGACACCCAAAAAAAGGAAGCTCAAATCCTCCCATACCCCTAAGCATCCCCCCTCCATTATTGATTCATAGTTTTGGTATAGTACATTTGTTACTGTTGATGAAAGAATGTTAAAATACCACTAACTGTAGTACATGGTTTGCAATATGTACATTCTTTTCCTATATGCTCCTCTATTATTAACTTCTAGTTATAGTGTCATACATTTGTTCTAGTTCATGAGAGAGATTTCTAATATTTGTACAGATAATCACAGACATTGTCCACCACAAGATTCACTGTTTTATACATTCCCATCTTTTAACCTCCAACTTTCCTTCTGGTAACATACGTGACTGTGAGCTTACCCTTTCCACCACATTCACACACCATTCATCACTGTTAGTTATTCTCACAACATGCTACCATCACCTCTGTCCATTTCCAAATGTTTAAGTTCACCCTAGTTGAACATTCTGCTTATAATAAGCAACCACTCCCCATTCTTTAGCCTCGTTGTGTATCCTGTTAACTTATATTTCATGTCTATGAGTTTACATATTATAATTAGTTCATATCAGTGAGACCCTGCAATATTTGTCCTTACGTGTCTGTCTTATTTCACTCAATATAGTGCCCTCAATGTTTCTTCATCAACTCATTTTTTAAAAGATGGTTTTGTTCACACACCATACATTCCGTCCTAAGCAAACAACTGATGGTTCCCTGGATAGTCACATATTTATGAATTTAGCACAATCACCACTCTCTATTTAAGGACATCTGCATTTCTTCCACAAAGGAGGAGGAAGAGTCAAAGACGGTAGCGAGACAAGAGAAAAAGAAAAAAAGAGAGAGAGAAATAAAACAAAACAAAACTTGACAGCTAGGGAGCACAAAAGGAAAGATAGCATTAAACTAAAGTAGATTAAAGAGTCAGACAACATCATCAATGCCAAGAGTCCCATACACTTCCCCTATGTCACCATCCCCCCCCCCGAATATGCATTAAGCTTTGGTATATTGCTTATGTTATATTAAAGGAAACATAATACAATCTTTCTGTTAATTACAGTCTCTAGTTTGCATTGATTGTATTTTTCCCCCAACCCCATGCCATTTTTAACACCTTGCAATGTTGACATTCATTTGTTCTCCCTCATGTAAAAACATATTTGTACCTTTTATCACAATTGTTGAGCACCTTAGGTTTCACTGAGTTATACAGCCCCAGCCTTTATCTTTCCTCTTTCCTTCTGGTGTCCCACATGTTCCTAACCTCCCTCTTTCAACCATACTCACAGTCATCTTTGTTCAGTGCACTTACATTGCGGTGCTACTGTCTCCCAAAATTGTGTTCCAAACCTTTCACTCCTGTCTTTTCCTATCTGTCTGTAGTGCTCCCTTTAGTGTTTCCTATGAGCAGGTATCTTGTTCATACTCTGTCATTGTCTGTCAGAGAATATTTTAAGGTTTCCCTCATATTTGAAGGGCAGTTTTGCCAGATACATGATTCTTGGTTGGTGGTTTTTTTCTTTCAGTATCTTAAATATATCATCCCATCTCCTTCTTGCCTTCCTGGTTTCTGCTGAGAAATCCGCACACAGTCTTATTAAGCTTCCTTTGTACGTGATGGATCACTTTTCTCTTGCTGCTTTCAGGATTCTCTTTTTAACTTTGATGTTTGATAATCTGATTATTAAGTGCCCTGGCATAGGCCTATTCAGATCTATTCTGTTTGGGGTACGCTGCACTTCTTGGATCTGCAATTTTTATCTTTCATAAGAGATGGGAAGTTTTCATTGATTATTTACTCTATTATTGCTTCTGCCCCCTTTCCCTTCTCTTCTCCTTCTGGGACACCTGTGACACGTACATTCCTGCATTTTGTTTTGTCCGTAAGTTCCTGGAGACATTGCTCATATTTTTCCATTCTTTTCTCTATCTGTTCTTTCGTGTGTAGGCTTTCAGGTGCCTTGTTCTCCAGTTCCTGAGTGATTTCTTCTGCCTCTTGAGATCTGCTGTTGTATGTCTCCATTGTGTCTTTCATCTCTTGTGTTGTGCATTTCATTTAAACAGATTCTGCCAGTTGTGTTTTTGAACTTTTGATTTCTACCTTATGTATACCCAGTGTTTTCATTATGTGCTTTATCTCTTTTGCCATATCTTCCCTAAACTTTTTGAATTGATTTAGTATTAGTTGTTTAAATTCCTCTATCTCAGTTGAAGTGTAAGTTTGTTCCTCTGACTGGGCCATAACTTTGTTTTTCTTAGTGTAGGTTGTAGTTTTCTGTTGTCTAGGCATCTGGTATCCTTGGTTACCCCAATCAGGTTTTCCCAGACCAGAACAGGCTCAGGTCTAGAAGGAGGCGATAGTATCATGGCTCCCTGAGGGCATCTTAGATACCCTGTCAGGCCTCAAGTCACTGTGCTTTTCTGCCTAGCAGGTGGCACCCAGCAGCCTGTCACTCCAGACTGGTGTAAGGAGGTGTGGCCCGTGGCTGTTTTCCCCCAGGCTCCAGGGTCTGGTTCTGAATGGAAGGCGGGTAGTAGAGCTTGGCACTGCCTCTTTCCTCTTAGAGAAAATACACCCCCTAGGGAGAGGTCATTAGCATTTGAATAGCCTCTGACTCTGCTATCTCTGCCTTTGTCTGGGTCTGAGTGCTGGGAATTGAAAATGGCTTAGGCTTTCTCCACTGATCCAAAAAAGGGACAGAAAGCCCCCCTTCAGAGCCAGTCTGCTGACCCCTCACTTTCACCCATTGGCCAGAGACAGCACCCGGTCCTCTGGGCTTCCCCTCCCTCCCAGTAGGTCCTCCAGCTCTCCAAGTCCAGTAGTCACCAAAAGCCTCTGTCTGCTTGTTGAGGATTCATAGCTTGTAGTGAGCAGTTCATGCTTGTTAATTAAAACCCCAGTTGGAGCTCAGCTGAGCTACATTCGCTTGCTCAGAGAGTGCTGCTTTCTAGCACTGCCACAATTTGCAGTTTGGGCCATGGGGGAAGGGGACTCCCAGCTTGGATCCACAGTTTTTACTGCCGTGATCTCAGGCATTCCTCCCAATTCTGGTTGGTGTATGATGAGTGGATGGTCACATTTGTCCCCCTGCAGTTATTCCAGATTATTTACTAGTTGTTCCTATTTGTTTATTATTTCTTCCAGGGGGACTGACTAGCTTCCACTTCTCTCTATGCCACCATCTTAGCTACCTCCCTGACTTACCTTTTGAATGGCATGTCACATAAACTTGTAAGTCTAGATTCAAGGCAAGTGGAAATAGAACAGTGCTGGTGTACTCACGGTTCCCAGGTTTCAGGTCATGGGTGGGGAAATAAGCTTGGTAGTTGGAAGTATAGGTAGGTAAAACCACCAGAGTAGATAAGATTGCTTAGGTTGACCACATGGAGCAATGAAGAATGCCCACATTTAAAGGGTAGACATCAGAAGACAAGGTTCCTGCTGAGGAAGGAACACTGAGGAAGAGTCAGCAAAGTTGGAGGAAAGACAACATTGAGAGGTCCTGGAAATCAGATGAATAGAGCCTTTCAGGAAGGTGAGAATGAGGAAGAAGATCAAATACAGCCCAGTAGCTCCAGAACTTGCATATATCAATGAAACCTGTGCCTCCAGAAATACTTTCTCTGAGATGCTGTACTGTAGATAAAGCCTTTCTCAGATCTACCCCATTCTTTTCCTTTTTTCAATTCAGTTTTATTGAGATATATTCGTATACCCTACAATCATCCACACTGTACAATCAGTTGTTCATGGTGTCATCATAGAGTTGTTCATTCATCACCACAACCAATTTTTGAACATTTTCATTATTCCAATAAATAATAAATAAAATAAAATAAAAATAGAGTAAAAATACAAGTAAAGAAGAACACCCAAGACATCCCATCTCCCCATCCCCCCTATTATTCATTTAAATTTTGTTCCCAGTTTTCTACTCATCTGTCCATACACTGGATAAAGAGAGTGTGAGTCACAAGATTTTCACAATTACACAGTCATACCTTGTAAGCTACATAGTTATACAATTGTCTTCAAGAGTCAAGGCTACTGGGCTGCAGTTTGACAGTTTCAGGTACTTCCTTCTAGCTATTCCAATTCACTAAAAACTAAAAAGAGACATCTATATAGTGCATAAGAATAACCTCCAGAGTGACCTCTTGACTTCACTTGAAATGTCTCAGCCACTGAAACTTTATTTTGTTTCATTTCTCTTCCCCCTTTTGGTCAAGAAGATTTTTTCAATCCCATGATGCCAGGTCCAGCCCATCCCTAGGAGTCATGTCCCACGTTACCTGGGAGATTTACACCGCTGGGAGTCATGTCCCATGTGGGGGGAGGGCAGTGAGTTTACCTGCCAAGTGGGCTTAGAGAGAGAAAGGCCACATCTGAGCAACAAAAGAGGTTCTCTGGGGGAGACATTTCGGCACAGTTATGAGTAGGCTTAGCCTCTCCTTTACAGTAACAAGCATCATAAGGGCAAGCCCCAAGATCGAGGACTTGGCCTACTTCAGTGGTAGTCCCCAATGTTTGCGAGAATATCAGGAATTCCCCAGGTGGGGAAGTTTAATATTTCCGCATTTTCCCCCAGTCCCTCAAGAGGGCTTTGCAAATACATTTTTATTCTCTGACCGAATTACTTTGTCTGCCCCATTCTTATTTTTCATATCTAAACCTGGGGTCTGCCACAGGAACTTCCTTAACCAAAATTTTTAGAAATAGTATAAATAGTTAATAATAAAATTTAACTTCATGAGCAACTAGGGACATTTTCCATATTCTGTTTAGTTTTTTTTTTTCTCCTGCCAAAAGCTTTATTGTTCACACTTGGTTCACAGCTTGTTAGAGGGCTGCCAGGTGGCTGGTTAAAAAGATGCCTCTTTGTACCTACAGTGTCTGACATACTTTCATACAGTAGTCTCTTTCTCAGGAACTCAATTTAACTATTATTTATTGATATATCCTTGCCTTTGGAAAGCTTACACTGGTAACAATTTATTATTAAAAACTCTGAGTTCAAATAAAAAAAAAAATGCTTCCTGGCTGAAAGGAGGGGCTCAGGCAGAAACCTGGTTGCCAGGGATACGTTGTGGGGACCCCAAAGGCTTTTGGGCTCTGCAGGCTCCTCGTTGTGCTTGAGCATGAGCCTTTCAAGGAGATACTTGCCCACTCCAGCCTGTGAGCCAGTCAGCCAGCAGGGGTTGGTCAGGTGGCTGCCCACCTTCTTGATAAATTTCACCTCCTCATCTGGGAACCAGCTCTCCAGGGAGTCATAGAGATGAGGGTCTGTGTGTGTGTGTGTGTGTGTGTGTGTGTGTGTGTGTGTGTGGTAGAACCTAGGGCATGCAGATGCAAAAGGGCCTGGATCAGGTTCTTCTCCAGGGCCGTGGCAGCTTCTATGGCATCCAGGGTTTTACCCCACTCATCTTGGGGCAGCTTCTGCATGTCCTGGAAGAGGGCCAGCCACTGCGCTGGTGTTGCTTCTTCAACTGACACTTGGCACACTTGCACTTCTCCTTTGCCAACTTGCAGAAGAAGCTGTCCAGCACTCTTCAGGGCCACATCATCATGGGCAAAATAGAAGCCCAGAGAGAGGTAGGTGTAGGAGGCCTGCAGATGCAGGTTGACCAGGCGGTTGATGGAGGCCTCCACTTCAGTGAAATAATTCTGACTGATCTAGGAGCTCATGGTTGGTCAACAATAAAGAGCTAATGACAAACAAACAAACAAACAAAAATAAACAAAAAAATAAACAAACAAAAAAACAGTGTTAGGTGGTCCAGGAAGCAGAGGGTGGTCATTGCAACTGGACAGGCAGTTGGAGAGTGGTCCGAGGCTGAAGAGGTGGGGGGAGGATAGTCTCTGGGTCTGTTCTGTCCAAACATTGTTGAAGCAAGAGACAAATCCGCAGGACCACTGGGCCCACTTTCATATTTAGTTTTGCCTGGCATTTTCCCCAGCCAAAAGTTTTTTAAATGGCTTCCCAGAAGTTCTTATCTAACCAGAATTTGAAGTGGTGAAGCCCGTACTTGCTAGAAAGATGGAACTTCCAGAACCACTTTCAAATTGTCAGATACTTTTTAATAAGTACAAAGGGTGGAGCCTGTCTTTCAAGGCAATCAAAATGGAGTTCCAGAAGTGTGCAAAAGGCCAAGGCACACTTAGAGGGTCCTTCATTCCTTTTGCCATCTACTCTTGCCAGTCCAGTTATAGCACCTTTTGACTCAGGGAGGATCATTCTAGAGTAAGGTGAGAAGAAATGGCTGATCCAACTGAGGTCCAACATGTCCACCATCCAAGGACAATGATAAGCAGGGTGGGTGCCAATTGTTACAAAGTCTAAAACACAAAGTCCTTTGAAATTTTATTCCACAATTTTAAATTATGTTTATAAATGAGTAAAGGCAGAAGTTTTTCAATTCACATTCCTTTAGAGGGATGATTCATAAGAAACGATCTTTCTGGTAAGTTTTAACCTCCAAAGATAAATGTCTCAACTTATTGAATACATAGACTATAAAAAATCTAAGAGTATTAAATTGAAACCAGATAGTTTGTTTGGCTGGAGGAATATAAATGGCAAAGCATATGACATCCTCATAATTAGGAGCCAAATCAAGATAAGAAGAATATATCTTTAAAATATGAACTTTGGAACTCAGAGTTGACTAAGATTAGGATACTTGAGCCACTCTTACTACCACCAATCCTTCATTTCTGAGCTACTGGGAAAAGAAGGAATTAGCACATTGAAAATGAGAGAATGCTTTTTCTGGAATTCAGGTCTTCAGGAGACATATGGTATTGAAGCCCCATAGAAAAGCAAATAGTGCAGCACTCCATCCAGCTCTGTTTGAAGTGAGGAAACTTAGTCACAAGGAAGCAAACTCCAAAGTCCAGGAAATCTAGTGGTTTAGAAAGACACAATCATAATCAACCTCTGTGACTTTGGAACTTCAGGTTAAATTTATAACTTAACTTGAAACTGGCCAATCCACTCTTTCAAAGCCAATTCTTTGTGGAAAGAGAGTCTGTCTGCCCACTTTCTGGACCAAGGGCAGGGCTCATTGGAGAGTCAATCAGTTTAGCAGAGTTAGTCTTGAATCAGGTGTATCAGTCAGAGGTCTTAATTGCATGCAATGGAAGCTGACTCAAGCTGTTAAAGGAGAAAAGGAATTCAATGAAATGAATGTGGGTGTCTCACAGAACTGTGGCAAGAACTGTGGGAATAAAGCTTGAGGCAAATTTTCTAGGAATGATGTCCAAACCACATCACAGAATTGGTTAGATGAGGAATCTGCTCCCACTGACGCCATCAAGCACTGGAGGCCATAGTTTGCACTGCTGCCAATAACCTGACTGGTAGAGTCAGACTTGAGAAACTGAGTGTTGGCAAGGAAATGTACAAAGGAGGTCTATAATGAAATTAAAGTAGAAGAACAGCAGAGATCTACTACCCATCAAAAGCCTTTCTTCCCTTCACCCATAGTAATAAAATTATAGCTGCACCCAATTACACTCTATTTCCCAGCCTCCTGTGTGGTCAGATGTGGCCATGTAGCTGACCTGAGTTCCCTGCATTAGCTTGTGTGGGAAGCCATCTGTTGCTTCCAGTGACAAGACCAGGATGAGTCTCCTCTCCAACCTGCTCCCCCTGCTGGTGAGCTCAAGTAGGGAAACACCCAAGGAGGATGGCACTGCCTAAGGCTGGGGTTTTCAACCTGGGGTTCATGGGTAGAACGCAGGGTGTCTTGGTTTCCTGGGATGGCTGTGACAAAGCACCACACACTGGGTGGCTTAAAGCAACAGAAGTCTGTTGCCTCATGGTTCTGGAGGCTGGAAGTCCAAAGTGAAGGTGTCGGCAGGGCCAGGCTTCCTCTTAAACCTACGGGGGAGAATCTGTTCCAGGCCCCTCTCCTGGCTTGCGGGCGGTCCATGACACTGTCCTATGGCGTTCTCCCCTCTGTCTATCTGCCTGTGTCCAAATGTTCTCTTCTTACAAGGACACCACTCATACTGGATTAAGGACCCACTCTACTCCAGTCTAACCTCATTTTAACTTGCCCAATTCCATCTATGATGACCCTCTTTTCAAATAAGGACAGATTCGGAGGTACAGAGGAGTAGATTCAATGTATTTGGGGGTGTAGGGAAGCACGATTCCATCCACAACAATAAAGAACTTGGATTTTCGTCTTTATTTTCTCTAATCTCTAATGGGAATTTAGTATTTCTTTGTGCTAAATTTGTGACTTTGTTACCAGGCATTAGAGTTGTTGCAGACATCTTATCGTCTAGGATAAGTAGGTATTAGACCCACTACTAGATCTTGTTGCTTCATGTGCTAATAATCATATATATATTACTACACCAAAATTTGCTTTTTAATGTAAATTGTTCCTTCTCTTTCCAAAAGCAAAATTATTTCCAAAAATTAAATAACGTATATTCTTTACATTAAAGCAAAATAAAAACTTCTTTATGTCAATTATGTGACTTTTAAAAATTAACATAGGCAAGAGTTTACAGTTTGAAAAAATATATGAAAAGTCATACTTTTTATGAGTATATACATACAAGCAAGACACAAAACCATATGAGGTAATGAGAAACATCCAATTCAAGGCAGAGAGAAAGGAAGGAGAATGAGGTTATGGCACATTCACTGATCTATAATTTCTTTCAGAAAAAAAGTGAATATAGCAAAATGTTAGAACTTGCTAGAGTTGTGCAGTGGGGAGGCAGTTATTTATTATGCTATTCTCTGTATTTGTTTTGGTATGTTTGAACTATGTCACAATAAACCAAAAAGGTTTTTTTTTTGTTAGATAGTCATGTACTTGAATCATCTGCTTTATTCATTTTTTTAGCTGTATGTGCCATTGTTGGTGGGATTTATCTGAAGAATGAATTTTTCATTCTATATGATATTACTTTCAATTCTTTTTAATTGTTGTCAATCTTCTTCAAAGTTGAATTTCATAATTAACATATTTATAAACACACACAAAAAATACTCTCTCTACAGGTATTAAGATATCTCGTAATCTCTGAGCAAATTCTGCTAAATAGGAGACATTCTCAAACCTAATTTTTTCCATTTTGAAATGTGTAAAAATTTTCAGAGGTCTGGTATTTTTGCCTCCATTTAAAGTACCTTTCTTTGACAAATATTTTTATACAATAAATATTTTTATACCATAAAATTCACAAACTAAGTTAACTATAATTTCTTGGAGTATTTTGCCTAATTAGATGCTGCAAAATCATGGCATTCTTAATTTCATTGCCTTTTGAATTTTTCCCATAAGCAGAGATGTTCCAAAGGACAATTCTAAAATTTCAAAATTAAATTTTTTAAAATAATTCAACTTTATTGAGATATATTCACAAACCATACAATCATTCACAGTATACAATCAGTTGTTCACAGTACCACTATATAGTTGTGCATTCATCACCACAATCAATTTTTGAACATTTGCATTATCACACACAAAAAAGAGTAAGAATAAAAGTTAGAGAAAAAAGAACACTTTAAACATCCCATCCCCTCCATCCCTCTCTATTATTCATTTACTCTTTGTTATTGTTGTTTTTTTGTTTTGTTTTAATTCTGTTTTATTGAGGTATATTCACATACAATACAATCATCCATGATATACAATCAACTGTTCACAGTACTATCATAGACTTGTGCAAACATCACCCCAACCAATGAAAATTAAATTTTGTACATGGTTTGAGTCCTCATTAATTGGTTTGTTCCGTTTTTGTCTTACTTTTGTACAAATAAATTTCAATATCCTCCTGTTTGTGAGCTTCCCCACTCCTTCCAGTTTTACAATTTTCTAAACACTTGAAACACTGAACATTTTTGATTCTCCATTTATTAAGTATTTTGATTAAAGATTTTTAGCTGATTCTGTACAAAATGCAGCCCAAATTTAGAATACTTGTTTATGTAAAAATTTTGCTGTCCAGCAAGGAATGAAAACACATTCTGGTATGTAGAAGTATTTTTTCAAATCAGGTCTGTCAGAAAAACTTCACAATTCACTTCTGCAAACTGTGGATATTAAAATATTTGTAAATTTCTGCTTCTATTTTGTTTGGTAAAATGTAGTAACTTGTTTGGACACAACTATGTGTGCACCAACAATCAATTTTAAGCACATTTCCACTTTTACCATAATGCTAATATAAAATCTGGTGGTATTATCATCACAAAACAAATACAATCAATTCCTATTATTTGCAGATTCCCTGTTTGCAAATTCACCCAAAATCAGTACTTGTGTTTCAGCACTCATACTGTAAACGAGTGTCCTTTCCGCAGTATATTTAGTGCCACATGTTTTTGCATTTTGGCCTTTTTTTGTTGGTGATTTCACTGTTTAAAATGGCTCCTAAGTAGAGGGCTGAAGTGCTGTCTAGTGTTTTTCTAAGCACAAGAGGGCCTAGATGTGCCTTATGGAGAAAGCACGTTTGTTAGATAAGCTGCATTCAAGCATGAGTTATAGTGCTGTTGACTATGAGTTCAGAGTTAATGACTCAACAACACATATTAAATAAGGTATCTTTAAGCAGAAAGACATACAATACAAGGTTATGTGTTGATTGGTTGACAAAAATGTTATGACTAGAGGCTCACAAGAATCTAACCCTGTATTTCCCCTAGGAGTCATGGTTCAGTACTGCCAAATTCCATGTTTCTGGTAACTTTATAGTGCTTAACTACCACAAATAATGAGAATTGGCTGTAATTCTACCTTCAATGTTGAACTTTTAAATGGAATTGACAGTATTTATAATAATGTCAGATGCTTCACCTTTAACAGAACAAACGTTCAAAAGCTTTATCTCAGTTCCATGAACTGGATGGTAAAAAGTGAAATATAATCGGAATTAGTTTAACATGATTTCTATTTGAAGCATCTGATAACTCTGACATAAAACTGCCATCATTTAACTAATTTTGAAGATCTTTTGCTAATGAAGCCCACACATTCAGTTATTGATTTGAAGATTCAAAGGAAACTTGGGATTAATATTGGGATTTGTATTGAGCAAAGGTAATTTAGAAGAACAGACAGTTGATCTAAGTGAAAAGTTTTACATCACAGTGATATATAAACACACTTTATGCAACTGTAAGTTAAATTTTCATAGTTGGGCACAGTTTTCTTAAAAGAAACTAATAACATTTGTGTAGATGCTGGTGCTTCTTTGGCAAATATGTGTCTTCTCATTCTTGTGTGGTTAGTAATATCTAGTACTCTCCTGCTAAAAGGTAAATGTCATCAAACATTTTGTGGAAGTTATATCTTCATCATCACCCTCCTTGATAAATGGAAATTTAGTTCTTAATATTTTATTTAGCACACACTTTCACTTTTTTGTCCTCACTGCTGAAAGGGTTTATTACAAAATTTAAGAGTGTGAAAAACAATTAAATACAATGGTTGTAGATTTACAACCCCCTCCCCCACCCCACCATGATAAATAACAAATCCCCCTGATAAATAACAAACAAACAAAAGCATTCAGACTACTCTTTTCATTCTGTAAGGACTGCTCAATCTCCACTTTCTCCTCACATCTCATTGCATGCACCTGTCAGTCAGCAGCAAAGCAGGGTCGTTTTGTGTGACGGAGTTTCACTTGCTGAATTGGGTTGTGTCCTCAGGAGGAAGTTGCAGGCTCTGCACATGCAGAAATTACATGTACTTCTCACCAGGCTAGAGGAAGGACCTCGCCCTACTTGTACAGTTTACTGCCAGTTTTTGCTTGCTATTCATAAGGCAAGGATAAAACACATTTTTAAAAGTCAAAGGCAATACTCTGATAACAAAATGGGAAAAGACATTATTAAAACAGTAAAAAAAGTAAAAATCAAATGTAAAAAAACTAGTCAAATGTAATAGTAAAGAAAAAAATAAAAAAGCAATGCTAAGAATAATTGAAATAGAATAAAGTAAATAGAAATAACAATTCAGAGACAGAAAAGTGGATGGCGGTATAGATGAAGCAAGATTGGATATGGGTTCATACTTGTTGAAGCTGAGGGATGAGTCCATGGGGATTCATTATAAAAGTCTTTCTACTTTTGTTTATATTTGGAATTTTCCATTAACAAAAGATTTAACAGTGAAACCTAACTTAAATGGACAAGTTAAAAAAGCTTAAGTTGAAACAAAAAAGAAAAATAGGAAGTGGGCTAGGATAAAATATAATAAAAGATAGGTTAAAAGTGATCAAAGTTAAATAAAGTGGACCAAAAGGAAAAAATAACAAAAATAAATGATTTTAAAAGCAATTTATGTTGAAGTGTAATCCAATAGATTTGATTCTTGATGATAATTGTGTAACTACATAGCTTTTATCACGGGACCATGTGATTGTGAAAACCTTGTGACTGACACTCCCTTTATCCAGTGTATGGCAGATGAGTAATAAAATAAACACAAAATATATATATAAATGGGGGGGCAGGGATAAGAGGTATGGGATGTTTGGGGTGTTCTTTTTTATTTTTATTTTTTCTTTATTTTGGAGTAATGAAAATGTTCTAAAATTGATTGTGGCGATGAATGTATAACTCCATGATGATACTGTAAGCCATTGATTACATACTTTGGATGGATTATATGGTATGTGACTATATCTCAATAAAATTCCATTTAAAAAAAGGCAAATTAGAATTTTTTTTTTTTAAGGAAAAATAAAACAGCATTCATTCCTAAGCTTGGCAGCATCCGGTGAGACAAGAAAGGCTGAGTCAGCTGCCCCATTCCAGACTATGGCGCTAAGAACCACCTCTCTGCACTGGTGGCCTCCAGCACCCACCAGCTCTGGCTGAAATCCATGTTGGGGGAGGCCTTCTTAGTACTGAATGTTTAACAAACCAAATTTAACTAAAAGTAATTGTTTTTGCCTTCTGCAAACAGTCATCTCACATCACAAAAGGTCACTGCTTTGCCTTCTCGGCTTCAGCTGAGCAAAGCTGGATTTCTCAAGGGCTGAGCCACGAGCATTATGCTCCATGGTCACCCCAGGACCTGCATCTCCTACCTGGGGCCTCTCGATGTCCCCCCTAAGAACTTAGGCTTTGATGGAACAATTCAGTGACTATACTAAAAACCACTGAATTGTACACTTTAAAAGGGTGAATTTCATGGTATTGAATTATCTCTCAATAAAGCTTTTATGTATTTTTTTAAAAAACTAACAATAAAAAAGAAGAAAGAAAGAAAAAGAACTCGGGCTTTGTAGCCACAGGCTGCCCTACCATTTGCCGTCTGTGTGACATTGAGCAAGTTACTTCGATCTCACCACAGCTCAGTCTTTCCCACTGCAAAACAGGTGTAATAATTGTCCCTATCCCACTGAGACCTGATGTGGATAAACTAATACAACGAATGAAATGGGCTTGGCACAGTTCTGGAACACGCCAAGTGCTCCATAAATATTAGTGAGGGCAGATCCCTTCCCCACCCCACCCCCACTCAGGCACAGCATAGGGATGGGGAAGAGGGGCTTGGGTTCCCTACTGCATTCAAGGAGAACAGCTCTATTTTCATCTAGTTTGTTTGTTTATGCTTCCTGCACATGAAAGATTATTTTTGGACAAAAAAATTCTGGAACATGACCTCAGACCATTAGTAGGCTCTACCCTAGTAACAATTTTCAAGGTGATAAAGGATGCTATAAAGATTCATTTGTGACAGAAAACAGGGGAAAAAATAGATTTATACTACAGAGCAAATTTCAGAGACAGAAAACTTGTAAGTTTCCCATTTATTGCTGTGAAGAGAAGAAACGTTTCATCCTGGAGATTTCTGAGGTGGGGACTGGGCTCCCAGCTGTTTTTACTGTGGGAAGCTGGGAAAAGGGCTGGGGGAGGCTCTTGGAGTCCTGGGGGTGCATATCATGAAAACAAACTCAATAACATAAAGCCTAATTATTTTCAAAGAACTTCAGAAATAATCAGAAGCGCTGATAAAGAAAACATTGTGCAGTTTGTACTGAGGAATGACAAAGCAATGTTACTTTGTGATGTGAAGTGATGCTTTCTGAAGGAGAAGCAATGATTTTTGGTTGAACTGTGATTTTTAAAAGCTCCATGTTAGTACTATTAAGCTATTCAATGAGACCACTTGCAGAGACCCCATTGTTACTTCCCAAAATTTTTCACCATAAATTTTCTGCTTTGTGGCAAAAGGTACTGTAGAAAACAGGAAACAGCGCCCTCTTTTGTATGAGCTTTCTACATATGTCCTTTCTGAGAATTCCATTGCTCACATTTTTATTTCTTAGAAATTTTAAAAGAAGGAATGTATTTTATTTACATTGAACCATTCTTCCAAAAAGTTATGTAAAAAAGGGCTCCAAACTTTCAACTATAAAATCATATTAGTTATATATGTGTAGGGTTTTAGTTGACAATAAAAGCGCAATTATTGGACTTGCTAATAGCTAGTCCTGACAAGAAACATGAGTTGAGAGTCAGACCTATGGCATAGGTGAATGTCACCAGCCCAAATACATCCTTCCTGCTTATTTTCTTCTATTCAGCATGACAAGCTGAGATTCAGCTCAAGATTCATCAAACTCTTTTGGCCCCAGAATAAATTTGTTGTGCACCTATTAAGTATTAATACTCCACATCCTAGCCACCAGTATAAATAACTGTTTCACTCTCTATTTTCTGAGAATTTCCTTAGCTACCTTCTCCTCGTAACTTATTTCAGTATTGAATAGCCTTCACCGTTAGTGATTTTTAAAATTATTTTAATATTACTTAAGGTATTCTCCTTCATTTGATTGCAGCAATGAAAATAAGCAAGTGGTCAGTCTCTCCTCTATCAACAATCCTCCATATATTCAATGCCATTAAGTTACCTCAAAAATCTTTGGTGGAATTTTTAACGTTTTCTCATGCTGACAGGAATGGATATAAAAATATTATGTATAGGGAGAACAAATAATCTAATGAACTCCTGTGTACCCAGCACCCAGCTTCAACCACACTTACTTTCCACTACATCACCTGTATCTCCCACTCAGTGGATTATTTTGAAGCAAATTGCATAAATTATCTCATTTTATCCAGGCAATAAGTTTTTGACTGGTGAAAGGAAAATTAATATTCAAACTCTTGCTTTTAAAAATCTCTCTTCTATTTGACTTTCAGCCTTAGCCTGCGGGTACAGGTAATTAAAAAAAAAAAATCCCTTTAATTCAGCAGAGAACTTGGGGAGGAAGTGCACAAGAGACATCAATGGAGGGACAGAAAAGGGAAATCTGCTTTCTGCTGTGCTTGGAGCAGAGACATTGGACTTCCCAGGTAGAAATGTGTGGCAAATTCCCTTAACCTGTTTCTCTGGACTGTTAGGGCCAGGAGAAAAACCTGCCCCCAGGGCCCTTCTTAAAGTTCCTTGAGTGACCTTTTTTTTTTTTTTTTAGCTTCTCCTTGAATGACTTTTGACCTTTATTTCATGATGGTCCGAATTGTTTTCCAGATGGATATAAAGTGTGAGTATACGCGCACACACACACACACACACACACACACACAGATCCTTAAATTTTAGAATGAAACATTTTTTTAAATGAAAACTGAACTTCAAGATAATTTAATCCAAGGCTGCGGTCGCAGTTGACTCGTCTGGGGGGGGGGCGGCCGGTTGCTGAACCCTCGGCTCTCGGCGTTGCTCGGAGGGTACCGGCGGCGGGGGCTCTTTCCCGGAGGCGAGGGCGAGGCGGGGGATTGGGCCCGGTCCCCGGCGGAGGCGTGCAAGGTGTGGAGGGCGGCGAGAAGGAACAGGCGGGACACGTTTCTTTGAGGGTGAAGAAGCCAAGAGAGTTTATTAGGGGAGAGTACAAGGTTATATCGGGCGGTTTAGAGGGCAGGGTAGCTGTAGGGGTTAAAGGCTTGGATTGGTTCTGAGAGGGCGCGGAGGTTGATTGAAAAGGGGCGGGAGTTGCTCCGGTAACGAAGAGGGTGGAGGGTGCGGGTAAGGCACGGGGGGGGGGGGGGGGGGGGGGGGGGGGGGGGGGGGGGGGGGTTTCTCCGGCAAGCCCTCCCCAACGGTTGTACTTTGGGGTGAGGAAATGGGGCCTGCATTCGGCTCCACTTTCTCAGGCCCGGGGGGCCGTGGAGGGCGCTACCACCCGTGCCCCACTACCTTTCCTAGGGGCTGATCAGTTCCCCTGGCCCAGGCCCGCCAAGTCGGAACTCGATAACAGTGTCCCGCACAAGGCTCTCATTTTTCACTTGTGAAAAAGGAAGCCCAATCATGTTACGTAACTTATACTTGGTTAAGTATGTACTAATATATCTGAGGTGAATTTTTCAGCAGTATTTTGGACATTTGTTTCGATTTATATTATAAGCTACCTCTCACAGACTCTATCCAATACCGGGCAAATAGTTGCTGCTTAATTGTGTGTGTGAAAAAGGCTTTACAAACTGGAAAGAGCTGTAGGAAAGTTAGTTGCTATTAGAGCTGAATCAACATTTGAGGGGTTCAAATGCTTTGTCAACGCTATCATTTTGAAAACACTTTATTTCATTCTTTTTCCATTTTAAAAGTAAAATCTACCTGTGACTGAAGATTCAAGATTACCAAAAAACCTAAGAACTGACACCAGCAGACAGGAAAAAAACCATTATCCTTAGAACCATCTATTGACATTTTGCATATTTCCTTTATCTTTTCTTATGCATATAAAAATATGTGATTATTTTGAATCAAGAATTTTATATGCTGAGTTTTAAAATTCAACATTATAACTTTAAAAATGTTACCTAATATGTGGATATGTTACCATTTTAAGCACCGTATTACAATTAATATTTTAATTGAAAATACAATTTAATAGCATTGTAGAATTTTAAAATATTCATAAATTTATCAAATAACTATTAAAACCCTTTGTGTTTTCCTTATTTTCTGTAGGTACACTGGAGCATACATTAGATTTTTGTTTTGCTATTTTCGCTTACTATTTTATTGAGGTTTTTGTGTTTCTCTAGTCTCCATAATTATAATTATAATTTATATTATAATTTTAAATGGCTCCATGATTTTATGTTATTTTTGTCTCACAACCATGGTTGAACCTCAGCTCTGCCACAATCCAGTTATGTGATTCTGGGCAAGTTTCTTTCTTTGGTTTCTTAAACAGCTTTCTCAAGTAATAAAGGCATACAATAGACTGCCCATATTTAAAATATACACTTTGATAAGCTTTAATACATGTATAAACCATAAAACCATAATGACGATCAAGATAATATACATATCCACCACCCCAAAAGTTTCCTCTTGCCCTTTGTGATTCCTTCCTCCCACCTCTCAAAATCGAGATTTACCCAAGTCACCCCCAAAAACAAGTGTCTCCCCTGCCCCAGGGTTTCATGTCCCCTATAAATCCATGTTTACAGGTAAATCTATGAAGCCCGGCAGAGCCCAGTTGAGGTTTATTTTTTTTGTTTTGTTTTTTTCCTTGTCATTTTCGTTGTTTCTGAAAGTTTATGAAGGGTGGAGGCTGGGGCTGCCTTACATCACAGATAAGCCCCTGAAGAAGGGTCAGTTTTTCCTAAACACAATTTCAAGCGCATTATGGGAACTCGAGCTTCCACATGCAGTCCCG
This sequence comes from Choloepus didactylus, assembly GCF_015220235.1. Taxonomy (NCBI): domain Eukaryota; kingdom Metazoa; phylum Chordata; class Mammalia; order Pilosa; family Megalonychidae; genus Choloepus; species Choloepus didactylus. The sequence goes on from NC_051319.1 coordinate 12,766,301, forward strand.
GAGAGTCACACGGAGGGGCAGCATCCACCAGAGAGAACACCAACCTCTGCTGAAGCCAAGCAGAGACAAAGCAGAAACCACCTCGCTTCTAAACCTCAGAGCAGGGAGTGTAGATACCAAACCACTGACGCATAATCTGAGATCACGAAGGACAGAAACCTAAGAGACAACATTTAGGAGATGGAGAAGGGAAAGTGTCCTCAGAAATGAGGCAGAGATCCAGTGATACCTGTATTCTGTGTATTTAATACAACCCAATAAAAATACCAATAGGATATGCTCCTGGCATAACACAGATGTCTGATCAATACTTTCTGACCATATATATGTACATTCATCCAGTGAAATAAGACGCAACATTAATAAAGAATGAGGTAAATCTATACTTGCTGATATAAAAAAGATCTCTAAGATATATTAAGTTGAAAACACACAGCACATACAGGTATGTATATTTTGGTGCTGTGCATGTCTTTATATTTAAGGATATAAAATATATAACTTTTTTCTGTAAGGATAACAATAACTGACACATACATAGCACTTACTATGTTCTAGGCACATATTTTAACTCATTCAATCCTTCCTGTTGCGTAGGTACTGTTGCTATCCCCATTTGTACGGATTAGAAACTGAGGCACAGAGTGGTAAGTGACTAACCCAGAATCACACAACTATTAGTGGCAGAGGTGACAGTTAAAGCCAGGCAGTCTACACTATTAATCACCCAACACACGGGAATATGTTAACCAAGGCAGACAGGGTGGGGAAGGGATGGGGGCATGGGAGTATGGGGGTGGGGTGGTAGAGAATTTTACTCTCATTTCAACTTTGCATATTCAAAACATTTTTATGTTGCCTTATACATTATTAATTTAGTAATAAAACACGAATTAAAGAATACTTCGGGGGAACTGGGCTCCAGGTATCCAGTGATAACTCCCTGATGACCTTGCAGAGAGGTTTCAGTGGCGTGGCTGGGTTGGTGAGAGGGGAGGTTAAGCTTGTGGAGGACACATCCTGGCAGGCTTGTTGAAAGGAAATAAAAAGGAGATCCTGGCTTTCTTTCCATATAATTAAATTTTGGTCCTGAGAGGACAGGCAGCATTTAAAACACAACGGCCAACTTCTGGCTTTGGTTTTCCCAGGGATTCTTTTTCTTTATCAGTTTCCAGCACTCAGAATCATCCCCTTATGGATTCCTACACACCCGGCTGCTTTGGGCTTTATCCTATTTCAATTTTTTGAATAGGTAATATGCATTCCTATAATTGAAAAGTTAAATTCCATCAAAAAGGCATAAAATAAGAAGGCTTGCTGCCACCTCTTCCCCAACCACCCACTCCACAGCCTTCACTCCCTGCCCCTTGTTTTCATGTTCCCGTGATTTCTTTCAGGAATCCTTCAGGCAAATACAAACATATACGCATGTATAGTCTTAGTTTTCTTCCTTTCTTACATGGTCAGGATCATTGTTTTGTATCTTAATCAGCACAAGGAGAGCCCCTCATTCTTTTTTTATAGCAGCACGACTGTCCATCGAGTCCACTGAGTTACCTTAACTGGTCTCAGAGTGCATTCTCTTGAATGCTTTGCTGAAGAGTCTCCAGGTTTGAATCAGTGCGGCTTCACTTCTCTATTTTTAGAGCTCTTCCCAGTTATCAACTTCCTAGCAACTAATTGCATTTCTAGCTGCACTCCCAGAATGACAGGATAACTGAAGGCTTCCTGTTTGCCCCTCTTTGCCTTCTCATCCAAAGCACGCCAAGGGCTCCAGTCCTTCCTTGATGCCCTGGAGGTGGGGGGCTGGGGGGGGGGGGTGGCAGCTCACACCTGTTCATTCTGGTGATTAAAAACAGACACAGTGGCACCTCCATGCGAATCTCTTGTCACTGGTAATTTTCATCCTCTCGGGGAATAGGTGTGCTGAGTGGAACCCCAGGTTTAAATGCTTATAGTTTAATTGTAAACATCTGTTGACAGAGCCGTGTATTGGCTGAACAGGTAGGAAGTTAGGTATCGTCTTCCTCTTTTTATTTTTTTTAAATCTGTATTTTAATCTCTCTCTGTACTTGCTCCCTGGTAGGTAACTTAATAGGGATCAGGCAGGAGAGTTGTAAAGGTCTCATTTGCAGTTTGTCCTAGAATGGGTGGAACACTGCCTTTAACTGAAGATTGTTATGCTTTAACGACAATCATTTGTGTAGTGGGATGATCAGGGAATCCCATTTTAATGAACATTTTCATGTTTCCCCATCTGTTCATCTTGAGCAAGTGTTTCTCCTTGAGTTTGGTGGTCTGCTCTGCCCCTGGAGTGGTCAGTTCTGCTGCCAGCATGCCCACCCAGCTGGAGATTGCCATGGACACCATGATTAGAATCTTCCACCAGTACTCTTGCAAGGAAGGGGACAGATTCAAGCTCAACAAAGGGGAACTGAAGATGCTCCTGCAGCATGAGCTCACTGAATTCCTCACGGTGAGTCCCAGCTTTTCGGTCCTATTCAGTCGAAGGTGGATGAGGTACGGCTTCAGGCTTCATGTACGTAATCTGCTATGTTCTGTCACAAAAACAGTATAATTTATAGTGAGGTTCAAAATACATGGGAAGCAAACACTACAGACCTTTGTTTTCCATGTATATAGGTGTGTGCACTTTTCAAAATTGCTTGTGGTTAGGGTTTCCAAGAGTCAAAAATCATATATGTGGCTTTCATCAATGATGCAACATTCTGGTACAGCAATCACGGATCGAGCTAGTTATACAAGAAGCTGTGTCCTACTCTCTGTAAATTCGTATTATATATTGGGCCAGAAATTAAGCCTGGGGTGTTTTATGTTGTGCCAAATTTTCTAGTGAGAGAGCTTTACCAGCCAAGTACAAGCTGATAGGGAACAATGGCAGGGTGTGGTATGTTTGGGAGTGCTGAGACTAGTTGTGTAGCAAACAGATTCACCTCTCAAAACAGCAAGGGGTTCAATAAATCTATGCATGAAGGCTTATAGTAAAGTGTTTGGGTCTCCTCTGAGGAAAACAGTTCACTCTGATGTTTTTGGAATTGCTTTGAATTGACTTTAGTATAACTTGCTACCCTTTCATGCCATTATTTCATCTAAATCCTGTATTAAGACTACAGCAATTGTAATTATGACACTCTTTTCTTCTCCACCTTCTATGGGAAAAGCTTGAAGTGAACATTCTTTAACACAGTAATTCTTCATGACATCTTTTTAGTGATCATAAAAGTCATCAGAACTTGCTGTATTTTAAAACAGTTTGGCTACTGTTTTGTGTAGCATTTAAAATAAAAGGCTCAGTAGGTCAAAATTGACACATTGATTTATTTAAGTGAAATTTATAATTGTTTTGATCAAGTTAATTTTGGTCAATTAAATTTAAATTTCCAACCATTTAATGTTTGGCAGGTGATGAGAGAGCTGTGGGGAATTTCTGGAGGAAATGAACTATTTTGGGAAACATTTCTTATCAACCACGAATCATAGGAGACATGCTTGCTTCATAGTCCCACTCTTTCTGACCCCAGATCTACTCTAGGACCAACCTGCTTTACTTTTTACCAAAAAAAGGCAGTCATCCCTTGGAAAGCTCCCCTTTACTGGGTTCCCCTTTTTGCATCAGGCATTGCGCTTAATAGGGTTGCCACATAAAATGCTGTATGTCCCATGCAATATTTGGGACATACTTATACCAAAAAAGTATTCATTGTTTATCTGAAGTTCAAATGTAACAGGGTACCCTGTATTTTTATTTGCTAAATTAACCACACTGGCTGGCCCTAGGCATTTTCAAAACTCGTGTTGATGTATCCCCCCAAATTTCCATTTTACAAATAAGGAAATAAAAAAGATTAAGTGATTTGCTGAAAGTCCCATTGTTGGTAAATGGTAGAGCCACTGTCTCTTTGACTTCAAAGCCTCCCGCTTTTCCCCAGTGTCCTGGCCCTGCACCTGTGAGGTTCTATCAGCCGTCTTCAGCATCAGTAGCTCACTCAGAGGAACTGTTTGTTTGCTCTTCTTGGTCTTTAGGTCTGAGCAGGCTTATGTGATGCTGGGGGCCAAGAGTTTGACTCCTTTAGAAAATAGGCTGTTAGAAATTGTCTTTAGATGCAAAAAATGGAAATGAAAACTTTATTGTAAATAAAAAAGAAGATGCAATTTCACCTGTCACCATAAGCCTGAGAGCTTGGGAGTTAGAAATTTTCTTTTTCCTTTTAGTGCCAAAAGGATCCCCGGTTGGTTGATAAGATAATGCAGGACCTGGACGCCAACAAGGACAACGAAGTGGATTTTAATGAATTTGTGGTGATGGTAGCAGCTCTGACGGTTGCCTGTAATGATTACTTTGTAGAACAAATGAAGAAAAAAGGAAAGTAAATTAAGTAGCCAGCTAATCTAACGGCAGAAATATATCCTAGGTTATTTATTTAGTGGTCAGATCTATACACACAGTAATGCCATTCATAGATATAATATACATATAATTTCTAGTGCTATTAAATGATACATTCCTTAAGATTTTGACTTTATTCCAAATCTTATACACCCTACTGGAAATTTTCCTAATTATTAAAGACGATACATACTTTATTTTTTATCTTTCAAAAAGAGCATCACAAAAATTTAGCTACTTTCAAATGAGGCTGGAACTTGGAAAAGTTTTAAGAAAGCCATTCATGATCCTGAAATTGTATTTTGAACTTCTTATCCTATTAAAGAAATTAACTGAAATGATGCCCCACCTTTCTGTGATTCTGCTTCAAATGGAAGAAGCTTTGCGGGGCTGGGAGATGAAAGGCTGTTAGAAGCAGGGCTGACTTTTTCAGTGAGTTGGATCAGGGACAGCAGACTCAAGGCTAAGTGCTCAAGCCAAGAGAGCTGAAGCAAGTCACTCTGGGGGTTGCTGTGTAAATGCCCTCCCTTGCCCCTCAGGTGGGGTAATCCTGAAGCATGTGTTTTACCCCATTTCCCAGGGCTTCTCCCTGGGTTAAGCTCCAGGCACCCCTAAGGCTGGCTTGATAAGGCTCCTTCTCAGCCCTGCCCCTCCTCCCCCTGCCTTGTCTCCCCACCCTGTTTCCTGCACCTCTCAAACAAACCACTTGTGCTCAAATCCTTGCCTCAGGGTCTGTGACAGGTTCTTTGGATGATCTTAAGAAACAGAGTGGTATGATTATATTTGTACTTTTAAATGATTATGCTGGCTACTGTGTGGAGAAAGGACTACAGAGAGGGCAAGAATGGAAGTGGGAGATCAGTTAGGAGGTTGTGGCTGTGGTCTGGGTGGGAGACAATGATGTCTCAGGCCAGAATTTCAGCAGCAGAGATGCAGAGAAGCAGTTCAATTTGTTAAATCTTTTGGAGGTAGGACTGATGTGCTGATGGATTGGTAGTATGTGAGGAAAAGAGAAGAGTACAGGATGATACAGCAGACATTGCCATTTGCCTATCCAATATCCATTCTCCCATACATCAGAACCCTGATTTGTGTAGGATAGCAATGCACCCTGCGAAAAAGCATATTTCCCAGGCTCTCTTATAGCTAGAGGTATGCTGAGTGGGGCTTTTAGCACAGTTCTGGACAATGAGAGATATGTAAAAATCTATTAGGAATTTTGGGGAAATTCCATTAAGGCTCTATGCCTCCTATCTTGTTAATTCCTTCCTTTTTTCTCCATTGGAATGCAGATGTGAGGCTGGCAGTGGGGCTGCCATCTGGCCACTATGAGGATGGTAGTGAAGAAAAATAGAAGGAGCCTGGGACATTGTTGCCATTGAGGAGCCTGCACAGCCCTGGGCTACCTGCCTCTCGTCCTCTTGTTATGTGAGATAAATAACCACCCTCTGGTTTAGTTTGATTCTGTCACATGCAGCCAAACACTATCTCTAACTTTCATAGTTTAGGTCAAGCAAATTATGCAATTTATTAAAAAGGGAACGACTGAGGGAAAAATAGTTTTGAGGTGAGGGAGTTGTGGGAAAACCAATAACTCTGTTTGAGAGATCTATTGGATATTTGAGTGGAGATATCGAATAGGCAGTTGGATAAATGATGTAATATACAGCTTTAGTTAAACAAGGGGCTGGAGATACAGATTCGGGAGTCATTAGCATCCAGATTGTATTAAGCCATGGGACTAGGGGAGAAGCCTTCGGATGAGAATGTAAATAAAGAAGAAGAAAGGTCCAATGGTTAGCTATCAGGAAGAGGAGGAGCCAGTGAATATACTACCAACACATAACCAGGGAGAGAAAAGGAAAACCAGAAGAGCAGGGTGCTGCAGAAGCCCAGGGAAGAAAGTATTTGAAGAACGAAAGAGGGTGAATTCCACTGAGAGAAGTAAGATGAGAAATGATAATGGGCCATAAGACTTGGTAAGGTGGAGATCATTAGTGCCCTTGATAAGAGTGATTTTCTTTGCAAAAGGGCCTATTTCCCTATCTGGCATGTAGTAGGTGCTCAACAAATGTTTTCTAATGAAGAAATGAAAGAGCCTACCACTGTGGACTTGCAGTGCTAAGACCTGTCTTTTTTCTTTACATGGAACATTATTTTTTATCTCATTCAAACCGTTTCTGAGCAAATAGGACAGGGAGAATTTAGAAGGCAGAGCATTCAAGAGAGGAAATGTAGACTCCAGCATTTACTTATTCCTGTCTCCCAAAAAGTTGGAAGAAAAAATTAGGGGAAGAAAAAAGATTGAATACGTATTTTGGATGTGTTTAGTTTCTTTTTTTAAAAAGATGGCACACTACCCCTGCAAGAGTACTGAATGGTTCTCAGGGGACTTTAATTAAATTTTTAATTTTTAATTAGGTCCAAAGTTTACATATTCCAAAATGGATCATTCAAACAAACAAAAAATCCAAAACATTCTCACATTCCTGTCTTGTGAAAGAAGGGAGCCCACTCCGTCCTCTGTGTTCCTGCAAAAGAAAGTTTTATTCTACTCATTTCTACAGGTTTTTATAGCACACAAGGTAGTTTCCTATGTGACTGTTTTCAGGTATTTCAGAGAGGGTACATTTTTTCTAAAGCCATAAGGTGTGTTTACATGTCTTTAATCTCAAGGGACAATTTCTTTGGGGCTAGACAGGAAACAGCAGGGGCAGGAGACAGGAGCACGGAAGGAGCAAAGGAGCCCAGCAAGAAGCCCTCATCTAAACTGCTGTCTGCTTCAGACATGCAAAACTTTGGCCTTTTCCCAGCTTGGCACCTGCCTTCAGGTGTCCAGAGCTTGGGAAATGGGCCTGCTGTATAATCTATCAAGCCAGGGAAACTTCCATGTCTCCACATCTCCCCCCTTTTTATTATGATTACAATTTGGTGTAGTGACATAAAGCTTATTCATAGGGATATTATGGGGGTTTCGGGAACGGGTGCCACGTCTTCTTAGGCTGGTCCTTCCGCACTGGAGTTAGCTTTGGGAGGTATTGTCTTTGTACAGTGGTTACAGCATCATTGGTCCTCTGGGAAGCTGGACGGTGGGCTTCAGGTTTTCACTGGGCTATTTGGTGACAGATAACCTTTTAAAAATAGCTGAAATTATAATTAATAGTATTACATTGTTGTTTGATGTTATGCACATTAGGAACCAAAAGAAGTTTAGAAGTTTTTAATTTTTATATCATTGTCTAAACATTTTTTCTGCACTTTATAACCTACTGCATGAATTTAATCATTTTTTAGTAGTTTATTTATTTTTCAAGGTGAAAGAACAAATTCTTTGTAACTATTGGGAATAAAAAGATATTCTTTAGGGTTTGACCTTGAGGAAGTAAAATGTTAAAAGTTATTAGGTTATTTTTTATTTAGTTAAAGTTAAGGAAAAGAGTTAGCCTTTTTAAAAGTGAGAAGACAATATTTTTAAACAACCAAGGACATGATAAACTTAACATATGTTGAGTGCAAGAAGTTATTTTGATAAAAGAGACCTTGCGTCTTATACTGATTATTTAGAAAGACACTTTTACAACCTTTTATTAAGAAATAACACCTTAATAATTTAAGGCAACTTTTTTTTTTTAAATAAAAACAGCAGGAGACCTTAACATGAGGAGTTAGCAGTACAGTGAGGAATGTTTATATTTTGTGAATTATTAGGCACATACTCACAACATTGAATATTAATTACTGCTTTGGGTGGTGGTTAAAATATTTAATGCTATTTTGTTTTATAAAACCACCTTTTTTCTTTAAGTTTTGAGGTTCTATTGTTAAGCAGTGTTATGACTAGTTTTTACCATTTTTTAACTTTGACCACAGAAATAACTGTTTTCCAAAACTTTTTACAGCTTTTTGTATTTATCTTTCAACCTTGACTACAGAAATAAATTTTCCACTCAACAAACCTTCTACAACTTTCTGTATCCATCTAAGCTTTATCCTACATTCTTATCCTTCCAGGCTTTATTTTACATTCCTGAACAATTAGTCATTTAGGACAAAGCTACTTGCCTTTTTCCCTTAATTAGAAAAACATTCTTTATACCTTCTATACAACATGCTATTACCACTATAATCAAACTTGTTAGCATGATGCTAAATATTTAAAACAAAACATTCTTTATAGAGAGAGGAGTTAAAGTTTTCATTATCAGATTCCTTAGTAGAGATATTATTTTATGACACTGGTTTTTCACACAAATGCAAACTGTGTAAACTGCACAAAATTTAAAAGGAGAACTACAAATCTGGGTTACTGTTAGTGGGACTGAAACCCACTGAGTTTGCATGCACAACTCTTGGATTAACTTAATTAGCTTTACTATGTAATAGACTAATTGAAATAAAAGAAAGCAAAGTGAACACAATAAACAAAAAATTACACACTTACCCAGCACAGGGAAAATTTGAATTGTAAAGCTACCTTAACTCAGATGTGTTTGGTGATTGTTTGTGGCAGGCACTTTCATCTGGACTTCCCAGTCCTGGTACTCTAGGAAAAATTTCTGGGCAACTGATTAAGCATAATGGGGCAAACAAAATTGCTGGCTAATGCTGCCTTGTGAAGACAGCATTGCAAAACTGGTGCAGCTCCTCTAGGGAGAGAAGGCAGAGGTGGTGGCGATAAAGGAGGAAAGGGAGGGAGCGAGGCTATAGTCATTTCCCCACCACCTTTATCAGCTGGCAGTATGGGGACCGAGGGCTTGGGGGGGGTGGGAGGCATTTATAGAGAGAGCGGCGGTTTCTCTTTCAGGGACCTCAGTTTTAGAACTCTCAGTCTCGGCAATATAAAGAGGGGCCAGGGCAGTGCCAATAAGAGCTGTAAGAAAGGAATAAGTTTCGTTTTCACATAGAGACAGCATGGAATAAGGGAAATGGAGGCAAAACCAGTTTAAACAAGCCCCAGACAAAGAGAAGAGAGAATCTGCCTGATGTAAAGAGACATGAGGTAGTATCAGAGGCGGGAACTCACAGCAAAAAATAAAAATTTGGGGGGGGCATTGGCTAATCAGTTCAAAATCTCAATAATGAGCTAGTTGGCTCTCTGGGATTGGCTGTACAAATTAAAATCTCAAAAGATGAATTAGTTAGTGTTCTCGGATAGGCTGTAACCTCTGTAGTACCCAGTCAATGGGGAAACAGGGGAGGGACTTGCGAATTAGGAGTAGGAGATTTAAACATCGCCATTCTCTTCCTCTGGGGCGCCAGCCTTCCGCGTGTTTGGCTGGACGCCCCATCTTGCAAGATCGTAAATAAATTCTTTTCTCCTCCAGAACCAAGAGAGCGTTTATTCCCTTACAGGTACCACTTTATTTCCGACAACTTGGGGGCTCGTCCGGGATCCAAAGCTTCGGAGGGGGACCCCCGAGGTGGACAAAGGGAAGGCGCGCCCCGCTGATTGAGCGGTCTCGGACTCCGCCATTGGGGGCCCATCTCCGGCAGCTAAAGGGCCCGAGACCAGATGCTTGGATCTGCCGGTTGTGGATGAGAAAAGGGGGAAAAGAAAAGGCCTGCCTCTGGTTAACCAGGCAACTCCGTGCACGGACCAAGGTAAGGAAAGAAATATTATATTACCTTGGTGGTTAAAGCATTCTGAAAGTCTGGGGCTGATCCTGAGGGAAAGATGCCCAAACAAGACTCAGAATGGGGACATTCTGATGAGCCTAGAGCTGATCCTAAGGGAAAGATGCTCAGGCAAGACTCAGAATGGGGAATAGAGGCAGTCAGCCGGCCGGGAATAAAGGGAAGGGGGTACCTTTAGGGTCCCCGGGGAACATTCCTCTAAATAATCCATTGGGAAACATGTTAAAACATTGGGCTAAAAGTAATTGGACCAAGGGAAAGGGTAAAAGAAAATGATCAAATATTATTGTTATGTTTAGACAAAAAAAAAAAAAAAAAAGCATTTTGCTGCCAAATATATTCTGGCCAAAATATAAGGCAGATAAGAGTTGGCTTTGTGCTGACCTCGTGTGTCATGTTAATAAAAATAAACCTTTTTCCAAGGCAGAATTGAACTGTGCCATGTGGTGGCTGCAGGGAGAAAAAGAAACTAAAACCTGGGATAAGCATTCCCCCACCTTATAGTTTCCCCTCCCCCACTGGGGCGGGAACCATTAAAGCCTGAGGTTTTGGTGGAAGCAGTCTATGCCCCCAGGCAATTGGAGAGCCAGTTAATGCTGACTGCTCCAGTAATTACAACCCACCAAAAGTTAAAAAAAAAAAAAAAATGGAGAGATTTCCAAAAGTTTCTGTTTCTAAAGGCTCTTAAAGAAAGGAAGGTAAGAATCATTAATAAAAAGCCTAGCAAGGCTAGCTGAATAACAATTAACTTGATTCTTAAAATCTGGTTTATGTAAATATCCCTTTCTTGGGAGAAGAAAGGGAAATGGGAAAGAGGGCGGCTATGAGAGAAAGAGAGAGACTGCATCCACCTAAAATAAAATTGGCTGTACCCATATCCCCAAAGAACGATGAAAGTTGAGGTTTGAAGTCAAGTGGTCTCAGGCTGGGAGAGTGGAGTGGCCCACATGCATGAAAAGGGTGAGTTTGCCCTGGGGGTTGAGGGTGGGCCTTCCGCCTCAATGCTCTAGAAAAGTTTTGCCGCCTCAGGACCCAGAGGGTGGAGCACATTCCCAGGGGAATGGGAAAAGCCTGGCTGCCACCCCACTGTTAGGTAGAGCCTTTACCCCGAAGAGGCAGAGTCTGGGTGGCACCCCGATGTTTAAGAAGGGTGGGGCCAAAAAGGTAATCTCCCCAACATCACCCCAGACTTTGAAAAGAAAAGGGCTGCCACAAAAGCCTCTGAAAAGGGTTGGACTCCCACTCCCTCAAGCCCCAAGAATACAATGTCATTCTGTTAATAACTCAGACTTTAAAAGGTCAGCTATATAAAGGAATTTTAGCCTAATATTCAGAGAAGATCCAAAAATCGATGAATGGCTGAATAAGCCATTAGAGGAAATATTCAGAGAGTCAACAAGCCAGGGGGAAACAGACAAAAGTGAGATAGAGAAGTAATTGGAGCAGTTTAAAAAAAAAAAAAGGAGGAAGGAAATTTGTAGCATGGGGTTTGTGTGATTCTCTATTCATATACTTATGTGGGGCTAAACAGGTATTAATAAATACATTTACATATTTTAGTGTGCTGTGTAATTAAGTCTAAGGCATGTGGAAGCTACATTTAAAGTCCCTTAATGTGTGTATCAGGGTATATAGAAAGTTAAATGCACATTTTTTAGGACTGTATTTGGATGCATTCTGAGAGTTAAAACTTCATGAATCTAATGGGAGTTTAAGTTGTATGTTTACACAGGAATGTGGGATAGTTGTATTTGTATGTAATAAAAGCATGTAATATAATTACGTAGGAGTCTTTCAAACTGTTAAAGTTTGTCAGTGTGTAATTTAAAACTTGGCAAATTTTTTTTTTTTTTTTTAACTCATCTATAGTAAACTGAAGCTATTTCTTTGTGTCTTTATAGCGTATACTAGTTTGTGTGTACTCTAAAGCTGAGCAATTGTGTGCAGTTTCACAATAGTGTGAAAAATGAAAAAAAGTGAGAAAAACTGTGTAAAAGTTTTCTATGTATGTGTAACAGTAGTGTATTGGCTATACATGCTTGTAAATGGGAATGTATGTCTGTTTCGTATGGTTATGAGTGTGTATATAAGTTATATGTGTCTGTATTCCAGATATATGAGACTGTGTATTCTTGTAAAAAGCAGAATAATTTTTCTGATATATTTTGGGCAAAAGCAAAAGGTCCATACTCAAAGTGCAAGTAAATGTTCCTATAAAAGGGTTTAAGGTTCACTAAAGCTGAATTAAACAAACTTAGAACAGTGAATGGTTCATATCTCTTCCCAGGTCTCCATTTGGTAATGCCAGGTTGCTATCTTAACATTAAGTCTAATAGGAATAAAGACACCACATATATTGTCAAATACTACACACCAAGGCTTGTCCTCCTCTCCCTGGAGAGTGGGTTTTTACTCATCTAACAGCAAAACTTGTGTGTATGTTCAGGGTATGCATATATGTGAATCACGTATATTCAAGCATCACTAAACTAGGTGTACTAAAAACTGAATTTTAAGTTAGCATTTAAGAGTGGTAAGCCTTTTTATGTTCATTAATCTTAGGTTATTGTAAATTATTGTTGTCCTTTAGTCTAATTGTTCTAGCCTGAAATGTTGGTAAGTTGTGTCTGTACCTAAAGCAGGTATTAGCAGTTTTACACTAGGGGAGTCATTAGAGGGGTGCAAGCCATGTGTAATTTAGTACTTAGGCAATTACAAGGTGTAGGCCTTTGGTTTTTGGTTTGCCTTTCCCCAGGAGGACTGGAGAGCTCCCCTCCCTAGACACAAAGGATCTTTTTCTTAAGAATTATATACTGGCCTTGTCTTCTACTTTATCATCTCTCAGGCACCGTGGACTGCTGGCTCAGACCCCGCCTCTTGAATTTGCTGCCCATCGACATCAGCCTGGCAGCTGGGTTCTGATCCAGTCGTGGAAAGAATCCAGACTTCAACCGATCTGGGAAGGACCCTATCAAGTCTTGCTGACAACTGAGACGGCAGTCCGAATGGCAGAAAGAGGCTGGACTCATTACACACAAGTGAAGGGACCGGTGCCTGAACCAGACGATAAGTATCCAGCAACTCAACCTGAATCCTGGAAAGTGACTCCTACCTCAGATCCCCTAAGGATCACTTTAAATAGGCAACAGTTAAAGGAACATATTAGAAGGGAGAAAGGGCTGGATTAAACCCTATGTTTGCATTGTGCTCTGTGTATAGCTTAATGATGAAATTGCTTATGCTGATCATAATGTTCTATATTCAAGGAGTAACAGGTTCTGCTAAGCTGGTTATAAGTGTAGTCAAAGGCTTAAAGTCTCAAACTGTACAATTTGATGTTTGTCAAGTAATGAGCTGTAAAAATCTAAAACATCAGCAACAACTGAGGGAGGAATATAAGCATTTATGTAAGCAGACTGTTCAAATAGAAAGCAAGATTGTTGGGGGGCGAACATTTGAGAGTATAACTTATGAGACACCTAACCCTTGTTATTCTTCGAACACTGCTTGGTGGACCACACAGTATGAGGGATGGGTCTTACCCAGGTTGGAGGAAAAACCATTAAGGGAAACTTGGCTGGAATTTAACTCTCCAGTACAAATTGACCCCAAGGTCATTAGAATACTTAAGACCAAAGACTTAAAGCAAACCACAGAAATAGAGACAGGTTATGGAAATACAAATGCCTGGGTAGAATGGGGCAAACATACCATCCAGAGTCTAAACAGAAGTGACTGTTATGCTTGTACAACCAAACAACCCACTGTTCAGATTATGCCCTTCCCCTTGGGGATGAAAAAGCATGAAAGGGAGTTTAAATGTATAACACTCCTCTTTCAAAATGCTACTCCTGGTGAAAGTTGTAGTACGTTGTCCTCCCTTTTCCCTCCAGTCCAGGAGGGAAGTGTCAAAGCCATACCAGTGTCTCACCTTGGTCCTGGAAACCACTCTGCCTGTCTCTCCAGATGGGAAGAAGGGCTCCAGGATCTTGGTACCATGGCTCTGTGTACACAGGTGTGGAATGTGAGCAAGGATAGTACTGGCAACTTCTCCAGCCTAACTATACCCCGAGCAGACCTCTGGTGGTACTGTGGGAAGGGCATCCTCTGGCCAACACTACCTGAAAGGTGGGGAGAAACCTGTGCTCTGGTTCAATTGGCTATCTCATTTACCCTGGCATTTGAAAGTAATAAAGTACCAACCCAAGGCAAAGGAGAAAAGAAAAATGTACAAAGTGTACCTAGTTCCTTCAATAAAAAATGTTTGTAGATAGTATAGGGGTTCCCCAGAAAGTTCCTAATGAGTTTAAAGCTAAAAATCAATTAGCTGCAAAATTTAAATCGTCCTTATTCTGGTGGGTCACCATCAATAAAAATGTCAATCATCAGCTAAAATTTATCAACTATACCAGGAATGTCATTAAAGAAATAGCAGAACAGTTAGATGCCACTAGCCGAATGGCATGGGAAAACAGAATGGCCCTAGACATGATGCTAGCTGAAAAAGGAGGCGTCTGTGCTATAGTTGGGGGAAATTGTCGCACATTCATCCCCAATAATACCGCACCTAATGGAACTATCATCAAAGCCCTACAAGGCTTAACAGCCTTATTTCAGAAACTAGAAAAGAATTCTAGCATTAACAACCCAGTCATAGAATGGTTGGAAAATTGGTTCGAGAAATGGAAAGGAATTGCAACATCTATTTTAATTTTCCTTATCATTCCAGCCAAAATGTTTATAACAGCTGGGTGCTACATAATCCCGTGTGCTCAAAGGCTAGTTCAAAAAGCCATCAAAACCACTAGAATCAAAAATAAGAAAGATCCCTATGATGAGGAATGTAAAAAAGCCCTTAGCAAATTTGAGAATCTAAAATGTGAAAACTAAAAGTGTTTTAAAAAAAAGAGGAGGGAATCTGTAAGAAAGGAATAAGTTTCGTTTTCACATAGAGACAGCATGGAATAAGGGAAATGGAGGCAAAACCAGTTTAAACAAGCCCCAGACAAAGAGAAGAGAGAATCTGCCTGATGTAAAGAGACATGAGGTAGTATCAGAGGCGGGAACTCACAGCAAAAAAATAAAAATTTGGGGGGGCATTGGCTAATCAGTTCAAAATCTCAATAATGAGCTAGTTGGCTCTCTGGGATTGGCTGTACAAATTAAAATCTCAAAAGATGAATTAGTTAGTGTTCTCGGATAGGCTGTAACCTCTGTAGTACCCAGTCAATGAGGAAACGGGAGGGACTTGCGAATTAGGAGTAGGAGATTTAAACATCGCCATTCTCTTCCTCTGGGGCGCCAGCCTTCCGCGTGTTTGGCTGGACGCCCCATCTTGCAAGATCGTAAATAAATTCTTTTCTCCTCCAGAACCAAGAGAGCGTTTATTCCCTTACAGGTACCACTTTATTTCTGACAGAGCCCATGTAGTAAATGTTTTAGAGGAAACTTTTTGTCCTTGCTTAAAGTGGTGCTTTAAATTTCGCTCAATGTACTCCCACACATCTAAGTCTAATGTGCCTTCCTTAGGAAACCAGGATTATGTTGAACAACATTATACAATAAAGAGTACAAATTATCTTCTGAAACAGAAGCTTCACTAGCCTGCAGCAGCCGTTGTAAAACTAAAACATACCGGCACTGGGGAACACTGAGAGACTGACCCATATCGTTGAGTGGCTGAAACTTCTGACCTACTGCGAGACAACTCGCTTGTACTTACTGCGCAGCTTCCAAACTTCATGGTCAGGATTGGTGAACCTCACACGGGGCGCCAATTGTGAAAGAAGGGAGCCCACTTCATCCTCTGCGTTCCTGCAAAAGAAAGTTTTATTCTACTCATTTCTACAGGTTTTTATAGCATACAAGGTAGTTTCCTACGTGACTGTTTTCAGGTATTTCAGGGAGGGTAAATTTTTTCTAAAGCCATAAGGTGTGTTTACATGTCTTTAATCTCAAGGCACAATTTCCTTGGGGCTAGACAGGAAACAGCAGGGGCAGGAGACAGGAGCACGGAAGGAGCAAAGGAGCCCAGCAAGAAGCCCTCATCTAAATTGCTGTCTGCCTTCAGACATGCAAAGCTTTGGCCTTTTCCCAGCTTGGCACCCGCCTTCAGGCAACCGGAGCTTGGGAAATGGGCCCGCTGTATAATCTAGCAAGCCAGGGTCCCTTCCATGTCTCCACGCTTTCTAGGAAGAACATTCTCAACATAAGGAAATAAATGAAAAAACAAGATTCATTTCATGATGGTTCTAAAAATCAATCAAAAGCGAGGAAAAACAATTTATGTCTCAAAGTAGATTTCTAATGAGTAAGAATTACATAATGTAGCAATAGCTCTTTTCTAATAAAGGATAGGCTTTCTCTTTGGTGCTAGTTACACGCAATATATTTGTAGGAAGCAAAACAGATTATTTCTTATTCCCAGGAGCACTGACCTTTGCATTTGCTGGAGTTTAAATGAACTTTAAATAACATTCAAAGATCATCCCTGAATTAGCACATTCTGATTTTCAACATTTTCCCTGTATGATAATAGGAATAGCTTATGGGAGATGATAACTTTGTTCTGTTTGGGGCCCTGTATTTGAAAGGTGACTGACAAATGCAAGTAGGTGGAAAGTCTTTAAACACACACACACACAAACACCTTTAATTTTTTCCCCAAGTTTTAATTTTGAAAACTTTCCATTTACCTAATTCATCAGTTAACATTCTGCCACATTTGCTTTCTCTCTTTCATTCTTTTTGTGTGTATATGTATGTGTGTCTAGATATCTATCCTTTTTTTTTTCTGAACTATTTTTTTTTTTTTTTTTTTTTTTTTGAAGATGCAGAAGTTTTTATTGGTCACCGGTTCCCCAGAGGGCACCCTGCTTCTGCTGCCTCAGTTCCTCAGAACTTGGGTGTCGTTGGTCTCAGATACCACTTTGCCGTCCACGATCCTGCGGGTGGTGGTCTTGTGGATGGTTTGCATGGAGTTGCTGCAGCCCAGGGCGTCGCTGAGACTGAAGTCCTCTCCGTCTTCTAGCAGGCGGCGATAGGTGGCAATCTCAGTCTCCAGCTTGACCTTGATGTTCAGCAGGGCCTCGTACTCCTGGGCCTGGCGCTGCCCCTCTGCCCGGGTCTGTGCCAGCTCCGATTCCAGGTGCAGCAGGACCCCGTTGAGCTGCTCCATCTGCAGGGCATAGCGGGCTTCCACCTCCCGCAGGCTGTTCTCCAGGCTGGCTTTCAGATTCCTCATGGAGTCCAGGTCAATTTCCAAGGACTGGACAGTACGTCTCAGCTCCGTGAGTGTCATCTCAGCAGCTCCTATCTCAGCGGACTGAGAGGTGACCACTGTGGTGCTCTCTTCAATCTGCTGAGACCAGTACTTGTCCAGCTCCTCTCGGTTCTTCTGAGCCAACTCGTCATACTGGGCTCGGATGTCTGCCATGATCTTGCTGAGGTCCTGAGACTTGGGGGCGTCCACCTCCACGGTCAGCCCAGAGCTGGCAATCTGCGCTTGTAGGCCCTTTACTTCCTCCTCATGGTTCTTCTTCATGAAGAGCAGCTCCTCTTTGAGAGCCTCGATCTCCGTCTCCAGCTGCAGCCGGGTGACGTTGGTGTCATCAATGACCTTGCGGAGCCCATGGATGTCACTCTCCACAGACTGGCGCATGGCCAGCTCCGTCTCGTACTTGACTCTGAAGTCATCTGCAGCCAGCCGGGCATTGTCAATCTGCAGAACGATGCGGGCGTTGTCCACAGAAACCTCAAAGATCTGAGCCCTCAGTTCCTCGATGATCTTGAAGTAGTGGCTCCAGTCCCTGACCTGGGGTCCCTTCTTCTCCAGGTGTTCCCGAATTTTGCCCTCCAGTCTCCGATTCTCAGTCTCCAGGCTCCTCACCCTGTCCAGGTAGGAGGCTAGGCGGTCGTTGAGGGCTTGCATGGTCTCCTTCTCGCCCTGGATGCCCCCCATTCCCGCCAGACCCCCGGCCACCCCGCCGGCCAGGCCCCCGGACCCCCAGCCGCCCCGGGAGCTGGAGGAGCGGGACACGGAGATCCGGGAGCCCGAGCCCCCGGCTCCCGCATAGACGCTGGCCGCGCTGCTGGCCGGCCGGACCCGGTGGCTGGGCAACTGGACCGAGCCCAGGGATCGGTAGTTGGTGGAGAAGGTGGTGGAGCGGGTGGTGAAGCTCATGTTGTCTGGGGAGTGAGGCGAGAGGCCAGGACTCGGGATATGGACGCCTTTTCTGAACTATTTGATGGTAATTTGCAGACATCATGATATTTCACCCCTGAATACTTCAGTGTACATCTCCTAAAAATGTCTCCTGAGGACATTCACTTACATAACCACATTACTGTTATCATATGTAAATAAATTAATGATAATTTCATAGTGTCATCTAATAGCCTATATTCAAATTTTCCCAAATGTTCCAAAACTGTATTTTAGAGCTAAAAAAAATGATTTGTTTAATATAAATCCTGCATAAAAAGGAAAAATGCTATTACTATATGCATAGTAAGATCCTGCAACTAGAAGGAAACTGCTGCCATATTTAAAAACAACAATACACATAATAAATATATCTTCCAAAGTTGGCAACTGAGGGCGAATTCCTTTGTGAGAAGTGGCTAGATCAACTGCTCCCAAAATCCTGGTCCCTGTGATTCCCTCATTGAGAACAAGCAAGATTGCTTTTTCTACAAACAAACACAAATTTTTTCAACTAATATTTGTTTTACCCATTGCTTAGAACAAGATAAAATGAAAGACAAAAACTGAGGTACAAACACAATAAACCTTTCAGACTAAACTTCAGCCATTTGATATCATTGCTTTTTTATACCTTCATCCTCTCTACTTGAAGATCTTTGTATCCTCAGAATGTTTTTGGCTGCAAGTAAGAATATTCTGCTCTAAAAGCCATTTAAACAGTATGAGTTCACTTTCTCATGAACAGGATTTCAGAAATAGATGGTGGCCTTTGTTGGTTCAGATGCTCAATGATGTCATGGCTCTGAGTCACATCTCCATGTTCTCTTGACCTCTCCACCGCCCATGGTCTTAAGATGGCTGCTGCATTTCTAAGCATCACATTCTCACAAAATCAGGCAGCAGGGGCTGGTACGGGCAGAGAAGCTCTCCTCATTTGCCTCTCTTTTTATAAAAGAGAAAATATCTTTTCCAGAACTCCCCTCACTGGCATCCTTTTCTTGGTCAGAAGTAGGTCACATGGATGGCCCTAGACTGGGGCTGGTCCCTCTTCCAAAGCCCAAGGATCTGCCCCCAATGCCTGAACAAGTCCGGTGCTGTTTACAAGAAGAGGAGGATGGCTGCTTGTTGACAAGGAGTGGCATCTTTCACAAACCTTTAGTTTTTTTCTTGTGTATGCTTCTTCAAATGTAGAAATACCTTAACTCCTCCTGCCCAGTAAGTCGCTTTCCACTTTTCTTCCCTGAAGTCCATGTCACTGAGACAGTTGGTTGCATGGACTTTTTATTCTGCTTCTTTTAACTGGTTTCTCTCCTGAAGGAGAACCAACTGGACTTTGTTGATGTCAGGAAGGCCTTCAACTACTTTTTCCTTGAATCAGTTATCTCATCCTTCTTCTACCAAATCAGAAACAAAAAAGATAAAATGTATATATCCATGGATTTGCTTTCTGTAACTCACATCACCCTTTTGATTTACTCACTGTCTTGGTTTGCTAAAGTTGCCAGAATGCAATATAACAGAAATGGGTTGATTTTTTCAATGGGGTTTTATTAGGTTACAAATTTGCAGTTCTAAGACCATGAAAATGTCCAAATTAAGGCATCAAGAGGAAGATAGCTTCTCTGAGGAAAGGCAGCTGGCATCTGGGGTTCCTCTGTCATATGGGAAGTCGAATGGCAACATCTGCTGGTCCTTCTTCTCCTGAATCCTGGTTTCAAAATGGCTCTTTCCATTTCTGTTGGTCCTTCTTCCATCTCCCAGAGTGTTTTCTTTCTTAGCTTCTCTGAGCTCTCTGAGTTTCATCTGTCTTTTATCCTCTTATAGTAGACTCCAGCTTGGGGATTAAGACCCACTTTGAATGGAGGGGTCACCTCTCCATGGAAACAACCTATCAAAAGGTCCCACCCACAATAAGTCGGCACCTACAAGATTGGTGTGCCAGTTTGAATTTATTATGTCCCCCAAAATGCCATTATCTTTGATGTAATCTTGTGTAGGCAGATGTATCAGTGTTGATTAGATTGTAATTCTTTGAGTGTTTCCATAGAGATGTGACAAACCCAACTGTGGGTGATGACTCTGATTGAATAGTTTCCATGGAGGTGTGGCCCTACCCATTCAGCATGGGCCTTGATGAGTTTACTGGACTACTATATAAGCTCAGACAGAAGGAGTGAGCTTGCTACAGCCAAGAGGGACACTTTGAAGAATGCACAGGAGCTGAGAGAGGAGCTGCAGATGAGAGACAGTTTGTAGATGGCCGTTGAAAGCAGACTCTTGCTCCAGAGAAGCTAAGAGAGGACAAACGCCCCAAGAGCAACTAAGAGTGACATTCTGAAGAGGAGATGCAGCCTAGAGAGGAATGTCCTAGGAGAAAGCCATTTTGAAATCAGAACTTGGAGCAGTCGCCAGCCATGTGCCTTCCCAGCTAACAGAGGTTTTCCAGATGCCATCGGCTGTCCTCCAGTGAAGGTACCCTATTGTTGATGCATTACCTTGGACAATTTATGGCCTTAAGGCTGTAACTGTGTAATCAAATAAACCCCCTTTATAAAAGCCAATCCATTTCTGGTATTTTGCATTCTGGCAGCATTAGCAAACTAGAACATTTGGATTAAAAGAACATGGTGTTTTCAACTCCAAACCAGTGCACTCACTGTATCTGTTAAGTAGATAATGTAAAGAATTTTACATTAAGTTCTTTAGTTATTAGTTTTTCTGGGAATTTATCAATTCTTTTCATGCTTTTGACACACTGGGTGCTGGGCATGGTGATGGGCACTGGATATAGCATGGTTCCTGCCTTTCCTGAACTTGGCAAGTTTTGGGGTAATGACATAAAGTACCAATTGTATTTACTGAATTACAATTGTGCTGTATATTAAATCTTTTCCCCTGATTCTTGTTAAGGGTAAAGTCTTGACCTAAGTTTCTCAAATATTTAAAGTGTAATGAACTAAATTTTTTTGCCTCGTTTTTTTAAGAACAATTTGTAGATTTACAAAAATCATCATTTAGGAAGTACAAAGTTTATGCCCCCCCCACACACATTTTGCATTAATGTGGTACCTTTGTTACAACTCATGAAACAATATTATAACTATGCTATTAACTTTAGCACACTGTTTACATTATGTTGCACAGTTCTATGAGTTGTGTGGGTGTGTGCATAGTAACTTATATACAACCTAAAGGTTCCCTTTTTCCCCTTTCAAATATACAATTCTGTGGTGTTAACTATATACACAAAATTGTGCCTCCATCCCCATTGTCCACTGTCAAAACTTTTCCATCACCCCAAATAGGAATCATGTACCAATTAACCGTTCAGTCTCCATTCCTCTCTCTGACTGGCCTCTGGTAGTCTATATTCTAATGCCTGGCTTCACAAGTATGCGTTTTTGCTTATTTCATATGAGATCACAAAGTATTTGTCCCTCTGTATCTGGCTTATTTCACTCAAAATAATGTCTTCAACATTCATCCATGTTGTAACATGCATCAGAACTTCATTTCCATTCATAAACAAAACAGATAAATGGATCGCTTTCACCTTTTGGCAATTATGAATAATGTCACTATAACCATCAGTGTGCAAATGTCTGTTTGAGTCCCTGCTTTTGAGTATATACCTAGAAGTGGGATTGCCGGGTCATATGGTAATTCTATACTTAACTTCCTGAGAAATCTTGTTTTGGTTTGCTAAAGCTGCCAGAGTGCAGTAACCAGAAATGAATTGGCTTTTACAATGGGGTTTTGTTAACTTGCAATTTACAGTTCTAAGGCCATGAAAGTGTCCCAATTAAGGCATCAACAGGATGATTACTGGACTTTGAAGACAGGCCACTGGCATCCAGACACTTCTATTACATGGGAAAGCACATAGCGATGTCTGATGGTTCCTTCTTTCCTGGGTTTCACTGCTTCCTGCTTCTGGTTTCGGTGGCTTCCTCTCAGCTTTTGTGGGTGTGGCCTTGTCTCTCAGCTTCTCTGGGGCTTCTCTGAGCTCTCTGGCCCTTTCTATGGGTCCTTTATCCTCTTGTAAAGGACTTCAGTAAAAGGATTAAGTCTCACCTTGAATGGGATTGGTCACATCTCAATTGAAATAACCTAACCAAAGGTCCCACCCACAATAGGTCTATACCCACAGGAATGGATTAAAAGAAAATGCCCTTTTCTGGGGTATATAACAGCATCAAACTAACACAAATCTTCATACTGTTTTCCATTTTCCATTCCCAGCAAAAATGTATGAATGTTCCTGTTTCTCCACACCCTCTCTAGCACTTGTTGTTTTCCATTTTTTAAATAGTAGCCATTCTAGTGGCTACAAGATTGTATTTCATTTAGTCTTGATTTGCAATTCCCTGATGACTAATGACTTTGAGCATCTTTTCATGTGTTTATTGGCCATTTGTACATTCACTTTGGAGAAATGTCTATTCGAATATTTTTCCCGTTTTAAATTAAATTGTGTCTTTTTGTTGAGTTGTAGGAGTTCTCTATAAATTCTGGATTTTAAATCCTTATCAGTTATATGGTTTCCAAATATTTACTCCCATTTTGTAGGTTGTCTTTTTACTCTCTTGATAAAGTCCTCTGGTGCACAAAAGTTTTAAATCTTGATGTAATCTCAGCTATCTATTTTTTTCTTTTGTTGCCTGTGCTTTTGGTATAAAGACTAAGAAACCTCCACCTATCACAAGGTGCTGAAGATGTTTCCTTATGTTTTATTCTAGGAGTTTTAGTTTTAGTTCTTATATTTAGGTCTTTTGAGTCCATTTTTTTATATGGTATGAGGTAGAGTTCCACTGTCAATCTTTTGCATGTGGCTATCTAGTTCTCCCAGCACTATTTGTTAAAGAGACTATTCTTGTCCTACTGAATGGATTTGGCACCTTTGTCAATGATCAGTTGTGAATTAAACTTTTAAACCAAACAATGCAGTGATTTCCTATCAAAATGATAAGATGTTTTCAGATCATTGTTGGACCCAACTTGCAGTTTGGAACATTGTACCAGGGAAATGAGTTCTGCCTTCAAGAGATACCACTTTTTAATCAAGTGACTCTGCTATTGAGTAGCATAAAGATATAGACAGGTAGAGTAACCCCCCCAATATGGTTATTACAGAAGCATTGGCTGGTTTAGGCTGAGTTATTTCTATCCTTAATACACCACGTTAACATTTTGTATAGATGTATTGAACAGATACCATGGGCCAGGGTCCTGGGCAACCATGTGCTGGGCAAAATCCACCCCTGTCAGGAGCTCACCCTCAAGCAAGCATTGAGTTGGATAGATGATAAAGGTGGTGTGTATGTGTGTTTATCAGAGAAATGTACAGAGGATAGTGGGTGCAAAGAAGGTTTTCTAGAGGCATAAGGCTTGAGTCAAGTCTTTGATAAAGTGAAAAAAAAAAAAAAAAAAAAAAAAAGCCAGGAGAAATGTTATTAAAGAAAAAGAGAATATAAGCAAAAACATGCAGATATGAAACAGCAGGATATGTTTGGAGAATGCAAGTTCTGAAGTTATGTTTGGGGCACTGTAGCATGTGGGGTGTGAAGAAGCAGGAGATGGGGCTGAAGAGGTAGATAGAGCTCAGAATCAGAAAAAATCTTGGGTTCTAAGGTAAGAAGTTTGAAATTTTTCCTGAATGTTATGGAAACCATTGTGGGATTTTATGCTTTTTTTTTCTTACAGCAATTCTATGTTTCTAAATACCCCTTTACATCTTTTAAAATCTTTAAGGCAGTAGTTTTGTACCCTAACTTCACATTAGACTCATTTATTGTGTTTTAAAAAAAAATAGATGAATAAGCCTCACCCCTACAAAGATTCTGATTCAACTGATCTGGGGGTGGGGCACAGGCATTGCATTTTTTTAAAATTGAGATTGTTCATATACCATACAATTATCCAAAGATCCAAAGTGTACAATCAGTTGCCCCTGGTACCATCACACAGCTGTGCATCCATCACCAAAATTAATTTTTTTCAATTTTTAGAACATTTTCATTACTCCAGAAAAAAAAAATAAAGACAAAAAAAGGAAATTCAAATCCTCCCATATCCCTAACTACCACCCCCTCCGTTATTGACTCATAGTATTGGTATAGTACATTTGTTACTGTTGATGAAAGAACATTAAAATACTGTACTATATAGTTTGCAATAGACATATTTTTTTCCCTATATTGTCCCTCTATTATTAACTTCTAGTTATAGTGTCATATATTTGTTGTGGTTAATGAAAGAGATTTCTAATATTTGTACAGTTAATCATGGACATTGCCCACCACAAGGTTTACTGTTTTATACATTTCCATCTTTTAACCTCCAACTTTCCTTCTGGTGATATGATGTGACTCTGAGCTTACCCTTTCCACCACATTCACACACCATTCATCACTGTTAGTTATTCTCACAACATGCTACCATCACCTCTGTCCGTTTCCAACCACCTAAGTTCGACCTAGTTGAACATTCTGCTCATAATAAGCAACCGCTCCCCATTCTTTAGCCTCGCTCTATATCTTGGCAACTTATATTTCATGTCTATGAGTTTACATATTATAATTAGTTCCTATCAGTGAGACCCTGCAATATTTGTCCATATGTGTCTGACTTATTTCACTCAATATAGTGCCCTCAAGTTTTCATAAAACCATTTTTTAAGACGGTTTTGTTCACACAGCATACATTCTGTCCTAAGTAAACAGTCAATGGTGCCCTGTATAGTCATGTATGTATGTATTCACCACCATCACCACTATCTATATAAGGACATCTTCATTTTTTCCACAAAGCAGGAGGAAGAGTCAAAGAAGGTAGGGAGACAAGAGAAGAAGAAAAACGAAAGAGAAAAAAAAAACATGACAGCTAGGAAGCAACAAAAGGAAAGATAGCATTAAACTAAAGTAGAACAAAAAGTCAGACAACATTACCAGTGCCAAGAATCCCACACCCCTCCCTTATGTGCCCCTCTTATATGCATTTAGCTTTGGTATATTCCGTTTGTTATATTAAAGGAAGCATAATAAAGTGTTTCTGTTAATTATAGTCTCTAGTTTGCATTGATTGTATTTTTCCCCTAATACCTCACTATTTTTAACACCTTGCGATGTTGACATTCATTTGTTCTCCCTCATGAAAAAACATATTTGTACACTTTATCACAATTGTTGAGCACTCTAGGTTTCACTGAGTTATACAGTCCCAGTTTTTATCTTTCCACTTTCCTTCTGGTGTCTCACATGCTCCTAACCTTCCTCTTTCAACCACACTCACAGTCATCTTTGTTCAGTGTACTTACATTGCTGTGCTACCATCACCCAAAATTGTTTTCCAAACATCTCACTCCTGTCTTTTCCTATATGTCTGTAGTGCTTCCTTTAGTATTTCCTGTAGCACAGGTGTCTTATTCACAAACTCTGTCATTGTTCATCAGAGAATATTTTAAGCTCTCCCTCATATTTGAAGGACAGTTTTGCCGGATATAGGATTCTTGATTGGCAGTTTTTCTCTTTCAGTATCTTAAATATATCACACCATGTCCTTCTTGCCTCCATGGTTTCTGCTGAGAAATCTGCACATAGTCTTTTCAAGCTTCCTTTGTATGTGATGGATCGCTTTTCTCTTGCTGCTTTCAGGATTCTCTCTTTGTCTTTAATGTTTGATAATCTGATTATTAAGTGTCTTGGCATAGGCCTATTCAGATCTATTCTGTTTGGGTATGCTGCATTTCTGGGATCTGTAATTTTATGTCTTTCATAAGAAATGGGAAATTTTCATTTGATTATTTCCTCTATTATTGCTCCTGCTCTTTTTCCCTTCTATTCTCTTTCTGGGACACCCATGACACATATATTTCTGCATTTCATGTCATCATTCAGTTCTCTGAGATGTTGCTCATATTTTTCCATTCTTTCCCTTTCTGTTCTTTTGTGTTTAGGTTTTCAGGGTCTTGTTTTCCAGTTCCCGAGTGTTTTCTTCTGTCTCTTGAGATCTGCTGTTGTATGTCTCCATTGTGTCTTTCATCTCTTTTGTTATGCCTTTCATTTCCTTAGATTCTGCCAGTTGTTTATTTGAATTTTTGATTTCTACCTTAGGTACACACAGTGTTTTCATTATATGTTTCATCTCTTTTGCCATATCTTCCCTAAACTTTTTGAATTGATTTAGCATCAGTTGTTTCAATTCCTGCATCTCAGCTGAAGTGTAAGTTTGTTCCTTTGACAGGGCCTGACTTCGTTTTTCTTAGTGTAGGTTGTGGTTTTCTGTTGTCTAGGCATCTAGTTTCCTTGGTTATCTAAATCAGGTTTTCCCAGACCAGAATGGGCTCAGCTCCCAGAAGGCGGAAATATTCGGTGTCAGGTTTCCCTGAGGGTGTGCCTTAGAAGATTGACACACCCTGTGAGGCCTCAAGCCACTCTGCTTTTCCTTAGCTGCCCAGCAGGTGGCGTCTGTCAGCCTGTAGCTCCTGACTGGTGTAAGGAGGTGTGGCCTTCTTGGTTTCTGTTTTGGCTGTTTTCCCCCAGGTTCTGGGGTCTGGTTCTGAATGGAAAGTGGATAGAAGAGCTGGGCACCACCTCCTTCCTCTTAGGGAAGGTACACCCCCTAAGGAGTTTTCATCTGCATTTAAATAGGTTCTCTGTCTCTCTGACTCTACTATCTCCATTCTTGTCTGGGTCAGAGCACTGCAAACTGAAAATGGCTGAGGCTTTCTCCACTGAGCCACTCAGGTTGAGAAAGAGAAAAAGGGACAGAAAGCCCTCTTTCAGGGCCAGTCCATGACCCCCAGTTTCATCCATTGGCCAGAGTTAGCACCTGATCCTCTGGGCTCCTCCTCCCAGGACAGAGAAGTCCCCTGGCTCTTTAAGGTCAGTCATCACTGAAAGCCTCTGTCTGCTTGTTGGGGATTTGTAGCTTGCATTAAGCAGTCCACATTTGCCAATTAAATCTCCAGTTGGAGCTGGACTGAGGTATATTTGCTTGTTCAGAAAGTGCTGCTCTCTATCACAGCGAGGCTTTGCAGTTTGGGCTACCATGGTGGGGGGGACTCCTGGCTCACGTCCTCAGTTTCTACTCACAGATTCCACACTGTGATCTCAGGCATTCCTCCTAATCCAGGTTGGTGCACGATGTGTGGACAGTCATGGTTGTCCCCCAGCAGTTATTCCAGATAATTTACTAGTTGTTCATTTGTTGCTCCAGGGGGAGGGGGGTACTAACTAACTTCCACTCCTCTCTTTGCCACCATCTTCTTCCATCCCAGGCATCAAATTTTTAAGCAGCATCCAGTGATTCTAACTGCAGCCAGGGTTGAAAACTGCTGCTTTTATGGTGAGTCACTTTAATCCAATAATCAAATCAATGTCTGACTGAGAACTTTCAAGGACAGCAGCTGCTCCAACTTTAATGTGCCTTTGAATTACCTGGTGATCTGATTCTGCTTCAGTAGGTCTGGGGTGGGGCCTGGTAGTCTGTATTTCTAACAACCCCCTAGGTGATGCCAATGGTGGTGGGAGAAATGCTCTGCACCCTGGAATAAAGAGGAAAGGGGCACATGAGGTATGGATGAATGATTTTGGAACGCAGGCCCCTGTAGGTGAAGAGGTCTTGCTGGGGCATGCTCTCTTTGGAAGACTATAAGGCAAAACAATGACATTAGACACTGAGATGGAGGGGCAGAGGTGCAAAAAACCAGGGAAGAACATCATTAGTTGATGCCCAAAGTCTTGGGGAGTCGGAGGTTGGGGAAGGATGTTACCATACTGCTTCAGGTCAAAGGTCTTGGGTAAGTTACTGAACTTCTTTAAGCTTTGCTTTTATCACATGTCTCAACTGCAGTGGCTCTCCTGCATCAGAATCAACTATGGGATTGAAATTTCCATGCCCCTTCCCAAAACAAATGAATCAAAATGTGGGGGAGGTGATGAGAATCTGCATGATAACAAGCACTCTTTGGATGGAGAACTAGAACTCTGATGGTTAAAACAAGTAACAAGTGCCTGGAGCATAGCAAGTGCTCAACACAGGGTAACTGTGAGGACAGAGGTGATGGTAATGCTGAGAGGGTGAACAGCTCTGCTCCAGCCTGGTTTCCACAGCACAGAGGCCATCTAGTCTTATCCATCCTACTCTCTGAAGCTGGTCCCTGCAAGAGATGTCTGCCTGTCACAAGAGACATGAGACTATTTTTCCCCTTGACTTGAGTTTTCTCAAAGGATTCCTTTCCAAGGGATGGAATACAGTCATTAAAAGTGTTTTCAAAGAGCATTTACCATGATGGAAAATGTTTATTTCATAAAATTAACTTTTAACAGCATGATGATTGTATAATCCCAACTTGGTAAAAAAAAAAAAGATGCAGCGTAATTTTTTTAGGTATTAATTTTTGCATTTTTCTTCTCCTAATTGAGAAGAGGACAGAATTCCTTGCATTGAGAAGTTTCTGTGGTAGGGTAGAAAGCAAAAGTTGCCTGCAAACCACTTCGGTTTCTAGCTTTTGTTTTCAAGAGCCCAAGCCATTGAGGCAATTATGTCAGAGGCCGAAAGGAAAATGTCAAAAGAAAAGGAATGTTCCTGAGGGAAGGACTTGGTCTGAAACAAAGAGATACCCTGTACTCTGGAGGGAAGAGGTGTTTGGGGGTTCCTGTTGGGGATTGAATCGTGTCCCCACAAAAGACTTGTTCACATCCTAACCCCTGGTCCTGTGGGTGTGAACCCATTTGTAAATAGGACCCTTGAAGATGTTTTCAGTTGAGGTGAGGCCAAACTGAGTCACATGGGCATCAATCCAATATAACTGGAGTCCTTATTGTTAGGTTTTTCCACTGGGAAGAGAAGAGATCAAAACTCGATCAAAGGAGCTTTACTGTCAGGCCGCGCACAGGCAGGCTGAAGCCCAAGATGGTGACAGCCCCGAATGAGGGGAACAGTAGGGCTTGTATAGGAAGGTTGGCGGGATGTTCTTTGTCCAGGGACAGGGAGCTGGTAGGTTTAGGTTGGTAGCTTCTCAGTGGCTGCTTTGGGGAAGTGGGTAGCTGCCAGTTTTCCACTGACTGGCTTGAGAGCGGGAACTTGGGAGTGGGAAAGTTTAGTTTTAAACATTATTGCAAACTTGCAGAATTCCTAAGGACAGGGGGCAGTAGCTCATAGCAGACTTGTAGAATTTCTAAGGGGGTGGAGGTGGAGTACTGCCTAACACTTATAAGCAAAGGAAATTGGATATGGAAGTAGAAGGCAGAGAAAGAGAGAGACTGCCAGCAGAACGCTACAAACCAGAGAAAACATGGCCCATACCTTGATGTTGTTCTTCTTGCCTCTAAAGCCATGAGACAATAAATTCCTGTTGCTTAAAGCCAAGCAGTTTGTGGTATTTGTCTTGGCACAGCATTGGCAAACTAAGACAGTCCCAGAGGAGGACGTCAGGCCTCACAGCACTCACTCAACCTCTCCCAAGAAGCCTCTTCTAACGTCACATCTTTCCTCAGCCTCTTCATCCTCTTCATAGACTGGAGGGGCTAAGGGTACTCTGGTTTTTTAACCATCTCCTTTTTCAAGTCTTGCATTGTGTTCTCAAGTATTCCTTTTGAATGTGGCATCTCTCATCTTGAGGCCTCAATGAAGATTTTAACATCCTGGTGCATATAAATAGAAGAGACTGGAAGGAAACCCACCAAGTTGTTTACTATGGTTTTGAGTTGATGGTGGCATTACAGTCGACTTTAATTTTTTCTTTATATTTTTATTTAATGCCTGATGTTTCAACAATAAACAATAATCAGGAAAGTGTGCTCTGTTGTTTTGTTAGAGAGTTCCCCCACTCTAGTGTTAAATGCCTTTCTTCCTCCTTACCCCACTCTTACTAACTAAAATGTCTTTTTCTCTGAGATCACTTCCTCAGCCATATTTTGCTCTTGCCACTTTCCTCTCTGCGCTGTCTTACTTTTCTGTATGATCCTCCTACCTAGCACAGCACCCACACATCAGAGAAGCTAAATGCATGTTTTTCAAAGTGAAGCTATATTGAAAATGCCAAAGAGTTTCTTTGTTAACATCATCAACACTATAAAACATATTTTTAACTGCATAGTTACAGCACCAACCAAATAACAGAGCCATTTGCCCCTGAACTGAGAGAGAACAAGTTATAATGTGCTGGTCCCTGGAGTTCCACAGGGATAAACAAGAAATGATCTTTTTAAAGGAGTTATTGGCAAACATCCCTATCAACAATTCCCAGATGATAGAATTTGGTCATCAAATATTATCTGGCACCATCAAAGAAATAATTGAAAGTTAATGCCCAAGAACATTAAAAAATCCCTGATGTCTGTCTAAGTAGTTTCAATTTTAAAGGCTCTCTTTCTATGCAACATTAGGATAGACTCACTATTTTGGGAAATGAATGCATTTTGGAAATTATGAAAGTGCACTAGCCTCGGCCACAGGTGCATTTGGTATTCCATTCACCAGATTGTATTGACATTTTTTGGCTGTTTGTTTTGTTTTTTTGTTTGTTTGTTTTAGGAAGAGAATTTAAAAAACAAACAGGAAACCCCTTTGGATTTTTCTTTTAAAAAGGGCTGGTTCCTTCCCCATCCACCTCCGACCCTCTCCCCATTCCCTGGAAACTACTGAACAGCTGTTTGTCTTTACAGTTTTGCCTTTTCTAGAGTGTTACCTAAATGGAATCATACAGTATGTAGCTTTTTGAGTCTGGCTTCTTTCACCTAGCATAACCCATTTGAGAGTCATCTATGTTCTTGCATGTATCAGTAGAGTGTTCCTTTTTATTGTTGAATAGTCTTTCATTGAATGGATGTGCCACAATTTGTTTATCCATTCACCAATTAGAGGCTATTTGGGTCATTTCCAGTTTGGGGTGAGTACCAATAAATCTCCTATAAACATTCATGAGCAGGTTTGTCATGGCCCAAGAGGGCTTTTGAAGCCAAAGGACTAAAGAAAGCACCAGACACGTTCTGAGACATAAGCTTTCATTTTGGGGCTTACCTACAGGATGGAAAGTCGGTCACATTGCCCTGAATTCAGGAGCTGCTCTAAATGGCAGCAAGTTCAGAGCACAACATGAAGATACTCTACAAATCAGGGTGTGCCAGGGAGTGGTTTATAAGGGTTAGGACTAAGACATTCAAAAGGGTATGAGAGGAGTGGGGGTCTTTTGACATAGGGAAGGATCGATTGTAGTCAACAGGGAAGAGGGGAGGATTATAGATTATCTTGTAGATAATAGTACCTCAGGCTGTTTAAGGGAGGAGGTAGTTTCAGGAGGGAGGCAAGCTGTACATTACATTTAGCACTGGAGGCCTGATTTTACAAGGAGAGTAGGTCAAACCTTAACCGTCCTAGGTCAAGCAAGCTGCTGTGTGCAGTCTTCAAGGCACTTGGGGAAGGCCCTGGGCCCAGGGCTCCCACAAGTTTTTTTTTTATGGGTACAAGTTTTCACTTCTCTTGTATAAATATTTAAAGGTGGGATAGCTGAATGGTATAGCATTATCAGATTAAACAATTTTAACTTTTCTAATAGGTGTGAAGTGGTATCTCATTGGAGTTTTAATTTACATTTCCCTAATGACTAATGATTTTGAGCATCTTTTCATGTGCTTAGTTACCATCTGTATATCTTCTTGGTTGACATGTCTGTTCAAATCTTTTGCCCATTTTTTTTTGGTAAATATTTTACTTTGAAATAATCATAGAGTCACATGATGTTACCAAAACAGGTCAGAGAGTTCTTGTGTATCCTTCATTTGGTAAGTTTTCCCTAATGATTACAGCTTACACAACGAATACAGGAAACCAGGAAGTTCACATTGGCACAATGTGTGTATATAGTTCTTTGCTATTTTATTATATTTATAGATTTGCATAATGACCATTGCAATCAAGATATAGCACTGTTCCATTGCCACGAAGATCTCCCTTGTACTGCCTTTTATAGTCACATGAACCCTTCTCCCCCACTATCCAATATTTAATAACATTTAATAATTAAAAACATTTAGTCATAAGGAAGTTATATTACTAAAAGTCATAAACCATGTATGTACATGGGTGGGAAGACTTAATATTGGTCCTACTCCTTAGGGACGGGCTAGGAATTCCAGTTTCTCAAGGCTGATTTCATTGGTACTCTAATCCATCCTGCTCCATGGCTCTATGCAAAGAATTTCTGGCTTTATGTTGAAAGCCCAGTATGGCCCCTTCCAATGCAGAACCATCTAAAAATTTGCAGCCAGTAATTCCCATTTTCCTTGCTGGCTTTCAAATCCCAGACCTCGACTCTCTAGTTTGGTTATCCCTATGGACTATCACCCTTCAATTCGCATTTATTGTTGTGCTTTTAACCATTTTTATTTTTTTTTTTTAATCATCATTTTATTGAGATATATTCACATACCACGCAGTCATACAAAACAAATTGTGCTTTCGATTGTTTACAGTACCATTACATAGTTGTACATTCATCGCCTAAATCAATCCCTGACACCTTCATTAGCACACACACAAAAATAACAAGAATAATAATTAGAGTGAAAAAGAGCAATTGAAGTAAAAAAGAACACTAGGTACCTTTGTCTGTTTGTTTGCTTCCCCTACTTTTCTACACATCCATCCATAAACTAGACAAAGTGGAGTTTGGTCCTTATGGCATTCCCAATCCCACTGTCACCCCTCATAAGCTACATTTTTATACAACTGTCTTCGAGATTCATGGGTTCTGGGTTGTAGTTTAATAGTTTCAGGTATCCACCACCAGCTACCCCAATTCTTTAGAACCTAAAAAAGGTTGTCTAAAGTGTGCGTAAGAGTGCCCACCAGAGTGATCTCTCGGCTCGTTTTGGAATCTCTCTGCCACTGAAGCTTATTTCATTTCCTTTCACATCCCCCTTTTGGTCAAGAAGATGTTCTCCATCCCATGATGCCGGGTCTACATTCCTCCCCGGGAGTCATATTCCACGTTGCCAGGGAGATTCACTTCCCTGGGTGTCTGATCCCACGTAGGGGGGAGGGCAGTGATTTCTCTCTCTGGCTAAGCCAAGAGAGAGAGGGCCACATCTGAGCAACAAAGAGGCATTCAGGAGGAGACTCTTAGGCACAAATACAGGGAGGCCTAGCCTCTCCTTTGCAGCAACCGTCTTCCCAAGGGTAAAATTTATGGTAGAGGGCTCAACCCATCAAACCACCAGTCCCCTATGTCTGTGGTCATGTTAGCAACCATGGAGGTGGGGTAGGCGAATACCCCTGCATTCTCCACAGGCTCCTCAAGGGGGCACTACACCTTTTTTTTTTTTTTCCTTGTTTGTCTTTTTTCTTTTCTTTTTTTTTTTTTAACTTTCCCTTCTTTTTTCAAATCAACTGTATGAAAAAAAAAGTTAAAAAGAAAACAAACATACAATAAAAAAAGCATTTCAAAGAGACCATAGCAAGGGAGTAAGAAAAAGACAACTAACCTAAGATAACTGCTTAACTTCCAACATGTTCCTACTTTACCCCAAGAAAATTACATAATATAGCAACATTTCAGTGAACTTGTTCCTACTACATCCATCAGAAATTAACAGACCATAGTCATTTCTGGGCATCCCCAGAACGTTAAATAGCTTATCTGTTCTTCTTGGATTATTGTTCCCCCTTCCTTAATTGCTCTCTACTGCTAGTTCCCCTACATTCTACATTATAAACCATTTGTTTTACATTTTTCAAAGTTCACATTAGTGGTAGCATATAATATTTCTCTTTTTGTGCCTGGCTTATTTCGCTCAGCTTTTTGTCTTCAAGGTTCATCCATGTTGTCATATGTTTCACCAGATCGTTCCTTCTTACTGCCGCGTAGTATTCCATCGTGTGTATATACCACATTTTATTTATCCACTCATCTGTTGAAGGACATTTGGGTTGTTTCCATCTCTTGGCAATTATGAATAATGCTGCTATGAACATTGGCGTGCAGATATCTGTTCGTGTCACTGCTTTCCGATCTTCCGGGTATATACCGAGAAGTGCAATCGCTGGATTGAATGGTAGCTCTATAATCAGTTTTCTAAGGAACTGCCAGACTGACTTCCAGAGTGGCTGAACCATTATACAGTCCCACCAACAATGAATAAGAGTTCCAATTTCTCCACATCCCCTCCAGCATTTGTAGTTTCCTGTTTGTTTAATGGCAGCCATTCTAACCGGTGTTAGATGGTATCTCATTGTGGTCTTAATTTGCATCTCTCTAATAGCTAGTGAAGCTGAACATTTTTTCATGTGTTTCTTGGCCATTTGTATTTCCTCTTCAGAGAACTGTCTTTTCATATCTTTTGCCCATTTTATAATTGGGCTGTCTGTACTATTGTCATTGAGTTGTAGGATTTCTTTGTATATGCAAGATATCAGTCTTTTGTCAGATACATGGTTTCCAAAAATTTTTTCCCATTGAGTTGGCTGCCTCTTTACCTTTTGAGAAATTCCTTTGAGGTGCAGAAACTTCTAAGCTTGAGGAGTTCCCATTTATCTATTTTCTCTTTTGTTGCTTGTGCTTTGGGTGTAAAGTCTAGGAAGTGGCCGCCTAATACAAGGTCTTGAAGATGTTTTCCTACATTATATTCTAGGAGTTTTATGGTACTTTCTTTTATATTGAGATCTTTGGTCCATTTTGAGTTAATTTTTGTGTAGGGGGTGAGGTAGGGGTCCTCTTTCATTCTTTTGGATATGGATATCCAACTCTCCCAGCCCCATTTGTTGAAAAGACCATTATGGCTCAGTTCGGTGACTTTAGGGGCCTTATCAAAGATCAGTCGGCCATAGATCTGAGGGTCTATCTCTGAATTCTCAATTCGATTCCATTGATCTATATGTCTATCTTTGTGCCAGTACCATGCTGTTTTGGCAACTGTGGCTTTATAATAAGCTTCAAAGTCAGGGAGTGTAAGTCCTCCCACTTCGTTTTTCTTTTTTAGAGTGTCTTTAGCAATTCGAGGCATCTTCCCTTTCCAAATAAATTTGATAACTAGCTTTTCCAAGTCTGCAAAGTAGGTTGTTGGAATTTTGATTGGGATTGCATTGAATCTGTAGATGAGTTTGGGTAGAATTGACATCTTAATGACATTTAGCCTTCCTATCCATGAACATGGAATATTTTTCCATCTTGTAAGGTCCCCTTCTATTTCTTTTCGTAGAGTTATGTAGTTTTCTTTGTATAGGTCTTTTACATCTTTGGTTAAGTTTATTCCTAGGTACTTGATTTTTTTAGTTGCTATTGAAAATGGTATCTTTTTCTTGAGTGTCTCTTCAGTTTGTTCATTTCTAGCATATAGAAACATTACTGACTTATGTGCATTAATCTTGTATCCCGCTACTTTGCTAAATTTGTTTATTAGCTCTAGTAGGTGTATCGTTGATTTCTCAGGGTTTTCTAGATATAAGATCATATCATCTGCAAACAATGACAGTTTTACTTCTTCTTTTCCAATTTGGATGCCTTTTATTTCTTTGTCTTGCCGGATTGCCCTGGCTAGCACTTCCAGCACAATGTTGAATAACAGTGGTGACAGCGGGCATCCTTGTCTTGTTCCTGATCTTAGAGGGAAGGCTTTCAGTCTCTCACCATTGAGTACTATGCTGGCTGTGGGTTTTTCATATATGCTCTTTATCATGTTGAGGAAGTTTCCTTCAATTACTACCTTTTGAAGTGTTTTTATCAAAAAGGGATTTAACCATTTTTAAATTGGGTTATTTCTTTTCTCATTGTTGACTTTCAAGAGTTTTCTTTTTATATTTTAGATATAAGTCCTTTATCAGATATAGGTTTCTTTGTCTTTTCATTCTCTCTACAGCGTATTTTGCTGAGCAGAAGTTTTAAATTTTAGTAAAGTTATCTTACCAATTTCTGTCCAGAAACATTTTACAAATTTATACTCCCAGCATCTCTGTGTCAGTAGAGATGTCTGTTGTTTTCATATCTTCACTAATATTGGAATTATGAAACTCTATTTTTTGTCAAATACAATAGGTTTTTAATTTGCGTTTAAAAATTTATGAATAAGTTGGGGTGTCTTTTTATAGTATGTAATTGGCCATTTATTGTTCTTTTCTGAAATGTACATTTGCTTGCAATTGGTATTAGAAGCTGAACCCACCGATAAAACTTCTTCCACTTTGACTTTCACACACAACGTAATGATGAACACGATGTACACAGTGCTTTCCTCTACTGAAATGTGCTTAGCTTACAAGGAACTTGCCTGTCCTTCCATGAAAGGCTGCACATATGACTGTAACTGAGTACCACTTACTCTCCTCAGTGTAGAGCAGAAATAGTCACCCTGAGTGGTACATACATTTACAGTAAATGCACCCAATTTAAATGTTACCGTCATCAGCAAGAAACCTAATACGCAGCCCTTGGCTGGATTTCAAGCAATTGTGTGGGTCTGTGATGTCAGGAAGTCCCTGAGTGCTCATCAAGGGCTAAAGAAAGAGGAAAGCATCCTTGAAAAGCATCGCTCCCAGGAGGGGGTCTGCCTGGAATAGTACCGAATGTCTTAAATGGTGGCTAGAGTTCTGGTGGCTTCTGAGCAAGCTGCTTGAGGCTTTCTCCTGCTGATAAATTGGGCAGGGAGCAGTGTGGAAGTGTCTACACCAGCTTCCACAGCTGCCTGAAGAGCTGTGTGAAATGAATTCTCTGATTTTACCTTGAAATTCACAACTTTCATAGTTAACTTTTGTTTATTACCATTTCTCACTACAAGTATTACAAGTTTATTATTGGGGGGGGGGGGGGCACAGAGAACCAGGAAAGGAAGAGAAAAAAAAGCCAACTATAATCTCACCAACCACACATAATCATTGACATCTTCCAAAATGTTCCCATGCACATGTATTTATACATCTATGATTTATAAAAATGAGATTGCCCCAAAAACATCTTTAGTAATCTGTATATTTCCAGCACAATAAAGATATGGCTATATTATTATTATTGTCTGCCTAGTATTTGAATAGATATACCATAATGTATTTTCTTAATTCCCTATTGTTTACAAATTATTTCTAATTTTCTGTTATTAAAAAACCAAGGGAACTTGTTCCAGTTTGCTTATGCTGCCATTATGCAAAACACCAGAAAGGATTGGCTTTTATAAAGGGGGTTTATTTGGTTACAAAGTTATAGTCTTAAGGCCATTAAGTGTCCAAAGTGAGGCATCAACAATAGGGTACCTTCACTGGAGAATGGAGCCTGGAAAATCTCTGTTAGCTGGGAAGGCACATGGCTGGCGCCTGCTTGCTCCCAGGTTGCGTTTCAAAATGGCGTTCTCCAAAATGTCAGTGTCAGCTTTCAACGGCTGTCTTCAAGATGTCTCCGTAAGCTCCAGCAGCGAGCCACTTCTGACTGAGATGGTTTGTTTGACTCCAGTGATTAAATCAAGACCCACACTGAATGCATGGGGCCACGCCTCCATGGAAATAATCTAATCAACGGTATTACCCACAGATGGATGAGTCAAATCTCCATGGAAACAACCTAATCCAAAGATTTTGACCTAATCAACACTAATACCTCTGCCCCCACAAGACTGCATTAAGAAACACGGCATTTTGGGAGACATAATACTTCCAAACTGGCACAGAGTTTTAAAGCAAATACATTAGAAGATTGAATAAATTCTTGTTCTTTTTTGTTGGCTGGGCTCCTACTTTTATGGATTAGGAAACTGAGCCCCAGAAAGTAGCAGAGAGAGAACTAGTCAACATTTTCTATTATTTTTGCTCCTGCCTTCCTTCCTTTTCTTTTGAGAGTTAACTACTATAATTTTAAGTATTTTTATTTTTCTGATCATAAAAGTAATACATGGGGGAGGTAGGAGGAAGATGGCCGCTGGGTCGAGGTGAGGTGTTGGCAGTGGAAAGGGGTTCGGGCGCAGGGG
This sequence comes from Choloepus didactylus, assembly GCF_015220235.1. Taxonomy (NCBI): domain Eukaryota; kingdom Metazoa; phylum Chordata; class Mammalia; order Pilosa; family Megalonychidae; genus Choloepus; species Choloepus didactylus. Next base: position 12,804,495 of record NC_051319.1, read on the forward strand.
GCGTGGGAACGTGGAACAATGGCTCGTGCCAGCTGTCAGGGAGGATAAGAAGCCATCGAGCCGCGGCTGTGGGAGGGAGGGGAGAGCGCCCGGGCGACACGAGAGTATGACGGGGCTGTACGATTTGGTGTGGCGGGTGCTGCACGCGTTGCTTTACTTGCACCGCACGCTCACCTCCTGGCTTCGCGTTCGGTTCGGCACCTGGAACTGGATCTGGCGGCGCTGCTATCGCGCTGCCTCCGCCGCGGTCCTAGCGCCGCTTGGCTTCACGCTCCGCAAGCCCCCGGCAGCCGGCAGGAACCGCCGGCACTACCGGCACCCGGGTAGGGGGCCGGGCCCGGCCGCCGCCCACCCCCGGCTACGTTGGCGCGCTGACGGCAGTTCCCTGGAGAAGCTGCCGGTACATGTGGGCCTGGTAATCACCGAGGAGCAGGAGCCCAGCTTCTCGGACATCGCAAGCCTTGTGGTGTGGTGTATGGCCGTGGGCATCTCCTACATTAGCGTCTACGACCACCAAGGTATTTTCAAAAGAAATAATTCCAGATTGATGGATGAAATTTTAAAACAACAACAGGAACTTCTGGGTTTAGATTGTTCCAAATATTCACCAGAGTTTGCAAATAGTAATGACAAAGATGATCAAGTTTTAAATTGCCAACCCTCAGTGATATTACTGTCTCCAGAAGATGGAAAAGCAGATATTGTGAGAGCTGCTCAGGACTTTTGCCAGTTAGTAGCCCAGCAGCAAAAGAAATCCACAGATTTGGATGTAGATATGTTAAACAGTTTACTTAGTTCACATGGTTTCCCTGATCCTGATTTAGTATTGAAGTTTGGTCCCATGGACAGCACATTAGGCTTTCTTCCTTGGCACATCAGATTGACTGAGATTGTGTCTTTGCCTTCCCATTTAAACATCAGTTATGAGGACTTTTTCTCTGCCCTTCGTCAATATGCAACCTGTGAACAGCGTCTGGGAAAGTAGTGATCCCTGGTTGTGTGATTTGATTTCAGGCTTTTGGAGAAAAGGACCCAAATGACTCTGATGTTTACAAAGCACCTTTGAAACCCTGTACACACCCAGTTCATGATCCTCATAATTTATCAACAAACACAAAAAAGTGTCTTACTTGAGAGTGAGAGAGTGTGTGTGTGCACGTGCGCTTAATGCGCACGCCTATGTGCATGCTTATGCGTGTGTATGTATAGAAATAAACTTATATAAATGGGGGAAGTATTGGAGAAGGAAATACATAGACCTGTAGCTTTGAGCTAATGGGAGCAATGTTTTAGGTGTTGAAATTTCAAATTTAAAGGCTTCAGCCCCAACTACTTCCCTGTTTTTGTGGGGAGAAGTGGGGAGGTAATTAGAGCTGTTTGTTGTTGTTTTGGAGTGAGGGTAATAATTTTTGTTCAGTCTTTTCTAGTGACCAAACTTTACTTTTTAAGAAATATATTGACTCTATTAAATAGAAACATTCTGAGTTTGAGGAGTGTCCAGAGAAGTGGAGTTCTGTGCTGCTCACATGTTAAAAGTTTGCTCATCTTTGACAGAGGGAATGCTTATCTTCAGATGTCCGTCCATTTTCATCTCCTACTTCATTATAGTCAAATGATATGACTTGAGTGTGTTGTTGTGATGTTTATGCTCGGGGTTGTTAAAATCATTTAAAAAATAATTCTTACTACATTGAAATAACTTAAAAAATTTAAATATTGAATTTGGCAGTCAAGAAGAATGTTGGGGGGACCTGTGATCTTAAAAGTGGAAAATTCCCTAAAATGAGAAAGTTTTTATTTCTTTTTTTGTTCGGGGATAGTGTGCTAGATAGTACCCAAAGTTGGTTTAAAAAATGATTGCATTAACTTTTTATTTAAAAGAAAAATGAAGAAAAAAACATTTGCGGGAACTTACCAGTGAGTTCTTTTCCTCAAAAGTAACCTGTTCCACTTTGGAATTGCACATTAGGGCCGTGTTAATACTTAGGAATTTTACTCAGTAAATCCTGATGGTGACTGGCATAAAAGATCTTAAATAGGATTGAAGCTGTATAGGGAGTAAAATATTACCAAAAGTCTACAAAGATAATTTAATTTTACATGTTCTCTTTTATAACAGAGAATAATACAGTTTCTTTTATTTTTGAAACCAATAAATGATTTTTTGATAGGTGTTTAATATTTCTTCCCTCCTGATCCGTGAACAGAAACCATTCTTTATATTTGATGGCATGTTTTGAGAAAACGCTCTTATCAACAAGCATACAGTAGTTATCTAAATTTTACATTAAGAATGGAGTAGTTTAAATTTGAGGTCTCTGAAGTTTGCAAAATAGTAAAGAAGACTAGGTTTGGAAAGCATGGTCTGGAATTGCTTGTCAGATTCTGAAGAATAAATGTGTTTTCCCATAAATTATAAAACCCCATTTATGATTTTAAAGATACACTTGAAATAAAAATGATTAAACTAAAAAAAAAAAAAAAAAAAAAAAAAAAAAGTAATACATGGGTAATATAGCACTGGATATAGTAAAACCACAATATTCTTTAATTTTAGGCTTTAAGAGAAAATGGTCACAATAAACACACAGATTCAGGAATTATCAAGATTTTGTCATGTTTGCTTCCTCTGTCTCTTTCCTTTTAAAGCAAATCCTAGGCAGCGTGTCATTTTATCCCCGCATGTTCAAATATAACTGCATAAAATATGACATTTTCTTTTTTAAAAAAAAAACCACAATACCATCATTATACCTAATAACTTAATATTACTTCCATGGTATTATTTAATACTCAGTTCACAATCAAATTTTCACGACTGTCTCAAAAAAACTCTTCTTGCATTTGGTTTGTTTGATCAGGAACCAAACAATGTCCACAAATTACATTTGGTTGTTAAATCTTTTAAGTCTACTTTAATCCTCAGCAGTCCCCTCTCATTTTTTCTTCCTGTGCATGGTGCAGATATCAGGTTTGTAGTTCTGTGGAATGCCATGTATTCTGGATTTGTCTATTTGTTTCCTTGTAATTTCATTTCGTTCATTCTCTACTACCCACATTTCCGTGTGATAAAGGTGAACACTAGAGTCTTGATTAGAGTCAAGTTCACCTCTTTTAAGAGTACTTCACAGATTCAGACAGAGAGAGAAAGCCATGGGAAGGAGCTGGAAGTCAAGGGAACCAGGAGGAGAAAAGGAGAAAACATTGCCATGTGACAGAAAGGCCAAAGACCAAGGATCGCCAGCCCAGAATACCAGAGTCTCCAGGGAGAAAATATCGCCTTGCTAACAGCTTGATTTCAGACTTCTTCTAGCCTCAAAACTGTGAGCCAATAAATTCCCATTGATTAAGACAACCCATTGTACAGTATTTGTTTTAGCAGCCAGGAAACTAAAACAGGATGAGATGGGGAACTGCATCTAGAAGCTACTAACTTTTATAATCTTCATTTAAAATATTAGTAGAACTGCTGCACTTTGTAATATATTTTAAAAATATAACCAAATGATGCTGTTCCACTATTTCAAAGGAGCCATTACCCAATAATTAGGGGAAGAAATGAGTAAAGCTCACAATTCTGGGATACCATGTTTTCTATTGGATTTTTACAGTAAAGCAAACTTATCTAGATCACTACTTCTTCATTCAATAGCCACAGGCAAAAATGATGCGATTTGCTGCATACCCTATGAAATGCTTATTAATTGAGTTTCTAACAAATATTTTTGATCTCATAAAGTAAATGTTTATTTATGCATCTATAAAACAGAAAAAAAGAGTACTTCACAGGTGGTTCTGTGTAATCTATATTGCAATAGGAGCTATACAATGCCTGATCGCCCACCTCTAAAGTAGAGTGGACCCCCTGTTGTGCCATCCAGATGGAGAGGGATATACAAAGACAAATGCAAAATACTTACTCTCCTACCCATGGAGGTTCCTCTTCCAGTTCTGTGTCACCCTCAGGGCTGCAGGACCAGACTTTGCTTTGAGATGGGGAGGTTTCTTCATCCAGTCCACAACACTGCCAGAACTCTTCACAGGCAAGCTATTTCATACAGCCTTGCTATTCAAAGTATGGTGGATCAGAAGTATCAACATCACCTGAAAGCTTGTTGGAAATGCAGGAACTCTCATCCCCAATTATTGAATCAGAACCTGCATTTCAGCAAGATTCTCCAGGTGATTAGTATGCACTTTAAAATTTGAGAAGCTCTGTCTATAGGACCCCAGAGAAGTTAGGTCTCGATTAGAGGGTTGGGGATAGTTGTATTAGTGTTATTTGCTGTGTAACAAATTACCCCGAAACTGAGTGGCTTAAAAAATAAAAGTTTATGATCTTGCATATTTTCTGAAGGTCAGAAATCCCAGAAGTGGCCTAGTATAGTGGTTCTGGCTCAAGGGCTCTCAGGAAATTGCTGCCAATCTGTTGACAAGAGCTGCTGCCTTTGAAGGCTTGAGGGGCCAGACTTCTAAGATAATTCATGTGGTTGTTGGTAGAAGACCAACAAGGGGTTCACCATAGGGTCTCTCGTTACATGAGGTTACACAAGAGTGAGTGGTTAAAGAGAAGAAGAATGAGAGAGAGAAAAACATTAGTGCTTTTTATAACCTAATCTCAGGAGTGAAATGCCATCACTTCTACCATTTTCTACCGATCACACCAACCCTGGTACAATGTGGAAGGAGCTTATATACAAGGGTGTGAACACCAGGAGGTGGGGTTATTGGACGCCATCTTGTAGGCTCGCTATCATAGTTGTAACCAGGGAGGCCCTAAGAAAGTGGTGTTTGTATCCCTGGAGGTCCTTCCTGATGTTGTTCTGGGTGAGTTGTAATCTAAAGCCAAGCCCCTCATTCTGGTCTATGAAACCCTCAGGATCTGACCCTTACTTGTCTCTCTACCTTCAGCTCACACCGTGTTCCCTCAAGCTCTAACCCACTGTCCCCTTTCTGGAGTTCAAATATGCAGTCCAGGATGCTAAGCTTCTGTTCTTCCCTCTGCCCAAGGAGCACATGGTGGCTCCTTCTCATCTCCATTCATGTTACCTCCTCAGAGACGCCGTTCCTGGCCTTTCATCTAAGGGACTGTCCCCCACTCACTCTTTGTCATATCTCCTTGTTTTATCTTCATAGCACTTCTAGTTTGGGTAATTACCTGGTTCATATATTTGATCATTATGTGTCCACTCCCACCAGGCTTTGAGCTCCTGGAGAGCAAACAGGAGCCTTCCTTGCTTTCTGCTGTTTCTCCAGCATCTAGAACAATGACTGGGAAGTAGTAAATGCTCAAAAATTAGTCACTGGATGCATGAGTGAACAGTGAAAAGTTCCCAGTGTTGAAAGGTAAAACTGACCCATTCTCTTTACATTTAAATTCCTTCCTACCAACAAGACAGGCTTCCATCCCACTTAGACATAACCAGTCTGTGTTGCAGAATCATTTATTCCCAGAGAAAAACTGTCAGGATACTGTAAAAGAAAACCCAAAGAGCATTTCAGTGAAGGGAGAAATAAGGCAAGGATTTGACTTTCAACCAATGAAATGGCTGGTGTAGGAAAGGGGCAAGAAAACCAACATTCATTAAGGTCTATGCCTTGTGCCCATGTTTTACCCACGACATGACACTAAGTCTTCTCAATGAGCCTACGTGGTAAGAATTAGTATCCCCATTATAGAGATAAGAACACTGAGGCTCAATGAAGGATCGTGAAGCTAATATGTGAAGCCAGGGTTCAAGCTCAGGTCCAGCTGACTCCGAGCCCACATGTGTGTGTCTTTTTCCCATTCCAAACCCCTGGCTTCTCTGCTCAGAGGACGTGGGTGTGCTGAAATTGCACAGGTTTTTAAAAGACCCAAGAGAACTGGAGTGAGGAACACCTCCCCTGTTCTAGCCATCTATATTGATTTCAAACATCCTTTAGAAGCACCTGAGTCTAAGCTGCCTCCTCTGTTTTGAAACATAGGGATTAATTTACTGTCATTTTTACACAATAGAGGCCACTATAAATGATAGCTTTTTTGTCCTCCAACTGCAAAATAAACACAGACTATAACTGGACCATCAATAATCTCCCCAGAGCAGAGGAGGTAAGCATTTAAGCTGCAAAAAGATGCCTGAAATTTTAGAATTTGCTTCTCAAGTAATCTTTTACTTGGCAGAATTAAACGTAAGTGTTGTACTTGTAGCTTCAGAGCCCATTTTGAAAATGAGATAATGCATCTTCAGGGTAAAAGAGAGAGAATCCTTTGTCCCTCCTGATGTATTTTACATAATGATAAAAAAAAAAAGCCTATGTGAAGAAGGGGTAAGCCAGGAGGAGGGAGCTCTTGAAGTTTCTGCTTTCTTTCCACATTATGGTACAGAAAGTAGCAAACTGTCAAAGCCACACTCAGCTTCCATTTCCTCTTTCAAAAAATGATAGATTAGTTGAAGGCAGAAGCAGCTCAGACTCAGTAAAAAAACAAGAGCTCTATTCATATAAGTGGACTCATATAATCCTCTGCAAAATCTCAGTGTCACTTACTGGGTTAGAAGTTGACTAGTTGGCTGGCTCTTGTGATACCTTCATGCTTGGAGTCTGAGCCACAGTAAGAGAAATTTAACAATCAACCTTGTTGATGGATACAGCACAGAGAAAATTACAGGGCCTCAAATGTGAAATGAAAGCTCCTAGTTTAACAATGCTCCCATGCATGGAAAAACACAGAATTTTCATTTTTGAGTTATAGAATCATTCCCAGATTTACAAATGACAGGGATTAGCATGAAGACGATACATGTATTGTCCTTTTTTTTCTTTTCTTTCTTTTTTTTTTTTTTTTTTTTGCTGAAATTAGTTTACTAGTGAGTCTCTGACATGAGTGTGTGTATGTGTGTGTGTCCACTTCCCCTGGAAACCCCCTTACCATCTCAGGGAAAGAGATTCCAACCCTGCCCACTAAAGAAAGGAAGTTCAATTAATAGGGGCTACCAAAAACAGGTAACAGGAAAGGAGCTAGGCATGTATGCAATAGATAGATGTGTAGACCTTCATGAGAAGAGGTAAACGTTAATAAAACATCTTGTGCATCAAATAAGATGCTGCTGACACCAGCTGCTGGTCTGTTTTTCCTATAACATGGAAGGTGCTTGCAGTCAAAATGCTTTCTATCCCCATTCAGAATACTGTTTCATCTTTAAAAAATCTTAAAGCTGGAAAAGACCCCAGGGAGCTCCGAATCCAGTGTTTCCTAAATTCTCCGGACAGGCAGAGTCACCTGTGATGCTTGTTAAATATAGATTCCCCAAGAAATGGCTGGGTCTGTCTAAGTAACAGGACCCCTGCTCGAGTCTCCTGCTTGGGCAGGTCTGGTAACATGACTACTGTGAGCCTGCATTTTACAAATGAGGAAACTGAGATACATAGAAGTGACACAAGGTCCTCTGGGGCACAGCAGAGCTGGACTGAACTCAGGCTGAAGCACCTCAGAACCCAATCTAATTTAATGGCCGTGGTGAATAGCAGACGTCTACAATGGGGCTTCAGGGCCACAGAGCCCGAGCTTTGGTTGCTTAGGGCAGGAGGCGATTTGGACCAACCCCCACTCTTCAATCTGCAGCAGGAAATTCTTTACCGAACTCCCAAGTGATGCCCACTTCCGCTTTACGTTCTGTTCATAACTCTATTTAATACCATGGAGTTCTGTTCTATCGAGCGCTGGGTCTGACTCACCTGAGGAATCCAGGGAGAGGAAGAATGTTTGTGGTCCCATAATACACATTTCGGAGATGGTTTATGGTTTTCTCCTGGTAGAGATATTTTAAAAATTTAGCCTGGAAGCCTCTGTGGAAACTGGCACCTAAATTAACTCAGGAGCAGCCCAGAAGATCTAGGGTGGGGTCTGCAAAGTTGAGCTTCCTCGCCTGAAGTGTTGGAGGCAGCAGAGTTTGGAGGAGGTCTGTACACTAATAGAAACTACAAAGAAAGCAAAGGGAGTCTGATCTAGACTTAATGGGGCCTCTTTAGCTCCTCTGAATGAATCTTTGTAATCTGTCATGGAGAAATAGTTGTAGATTGAGTTCTGTTAATGTGTTTTCTGCCCACAATTTTTTTTTTAAATACAAACCTATGGTTTCTGCATTTATCCTAAATAGAGTCATGAAAAAAAAAATCCCCAATCTTACAAAACTCAACTGAAGTTAACTATTTAATTTTTGCACATAAGTTTATGCCAGTTAAGGTTTGGGGATGGGGTCAAGAGCTTGTTCTGAAGTTAAAGAGGGTTTTAAAACATCTGGGTTTAAAACTTATGGACTCATTAGTAGCAAGTGAAGAGAAAAAACGAATAGAGACAATCAATCCTCTGAGTTACCGAATACTTACGCTTCAGGCAGGAACAATGTCATCTTGTGAGGAGTGATTTGAGGGCTGGAAAGCTCTCCTAAAACACACTCAGACAAACAGACAAATTCAGACAAAGTTATTTGTTCTCTTTATGGTGAACACTCCTAACCCTTCCTTTGCAGTTCAGCTATCTCCTGAGAGAGGGAACGAAGCCTTCAGCAACTTATGTGAACTGGTTTACATCAGGCTTAGTTTCTCTGGACAGAGAAAGAGTGGAGATGCAAGTAGCATTTGGTGAATCCTATTTTGTGCCTGGCAGTGTTATAAAGCTTTTTGCACATTATCACAGTTAATCCTACCAATAACTCAGCAAAGTAGGCAAGATCATCTCCATTTTTTTTCATGAGGAAACCCAGGCACAGAGAGGTGAATACTTTCCCTGAAGTTGCAGAAAATGGAGCTGTTCTCACTTCCCAGCCCCCTTGTGTAGTTGAAACTTGGCAGGGATGGAGGGGTGCTGCGGAAACGACCGGATGGGTGAGAATCAGGCGGCCAGAGTTAGGGGAGCCCAATGACCAGAGGTCAGGTGCAGTCTCCAGAACCGGTGAGGTCGCTTTCAGGAAATAAAGTTCCTCTTTTTTTTGTACACCAAAGTCATAGTGTGTAAAATTTGACTCCAGTATGTACACAGACTCACACACACACACATGCACACACACACAAAGAGAGACACAGAGGAAAAGAATAGGATTGGAGTCTATAGCAATAGTTATTTCTGGATGATGAAATTATGAGTTGTTTTTAAATCTTTTTTCATTCATCTTTAGTGTTCGATTTTTCTAAAATGAGCCTGTTTATTGTGTATATACATTTATAATCCATACCAAAAATCTTCCCAATACATCTTTTCACAAGCTGTCAGTAGTTTTTTCAGTGGTCATTTGTGCTGTGTCTACAGATTTCAAAACAATAGGTTGTAAATTCAAGCATTTAATGTTCATTCTTGATTTTTTATGTGTTTTCTTTCTACCAAATTGACATGAAGTTTGTTATTTTTATTCATTTGGTTTTTGCACAGGATTGACTAGTTGGTTTGAAATCCGACAGGCATGAGCTAAGTAATATAATTTGGGTATGTTGGAAAATAAGTATTTTTCTGCACTTTTCCTAGGCTTTCACACAATATTAGCTTTTTTATGACCTTATTGTGACAAGACAGAGACCATTTATAAACTCTAGTAGGAAAAATGAAGCCCTGCTGAGGTGCCCACCTTTCCCCAACCCACAGATGAATGAATTCATCATTACCCTTTTCAAAGAAAAGTCATCTATTTATTCATCAACAGTTTAAAAAGAAAACCTAAATGAAGCTAGATTATTTATTTTTTGCTGGGGAGCTTTGGGAATAAAAGCTTTAAAAAACAGGAAATGATAAGCTTTTAATGATTCTTTATAATATTTAAAACCTAAACAAAGTAGCTTAGTACCAGTGGGAGCTAAAACTAATTAGAAATCAAAATTGTATTTACTTCATCTAAGCTAAAATAAATCCAAGGGAAAAGAAAAAAGGTGCTTTTGCAATTAAATTTAATCATGTGTAATAATCTTAGTTCTTGACATTTGCAACCGAGGGAGTTTTTTTTCTAAAGAATGTTTAAGGATTTTTTTTTTTTTTTTGTAAGAGTTAACAATTTGCTAAGTTTTGTGTAGAATGGAGATGATTTAAAGGACAAGGAGAGAGGCAAGGGCATCAGGATTGATAAGCGAAGTGAGATGAAAGCAGTTGCTGAGGCTTCAGGAAGGGTGAGCTCAAACATCTCTGTCCGTGGAATGACTCAGAGCCTCAGAGAATCCAGGCAAGGAACCTGACGTCAGGCCGGGTCCCTGGGGCAAGGCTTTCCCTCTCCAGTTCTGGTGCGTTGCTGGGTGGAGCTCTCCCCACACTCAAGGGACAGTATGGAGAGGAGAATGTTGTCCTAGTGGTGCGTCTCCTCCAGCAGGGGCAGGGAGAGAATTCTATGGAGCAAGCTGACCCCTTCTAGAAATAGTCCTAGAATTGTGGGGTCACCAGTGAACAGTCTGAACATACCTCAGAGAACTGAAAAGTCTCTGACTTGATGAAGACTCTGCCTGATCTGACGAGCCTTGGTATGTAACCACTCACCCTCTCAGAGCACTCTGTGAGATGTTGCTGTGTACAGGAAAGAGCTGCCGCCTTTTACTCAGGTGGTAACTACCGTCTACTGAACATTTGCCACACGCCAGGCCCAGTATTAAGTACTTTTCACATTTTATCTCACTCATTATTCACAGCAAACCTTAGGCAACAGGAATTATTGTCCCCATTTTATGGACAAGGAAACTGAGACTTATGTTAAATAACTTGCCCAGGGCCATTGCTCAGAGCCATCGAGTGAATAAACAACAGAGGAAGAACTCAAATCCAGGGATGTCACACTCCAAAGCTCATGCTCTTAATAGGGTTTCTCCACATGAAGACCACAAACCACCACATCATAATCACCTTGAAGAATGAAAACCACAATGAGATACCATTTCATACCCACTAGAATGACCGCTATTTAGAAAACAGAAAACAAGTGCTGGAGGGGATGCAGAGAAATAGGGACAGTCATTTATTGCTCGTGGCAATGTAAAATGGTGCAGCTGCTGTGGAAGACAATTTGGCGGTTCCTCAGAAGGCTAAGTATAGAACTACCATATGACCCGGCAATCCCACTACTAGGTATATACCCAAAATATTGAAAGCAGAGACTTTGTACACCGATATTCATGGCAGCATTAGTCACAGTTGCCAAAAGACAGAAGCAACACAAGTGTCCATCCCCTGATGAATGGCCTCATGACTTAATCCTTTGTGGCCTCATGACTTAATCCTTTTATGAAGTGAAAAGATAAATGTGGTATATATATGCATTGGATTGTCATTCAGCCATAAAAATGAATGAAGTCCTGATACATGTGACAATGTAGACGAACTGGAAGACATCATGTTGAGTGAAATAAGCCAGACATAAAAGGACAAATATTGTATGATCTCATTGATTTGAAATAATTAAAATAAGAAGACTCATAGAGTCAGAATCTAGAATATAGGTTACCAGGGGACAGGGTAGGGATAGGGAATGGGAAGTTGAGGCTTAAAATATACAGGGTTCCCATTTAGAATGATGGAAATACTTTGGTAATGGATGGTAGTGATGGTAGCACAAAGTTGTGATCATAAATTACAGTGCTGAAACATATATCTGAATTTGATTAAAAGGGGAAATCTCAGGTTGTATATATGGTAACAATAAAATTTTTAAAAATCCATGAAACTACATTACACAGTGAACCCTAAGGTAAACCATGGACTATAGATAGCACAATTACAAAAATGTGCTATTATCAAGTATAACAAATGTTGCCCACCAATGCAAGGTGTTAATAATAGGGTGGTATATGGGAATCCTGAATTTTATGCATGATTGCTCCATAAACCCAAAACTTCTCTAATAAAGAAAAAAAAAAAAAAATCACCTTGCAGTGCTTCAAAAATATAGATTCCTGGGCTCCACTCCAGTCCTTTTAAATGATAATGAATGAGTGCTAATCTTTGCATTGTTAATTCTTATGCAAAACTGAAGTATTCAAATCACTTCATTCTTCCCTACTGAAAATGCAACTGAGAAAAGATGGTGCCAGAGAAAATGAAGGCATAATAGCAAATTCAGGGGTCAGTGATCTCACTGACAAGGAGAAATAAGTCAACAAGACTCCAGGAGTTGTCAAAGCCTATATATTCTGTTGGGCTCCCCCAAGTCTGTCAACCCCTTATCTCCTTTGTGGCCTCATGACTTAATCCTTTTATGAAGTGAAAAGATAAATGTGCCATATTTTTCATTTCCATTTTTATGGTTCATGCCAACTTGTGTTATTTATGAAAAACAAACTAGCTTATTGCTCATGCTGCCAAAAGATAGCATCCCAGTGTGCAGTATGAGAAAGAAAGATAGGAATGGTGAGTTGGGATGTTGGCAGACCAATACACAATGTGGCCAAATGACATGTTGTATTTAGTGTTGGACTGAAGACTCACCTTCAGGAAGACTTTCACCTTGAAATCTGGGGGTGTGTGGAACAGATGTTTTAATTTACCTAGGATGATTTGCATAATCAATTTAACATATGGTTTATCAAACCTGCCAAAGAGCAGGTGACAATATGGAATTAATATGATTACTAATTTGACACATCATTGAGATTAATTTGACCTTTCTTGATCTCAGAATACCCAGAGGTCTTTACAGACAGGAATAGTGTGCCATGAGATGCTGTATGTAGCAATCTAAAATCTACTATCTCAGCCTCATAAATGAAGCCACTATTTTGCCCAGTCTGGCCTCATATTACTACTCCTTTCTTTCAGACTCTCTTCTAAATCAAAAAGGCAACAATGAGTAAATATTGGGGAAGATATTATATTCCGTGTTCATGATTTTACGAAAGGTAATTGATATATCCCTCCTCTTATACTGTATTCAGTACTGCCTTCTCCATGATATATTGATTTATCCTTGACTTAAGGCTCAAAGAGAATTCACATTTGAGAACCTATGGGCTTCTCCACAATTTTAGCTTTAAGGCTACAAACCAATCTGAGAAACAAAATAAGGGATTTTAAAATTATGCATCAGTTTGATTGCAATAGTAAATTATTGGAAGTAATAGGAATGTCTACCATCAGGGGATTGGTTAAATAAAATGACAAATCATGCCAATGAACTATACAACCATTTAAATGATGTGTGGAAAGTATATTTGGTGACACAAAAACATATGACATGAAGAAAGCAGATTGTAAACTAGTATGTTTACCAGTTAATAGTAAAATTATAAAAATGTGCTTCCATCAGTTGCTACAAATTTACCACACCAATTCAAGGTGTTAATAAGAGGGCATTATATGGGAAACCCGTATCTGAAGAAAACTGAAAAAAAAAAAAAAAAGTATGTGCATATAATCTAATTTTTGTATATACCTCTCTGGGAGATAAATACCAAAATATTATACATGGTAGAATTAAGGATGTCTTGTGGTTTTTACTTTTTCTTCATCTATATTTTTAAAATTTAAATCTTTAAAAACGTTAACATGAATTTTTTGCATAATAGAGAAAAACCATATAATTTAGTGAAATGAGGATGGCAGATTGAATCTGGAATCCAATTCCACTCTGTCCCAAACTCCATTAAAGGCCCCATAAATGCTTTTTAAGAGAGCAAGAGAGAGAGAGAGAGAGAGAGAGAGAGAATCATGGAGGAGACAAAACTACATTTTGGAAACTGCTATGAGAGCAGAAACTGGTTTGGTAGCTAGAGAAAGCCTGATCCCAAGGCAGCAGCAGGGAAGCCTACAAACCAATCTGCTTAAACTTCAGGCTCTTCACAGGAATTGTCACTGGAACTGAGGGTGAGGGAGGGCAGGGTAAAAGCTGTCGAGAAGCTTCTAGATCTCAAGATAGAATTTCCATTCCTCAGTACTTGAGACTGTCTTCCCCCACCCCCACAGAAGTTTAGAAGTTATTATGGAGAGCTTTCTGTACCGTGGGACACCAGACACATCTGAAAGTCTGAGCTCCATACCAAAAACAGAAGGAACACGTGACCTTATGTTCACCAAATTCTGAATGCGGAGATCCTTCTGGACTTTTCTGTTCACACAGCAATGAGAACACCAGCAGCCAGGCTTTTACCCTGACAAATAAGACGTTGAAAAAGGCTGAATTTTCTTTACAGGCTGAATTTGTGCTTCCTCCTCAATGTTTCAACATTAAACAAAATATCATTTAGGGATACCTATATCGGTGACATAATCACAAGGAGAAAATGGGAGTTGATACTCTTCCTCCCTGTGAAGAGGAGGCAGGGGGATGTAATTGAGGTAGAACCCCAGTAGTGTTCTAGCTCTTAACCAGAGTGGTAGGAACACGGATGTGGACACATTGCATTATTCTTACTCAAGCTGTACATGTCCATTCTGTATACTTCTTCCTGTTATTACATTGCCTATTTTATTCTATTAAATATTTCACAATTCAAAAAAGTTGGTTAGTTTGGATGAAGACTAGGAGAAGGCAACCCAAGACCTCTTCCTTCCCTGTGTATTTTTCCTCCCTTTCTTCTTTTCATTTCTATTCTGTTTCCCCTGTTCTCTCATTCCTTCTTTCTTTTTCCATTTTCCTCGTATTCTTCCTTTGATCTCTCGGTCATACCCTAATAGTTTTCCTAAAGGAACAAAAGTTTGCTAGTATCTGAAGGTTTTAAAGGGTCTCACACATTTATTTTCCATAGGATTTTCCCCCAATATTCTTTATTGAGGAATAATTTGTGTGTGATGAAATATACAGATCTTAATGTACCATTTGATGAGTTTTGACAAATGATATACACCCATGTAACCAACATCCCAATCAAGATATAAAACATTTCCATGTCCCCCAAAAGTTTCCTTGTGCCCAGTGAGCCCTCCATCCCTATAGGCAAACACTGAGCTGATTTCTCACACCATAAATTAGTTTTGCCTGTTCTAGGACTTCATCACATTGGAATCATGCAGCATTTACTCCTTTTGTGTCTGGCTTTTCTTACTCAACATAATGCTTTTTAGATTCATCCATGTTGATGCATGATCAGTAGTCTTTTTCTTTTTTATTGCTGAATAGTTTTTCATTATGTAAATATATCACAATTTGTTTGCCTCTTTCATTTTTCTTAATGGTGTTGTCAGTCTTTTTAATTTCAGCCCTTTCAGTGGATATGAAGTGGTATCTAATTGTGGTTTTAATTTGCATTTTCTAATGACTAATGTTGAACATCTTTGCATGTAATTATTAGCCATTTATATATTTTCTTTTGTGAGGTGTTTATTCAAGTCATTTGCCTATCTTTAAATGGAGTTCTTTTTCTTATTGATATGTCAGCTGTATGAATTACCAATATCTTTTTCCATTCTGTGGCTTGTCTTTTCATTTTCTTAATGGTGTCTTTTGATGAGAAGAAATGTTTCATTTTGATAAAGTTCAATTTGTCAGTTTTTTTTTTCTTTTATGGTTAATGCTTTTTATATCCTAAGAAATCTTTGCCCATTCTAAAGTTAAAATGTCTCCTTCTATACACTTTATAGTTTTAGCTTTTATGTTTAGGTCTGGGATCCATCTTAAATTAATTTCTGTGTATAGTGTAAGGAATGGGAAAAGATTTTATTAATTTTCTCTATACAGATATCTAGCTGTTCTAGCACACTATGTTTTTAAACTGATAGAATGTGCCTCTTATCTCTTTCTCTGCTCATCAAACAAAAAAGTATTCTAAATCTAAACCTGAAATCTTGGTATATGCAAGCCTGTCTCCCACATTCCACTGCTTCCCTGAGACACATCCAATAACTTTAAGTGCCAATTATTATGTCTTCAAGAAAATTACAAATGATTGGCTTCTTTAGAATCCTATATTTCTGACTTAGAGAGAAAAAAGACTGTGTAAGGAAAATAATTTTGGCACCATTTGTCTTTGACTCTGCCCTTCCAATGTTTATGATGTAAACAAAATCAACTGCTAAGTTTGGTGCTACAAATATATATATAAGATAAATAAGGGTGAAGTGATATGAAATAAAATTGGGGTTTAACTCTCTTTTTCCAGTATTTTCAAAGTTCGTATATGTCTGATCCTTTTTAAAATCAAGTTTACCTAAAATCAAGGAAAAGGGAAAGTATCAAAAAAGGCAGAGAGGTGAAGAAGCAATGAAAGCAATCAGTAGATGTAAAATTAGGGATGTTTCTGCAGCATCATGGAGGTGGAAGCCAGAGTAGAGAGGCTGAGGGGGAAAAAGGGCAAAACTAAAGATATGAATGGAATTGAGACAATTTTTAAGAGATGATAGGGAAGGCCTAAGTAATTTTAGAGATGAAAACTTCCTTGGATCTTTCATGCAAATGTCAAATAGAGATTTACTTTTTTTTTTTTAGATTTTATTTTTAGAACAGTTTTAGTTTTACAGAAAAATTGAGCAAATAGTACAGAGTCTCCATATACCCCACACACTGTTTCCCCTACTCTAACATCTTATATTACTATAGTACATTGTTTAAAATTAATAAATCAATATTCATACACTATTATTATTAATGAAAGTCCATCATTTATTCAGATTTCCTTAGTATTTTCTTTCCCCAATGTCTTTTTTCTCTTCCAAGATCCCGTCCAGGATACCATATTACATTTAGTTGTCATCTCCTTAAGCTCCTGTTGGCTGAGACAGTTTCTTAGAGTTTCCTCATTTTTTGATGACCTTGAGAATTTTGAGGTGTACTGGCTAAGTATATTATAGGATGCCCCTTAATGGAAATTTCTGATGTTTTTCTCGTGATTAGACTGGGGTCATAGGTTTTGGGGAAAAAGTACATATTCATTGCATCATATCTATCAACATGATTTATGACTTGCGTGCAAATCATGCACAAGGGTACATGTCTATCAACATGATTTATGACTGTTGATGTTGACCTTGATCTCCTTGCTGAGGTGATGTTTGTCAGGCTTCTCCACTTTAAAGTTACTCTAGTTTCCCCCTTCCATACTGTACTCTTTGGAAGGAAGTCACTACGCACAACCCACACCTAAAGAGTGAGGAGTTATGCCCCCCTCCTTGAGGGCAGAGTGTCTACATAAATTATTTGGAATTATGCTGCAAAGGAGAGTTGTCTCTTCTCCCCCACTTTTTAATTTATTCAATCTTTTTTTTATGTAAGTATGGATTCATGGTTATTTATTTTATATTTTAATCCAATATTTGTTTGTTGCTCAAAATGTCCAGTTTTTGCCATTGAAAGCTCTTTCAGTTGGCTCTGGATGTTTACTTTTTAACCCTAAAGTTGTTTACTGTTCAGTTTTTATGCCATGAGATTTAAAAACATTAACAGGACCTACAATATAACTATTACATTGGCTAAAAACTGATTTCTTCAATATTGGATAGCCCACCTCCCTTTAAATTAGAGAAATCTTGCTCTGTTTGCACAATAGTAATGATTAAAAATGTAGAAATGTCAACATTTAAAAGGCCATAGTGTTTACTGATCTTTCATGTGTAACTTCAACAACCAGCTGGTGAGAGCATTTTGGTTTCAGGGTTGAGGCACTGGGTTTGGCCTCTCCAGGGCTGGTTAGTAGCTGTCTGTCCTCCAGTCACTCACTACACTCCACAAGCCAAACCTGCCACCAACCAGCTCGTTTCTACTGATGCTGACTCAGTCTAGAAGAAGCTATCTGGCCACAAGACCACATATCACAGATAGTGATTCAGCTCAAGGTCTTAAAGCCCCAGAGAATACAAAAGAGTAGAAATGGAAAGAGCCTGTATAGTTATATATTCCTGAATATCTCACCACTCCAAAACTTAGTGGCTTAAACCAAGAACAGTCGTTTTTTATTTCTCACGGTTCCTGTGGGTTGGAAAGTGCTCGACGGGGTTGTCCTGGTGTGGAGTCACTCAGGGCTGCAGTCAGATGGTAGCTGGAGCTGAAGTTATCTTAAGGACTTCTTCACTCATATTTCTGGACTGAAGCTGGGATGATCCAAAAAGATCTGGAGACGGAAACAGCTGGGGTTCTCCAGGCTTGTCTCTTTATCTCTAGGTGATCTCTCCACATAGTCTCTCCAGCATGGTGATTTCATGGTAGCTGTACTTCTTACACTGTGGCTCAGGGCACAAAGGCACTTGTCCCTAGGAGAGAGAGAGAACTTCAGGCAGAAGCTGTATTGCCTTTTTCTAAATCAGCATCAGAAGTCACACTGTGCCACCTTACCACTTCACCAAGATTGGCCCATATTCTAGAGAAAGACATGGACCCCACTTTTCTGTGGGAAGAATGTTAAAGGATTTGTTAGACAAGTTTTAAAAACACTGCAGGAATATCATTAGCCATCAGGGAATGCAAATCAAAACCACAATGAGATACCACTACACACCCACTAGAATGGCTATTATTTAAAAAACAAACAAACAAACAAAAAATAAACAACAACAAAAAGAAAATAACAAATGTTGGCAGGTATGTGGAGAAATTGGGACTCTCACATATTGCTGGTAGGAATGTAAATGGCATAGCCACTGTGGGAAACAGTTGGGCGTTTCCTCAGAAAATTAAACATAGAATTACTGTATTATCTCCAATTCCACTTTTAGGTATGTACCCAAAAGAATTGAAAGCAGAGACTTGGACCAATATCTGTACACCAATATTCATAGCAGCATTATTCACAATTACCAAAAGATGGAAACAACCCAAATGTCCATCAACAGATGAATGGATAAACAAAATGTGGTCTATAAATACAACGGACTATTTTCATCCATAAGGAAGGAAGTACTGATACATGCTACAAAACGGATGAAACTTGAAAACATACCAAGTGAAAGAAGTCAGACACAAAGGGACAAATATTGTATGATTCCACTTACATGAAACATCTAGAATAAGCATATTCAGAGACAGAAAGATTAGAGGTTGCCAGGAGCTGAATGGAGGGGAATTGGGGAGTTATTGTTCAAAGGGTAGAATTTTTGTTTTACTAATGGAAGCTGGTGATGGTAGCACATCATTGTAAATGTAATTCATGGTACTGAATTGTACACTTAAAATGGCTAAAATGGCAGATTTTAAAAATTACATTATTAAACAGCACTGCAGGACCTTTCAGATCCAGTAGCCCACCACCCGGGCTGGGCTGGATGTCTTCTATTTGCCCTCCCCTTCCCCTGTCACCCTTCTCTAGCCTGTCCTGTGGCCTGGGAGGCTGAATAAGCATTCTTCGCTGCTGTTAGTGCTGAGATTCTACACGTTCCCTTGCGGTTTCCCTGCACGATGCCTTCCTAACAGTCCTCTTACGAACTTTCCTTTCAGAACGCCATCTGTTTCCTGCTGTGATCCTGAGAGTTACACCCACCTCCCTCATCTTAGAGGCAAGCTCCAGGTCTTAGGACACTTACTAATCCAGGGCCCTTTTGTTTCCACTCTCTTAGTTAACACCCACGGAAACCAGAATGTAACCCCTGAAATTCCTGATTGCTACTTTGGGGTGTTGCCTGCATGCTACCTCCACCATCCTGTGCCAAGCCATAGGGGAGCCTGTGGGGAAAGGAAAAATCACTAATATTGAACCTGTCTTTGTTTAAAATTTAGTATTTTGTTTATGGTGGATTTTTTGTGTTAATTTTCATTTTATAATATATTGCATTACCCTACTATTTAGTTTGATTACTAAGTTTTTTGGCACCCCCTTAACCTTTGCGCCCCATCCTAGCCCCGACCCTGGTCCACACCCCAGCTTGCCCCTTATCACACTCTCAAGCTGGCTGCGATTTTATAGAGCTGACCCCAGGAACTATTTTAGCATCTCCTCTCTCCCTTTTCTTTCCTGAAATTAAACCATTCAATTCTCATTGCTCAGCTGGCGTCCCGTCTTTGAATATTGCCAGTTAACATTTTAGTGGTGACTATTTTCTAATGTGTAACTAAATGGGAACAGAAGCTCCTTTCTTCAGTTTGCTTTTAGGTGGTAGCCATGATGTGCCAGTTTGTGTGTTTGCTAGGTGCTGAACTTTGAGGAGTTAACATTTAGAGTAGAAGACAGACACATTTAAATTTATAATAAAATTCAAGGAAGGTTGCTCAAGTGTGTGTATAAAATACTATGAGTATGAGCAACTAAATCTGTTCGTCAGAGTTTGTGGAAGGAAGGGAGAAAAGAAAAAAGAAAGGAAGGGAGAAAGGAAGGAAGGAAGGAAGGAAGGAAGGAAGGAAGGGAGGGAGGGAGGGAGGGGGAAAGGGAGGAGGGGAGGGAGGAGGGGGAGGGAGGGAAAATGGAAGGAAGAAGGGAAGAATGAATGGAGGGAGGAAGGAAGGAAGGGAGAGATGGAAGGAGTGATTGACAGAGGAGAAATGCAGGCTGGCTGCTGGCAAGGGTCTCACAAATGTGAAGCAAGAAGGCACCACAGATAGCTAACCATTGCCTAGCTTGCAGTCTTCCCTGACGGTGTCCTTATTTAGAATCTCTTTTGTCACTCCACATAACTGGCAGACTTTTCTCCTTTAGATCTATTCTAAGGCTTTAAGGAATGCAACTCCTTACACTTCATTTCTCTTCCATCAGAGAAGAGGCTGATGTTATGTGCCGATGCACGTCACCACCACCTAATGACATACACGCCAATGGTTCTGCACCCAGCTGTACTTTTCCCTTTGATGCAGGCAGCGAGGGATATTAAATGACATTTCATTATGATCTACTGGCTAGATGTTAGTCATGGCATATTTTAGAGTAAGCCCAAAGGGAGTCGAGATAACAATGTCACTCCAAAGTCAAGGAAACCATTGCACAAACAAGAACACCCCCCAGTCTCCTTTATAGTTATTGATCTACTGGCATCTATTGCTTTGGAATGCACCATCTCACTTTTTGCTGCTAGTCTAGCAGTTTTTACAACCTAGAGTGCTATGATTTTGGTTAATTTCCAGGGCTGTTGCCTTTGAAGAAGGATTGATTACCTGGCTGAATATAGAGAGATCTTTTTAGTCTGGACTTTATTTCTGACTCATTGTGATAATCTGGGCAGATCATTTAATCTTTCCTTCTTTTCTCCCATCATCCCTCTTTGGAAACATTCTCACCAAATCATTGCTTTCTTTGTCCCAGTGTCCCCAGGCCTCAACGGATGACGCCATTCTATAGTTGTTCATATAAACTCAAAATACTATTCTCTTTGGGCAGTTCCTACTGATCTGTTTCTGCTTTATAAATTCAATTTCCCCCTTTTCTCAATCTTCTCAATTTCACTACTTTCTACATTTCAGCTTTTCTTTCTCATGCAGCCACTCTCCATTATTGTGCATAAACCTTAATGGGACTCATTCAGTCTATTCTTTTGAAATGCAGTTCTGTAATTATATTTCTCTCTTTTTCTGACAGCAGCTCTTAAGAGTTTGTTAATCTTCTAATAGGAAGTCATTCCTTCTCATTTGATAATTTAAAAAACCTACTTACGTATGCAGACATTAAACCCTAATGATAAAGATATATATTATGAATTACATAAATAATAGCTACCATTTAAAGTTATCTCCTATGTGTTACATTTATTATAAGATTTAATTCCTGCAATAGTCATGTTTTGCAGGTGAGAAAACTAATGATCAAAGAGGTCATTTAACCTAGGTTTTTGTTTTTTTTGTTTTTATTCTCTTGTGGATACCTACTATTTTGTGAATCCTGCAGCCACATTGTGATGATAGAATTCTACTCTCTGGCCTCTGGGTCCCAGTCTAGAAAACTTTGTGGACTGAGGATTACAAGAACATTGGTTTAGGGTGTTTTTGTTTGTCTTACTGTAACACGGAAATCTTAGGAATTGTTGGTGGGGCCTTTATTGTATTGGGAGGTCCTTGTTTTTCATGTGTTTAGAGGGAGGGGTTGGAGGTGAATATCTCCATGGGGATGTTGATAAAGAGTCATTGAGCTGAAATGCCACCCAGGTGTCAGACCCCTAAAGGGAGAAAGACAGGGGTCTCCAAGTTGAGTGCTGGACTGAATTCCAGAAGCAGGCAGGTTGCTTTGGAAAGAAGAGTAGGTGAGGGCAGACTGGGTGACTGTGCCTGAGCCTCCCCCCAGGCGAAACGGGGAGGGAAACAGACCTGGAGAAGCCCCAACATGTTTGAGGCCCAGCAAGTTGGGGTTAAGTCATCCGTTTTTCTCTTCTTTATTCCTCTCAGGTTTCTTTATACCCTTTCTAAAATTCTGAAATCTAAAGAGTCCCTGGGATGGGGAGAAGGATGTGGTGGCTAATGGTCATGGACCTCTGGGTGCCTTTTCCCCTCACCCCCGCTCCAGTATCTCCCTCCCATCCTCCTCCCCTCAGGCACCTTCTCTGCTGCTCTCTCTGTGACTGAGGCTTTTGTACAATTTGGACTGGGGTTGGAAGGCCATCTGCTTAAACAATTTAGAGCAGCCCCTCCAGAATTGTCTTACATGTGAAAATATTGAATTCTGACACCACTAGGCAAATTACTGCTTAATTTTCAGCATCACTAAATATATAACCATTTCCTTGAGTTAAAACCCTCTATTATGGTTTCATTATTTTAAGAACAAGAAAGCTGTAGGTAGTAACTGTGTTTTCTGTCAGACAGAAGTAAAACAACATGAAATTTTTAGGATTTAGTCACCTTGCTTAGAGGGTAGGTTGGAAAGAGAAAAGCTAAAAGGGGATTAACCCCATATTTCCTGCAATTTTGGGCTTAAAGTAGAAGCAATTCTCTTCTCTCCTAATCGGCAAAGTTAAGCTTGTACCTAATATTTTTGGGTTCCTAAGTCATTTGCTTAGCCCTGTAAATTTGCTTGCTAGCAATTATTAAAGTTGCTCAGTAGTTCTGTCTACCAGAGTGCTAAAGTATTCCAGCTGACTTCATCTCTCAGTAATGCAGATGAATGCTAAGGTCATGGCCGAAGTCTCCTGGCCAGGAGTATGTACATCAAATAAACATTCAGGCCAGCTGACAGAGCTCAACTAAATTCCAGGAGTCCACAGACCCCAGAGTTAGCTTTCCATTAAGGAAATCCTTATAAGAAATGTGGCCCAGGATAAAGCAGAGATTAAGGAACAGAAAGAAGTTTGAACTGCATTATTATTATTCAGAATTATTCAAGCCAGACTTTGCCTCCTGTTCAGGTTCTCTGTAGAGCTGAAAACTCCTTAAGTTTCTTCCTGAGAGGCATGGGCAATTACATGAGTTCTGTATTCTTTGACAGTTGCCAGAATGATTCCATCCAAGGTTATGTGACAAGGTTGTATGACAAGGTTATATGTGTTAGGGTATTTGACGTATGTGTATAACTGTTATTTTGCTGTACAAACCCAAAATTCCTCAGTCCTTACCATTTTGGACAAATGTCAACAGGAGAATATAACATGGCATTTGGCAAGCCAGGTAAAATGCACCCCCTCTTAACCTTTGTCCTCCCCTCATTCCTCCTCCTACAATTTATTTCACTAAGTTGTAGTGACTGAAATCATTCTCAGAGAACAATGCTGGACCATGCTGAAAATTTGTGGCTGAGAGCTGGACCCTCGTCATCGCCACGCACTTTGTCACTGAGACAGGGTAACCCATGGTTACTGAGCTCAGATCAGTTAAGGGACAGAGAGCCTCCCCTCCCCACTGCTCTATAAAAGAGACTCAGCAAAGGGACCCTACCAGCTTCTAGCTCTCAGCCTGGACAAAGGTGTAGGAACAATATCCCAAGACTTTGGGAACAGAATACACCAGCCGCAGAGGCAAGGCCAGCATGTCACCTACCTTCAAACTCCAGAGTCACTTCATTTTGATCTTCCTGACGGCTCTAAGGGCGGAGAGCCGGTACCTAGAGGTAAGCCATCCCACCTTTCTTGCCTGAGAGTCCAGACCTGGGGGAAGAGGGGGGCAGGTAGGCTGTCTCTGTTTGTGCTTCTGCTCTCAGATTTGTTCCTGTCTGTGGGACCCTTTCTTTCCCCCGTTTTCCCCTAAACTGATCTTCCCCTCTGCCTCTAAGTACCCCCAATTTCCTGCCTTCCTCTAGCAGCCGGGGATACCCTGGTTTGATGAAAAGGGTCCAAGATTTTCCGTTCTTCTCCCGACCAGGGGAAACACTGACCACCTTTTTTTTCTCTGCTGTGGGGCAGGAGGGGTGCCGAGCTCTTGGTCCACTTTCTTCTCATCCCTTGAACTTTTCCAGACCAACCCATTTTCCTTTCCAGCTGCGGGAAGCGGCAGACCACGACCCTTTCCTCCTCTTCGGCGCCAACCTGAAACGCGAGTTGGCCGGGGAGCAGCTGTACCGCCGAGCTCTGCGTGAGTCTCCGGCTCCCCAGCTCGGGACCGCCGGCGGGGCACTCCTGGGCATCGCGGGGAAGTGGGTGGACAGTGGAGCTCAAGGATCGGTCCGAGGAGGCGTGCTGCGGGCGACTCGTCTTGGGGCGCCGGAGCCGAGCTCAGCCGAGGTTGGGAATCAGGGCGCGGGGCGCTGCGCGCGGAAAGGGACTGCAGCCCGGGACCCAGTGGCCCCGTTGTCCTCCCCCCAGGATGCCTGGACATGCTGAGCCTCCAAGGCCAGTTCACCTTTACCGCCGACCAGCCGCAGCTGCACTGCGCCGCCTTCTTCATCAGCGAGCCGGATGAGTTCATCACCATCCACTACGACCTGGTCTCCATCGACTGTCAGGGAGGGGACTTCCTGAAGGTAAAAGTCGCGCCTGCCTCGCTCAGCCCCGGCCGGGGGAACATGGAAGGGTTGGGATGGCTTGGGATGCTGCTGAGCTTGGAGCTACTGGGTGTGGGGCGCGGGTAGTAATTCTTAACTGGACACTCCCGTGGTGCCGGGGTCAGGGAGGCGCGCTCCGGCGCGCGGAGCAGAAAGGGAGCCCTCAGGTGGTGAACGCCTGGCCGCTCCCCGACACGAGACCTCGCCCCACACCCGGTAGCGCAGGTGTCTCCCAGGCTGCTGTGGTTTAAATTACCTTCTGTGCGCCCTAGCGGTCCCGCGGCGCGAAAACGCGGTAATGCAATCCAGAGTAGCCGAAAAAGGAAACTAAGTGAGCACAAGCTCTCAGGTACACCAAAAGGACCTGTCCTGGGTTAGAAGGCCAGCTCTGAGGTCTAAGCCCGCCTCTCCCTTGCTGGTCGGTCTCAGCAAGCTGTTCCAGGTCTGAAGTCGATTTTCAACCCCGGGTTGACCGGATTTTGGCGCAGCAGAGCACTTGGTGCTGAGGGGGATGCTAAGAGGGAGTGTAATGTATATGGGGTTGGGGGAAACTGCGCCCCCAACATCACAACACCCCCATTCCCAGTGTTCTCCATAAGTCTAACAGGTCAGCTTAGGAGGGCTGATGGAGTTCTATTGTCCAATTAAAATAATAATGATTAAAATCTCCAGATTGGAATTATTTTGGAACATGTCAAACATGTTAGAAGAGGCCCTTGAAGTAATTTATAGCTGGGTTGCTGATACTTTTGCTAATTTGGATTAGGTTGGACTCATTAAACTGGAGACCTGCGGTGACTTTGAGAGTAAAGCCAAGAGACTGACTGCCACCCTTTGTCCAACTGCAAAAGTTAACAAATGATGGAAAAAAGTCCCAAGTGGCATACCAGCCATCACTGTCTAAGTGTTGAAGCAGTTATTAATATTTTAAAGTAGTAAGTGATGATAGTTTAAAATGAGCACATAAGTTGCTGCTCTGGTGTTTTTTTCTTTTGTTGTCTATTCTTGAGATATTTTATTATTCACATTTTCAGTGAGTGCAGGAAAGAGAGGAGCTGAAACTAAAATCCTTTTGTGGAATTCCTCTGAAGATGAGATGTTGAAAATGTGATAAGGATAAAATGTATATTGTCTGTTTTAATTTACCAATGTGACTGAAATTATAAAATAAAGTATAAGAAAATTTATTTACTTCGGATGCTTTAAGGTAATAAAGAAAAAATTAACCTATTACTTGCAAACAAACTTCCAGGTGAAAATATATACAAATAAAAAGCAAGCAGGTAGGGGGGTGTCAATTCTTCACTTATGACTGAAGGCCCATTGCTGGATAATGGTTGTTCCTCTTTTCAGTAACCCTTGGTTTCAGATTTTAATGGAAAGGATCATGTGTGTTTGTATTTTTTATTGGAAGGTGTTTGATGGTTGGATTCTCAAGGGGGAGAAGTTCCCCAGTTCCCAGGATCATCCTCTACCTACAACTGAGCGGTACATAGATTTCTGTGAGAGTGGTTTTAGCAGAAGAAGCATCAGATCCTCCCAGAATGTGGTCATGATCTTCTTCCGGGTCCATGAACCAGGAAATGGATTCACAATAACCATAAAGACAGATCCTAACCTCTTTCGTAAGTGGGCTCCTTGCCTTCTCATTTGAAAAGCAGAACTTGGGGGATCAAAAATACTTTTCAAAGGTAGTTATCATTGCACAGACATAAGAAATTAGAACTGAAGAATTATTTGAATGGAAATCGTTTTAGAATTAGAAATAACCCAAAGGATATTTTCTATTCATTATCATGAAAATCAAATCACAGTTTCAAATTTATTTCCCAGGCTAGGTAGTAAACTAATTTATAGTGGCTAAAATTCTATTTTCCCCCCAATCCTTGTTCTTATCTCCTAAGGTATTACAATGCATTCAGGGACAAATTTTAATCCCTTCAAGTCATTCCATTTAGCTGGGATAAGCTTGAAGGATCAAATATGAGGTTACAGTCCTAAAGGTATTTAGGCAAAGACTGACAGACAGCATTACTAGGTAGTGGTAAATGGATCTCCGGCCCTGAGCAGATGGTTGGACCAGAGGACATTAACCTTGCCTTCTGATTCTGAGACCAGTATCCTGTTAATTCATTCTGATGGATATAAACATAGATTATCCTGTAAAACTGAATGGTCAAGGATCCAAGTACATTATCTTAACCAAAATGATTTCATTAATCTGCTTATTGTTTGTTCCCTTCTCATCAAGAAAAAATCTTTTTTTTGAAAAAGTAAATCATGTCACTCATTGTAAATTGTATATAATAATGTTAATATTAACACTTCATGTGGTTGAAGAGAGGGGTCTAATCTGCCAAAGCATAATGCACTGACTGATCTTCTGAGTTTTATTAAAACAACAGAAGGAGAAGAATTTTTGAAAGACAATTCTTTCAAAGTAATGAAAATGTGTGTCATTTTTTTCCCCTCCCTACAAAGCCTGCAATGTCATCTCTCAGACCCCAAATGGAAGGTTTACCTTGGTAGTTCCACATCAGCATCGAAACTGCAGCTTCTCCATAATTTATCCTGTGGTGATAAAAATATCTGATCTCACCCTAGGACACTTAAATGGTCTCCAGTTAAAGGTGAGTTGCTTATTTCCTTAGGCTTTATCAGCACACAAGCAATCACACAGCCAACCCAGACATCAGCACACCGGATCAGTTGTGTTCGTCTGTGTGTTCCTCTGATAGGCTCTTCAATCTCACATTTGCTTGCCCTCACTGCTCTTAACCAAACCCCTCTTTATTTCAGTTATATTGCAAGTTGCACACTCAGATGCCCATTCTGACCACTTAAATACTTTTCTTGTGATGTAGGGAATGTTGTCGGTTGGTAACGTGTTGTATATAATTACAACTGAAATCTCTTGCGCTTTCCTCTTTCAAAAAATTCTGTCCTAGCAGAAACTAGATTATAGAGTGAGTCATCTATAAAACTGTTTTTCTGATAATTGGAATTTTCTTTTGACATGAAGGAAGTTATTCACATTGACAGAACTGTGTTATGAAGGAAAGCTCAGTGTAGCATAAAATATGAAATTGGATTTTTATATTGCAAAAAAATGAGTAAAGTTTTGGGGAGTATTTTGTATTACATTTAATTCAATACATTTTGCATCAAAAATATTTGCAGAGACTCCCCATCAACTTCCATAAACTTCTGTATAGACCTTAAAATTAATGCTGAGCTTGACCACAGTTACTTTCACTGGTATCTTCCATCTGAGTCATCCTCATTTCCTTCTACTTTCTCACATGCCTCTGTTAAGAAAGTCCAGGTATTTGTGGCAACAAACAGATTTCAATGAAAATTAAATACGTAGGACCCAGATTGAGAAAAATAGTATATCCAATATCCTTTAAGCCCTAAATGCTTAAGCCAGTGCTTACTTTTTTAGTTGGATCTTAGTGAGGAATAATCCTTTTGTAAGGATTAGACATGAGTAGCTATCTTTCATGCAGTCTTATTGGCTTGATATTGTTTGTATGTAATTCTTAATGTGCAATATAGAAGACAGGAAGTGTGCTAGCGGATTGGGAGTGCTACACTTGGGTTATTCTTGGCTATGATCAGTAATCTTAATGTTTTCCCTTTTAAAAACTTAGAGTGTACAATGTTCTGGGCATCTATTCCTTTACATATTTTTTTGAGTCCTTATCATGTGTCAGGTACTATGCTAGATGCTGGAAATTAGAAACAAACACGACAGGTCCTGCTTACATAGAACCTACATTCCAGTAGGAGAAGTCATGCAGAATCATGAGGTATTTCAAATACTAAGGGCTGTACAGAAAATGAAGCCTCCTGGTGTGATACACAGTGCCTGGGGACAAGGGGATGGGTGTGGGGGGGTTAGGGAGATCCCAGAGCTATTTAAGTTGAAGTCTTCAGGGAAGAACCCTTCTGAGAAAGAGATGTTTAAAGTGAGACCTGAACAACAGACAAAAGAAGGAGCCAACAGGCATGGGAAGAGCAGAGGACAGAGGGAATGGTTGTGCTGAGGCTCAGGGGCTTTCCAGAAATGGAAAGAAGGCAGAGGAAGAGGGATAATTGTATAAGCCAGTGTCAGGCAAGTGAGCAGAGCCAGGAAAACCCTGCAGGCCATCTCAAGGAGCTTGAGTTTACTCTAAGTAAACCACTGAAGCGGTTTAGGCAAGAAAGTGACATGATCAGATTTGCACAGTCTAAAGGTCATTCTGATTTCATATGGTCAGTGGAGAGCAGGAGCAGGAGGGGTGCCAGGAGTCCACTGAGGAAGCCACTGCCCTTGTCTAGGCAAGAGATGATAGTGACTTCATCCAGGAGAGAAACCTCAGCAAAGAAATCTAAGGGGTCACTGTTGGGGAACTGAACCTCAGAGATGTCCCTATGCAACTCAGTTTCTGCTGTTGCTTATAAGAAAAAGTGAGGGGGGTTGGGAAGAGGAAAGAAAAGTCATTGAACACCAAGGAATAGGTGCACCCAATTTCCTTGCTTCTTTTTTTTTTCCCCTTCATTTTAGCTTCTGCTTCTTCTCAACTTCTTTATTTCTCACTTCTCTTTCGCAAGCCTGCCCCTTTCCTTTCACCACTACCTGCTGAAATTTGGAACCTATAGAACCAAGTGGAAAGTTTAGTCTTAAGAGATATTCTTCCTGGGCATCCTCTACTCAAGGGAAAGGCGATTAAGTTTTTTTCCTTCATCCCTAAATGACGATTCAACTCTCAATGCAAGATCAGGAAGTCTGGTACATAGTGGGGCTAATTAAACCTCTATTTATTAATTTGATGCCATTATGTGTAAAGCACCTATGCATAGAATAGAGCCTTTAATTTAAATATACATGTATCCCTACATATTTAATTCCTTGGCCAAACAGTTGCTGTTATATTGTTTTCCAATTTGTTGTTTTGTTCCAATTGCATATCAATGTCCTTCTAAATGATTGAATGTGTTCGTGTGTGCATGTATGTATTTAGAGTTTATTTTAGATTTTGTTTCCTACATATCAAAGGCTATCTGGTTAATTTATAAGCATCCTGCCACACTCTCCACTGGATCTCTTAGTGAGTATACCTTGAGGATTCTCTTCTTTAATATTTGCATATGTTTTAGTTTCCTGGGCTGCTCAAGCACATGCCATGAAATGGGTTGACTTAAACAATGAGAATTTATTAGCCTAAGGTTTTGAGGCTAAAAGAAAGTCCAAAATCAAGGCATCATCAAGGCAATACTTTCTCCCAGAAGACTTAGGCATTTTGGGGCTGGCAGCTGGCGGTCCTTTGTCCTTAGCTTGTCACATGACAAGGCACATGGCGGCATCTCCTGGTCTCTCCCTTCCCTTCTGGGTTCTGTTGATTATAGCTTCTTGTTGCTTTCAATGTGGCTTTCTCTCAGTCTGAACTGTACTCCACTTATAAAGGACTCCAGTAATAGTATTAAGACCCATTCTGTTTGAGGTGGGCCACACCTTCTTAACTGAAGTAACTTCATCAAAAGGTCTTCTTACAATGGGTTCACACCCACAAGAATGGATTCAATTTAAGTACATGTTTTCTGGGGTACATACAGCTTCAAACCAACACAGAATATTAATCTAAATCCTTATCAATAGAAATGATGTGTTCCAATAAAGAAGATGAAAAGAGGAGAGTTGAAGGAAAAACTGATACGAAAGTCCTACTTATAAAATGCAGATATTTGACTTCCCTTAACTCTGACTGCATTGAGGGATTCAAATAATTTAGTATGCATGTCCACATGATTTGAAAAGCAAAGCATTTTCAGATTCAATTTTCATACATCTTATATGGAATTTACAGATTCCCATTTCATCATTCCAGTTCTTGAGCTTAAAAAAAAAAAACAAACATGCACACACATTTTTAAAAAGTGATTACTCAGCCAATTTAGAAAAGTAATTTTTTTCTTTTGAATGTCTTTTAATTTCCGGAGTCCTGGATGTTAAATTAAATGGCACTGGATGCCTAGGGCTGAATGAATTCACTGAGCCTGCCATTGGTCAAATGGTTTGACTTCCATAATCAGTTTGAATATATCTTTCTCCGCTGCTTTATTCTCTTAGAAACCCTCAGCAGGTTGTGTGGGAATAGGAGACTTTGTGGAGCTGCTGGGAGGAACTGGATTGGACCCTTCCAAGATGATGCCTTTAGCCAATCTCTGCTACCCCTTTCATGGCCCTGGTGAGATATTTCTTTTATTATTATTTTTGTGCTTATCAAGATTATTTCCTTAGATAGAACATCCCTGTTTTTTAAAAAATAAATTGGATGGTGAGGCCCACCAAAAAACTTCAATTTACACATTGAGCCGATATGAGGATTATATATTTGAGCCTATATACTACTGTACATAAGCATAGAATCCATTACCAAAATATCTGACACTGGGGAGAAACCTATGACGTAATGAAGTGCATATTTAAGATTGACCCTGAGAAAAACTGTGGACAAGACAAAGCTTTCCTATTCTGTGCTCTTTCCACCTTCTTGGGGGTCCTTGCTTACATCCTCTAGAGAACAAAGGGTTTGTCTGCCAACAGAAAAAAAAATATGGTTCAAATCGTAGATGTATCACCAATTAGTAATAGTATAATAAGAATCATATAATAATAGTATAATAATTAGTAATAGTATAATTATACTAATAAATAATAGTATAATTAAGTATAAATAGTATGTAATATAAACTCAGCATTATATCTATACCTATATATAGAAACACTCATAGTAAATAAACAACCAAGTTACAAACTCGGTTAGAAATGCTCAGAACTACTGAATCTCCCTTGCGACTTCTAAGCAGCGTAACTAGCCTCTGAAAGGCCACTGCAACACATAGGTAAGTTCTGAAATCTACAAGTGGTCACTGGTAATGAAACACTGGTTAAGTGCACTGTGTGCCAAAGAAAACCACATCTTCTTTGTCAGGGACCAGGGGGGAAGATCAAACTTATTATGCTCTGGAGGGGTGAGGGTGAGTGGGAATTATTGGCCCACTCATGGCCAAACTAATTAATGAATTCCAAGTGGGGAGGGAAGAGGTAATCCTTTTTATGATTAGGTAGTCATAAAACATTTCTATAAGGGTCGCTACCATATCTGCACTTCAGATACAGGAATCGTAGATTATCTCTTAAGAGACAAAAGTAAACCAAGAAAAGGAATAACAATAGTCTCTAATCTCATGGTCAATTCTTAGCCATAGCCCCCTTTCTCTCCTGTCACCTCAGATCACTAACAAACTAGGTAATCAAGCTGCAAATCAGAACGTGTACACCGCACATAATCCTTCTGTTCAACTGTTACCTGTTTTAATTATAATGAGGTCTGCCTTTGGGGAGATATTGCTTAATGAGTACAGAGTTTCTGTTTGGGATGATGAAAAGTTTTGGTAACAGATGGTGGTTATGTAGCACAACTTTATAAATGTAATTAATGCCACTGAATTGTATACTTAAAAATGGTTAAAGACGGCAAATTTTATGTTATATATATGTTACCACAATTGGAAAAAAAAAAAAAAAAAAGCAGGTCTTCCTACCAGTATTTTCTCTCTCTGAGCTAATGTTGAGAACTTAATAAACAAAACATCTTAAAAATATACACACATAAGCACTAAGGCCTGATTTGTACTCCCTCCTCCCTCAAATACACTGGTAAAATAAAAGTTTCAGATGAGATTTAAGACAGATTGGGCTCAAGGCAAGCTTTATCAAGGCAAAGGCAAAAGGTTTCCAAAAACCTACCTGACTGAAAACTCGAGGATTATTTTATGCCAATTTTCACTTGTGCCACGATTTAAACAGTCAGTGCCTGTGGTTTCTTTAGCCTTTTGCATGTGTTATCTGAGGTGCTGAATCATTTTCATGCTGATGATTGCAGAGTGCCTATAAGGAGGGGTATTTGAACTGGCCAAAAGGATGAGATTAGGAGTAAAAGACACTCATGCCTTAAAATTGAGACAACTGAAGCCAGAATAATTTTTCTGCTTGAATCATATTGATTGCATTTGGTGAAATGGTTAGGATGAGGCCACAAAACCACTTTTGCCTAAATTATCAAGATGGTTGAAACCAGAAAAAATTTAAGGTTTAAATTATATGACTCGTTGCTTCATTTTAGATTTCTTTTTTCCTTACATTTACCATATTTTTGATGAGTGTCTCCTAGTTGTTAAGGGAAAACTGATAAGAAATCCAGCTCTTTAAATTGGATTTTATTAGGAAGTGTGTCAAAACAGTTTGAAATAATATGCACATTAACTAAAGGAAATAGGGCATGTTATATATGAAAGTTTATAGTAAGATCAGAAAAAGAAAGACCTTCCAAATCATTTAAAAAAAAATACGTTTACACTTCCTGGTAGAAATTTAACTTAGACTCTCTGGTGTTCATATTAAAATAATTACAGGGTTTATATTTGTAGTGTCCCCAAATTAACTTTTGCTTCAATAACTATGTTGTGTTACTTCATTTAAACCCAGGGACATGTTTGTGAATCACCTGTTATACAATGACAGTGCTAGTGTTTCTGAGATAAAGTTGGGGGTGGGAAGTAGGGTAGGTAGGAGACTAAGAAAATTAAAACAGCAGAAAGCAATATGTTAGATATTAGGCAGATAAATCTTGCCTCAAGAACCAGCTTGAGGCCAGAGGAATAAAAGGAAAGTAAATTTTAATTAAAATAATTTGAAATTTAGTATATAACTATTCAGGCACACTTGCCAGACATGATATAAAAATTGTCTGATTGTAAACCAATAATGAGTAAGATTGAA
This sequence comes from Choloepus didactylus, assembly GCF_015220235.1. Classification (NCBI taxonomy): domain Eukaryota; kingdom Metazoa; phylum Chordata; class Mammalia; order Pilosa; family Megalonychidae; genus Choloepus; species Choloepus didactylus. The sequence goes on from NC_051319.1 coordinate 12,838,009, forward strand.
TTTAAGAGAAGAAAGGATATGAGAAGCCATTCCATGTAAGAAGTACAGAAAAAATGAGAGAGAATAGGTACAGATAGACGATAGAACAAAAACTAATCTATTCAGTGTCTATCAAAATCATGCAAAAGATATTTTTTGTTTATATGTATGACAGAGTGGGTATCTAGGCTCAGAAAACAATAAACAGGGTTTTTTGTTTGTTTGTTTGTTTACATAAATGTCCAGCACTCTATTCCCTACCCCTGCCCACTAAATTCCAGTTGCACCCCTAGATACTAGAAGAACCAAAAAGCGCCCCTGCCAATTTCCAACCTGTCCCTAGAGGGCAGTAGTGCCCCCATGGAGAACACTGAACTAGAGCATCAGGGCAGGTTGACAAGCTGCTCGCTTTCACTGACTTTACCACCAAAAAGCCTTGCAGGGAGGAGACAGGGAAAAGGCCAGGACATCTCCGGTTTCCAGCCGGTTTTATTTAGCTAACGGTGTTCTTGGGCATGAGGCTGAGTTCAAATTCACTGTTCTACGCTTAATTCTTTTCTATATAAATGAAAACAAAACATCTCCCTCCCCTGATAGCAGGTTTGGGTACGATAGGAAGATATGTCCCCTCGCTTTCATTGTGCTGGTCAACAGAAATGGAATGCTGGGTAGTTTCTAACCTGCTGGAAAACTTTTATTTTTCCTCCAATTCTAGCCCAAATGAAAATCGGCTGCGACAACACCGTGGTGCGCATGGTCTCTAGTGGGAAACACATAAATCGCATGACTTTTGAATATCATCATCTGGAACCCTACGAACTGGAAAACCCAAATGGGAACAGTATTTGGGAATTCTGTTTATCTAGACATTGAGTAGCCAATGTGATGATTTAATGGTTCTTCCATATGGTTTTAGTGACTGGCTGGTTACAAGCCTTTCATACGAGTCAGTATTCCAGCCTTGAGCACACGCCTCACACATGACTGCATTAACTTTTGTACCTTGCCTCTTTTTCATTTGTAATATATAAATGATCACAGGGCAGAAAATAAGCCTTCATTTGGTAGAAGAACAGTTTTGAATGGAAATGTTTGCAATTCTTTGGTGTGCCTCAAACCTGAACTAGTAAGACAAGCACAAAGCAATGTGTGATAAAAAATTGTAGCTCAAGGGAAAACACCTCAAAGAAAAATGGTGGCGCTCATATCAACTGTATGACAGAAAAAATTCAATGTGTTGTGTATATCAAAGTAGTTGCATCTGCTTATTTTCTGTTTATTTTTCTGTTTATAACAGACAATTGTTGTGTCTATTATTTATTGATTTTGTAACAACTTGTTTTTAACAAAACTTTGTAGCTTGGAAAAAGATTTCCATCCACAAATACAAACATAAATAAATGTTCAGAATGCTGGCACTTTGACTTGGTGCTCCATTACCTTTCTTGAGGTGCTCCCTCCCTCATTACCATCAGAAAATGTTGTCATGTGGTACAGAACCCAAGGCCGGACTAAATCATTTTGGACCTCTCAGAGCTACTAGAGCTCTGGACCAATGAAGTAGAATTCTTTAGAACAGATGGTAGAATTGCACTGCTTGCACAAACGACACTAACTGATTGGGCCTGGCAAGGAAGAAGGGTACCGGGATCAGTTTTCCACTACCTTCTGAGAAAACTCAGAATGCGTGCCTTTATCACAGGGTGTGTACTTTTCAACAAGGACCTTACAACTCTCATGGATGTAATTTTTCGAAATATGGATTTTTTTTGGTACTGAAGGCAGATTGCTGTTGACTATCGTCTTTACTTGCTAGCGACTAAACCTGCAGTTCAAAAATCTTGGAGCAAAAGCAAGGGTCTGAGCACCAAAGAAAATGCTCCCAAGTGAATTCCTTGCTTTGGAATAATGGATGGAACTGCAAACTATGTCATAATTAATGATCTGTTCGTTATTCCTGAACAAATTTAAATTAAATTCAGTTTATAATAGGATATGTTGGAACCCCATACACTGGACTGGTTAATTAAATCAGGTAAAAAGAAAAAATATTGATTGAAAGTGCTAAACATACCTAAGATTTAGCAAGCGTTTGGCTCATAGTTATTTTGGAGTGAGTGAATATTTTAGCAAATGAATGAATAAATGCCTGGATGCATGGATAGATGACTATATCATCCTTGATTCGTTATATAAGATATTGGACTCCTCATTTCACAGAAAATAAATACTTTGAAGTCGAACCCTTTTACCTTTTTCACAGTCCCTCTACCTAACGTTTAATGCAAACACTTTATGTCTAGCAGAAATGACTGACTCTTAACCCTCATATCCCCTATGCTGAGAGAAGAAAATGATGTGAGTTAAAGAGACCAGCATTTTGTCATAGAAGTTAAGACAACTTGCTTTCATTCCTAAGGTACATTTTGTAAGCTGCTTAGTTTCTCTGCGCTTTATAATTGAAGTGGGTACGGCTGTGGTCCCTAAGATTCCTTCCAGCCCTGACATTACATGGTCATTCATTTGTGACATATTTTACTTCAGTGCTTGTTATTGCACAATAACTTACATTCTTTGGTAGACTGGCCACCCCAGTGAGTTCCACTGGAAGTCCTTGACTTATTCTTCATTCCAAAAGGATGGGCTGCTTCTGGAAACAAAATGGTAGATGAGATCTCTGGGTGAGTTACAGGTTATGTCTTTATTGGCAGCTCTATTGAGTGAGTAAAAGATTATAGGAAACTTTGACCGAAGTTGACTTTCTAAGAAAGTCAGTGTAGCATAGTGGTTAAAACCATCAACTCTGGAGCCTTACCCATTTTAATCCCAGCTCTGCCACATACTTGAGCAAGTCATTTATGTCTCCACTGCTCAGTTGTTGTCAAGATTAAATGGTTCAATATATCTAAAGCTCTAAAGAACTATGTCTTGCACATAAGTGGTAGTTGTTTTTATTATTATTTCTTACTTCTAAGCAAATATGCTGCTGCAGGTCCTCATATTCTCACTGGGGCATTTGAAGCATTTGAACCGATTTGATTGTACTGTTGCATCCCAGGACCTTTGTGAGGAAGCTAGGGTTACTTAGCATTGTTGTCTGTAACGGAGTACAGTTGCTGGTAATATTTGACTCTGGATCATGCCAGGTCTTATCCAGTTCCCATGTGCCTCTCCTGACAGCTGACACCTATCTATAGGCTCTGTGCTGCTTTGGCTTTAAGGGAAAAGACTTAATGTCAGCAGTAGGACATAAAGTTGGATGAGCTAGACAGAACCATGATCTAGTAACTGGAAGGGTTATCAGATACCGAACTGGGTTTCCTAGTAAGAAGACGGACTCCCATTGCTGACCCCCACCCACCCCCAGGTTTCTCCAGTATAAGCCATCTGTTCTATACTATTAATGAATTGGATGTAATCAAGCCAAATACACAGGAAAAGTAGGCAGCTATCTATGGGGTGTGAGTTGAGGGACAGCAAAAGGCCCACTTGACTGAAAATATCACCTTTCCCTGAAATTCCCATACTTTTCCTTTTGTTCTTTAAATTGTGTTTCTAATTAAGCATGTAACTGGTGAGTAACTTCTTGTTTTAAAAGATTCAAACCATGTAGAGGTAACCAGTTAACAAACTAACTTACAAGTCAGTTATTAATATGACTATATAATGTCATTATTAAGTAGCATAGAACTGACAGATAAGTTTTTTTTTTAATCATCATTTTATTGAGATATATTCACATACCACGCAGTCATACAAAACAAATTGTACTTTCGATTGTTTACAGTACCATTACATAGTTGTACATTCATCACCTAAATCAATCCCTGACACCTTCATTAGCACACACACAAAAATAACAAGAATAATAATTAGAGTGAAAAAGAGCAATTGAAGTAAAAAAGAACACTGGGTACCTTTGTCTGTTTGTTTCCTTCCCCTACTTTTCTACACATCCATCCATAAACTAGACAAAGTGGAGTTTGGTCCTTATGGCTTTCCCAATCCCATTGTCACCCCTCATAAGCTACATTTTTATACAACTGTCTTCGAGATTCATGGGTTCTGGGTTGTAGTTTGATAGTTTCAGGTATCCACCACCAGCTACCCCAATTCTTTAGAACCTAAAAAGGGTTGTCTAAAGTGTGCGTAAGAGTGCCCACCAGAGTGATCTCTCGGCTCGTTTTGGAATCTCTCTGCCACTGAAGCTTATTTCATTTCCTTTCACATCCCCCTTTTGGTCAAGAAGATGTTCTCCGTCCCACGATGCCTGGTCTACATTCCTCCCCAGGAGTCATATTCCACGTTGCCAGGGAGATTCACTCCCCTGGGTGTCTGATCCCACGTAGGGGGGAGGGCAGTGATTTCACCTTTCAAGTTGGCTTAGCCAGAGAGAGAGGGCCACATGACAGATAAGTTTTGAATTAGGGAGAGTGTGGTGGATGAAATTAACAGTATGAGGCTGAGAAAGATACAGACCCAGATGAAGCAGATTACGGTTGCCTGGACAGCCAGCAAGCTACTCAGGGAGCCACTAGGTGGCTGAAAGTTTGTACAGGTAAGCAAAAAGAAGTGTTTGGAGTCAGAGGTGTTGTTACAGACAAACTTTGTGTACTTCCTTAATTTTGCCTAGGACCATTCTCAGAATGCAATCTTGCCAGTATAGAAAAGATGGGATGAGAGATAAAGCGTTAGAAACAAGACCTAGACCCATGAGTACAGGCATCTCAATGTAAAGAGAAGAACCCGGACTTGGAAACCAGACATGGGGGTTAGATGCCAATACAAGCTGACAGCCCCTGAGCAAGTCACTGCACCTCTCTAACACCATCTTCCTTACAAGGAAAGCATAAACCCGAGCACTAACCTCTTTAATGTGATGGCTTACACAAGATGCCAAGCACCATTCTTAGCACACTCTATAGAGAAGAGTGCCTTGTCCCTGGAAAATTGTTTATCTATATACTATCATCTGAAATGCTTTAGAGAAGTTTTTATTTAAAGGAAATAAGTGGTGGTTTCTTTAAGTGATGAGAATTTTTTTTTGTAAAAGGAAATAGCTTATTGCTTTTGTAACTTCAAATTATTTATTTTTTGTTAAAATGGCTTTACCACTATAAAATTTACTCATTACTTCATTAAAATGGGGTGATCCGTTTGCAAGTTTAATAAAATGTTAGGTCAACCCTGACACTTGCAATCCCTTCACCCGTCATGTCCCAGGCTTATTAACAGGGGCCTCTGAGGTTTTTTTTCCCTCTTCCAGCCTTTCCAATGAAAAACAACCAGTGCTGAACTTGAGTGCACATTAAGGGACAATGAAACACCCAACCCAGGTAAAGGTAGGAGGGCATGAGGCTAGTGTAACTTTCTGTAAGATAAAGCTGTAGATTAAACCAAAATAAAAGCAAAACAAAAAAACCTACCTCCACAATTGACAGACATTAAGAAAATGTTTGGCTTTATTCTTAATTTAAGTAATAATAGAAGTTAATCCTTATTGAATATTTAACATGTTCCATGTACTATTCTACAAACTTCCCATGTGATAAAACATTGAAACCTATTTCCATTCTATAGATGGGGAAACTAAAGCACAGAGAAGTAACAATAATTGCCTCAAATCACACAGCTGGATTCTGACATCAGAGCCTGCACACTTTTTTTACTATCTACCCTACTAGAGACTTGAGTGCTAGAATGAAGAATGAAGTACTGCCCTGGTAGAGGGTTGCTATCAGCATGGCCATGACATTGAAAGCTTTCTGGTCCATATTCTTTTATTGAAACATAACCATTCAAAGTGATTTTAGGGCATTTTTCTGAGGATATCGCAAATCAATCTGATTCCAATTCTCAGACAAGCCAAATAATACTAATTTTTTTTCTGAAAGTCTTTCACTTGTACCCCAGCCATAATGTGCTGTAAGCAAAACTTGTTGTTAAATCCTTGCTCACCAATGAAGGGTCTGAAGTGATTATGTTCTTTTTTGTTTTTTCTTTTCTCCACATTCTCCTGTGTGGGGCCCTGCTCACAATCAAACTGACTTTCACTTACAGGAGCACCAAAAGGTAAAAGGAATAAGATGTCGACAAATTTGTCAGCAATCTCAACATATCACCTCAGTTCACTTAGTAGAGAGCCAGATGCTGAATATGGCAAGGGCCAAAATTAAGACCCAGATAAAAAATATCTGAAAAGTAAAACCAAAATAAAAATGGTCATACGATATCTTTGTCCCATTTTTAGGAGAAACTGCGAAAAGAACAATCAACAGTTATATCGAATCTTAAGATTGTGCCTATGTAAATTCCAAGCAATAGTCTATCTATAACCCATGCTAATTAAATGTCATCATTTAACGTTCATGATTAACAAATGTTCTCTGACTTTTATTGTCAAAGTCAAGTGAAGGGCTTTTGGCATCCTTCATTTCTTCTCAATGAAACCAATTGGGTAGTCTCTTTCAACAAAGTGTCTTTAATTGGGAAGTATTCCCTTGTGCGTTAATGAACAATGTGTTGCCTTAGGTCATTGATAAGATGTATTTGGAATGAGTGGGAAACTCTACAGTGGTTTTCTATCCAGGATTGCAGAAAAATCCAGAATGTTACTATGTAACAAGACAACAGCAGAACATTGCGTGTCTGGGTGTGTGTGGGGGGTGGTGGTCTGAACATTAACTAAAAAAAAGTATTAAATTTTAAATATGAAAAAAAGAGTCATTAAAATATAAAGCTCAATGAAGGGATTCAACAGTAAACTGGACAAGGGTAATGAGAAAATCAGTTCTGAAAGAAAATTTAGAAACTGTGGAAAATAGAACGAGGTGCACCAACATACATCCAATAAGGTCTCTCTTGGGGATAGTAGGCATTTCTCCTCTCCTCACTATAAAAGATGATTATTCTCAGATACTTTGCAGATCTTTTAAATAGTTATCTTTAAAACTACTCTCTCAAAAAGTGATATGCACAAACATGATGTGGAAAAATTATATTAAGTGAATATAAGCAAACAGTAGTAAGTTGTAGACAGGTATGGGTTTCATGGAGAACTTGAACACTAGCTCAGCATTTTTCAGGATACCATTTGAGTTCAAGGGATTTGTCCTTCTCTTTCCATAATAGAAATTTACTTTTCTTTCATTTCATAGTCTGATATGGATCAGGATAGTGCTCTGCTCCACATGGTCACACAGGGGCCCAAGTTCCCTCTCTCGTGAGACTCTACCAGCTTCTAATGCCTTGTTGTCCTCTGCTTTCATCTTCTTCCTGAAGACTGGCTGTAAGGCAATTCTGGACTCCTCTGTCACATGGCAAGGCACATGGTGGTATCTGTGGGCTCTCCCTTCTCCTTGGGGCTTCCCTGCTTTCATCTTCCTGCTTCAGTGATGCTTTCTCTCTCTGTTTATTGCCTTTTAATAGTCTCTACTCTTCCTATATTACAACCCATCCTTTCCTTCTTACCTCCCCCCCCAAATAAAAAAAAGTCCATAGCCTGGAAAAAATTATCTAGATAATTCAATGGGTTTGCTTTTATTGTTTTCTTTTAAATGAACATATCTGGGTAATTTCCCTTGCTTTTCTTTTCATTTTTTGTACAGACCTGGCTTGTAGAGTTTCATATGTCTGCTAAGAATGAAGAAAAGTCTTTCAAATTTGATGTTCTAGGATAGCTGAACATTCTCCGCATGATACTTAGGTCAAGGTTTAGATAAGGAATTCATCACTGTGATGGATGGGAAGCAATGGCCTCTGTTCCGGCCAGAAGAGACAAAGCTTCCTTCTGAGTTTTATTTGGCAAAGTTTCCAGGTGATATTTCTGAGAACAAAGGCATCTTCTGTTTTGTGCTGTGGGGACGTGATGCCTTGGTTCAGAGACCAGAATCCCTGTGCTGGCCAAGTGAGCTCGGGGCCAGAGGGGCAGGTCCCCTAAACTAGACAGGGCACAAGAAAACTTATGGGCCAAATACCTAGCACAGTCGGAAACATTTTCTCACAATAAACTTAGCCTAAATGGCCAAGTCACCTCCTTTTCAGGAAAAAATGGGACTATTTCCCATTTTTTGCTGAAATTTTATCAGGTCACTGAGGCTATAAAAAAGAAGGTGCCTCAGAAGAGAACTCCCTGGCACGCAGCTGCTGGTGGTACCTGTTAGAAAACTCCACTCCTTTCCAAACAGCACATTAAGCAAGACTTTTGTGCAAGACTTCCTGGTGGCCAGAATACACACTGCAGCCACTGCATCCTGCCCAAAATCCCCTTTCCCCAGCTATAGACATTCCAATCCTTAAAAAGGCACAAAAGCCCACTACTCACTTTCCCGCTGGCTGAACGCCATTCCCTCTCAAATCCCACCCCGACAGGCCCCCGGGTCCAATCACCATTTGACCCATCAGCTAAACTCCTGTCCATCTTGACCAGCTGACCACCCCAGTAGCTGAACATAAATACAACTCTCCCTTTGTCTCGAGCAGGATGAAGCTTTACTTCAGAGCCCCGCCATGCTGATGGCGCTTTTCTTTCCGACCCCCACCATGCTGCTACTCAAATAAAACTTTCCCGCCTGAAGTCAATTAGTCTCCGTGCCCTCTATGACTGCGCGCTCAAAATTTCCAACAGCATCATTTAAAGGGAACTCTATAAATGGCACTGCCTCTCAAACTTTAATGTGAATTGTAGTCATCTGTTAACCAGCAGATTCAGATTCGGAGGTGGGGCCTGAGATTGTGTATTTCTTACAAGCTCCCAGGGGATGCTGATGCTACCAGTTCCTGAGCCACACGGCTGTACAGACCTGAATGGAGGAGGGGGATTGCCTTTCAGCGTAGCTAGTCTCAGGCTGGTTTGTTTGCTTTTGCTTTGCTTAAGATCTTGAAGGCTTGTACTAAATACAATCTACCTCACTTTCCGTCCCCCTCATCACTTGTGTTTTGAGCACTACAATGGAAGGAGCAAGCTGTAACTTGCAAACAGGAGACACATTAATAAAAGAAAGCTCCAGTGGGAGAGTGGAGACCAGCCTGTTGCCATGACACCCGGTTAATGACAATGGGGCTGGAGGAGCGATTCTCTGAGAGAATCCCAGAGTGGTTATCAAGTGACACCATCTTAATTACCCATTGAAAAGACTGCCTTGTTTCCAGCAAACAATTATTTCATGATCGATACCCCTGTCTTGTTAAGTAGGCTTTCTGGCCATTTATAACCAAACATCTGATGTACTTTTCCTCAGGAGAAGAATCACCTTCTAAGCTCTTTCTTCTCGTTGGCAGTCCCAACCCACAGCACACACAAAACCCCTACATTTAGCTATTCTGAATTGTTTGGAACTCCTCATTATTTGTTATGATTCAGTGACTTTTGACTATACATGGAGAAATAAGAAAGGCATATGGCTTTCCTTCTAGCAACTTGTTTTATGCTTGTGGCTGAGGCCTCAACTTGGGGGAAGGGAAGTGGGTTGCCGCAAGCCCTTTCTGAGGCAGCTTCTTGATGTCTGCTTGCTACCACCCTCCACTCTTCCCGGGGTCACATTGCTTCTGGTCAAGGCCTAGAGGACTCATGGACTGCTGTCCCATCTGACGAGATATGGGTTGAGAGGGCAGTGCAGCTCTCACATCCCCTTATGATCCTCTCTTTCATGTCCCTCCATAACACTACCACACTGAGTTGAAAGTTTCTTGATGAGTAAGAAAAATTAAAGGGAATTAAAACATATGCAGGAAAGAATTGAAATCTTGTGAAAAATATGACTTCTTCCACAATCTAAAGAAAAAATATCCCAGAATGAAGTTTTCCTAGAGCCACACCAGTTCCTAACCTTGCTTAAGGCCCAAGTCAGGGCTTTCTATGGAAGCATATTTTCATACAATTCCCAGCTGTTTTTTTCTAATTCTGAGATACACAGTGTGCCGGATTGGGTGTATTATGTCTCCCTGTTCTTTAATGCAATCTTGTGGGGTCAGACGTATTAGTGTTGATTAAGGTGAAATCTTTGGATTAAGTTGTTTCCATGGAGATGTGGCCCACCCAACTGTGGATAATACCTTTTGATTGGATTATTTCCATAGAGGTGTGGCCCTGCTCATTCAGTGTGGGTCTTGATTAATTTACTGCAGCCCTATAAGAGCTCAGACAGAAGGAACTCAGTGCTGCTGCAGCCAAGAGAGACATTTTGAAGACAGCTGTTGAAAGTAGACTTTTGCTGACACTTTGCTCCAGAGAAGCTAAGAGAGGACAAATGCTCCAAGAGCAACATTTGAAGAACACACAGGAGCTGAGAGAGGAGATGGAATACAACCCAGGATCAGCAGATGCCAGCCATGTGCCTTCCCAGCTAACAGAGATTTTTGGGACGCCATTGGCCTTCCTTCGCTGAAAGTATACTTGTACTGAAGCCTTCATTTGGACATTTTCATGGACTTCAGACCAAATAACCCCTTTTTATAAAAGCCAATCCATTTCTGGCATTTTGCATAACAGCAGCATTAGCAAACGGGAAAACCCAGCCTAGAATCAAACCACAGGGAAAGGGTGACCAATGTCACTTTAGATCCATCCAAAGTCTCTTGCCCATTCTTTTGAGCATCCAGTGAGTAACTGTGGAACCACACAATGCATGCACACAAATGCACATGCACACACACACTTCTCTAGGGCATTCATTCCCAGACACAGTACAATCCAGAGGAGAAAAAGAAACAGTTTTATAACTGCTCCAAAGCCAGCCCTGCCTGTAGTGGACTTAGAACTTTATAAAATATAACCTTTACATTACTTTTACTAGGTAAGTGTAGATAATAGGCAATTTTCACCCTCAAGCATAGGGAAAAAAAATCATTCTAGCTAGGTATTGCTTGGCACTGAAGAAAGGGACAGAAAATCCTTTTGGCTACTGGCTATTCTCTGTCTCTTAATATTATAAAATCTTCATTTTATTGCAATTAAAACAAATAAAAGAGTGTTCCAGCTCCCAATGAATGAAGCCAGAACCAATTTTAGCCAATTATAAAACAAGAAAGAAGGGAAGGAAGGAGGAGAAGGAGGAGAGGTGGGAGGGAGAGATTCTAATCCTCCACTGTGTCTAGTGATCTTACTCCGATGACTTTCTTTTTTGACTTAGAAACAAATCTCCAGTCTTCTGTTGGGGTAAGGAAGGGGGGGATATGCCTACAGGATTAGGGAAGGGTAGTCTGCGGTGTCCAAGGACTTGTTTTTCTGTTTTTAATTTTTTTTTTAATTGAGATTCTTCACATATCATACAGTTATCCAAAGTTCCAAAGTGTACAATCAATTGCCCACAGTACGATCATATGGCTGTGCATCCATCACCACAATTATTTTTTTTTCAATTTTTAGAACATTTTCATCACTCCAGAAAAGAAATAAAGACAAAAAGAAAAAAAAAAAGGAATCTCAAATCCTCCCATACCCCTAACCACTCCCCCTACATTATTTATTCGTAGTTTTGGTATAGTGCATTTGTTACTGTTGATGAAAGAATGTTAAAATACTACTAACTGTAGTACATAGTTTGCAATAGGTATATTTTGTTCCTTTATGCCTCTTTATTATTAACTTCTAGTTATAGTGCCATACATTTGTTCTAGTTCATGAAAGAGATTTCTCATATTTGTACGATTAATCACAGACATTGTCCACCACAAGATTTGCTGTTTTATACATTCCCATCTTTTAACCTCCAACTTTCCTTCTGGTGATATAACATGACTCTGAGCTTACTCTTTCCACTACATTCACACACCTTCATCACTGTTAATTATTCTCACAATGTGCTACCATCACCTCTGTCCATTTCCAAATGTTTAAGTGCATCCTAGCTGAACATTCTGCTCATAACGTGCATCTGCTCCCCATTCTTTAGCCTCGTTGTGTATCCTGGTAACTTATATTTCATGTCTATGAGTTTACATATTATAATTAGTTCATATCAGTAAGACCCTGCAAATATTTGACCTTTTGTGTCTGTCTTATTTTACTCAATATAGTGCCCTCAAGGTTTCTTCATCAACACTTTTTTTAGGACGGTTTTGTTCACACACCATACATTCTGTCCTAAGAAAACAATTGGTGGTTCCCTGGATAGTCACATATTAATGTATTCACCACCATCACCACTATCTATATAAGGTCATCTCCATTTCTTCCACAAAGAAGGAGGAAGAGTCAAAGAAGGTAAAGAGACAAAAGAAAAAGAAAAAAGAGAAAAAACAAAACAAAACTTGACAGCTAGGAAGCAACAAAAGGAAAGACAGCATTAAACTAAAGTAGAATAAAGAGTCAGACAACATCACCAATGCCAAGAGTCCCATACCCTTCCCAAATGCCATCCCCCTCCATATGCCTTTAGCTTTGGTATACTGCCTTTGTTATATTAAAAGAAGCATAATACAATGTTTCTGTTAATTCTAGTTTCTAGTTTGCATTGATTGTATTTTCCCCAATCCCACCCTATTTTTAACCCCTTGCAATGTTGACATTCATTAGTTCTACCTCATGTAAAAACATATTTGTACCTTTTATCACAATCGTTGAGCACCCTAAGTTTCACTGAGTTATACAGTCCCAATCTTTATCTTTCCACTTTACTTCTGGTATCCCACATGCTCCTAACCTTCCTCTTTCAACCGTACTCACAGTCATCTTTGTTCAGTGTACTTACATTGCTGTGCTACTCTCTCCCAAAATTGTGTTCCAAACCTCTCACTCCTTTCTGTCTGCTGTGCTCCCTTTAGCATTTCCTGTAGAGCAAGTATCTTGTTCACAAACTCTGTCATTGTCTGTTTGTCAGAGAATATTTTAAGCTCTCCGTCATATTTGAAGGACAGCTTTGCCAGATATAGCATTCTTGGTTGGTGGTTTTTCTCTTTCAATATCTTAAATATATCATACACAACTTCCTTCTTGCCTCCATGGTTTCTATTGAGAAATCTGTGCATAGTCTTATCAAGCTTCCTTCGTATGTGACGGATCGCTTTTCTCTTGCTGCTTTCAGAATTCTCTTTGTCTTTGACATTTGATAATCTGATTATTAAGTGTCTTGGCATAGACCTATTCAGATCTATTCTGTTTGGGGTATGCTGAGCTTCTTGGATCTGCAATTTTATGTCTTTCATAAGAGATGGGAAATTTTCATTGATTATTTCCTCTATTATTGCTTCTGCCCCTTTTCCTTTCTTTTCTCCTTCTGGGACACCAGTGACACATACATTTCTGCATTTCTTATTGTCATTTAATTCCTGGAGTCATTGCTCATATTTTTCCATTCTTTTCTCTATCTGTTCTTTTGTGTGTAGGCTTTCAGGTGCCTTATTCTCCAGTTCCTGAGTGTTTTCTTCTGCCTCTTGAGATCTGCTGTTGTATGTCTCCATTGCGTCTTTCAACTCTTGTGTTGTGCCTTTCATTTCCATGGATTCTGGCAGTTTTTTTTTTTTAACTTTTGATTTCTACCTTATGTATGCCCAGTGTTTTCATTATACGCTTCATCTCTTTTGCCATATCTTCCCTAAACTTTTTCAATTGATTTAGTATTAGTTGTTTAAATTTCTATATCTCAGTTGACATGTAAGTTTGTTCCTTTGACTGGGCCATAACTTCATTTTTCTTAATGTAGGTTATTGTTTTCTGTTGTCTAGGCATCTGGTTTCCTTGGTTACCCCAATCAGGTTTTCCCAGACCAGAACAGGCTCAGGTCTCAGAAGGAGGCAATAGTATCATGTCTCCCCAAGGGTGTGTCTTAGAAAGTTGATGCACCCTGTGAGGCCTCAATCACTGTGCTTTTCTGCCCAGCAGGTGGTGCTCATCAGACTGTAGCTCCAGACTGGTGTAAGGAGGTGTGGCCTGTGGCTTTTTTCTCCCAGTTTCTGGGGTCTGGTTCTGAATGGAAGGTGGGTAGTATAGCTGGGCTCCACCTCGTTCCTTTTAGGGAAGATAGACCCCCTAGGGAGAGGTCATTAGCATTTGAATAGTATCTCTGCCTGTGCTACCTCCACCCTTGTCTGAGTCAGAGTGCTGGGAACTGAAAATGGCTGAGGCTTTCTCCAGTGAGCCAAAAAAGGGACAGAAATCCCTCCTTCAGGGCTGGTTCCCAGCCACCCTTGGTTTCATCCATCGGCCAGAGAGAGCACCCGGTCCTCTGGGCTCCCCCACCCTCCCAGAGAGGTCCTCCAGCTCTCCAAGGTCAGTTGTCACCAAAAGCCTCTGTCTGCTTGTTAGGGAATCATAGCTTGTACTGAGTAGGCCATGTTTGCCAATTAAAACCCCAGTTGGAGCTCAGCTGAGCAATATTCACTTACCCTGTTGATCTCAGCTGAGTTATATTCACTTGCTCAGAGAGTGCTTCTCTCCAGCACCACGAGGCTTTGCAGTTTGGGCCATGGGCGGAGGGGGCTCCCGGCTTGGATCTGCAGTTTTTACTTACAGATTTTATGCTGTGATCTTGGGCATTCCTCCCAATTCAGGTTGGTGTATGATGAGTGGACAGTCATGTTTGTCCCCCTGCAGTTATTCCAGATTATTTACTAGTTGTTCCTGGTTGTTTATTAGTTGTTCCAGGGGGACAAACTAGCTTCCACTCCTCTCTCTGCTGCCATCTTAGAGCCTCCCCAAGAGCTTGTTTTTAAGAGCAACTTTATTGAGATATGATTCATATATCACACTTTAATACAATTCACCCATTTAAAGTGAGCAGTTCGATGGTTTTTGGTATACTCACAATATGTGCAACCATCACCACAGTCAATTATAGGACATTTTCATCACCTCAAATAGAAATCCTGAACCCTTTAGCCATCACCTCCATATCGCCCCATTCTCCCTATCCCTAAGTAATCACTGATCTTACTTTCTGTGTCTATAGAGTTGCCTTTTCTGGACATTTCATATAAATGAAATCATATAAAATGTGGCATTTTTCAACTGCCTTCTTTCACTTCTTTTCATTTTCAAGGTTCATCCATTTTGTAGCATGTATCAGTATTTCTTTCCTTTTTAGTGGCCAAATAATAATCCATTGTATGAATATATTCCAAGTGCTTCTGTTTTTGTTTTTTTTTTTTTCCTTATATATGAACTTTTATTAGGGCTTGCTGACAGGGTGAGAAGTTATGGAGAGATCATCATGGCTCTCTCAGGCTGAGCAGGCACCACATTCGCAGGGGAGTTGACCACACGTTTAAAAAGGATTACTTACCATTTCAGATTTTAAAGTTACATTTTAAGATTAATGTTACCCTTTTCTCTTTACTGGCTTACAAGATGATAAACGTTAGCTGCCTAGGTCACACAGACTGCTGTGCACCAAGACCACAGGCTGCTACTATCCACCCTTGCACTACAGTTTGTGTTGACTATAAGACAGATTTTACATCCATAATTCACAACAACAATACAATAAACAACATAGTATTAATATACTGGTACAGAGAGATAATAAGCCTATTAGCAAGTGGCACTGTGGCCAAGTTAATGAGTTCTACCATTTAGACAAGAGGATTGTTAGATAAATGATCACTACTTTTTAGGTGATTTTGCATATGATCAAGAGTGTGGGTTACATTTTGTGAATTACCAGGCATACACATACAAAACTTAATATTAATTAGAGCACAGGTACTGCCTGGGATTAAAATAGCTAAAGGATAAAACTACCAGGCAGTCTGCTTTATTTTATATTTAGTTTTTACCATTTTTCAACCTTGACCATTGTGAAGTTTCATCATTAAGCAGTGATATCGCTAGTTTTTATCATTTTTTAACCTTGACCACAGTAATAAATTTCTCTTTCCACCAACTTTCTGCAACTTTCTATATTCATTCAGGTTTTGTTCCATATCCTTTCCTTTTCTTCATTCTGAAGCAATCAGTCATTTAGGACAAAACTACTTTCTTTTTTCCTTCAATAAAAACATCCCTCATACCCTCTACATTCAAATCACCAAAACAATTCTGGAAATTGTTCTTTTTTTTTTTTTTTTTTTTTTTTTTTTTTATGTGTGTGTGTGTTTTTTGTTTTTTCTTTTAATCCACGTTGTGTAACAGACGTACTAGTTATCAGAATATATTCTTGAAAATGTGCTTTGTGAGAATGTCAACAGCAGGGTTTTTCACTTACTCGTCTGCTCCATGATTTACTTGATCAATTAAACAGTTAGGCAATGAGGAGATTTGCATGGTAATCGTGTGAAGATTAACATTTTTAAGTGTAACAAATTTAATATTTTATCTCACATTTTCTGTTTCTCATCATTCTTTTTTTTTTTTTTTTTTTTTTTTAATCATCATTTTATTGAGATATATTCACATACCACGCAGTCATACAAAACAAATTGTACTTTCGATTGTTTACAGTACCATTACATAGTTGTACATTCATCACCTAAATCAATCCCTGACACCTTCATTAGCACACACACAAAAATAACAAGAATAATAATTAGAGTGAAAAAGAGCAATTGAAGTAAAAAAGAACACTAGGTACCTTTTTCTGTTTGTTTGCTTCCCCTACTTTTCTACACATCGATCCATAAACTAGACAAAGTGGAGTTTGGTCCTTATGGCATTCCCAATCCCACTGTCACCCCTCATAAGCTACATTTTTATACAACTGTCTTCGAGATTCATGGGTTCTGGGTTGTAGTTTAATAGTTTCAGGTATCCACCACCAGCTACCCCAATTCTTTAGAACCTAAAAAAGGTTGTCTAAAGTGTGCGTAAGAGTGCCCACCAGAGTGATCTCTCGGCTCGTTTTGGAATCTCTCTGCCACTGAAGCTTATTTCATTTCCTTTCACATCCCCCTTTTGGTCAAGAAGATGTTCTCCATCCCACGATGCCGGGTCTACATTCCTCCCCGGGAGTCATATTCCACGTTGCCAGGGAGATTCACTTCCCTGGGTGTCTGATCCCACGTAGGGGGGAGGGCAGTGATTTCACCTTTCAAGTTGGCTTAGCCAGAGAGAGAGGGCCACATCTGAGCAACAAAGAGGCATTCAGGAGGAGACTCTTAGGCACAAATACAGGGAGGCCTAGCCTCTCCTTTGCAGCAACCGTCTTCCCAAGGGTAAAACTTATGGTAGAGGGCTCAACCCATCAAACCACCAGTCCCCTATGTCTGTGGTCATGTTAGCAACCATGGAGGTGGGGTAGGCGAATACCCCTGCATTCTCCACAGGCTCCTCAAGGGGGCACTACATCGTTTTTTTTTTTTTTTTTTTTTTTTTTATCCTTGTTTGTCTTTTTTCTTTTTTTTTTTTTTTAACTTTCCCTTCTTTTTTCAAATCAACTGTATGAAAAAAAAATTTAAAAAGAAAACAAACATACAATAAAAGAACATTTCAAAGAGACCATAGCAAGGGAGTAAGAAAAAGACAACTAACCTAAGATAACTGCTTAACTTCCAACATGTTCCTACTTTACCCCAAGAAAGTTACTTACTATAGCAACATTTCAGTGAACTTGTTCCTACTACATCCATCAGAAATTAACAGACCATAGTCATTTCTGGGCATCCCCAGAACGTTAAATAGCTTATCTGTTCTTCTTGGATTATTGTTCCCCCTTCCTTAATTGCTCTCTACTGCTAGTTCCCCTACATTCTACATTATAAACCATTTGTTTTACATTTTTCAAAGTTCACATTAGTGGTAGCATATAATATTTCTCTTTTTGTGCCTGGCTTATTTCGCTCAGCATTATGTCTTCAAGGTTCATCCATGTTGTCATATGTTTCACCAGATCGTTCCTTCTTATTGCCGCGTAGTATTCCATCGTGTGTATATACCACATTTTATTTATCCACTCATCTGTTGATGGACATTTGGGTTGTTTCCATCTCTTGGCAATTGTGAATAATGCTGCTATGAACATTGGCGTGCAGATATCTGTTCGTGTCACTGCTTTCCGATCTTCCGGGTATATCCCGAGAAGTGCAATCGCTGGATCGAATGGTAGCTCTATATCTAGTTTTCTAAGGAACTGCCAGACTGACTTCCAGAGTGGCTGAACCATTATACAGTCCCACCAACAGTGAATAAGAGTTCCAATTTCCCACATCCCCTCCAGCATTTGTAGTTTCCTGTTTGTTTAATGGCAGCCATTCTAACCGGTGTTAGATGGTATCTCATTGTGGTCTTAATTTGCATCTCTCTAATAGCTAGTGAAGCTGAACATTTTTTCATGTGTTTCTTGGCCATTTGTATTTCCTCTTCAGAGAACTGTCTTTTCATATCTTTTGCCCATTTTATAATTGGGCTGTCTGTGCTATTGTCATTGAGTTGTAGGATTTCTTTGTATATGCAAGATATCAGTCTTTTGTCAGATACATGGTTTCCAAAAATTTTTTCCCATTGAGTTGGCTGCCTCTTTACCTTTTTGAGAAATTCCTTTGAGGTGCAGAAACTTCTAAGCTTGAGGAGTTCCCATTTATCTATTTTCTCTTTTGTTGCTTGTGCTTTGGGTGTAAAGTCTAGGAAGTGGCCTCCTAATACAAGGTCTTGAAGATGTTTTCCTACATTATCTTCTAGGAGTTTAATGGTACTTTCTTTTATATTGAGATCTTTGGTCCATTTTGAGTTAATTTTTGTGTAGGGGGTGAGGTAGGGGTCCTCTTTCATTCTTTTGGATATGGATATCCAACTCTCCCAGCCCCATTTGTTGAAAAGACCATTATGGCTCAGTTCGGTGACTTTGGGGGCCTTATCAAAGATCAGTCGGCCATAGATCTGAGGGTCTATCTCTGAATTCTCAATTCGATTCCATTGATCTATATGTCTATCTTTGTGCCAGTACCATGCTGTTTTGGCAACTGTGGCTTTATAATAAGCTTCAAAGTCAGGGAGTGTAAGTCCTCCCACTTCGTTTTTCTTTTTTAAAGTGTCTTTAGCAATTCGAGGCATCTTCCCTTTCCAAATAAATTTGATAACTAGCTTTTCCAAGTCTGCAAAGTAGGTTGTTGGAATTTTGATTGGGATTGCATTGAATCTGTAGATGAGTTAGGGTAGAATTGACATCTTAATGACATTTAGCCTTCCTATCCATGAACATGGAATATTTTTCCATCTTTTAAGGTCCCCTTCTATTTCTTTTAGTAGAGTTATGTAGTTTTCTTTGTATAGGTCTTTTACATCTTTGGTTAAGTTGATTCCTAGGTACTTGATTTTTTTAGTTGCTATTGAAAATGGTATCTTTTTCTTGAGTGTCTCTTCAGTTTGTTCATTTCTAGCATATAGAAACATTACTGACTTATGTGCATTAATCTTGTATCCCGCTACTTTGCTAAATTTGTTTATTAGCTCTAGTAGGTGTATCGTTGATTTCTCAGGGTTTTCTAGATATAAGATCATATCATCTGCAAACAATGACAGTTTTACTTCTTCTTTTCCAATTTGGATGCCTTTTATTTCTTTGTCTTGCCGGATTGCCCTGGCTAGCACTTCCAGCACAATGTTGAATAACAGTGGTGACAGCGGGCATCCTTGTCTTGTTCCTGATCTTAGAGGGAAGGCTTTCAGTCTCTCACCATTGAGTACTATGCTGGCTGTGGGTTTTTCATATATGCTCTTTATCATGTTGAGGAAGTTTCCTTCAATTCCTACCTTTTGAAGTGTTTTTATCAAAAACGGATGTTGGATTTTGTCAAATGCTTTTTCAGCATCTATTGAGATGATCAATTGATTTTTCCCTTTCGAGTTTTTAATGTGTTGTAATACATTGATTGTTTTTCTTATGTTGAACCATCCTTGCATGCCTGGAATGAACCCCACTTGGTCATGGTGTATGATTTTTTTAATGTGTCTTTGGATTCGATTTGCAAGTATTTTGTTGAGGATTTTTGCATCTATATTCATTAGGGAGATTGGCCGGTAGTTTTCCTTTTTTGTAGCATCTTTGCCTGGTTTTGGTATTAGATTGATGTTAGCTTCATAAAATGAATTAGGTAGTGTTCCATTTTTTTCAATGTTTTGAAAGAGTTTGAGTAAGATTGGTGTCAGTTCTTTCTGGAAAGTTTGGTAGAATTCCCCTGTGAAGCCATCTGGCCCTGGGCATTTATTTGTGGGAAGATTTTTGATGACTGATTGGATCTCTTTGCTTGTGATGGGTTGGTTGAGGTCTTCTATTTCTTCTCTGGTCAGTCTAGGTTGTTCATATGTTTCCAGGAAATTGTCCATTTCTTCTACATTATCCAGTTTGTTGCCATACAGTTGTTCATAATATCCTCTTATAATTTTTTTAATTTCTTCAGGATCTGCAGTTATGTCACCTTTTTCATTCATTATTTTGTTTATATGGGTCTTCTCTCTTTTTGATTTTGTCAGTCTAGCTAGGGGCTTGTCAATCTTGTTGATCTTCTCAAAGAACCAACTTTTGGTGATATTTATCCTTTCTATTGTTTTTTTGTTCTCTATTTCATTTATTTCTGCTTTAATCCTTGTTATTTCTTTTCTTGTACTTGGTTTAGGATTGGTTTGCTGTTCATTTTCTAGCTTCTTCAGTTGATCCATTAGTTCTTTGATTTTGGCTCTTTCTTCCTTTTTAATAAATGCGTTTAGTGCTATAAATTTCCCCCTTAGCACTGCTTTTGCTGCATCCCATAGGTTTTGGTATGTTGTGTTCTCATTTTCATTCGTCTCTATATATTTAGCAATTTCTCTTGCTATTTCTTCTTTAACCCACTGATTGTTTAGGAGTGTGTTGTTTAATCTCCAGGTATTTGTGAATTTTCTAAGTCTCTGATGGTTATTGACTTCTAATTGTATTCCATTGTGGTCAGAGAATGTGCTTTGAATAATTTCAATCTTTTTAAATTTATTGAGGCTTGTTTTATGTCCCAGCATATGATCTATTCTGGAGAAAGTTCCGTGAGCACTAGAAAAGTATGTGTATCCTGGTGATTTGGGATGTAATGTCCTGTAGATGTCTGTTAAATCTAATTCATTTATCAGATTGTTTAGGTTTTCAATTTCCTTATTGGTCTTCTGTCTGGTTGATCTATCTATAGGAGAGAGTGATGTGTTGAAGTCTCCCACAATTATTGTGGAAACATCAATTGCTTCCTTTAGTTTTGCCAATGTTTCTCTCATGTATTTTGTGGCACCTTGATTGGGTGCATAGACATTTACGATTGTTATTTCTTCTTGCTGAATTGCCCCTTTTATTAGTATGTAGTGGCCTTCTTTGTCTCTCAAAACATCCCTGCATTTGAAGTCTATTTTATCTGAGATTAATATTGCTACACCTGCTTTCTTTTGGCTGTAGCTTGCATGAAATATTTTTTTCCATCCTTTCACTTTCAGTTTCTTTGTGTCCCTGTGTCTAAGATGAGTCTCTTGTATGCAACATATTGATGGTTCATTTTTTTTGATCCATTCTGCGAATCTATATCTTTTAATTGGGGAGTTTAATCCATTTACATTCAACGTTAAAACCGTGAAGGCATTTCTTGAATCGGCCATCTTATCCTTTGGATTATGTTTGCGATATTTTTCCCTCTCTCTATTAATATCCTTTATTGTACCCATACCGAATCTCTTTAGTACTGAACCTTTCTCCAAGTCTCTCTGTCCTGTCTTTGTTTCTCTGTCTGTAGGGCTCCCTTTAGTATCTCCATAGGGCAGGTCTCTTGTTAGCAAATTCTCTCAGCATTTCTTTGTCTGTGAAAAATTTAAGCTCTCCCTCAAATTTGAAGGAGAGCTTTGCTGGATAAAGTATTCTTGGCTGGAAATTTTTCTCACTCAGAATTTTAAATATATCGTGCCACTGCCTTCTCGCCTCCATGGTGGCTGCTGAGTAGTCACTACTTAGTCTTATGCTGTTTCCTTTGTATGTGGTGAATTGCTTTTCTCTTGCTGCTTTCAGAACTTGCTCCTTCTCTTCTATGTTTGACAGTGTGATCAGTATATGTCTCGGAGTGGGTTTTTTTGGATTTATTCTATTTGGAGTTCGCTGAGCATTTATGATTTGTGTATTTATGTTGTTTAGAAGATTTGGGAAGTTTTCCCCAACAATTTCTTTGAATACTCTTCCTAGACCTTTACCCTTTTCTTCCCCTTCTGGGACACCAATGAGTCTTATATTCGGACGTTTCATATTATCTATCATATCCCTGAGGTCCATTTCGAGTTTTTCAATTTTTTTCCCCATTCTTTCTTTTATGTTTTCATTTTCCATTCTGTCATCTTCCAGGTCACTGATTCGTTGTTCAACTTCCTCTAGTCTTGTACTATGAGTGTCCAGAATCTTTTTAATTTGGTCAACAGTTTCTTTAATTTCCATAAGATCATCCATTTTTTTATTTAGTCTTGCAATGTCTTCTTTATGCTCTTCTAGGGTCTTCTTGATTTCCTTCATATCCCGTACTAGGGTCTCATTGTTCATCTTTAGTTCTTTGAGTAGCTGCTCTAGGTGTGTCTCTTCTGGTCTTTTGATTTGGGTGCTTGGGCTTGGATTATCCATATCGTCTGGTTTTTTCATATGCTTTATAATTTTCTGTTGTTTTTGGCCTCGTGGCATTTGCTGACCTTGATAGGGTTCTTTTAGGGTTTGTAGACCAGTTGAAGTCCTTATCTCTAATTTATCAGATCTACAGCTTCGTGGAGTACACTTTCTCTAACTAACCAGCAGGTGGCGTCCACGAGCCACCTGTTCTCCACAAGCCAGATCTCCCCTGCTTAGCCTTTTTGGTGAGTGGGGGAGTGAGTCTTGTGGGGCCCAATTGGTGTCCCAAGCTTGCGTGTGTAGTTGGTGTTGCCTGCCCTGTATGTGGGGCGTGTTTCTGGGCAGTCGGGGAGGGGGGGTGGCCCTAACAATCAAATCTCCCTGATGATCCTAGAGTTTTAAAGCTACTGCAATAGTCTAATCCTTCAGTTCAGTCCTGCCACAGTTTGTCTCTGCCACTGACCCACAAGTCTTTGGTATTGGCGTATGGCTCCTGAGACTTGCAAGTGGGCCCCTCTTCCAGGCTGTGCACCCTGGGTCCTCTGTTGAGGGATGACTGTGCTATGTCGCAGGTGAGTGCCGTCCCCCCAGGGCAGTTCTGGGCTGCTGGGCTGTGTTGGGAGGCTCCCAGTCTGCTCAAATGATGGCTGAATGGGGCTCTGTTAATTCACACTGCTCCCCCTTCCCAGCTCTGGGACATTCAGCTGAGGTTGCAGGGAAGGCTAATGTCCACGCCCAGTTTTGTGGTGTGTGCCTGTTATTTGAAGCACTTCCGTCACACTGGGTTGTCTGGGGCAGCTCTGGGCTATGGGGCTGGTGATGGGCAGGAGTGTTTCCTGTCCACCAGGATGGTGGCTGTGAGCGGACACCCCCCTTTTCTTGGGATGTTGTGTTGTTTAGTGAATTTTCTCAGCCACTGAATTATTGCCTTTTGTCTCAGAGCTCTCTTAGTTCTGCTCTTGACTTGATGTGCCCAAATTTCAATTCTTTGAAGCTTTCTGTATTGAGCTTCTTAGAGTAATTGTTTTAGAAAAAGCAAAAAGGATTTAAAAAAAAAAAAAAAAAAAAAAACGGCCCTCCTCAGAGATCTAATGGGTTATTGAAATGCTAATAGACAAAGCAACCAGGGCCATTAAGGAAAAGTGCCCAGGGCAGAGAGATCAGCCTTGCTTCGGGATTTGCATATGCGCCTCAAGGCCTGATCTCCGCCCTTCCCCTTTCTGTGTTCACCAGAACTCCAAAAATCCTCTGCTTTTATTTTGGAGTTTTTCGTGTTGTTTTTTTTCTATGCCTGTCTCCTCTCTGCTGGGCTGGCTGCTCTCAGAGTCTCTGGTGTCTGGCCTCAGTCTATCTATGGTTGGAGTTTGAATCAGTAGAATGAGTTTCCGGTAAGAGCAGCCACTGCAATTCTCCCTTCTCCTTCCTGGAGCTGACAGCCCCTCCTCCCCCGGGACTGAGCCTGGCAGGGAGGGGCGCGGGTCCCCTGGCCGCAAAAACTTACAGATTTCGCTGATCTCAGCAGTTCCACGTTTTCATGAGTGTTGTATGAAGTATGCCCAAAGACAGATTGCTCTGTGGTGTCCAGTCCACGCAGTTCCTGGCTTTTTACCTACTTTCCTGGAGGAGTAACTAAAACATACAGCTCACCAGTCTGCCATCTTGCCCCGCCTCCTGGAAATTGTTCTTAAGCAAACATTTCACAAGTTATTTTTACCATTAAAATAAACATTTTAGTTAATGCATTATTGAAATAGTAATACACATTTTTTAAAAACAAGAATTAACATCACATGTAAGCATTAAATTGGACAGCTGAGTGGTTTAACAATATATAAGCCAAGTCTTCATTAGCAGATAGAAGGGTTCCAGGTGAGGGGGTTTTAAATACCATATTTTCTCCCCTGTAGGAAGCCCTTCAGGGTCAGATTCACAGTTAGTTTCCTATGTAATTCTAATACCCATGGGCTTAGGATTCTCAATGATCATGGCTGCACGGGCCAGAACCAGAGCCAATCGACCTTATTTTCCATAACTTCTAGTGTTTGTGGCTCAGGCAAGAGAAAGTTATTATCATTGCCCCATTGTGGCTTGAAGGCAGCCAGCCCCTTTATCTGGAGTTAATGCTGATACAGTCCTCGAGTCCACTGTTTCTATCATCCTTTATGTGTTTAGCCATATCCACAGTGGTGAAGGCATATTTTGTCCCTTTGGACAGAGAAAAGGGGCGAATATAGTTTACTTGCCACCAGGTGACAGGAATCTGGTGTCCTCGGTGCCCAGTCTTCAGGCACAGCCATTCGGCCACTTCATGCGTCATTGGTGTTAGGCTGTAGAATTTCGCTAGGGTATCCACTTCTGTGTTACCTGGTAATGAATTGGTGGTGTGGGCAGAGATATGAAAAACAGTTACCTTACGTTTGTGACAGGCAGTCCAGATGTCTTCCCACCAGATGGTGTCAGTACTGGGCTGGACAGGTAGCAGGTAGCTCATGTGTCAATCCATGCAGAGTCAGGTATATTTCCTTATCTGTCAATGGTGGGCATGGGAGGAGCCACCTCGGGAGATCATAAGGAAACAAGGCATACTGCTCTTTCACATAGGAGTCTGGTCCTAAATTTCATGCATCTCTGTACTTAAAGAGCCATTGTTAAAAATGCCACATCGTAGGATGTAGACTTTCCATTTTGTCAGTGTACTCACCTGAGCACTCCCCAAATGGGGCTTTTTTCTAGCATCCCATATCTGCATACCTGTATGGGTATGGTCTTCTGTAAGGTCACTGGGCACTTTTGAGTTAGACCTTTAACTTGTAACAAAGCATTATAAGCTGTGCACAATTGTTCTTTTAAAGGACTGTGTCTGAGTTCTGTGCCCTTCCATAGTTAGGACCAGAATCTAATACTTACACATTTAGCCTGTTGCCTTTGCCACAAATCCCACCCAAAGCCAATATTGGCACTGGCCACATCCAATTCACAGGGTATATTGGGGTACATCCCCCTTAAATTCTCTGCTTGTGCAATAGTTTGCTTAGCCTTTTAAAATGCAGCTTGCATTGGAAAATCTCATTCCCACACTTTTCCTTTTCTAATTAGGGTGTACAAAGGTTTTAAAATTCATACTAAATAGAGTATGAACACTTTCCAATAGCTTAATAAACCAAGAAAAGCTATTAACTGTTCAGAAGTAAGCAATTGGGGATAACTTTGTATTCTAATAACAATAGCTGAAAGAATAGCCTTAGTTTTACCCAGCCAGCCAATACTCAAGAACTTTTGATAGACTAGTCAGGCTCTTCTGGAAGTTTCCACTTTGAAGGTATCCTTGTAGAAGCACAGCAAATGTCCATTGTTGTTTTCCCCATGTGAAATCTAACACAGTTTGACTGGAAGAATCTAAAAATATTCTAAATAACAAATTAGCAAGGTTTAACACAAAATGGAACAGATCTAACTTCGTGCTAATATCTTGGAACAATATGGTGATGTTTGGCACAGCTGCAAACAAAAGGGGGGATTACCTTATTTATCTCTCTATAATCAATAGTCATTTTCCAAGAGCCATCGGATTTTTTTTACTGGCAGGGCAGAGGGCTCTCTGCACAAATCATGTGTTTGAGCAGCTCTTTCTTCCAAGGTTTTAGTTCCTATCTTAACAAACCGTTGCTCCTTAGGTAATTTACTTCACAGTTTGTGGGGTAAGTCACCTTCAAGTGGCCATACTACTTTGCATTGCTTTACCCACCAATTAACAAGTGAATGGGTCTCCATGTTAGTTCTGGATGAGTAGAGGCTGCCACAGGGAAGGGTTAGTGGAGCTTGTGACCAGTTTCCTTATTATTTTATGTCCCATTAGCAAGGTGCTATCTGCTCCACTACCACATAGCTTTAGCAACCAGTTCGCTAATGGCTTTCTAGGTTTTCGTCAATATTGGTTACGAATATCTCTTAGTTCAGCCAGGGAAAACTCCCAGGACAAAATGAGCACCTTTTGATTAGAAGCTGCTGCTACTGCCCTGCCCTGTACCCTCCTTGGGAGATCAGGGTGTTGAATTTCCTCTATTTTAACCCTTTGTTGGACCAGAGGTCGAGCATGCTTACTTTCCTTAGTATTAATTTCCCAGTCAGACAGGGGCTCACCATCTTTTGATGAGGAATCAAGGGCCCTACACTTTAGGGTCCCAGTTAGGGGAAGCTAAAATATGCCTAACTTGTCCTTTGGGCAGCTTATGCCCTCTTAATCTAGTGTGCTGGCATGCCAGTATTTCTAAACTTTTATCCAGAGTGTCTTTCAATTCTGCTTGTGCTAGTCTCATATCTTATTCTAGCTTTAATTTATCTCCCAGGTGGCTTATAGCCACGTTTGCTGCTAAAGCTTCCTCAGTAGCAGCGCGTACAGCCTCTAACAATGGCCAGCCCACTACAGCTGCAGCCTGGCTACTAATCCCACTGGAGAGGTGCAAGCACCTTCATACTCCCTTGCAGGTCCCATCCATCCAGGAGGGTAGCCATTCCTCCCCACACTGAAATTCCAGGCCACCCTGGTACCCCTCCTGGGGCCAATGCCCTTGTGAGCTGCTGCAAAAGGCTATTAGTCCAGCCAGAGAGTTATAAACATTTCCATACTCTCTTGGCAGATTCCGCTCATCTAGGAGGGTAGCCACCCCTCCCCACATAGACATCCATTCCACTGGGAGGGTGGGCACCCCTCCCCACATAGACATCACAGGCCACCCCAGTATCCTGCCCGGGAACTTCTTTCCCTTCCCCAAGCTCATGTTACCAGTGTCTGCTATTTCTTTAGTCTCTGAGCTGGCAGCTATTTGATTCTCCTGGTTGTGTTTACCAATTGTTGTGGCCCATGAGGGCTTTGCCAGTCCAGAGGCCAAAGAAGACACCGGGTATTGTTTGATACGTGAACTTTTATTAGGGCTTACTGACAGGGTGAGAAGTCACGGAGTGATCATGACGGCTCTCTCAGGCCAGGCAGGCACCACATTCACAGGGGAGTTGACTGCACATTTAAAAAGGATGGCAAGGCAGTTGTCTCCAAGGGCTTTTTAAACAATTTTTTAATCAGTCTTTCTCCTTTTTGTCCTGCATTCAACCCCACTACCAAAGGTATCTGGTATTTCAATTCCTGAGCCTTTTGGAGGTTTTTGAGTGTACTTATTGATGTTCCTTGCTGGGCCTAGGATTCCACTTTCTTGGGTCTTCTAGGTCAGTTGCCATTAATTCTTTTTCCAGGTTCTAAAACTGTGTTCTTATAATCTCTTCTCCTCTCTTTGTCCTTATGGATTTATGACTTTTAAAAGATCTATTTATAGTTATTTATAGGGTTTTCAGAGGGAAATGATTTAATACCCCAACTTTAACCATAAGTCCCATGCAAATTTAATGGCTATTTTTTAATAAATTCTTAGTCATGATCTTAGTTTGACAAGGCTGCTAGGACAAAAACCAACTGTGGCAGTTTGAAGCTGTTATTGTTCTTTTAATCCATTCCTGTGGATGCAGACCTATTGTAGGTGGGACCTTGGATTAGGTTATTTCAATTGAGATGTGACCCACCCCATTCAAGGAGGGTCTTAATCCCCTTACTGGAGTCCTTTACAAAAGGAAAAAGGACACACAGAAAAAGCCCAGAGAGCTCATAGAAGCTCCAGAGAGGCTGCAAGACAAGGACACACCCACAGAAACTGAGAGAAAAACCACTGAGGCAAGAAGCTGAAAGCAACGAAACCTGAGAGAGATGGACTAGAAGATGCTGACCATGTGCCTTCCCATGTGACAGAGGAGTCCCAGATGCTGGCAGGCTTTCTTCATAGAAGGTTTCATCCTATTGATGCCTTAATGTGGACATTTTCATGGACTTAGAATTGTCAATTTGTACACTAATAAATCCCCATTGTAAATCAATCCATTTCTGGTATATTGCATTCCTGCCTCTTTAGCAAACCAAAACACCATCCAAAGGGGTGGCTTAAAAAAGAATTTATTGGCTCACAGTTTTAGAGGCCAGATGTTCCAAATCAAGGCATCAGCAAAACCATGCTCTCTCCCAAAAGCCTGTAGTGTTCTGGTGCTCTCTTGCCTCAATACTTGGGATTCCTTTGTTTTATCTCTGCCTTCTATCACATGGCAATCCTTCTTTTCTTGTGTCTTCTCTTCCAGTTTTCGCTGACTTCTGGCTTCTGATTCCTCTGGCTGCCTTGAAATTTCCTCTCTTAATAAGGTCTCCAGTCCTGTGGATTAAGACCTACCCCCATTCACTTTGCACCTAAATAGGATTTCAGAGATCCTATTCACAAATGAGTCCACACCTTACCTGATAAAACATCTTCAAAGGGTCCTATTTACAAATAAGTTTACACCCACAGGAATGTGGATTAAGATTAAGAATTTGTCGTTTTGGGGGTACGTAATTCAATCTATACATCAAGGAATTGCTAAATCAAAGAAATACACTTTTAAAGGTGTTTGATTCATGCACTAAATAAAAGCTCCAAGAGGATATATAGTATGTCAGCTTGGTTCATAATACCTAATTATGGCCATTATCACTTAATAGGTCTTCTATTTGATGATTTTTAAAAACATACTGTATATTTCATCGTATGTTAAAATATACAAAAGGTATAAAGATTATTCAATGGAGATCCATGTGCCTACACCCAGGGTAAGAAATAAGGCATTGCTAATACAGTTGAAGCCCTCTCTTGATAGGAATTCATAAATATTTGTAGAGTAGAAGAATGAATGAATGCATTCCAGAAAGTTGAGGTCAATATATATATTCCCATTAACAGTGTAGGAGAGAGCCTATCCCTCCTCAATCTGGCCATAACTACATATTATCATTTGAAAAAAGTTGCCAGTTATTAATAAACAAAAAGAGATGCCTCATTTCATTGTTTTAATTTCTGTTTATTTCATTATTAATGAAGTGAAACCTTTAAAACCTGCTTATTGGTCATGTGTAATTTTTCCTTTTTGAATTAAAGAACTTTTTATATGTTAATGACACTAAATGTTTGCCATATATGTTGCAGATATCTCCCCATATGGTGGTCATATTTTCTGAACTAAAAATTAGGACAAAAACTATGGAAAAGGATGTATTCCTGATCTACAAATATATGTATATGAAAAGATTTACAAAAATTTTTAAAAAATAAAGCTAGTTACAATTTTTAAAAATTGCCTTTAAAGAAAATAATAAAAATTCCTGAAATAAGAATTGTTCCAGAAAATCCATTCCTAGAGGATAGTGCTTCTCAATCCTGCTGCACAATAGAATCATTTGGAGAACTTTCAAAAAGCACTGATGCCCTACCCCTCAAATTGTGCCTGGGGATTCTAATGTGCAATCAGTGTTGAAGGTCCCTGCTGTATGTAATCAGTCCTGTTGATCAAAGAGGGCTTACTACAGGTAGAGTCTCTCCTGGAAAACTTGGAGCAGAGTATTGCAGATGGGTCTTGTCCCACCTGGGTTCTTCTGACTGTATTTCTTCTGAGCCAGCCTTCTACTGAGAGGTTATGAAAAGTCCATTTGCTCATAAATATCTCCTCTTCCACTTCCACCGCAACCTATCTGACATGCCCAACATTAGTGTCAATCTTTAAGAGCCCTTTTCTTAAAGAAGCAGGGGATTTTCATTTAGCTAAGGAATTGTGTTGCTTAGCAGGATAGCACATTGATACTTAATTCCTTGATACTGAAAATGGAGTTCTGGACCAGGAGACCCTCAGGCCCAGCTCAGACCATCTTAGTCAGACTTTGCCATTAGATAAAATCTTCAGATGACTCACATGCACATTAAAGCTTGGAAAAGACAAAGCTATAGAGAATTATCCACCAGGATCTTAGCTCCAGGAGGACAGGAACTTGCTTGTCAATCTTGTTCATTGGTGTGCTGTCATAAGGTATACTTGCAGTAACATTTGTTGAATGAAAGGATATGATTATTAAATGAAGTTAAGCATGTTATATGAGTCATATAATATGACCAATGGGGCTTTCTTTAGGTGCCACTGTGAAAGTCACAATCATACTGTCATGTATTTTGTCCAATGCAGCATGATATTCATATACACTGTATCACTATGATTTCGGTTGCTTGGCACATATGCTGTTTTCTAAATCTAAATAGTGATTTATTACACTATTTTTATTTCTTTTAACATTTCATAAAGTACTTTCATGCATCCCATTTCATTTAATCTCTACAATATGCATGGACTCAACTTTGTGAACCAGGTGAACATGGGTTTTCATCATTTGCGGGACACTGTTATCGAGTTCTGACTTGGCGGGCCTGGGCCAGGGGAACTGATCAGCCCCTAGGAAAGGTAGTGGGGCACGGGTGGTAGCGCCCTCCACGGCCCCCCGGGCCTGAGAAAGTGGAGCCGAATGCAGGCCCCATTTCCTCACCCCAAAGTACAACCGTTGGGGAGGGCTTGCCGGAGAAAACCACCCCCCCCCCCCCCCGTGCCTTACCCGCACCCTCCACCCTCTTCGTTACCGGAGCAACTCCCGCCCCTTTTCAATCAACCTCCACGCCCTCTCAGAACCAATCCAAGCCTTTAACCCCTACAGCTACCCCGCCCTCTAAACCGCCCAATATAAGCTTGTACTCTCCCCTAATAAACTCTCTTGGCTTCCTCACCCTCAAAGAAACGTGTCCCGCCTGTTCCTTCTCGCCGCCCTCCACACCTTGCACGCCTCCGCCGGGGACCGGGCCCAGTCCCCCGCCTCGCCCTCGCCTCCGGGAAAGAGCCCCCGCCGCCGGTACCCTCCGAGCAACGCCGAGGAACCCCACCACCCCAACCTTTTCTACCCCCCTCTCATTACTCCTCTCCCCTCTTCAACCTTATCCAAGCAAACTTCACCTCACTAAATGTCTCCTATCCCAATCTTACCTCCTCTTGTTGGCTTTGCCTCTCCACCTCTTCCTCACTATATGAGCCCGTCGCCTCCAACCTCTCCTTTCCAGAAAATGCAGAAGACAACCCCTCGGAATGCAATTGGAATACCTCAGCCGTCCCCCTAACCTTTCATTCAGTCTCCTTTACAGGAAAGTGCATCCACCCTCGCTCAAGTAACTCTCCCAACCTCACAGCCTGTGCCAACTACTCATCTCCCAGCAGCTCTGCCAAGTTTCTTATTCCTCACAACTCCTCCCAATGGCTCTGCTCCTCTACAGGACTTACCCCCTGCCTTAACGTGCAGACCCTCAATACAACTCATGAAACTTGCCTCCTAATTGTCCTTATCCCCAGGGTCCTATACCACAGCGAGGAAGACTTCTTCCTCCGCCTGGAAAGAACTGCAGCTCCTGCCCCACTGCAAAAGCGAGAGCCCATCACCGCCCTCACGATTGCCTCCCTCCTAGGTCTTGCAGGCGCTGGCACCGGAATCGCTGCATTAGCCAGTCAAGGCTCCGCCCTAACTCACCTCCGGGCGGCTGTTGACGAGGACATTCGTCACCTACAAGACGCTATTTCCCATCTTAAAAATTCTGTCAATTCCCTCTCTGAGGTCGTGCTCCAAAACCGCCGAGGTCTCGACCTTCTCCTCCTCAAAGAAGGAGGCCTTTGTGCCGCCCTAGGAGAAGAGTGCTGTGTATATGCCAATTCTACAGGTCTCGCCAAAGACAGCCTAAAAAAGGTCCGAGAGGGACTAGAACAACGCAATAGAAACCGTGAAGCCACCAGCTATTGGTCCCACATCTTTACCCCCCTCCTCCCATACCTCCTCCCTCTCATCGGCCCCCTACTAATGATTATTCTAGCTCTCACTCTAGGGCCCTGCATTATCCGCAGAATTGTCCAGCTTGCTAAGAACCAAGCCAATGCTGTCTTTTCATCATTTGTGCAAGTCCAGTATCAACAACTTGCCTCCACTGAAGAAGCTGACCCTCCGCAGCGTCGCCACCCTCGTCCATCCCGCAAGCAGCGAGGCCCCTCTCGAACGCCCGGGCGCCACACCAACGTCGAGCTCCAGCCTCTCTAACTACCATCTACCCCCTATCCCTTCCCCCACCTCCCCTTTCCCTCATCCCTTGGCGGATCTCTCCGGTAAGCTTCTTCCTCTAATTAGAAAAAAAGGGGGAAATGCGGGACACTGTTATCGAGTTCTGACTTGGCGGGCCTGGGCCAGGGGAACTGATCAGCCCCTAGGAAAGGTAGTGGGGCACGGGTAGTAGCGCCCTCCACGGCCCCCCGGGCCTGAGAAAGTGGAGCCGAATGCAGGCCCCATTTCCTCACCCCAAAGTACAACCGTTGGGGAGGGCTTGCCGGAGAAAACCACCCCCCCCCCCCTCCCCGTGCCTTACCCGCATCCTCCACCCTCTTCGTTACCGGAGCAACTCCCGCCCCTTTTCAATCAACCTCCACGCCCTCTCAGAACCAATCCAAGCCTTTAACCACTACAGCTACCCCGCCCTCTAAACCGCCCGATATAAGCTTGTACTCTCCCCTAATAAACTCTCTTGGCTTCCTCACCCTCAAAGAAACGTGTCCCGCCTGTTCCTTCTCGCCGCCCTCCACACCTTGCACGCCTCCGCCGGGGACCGGGCCCAGTCCCCCGCCTCGCCCTCGCCTCCGGGAAAGAGCCCCCGCCGCCGGTACCCTCCAAGCAACGCCGAGAGCCGAGGGTTCAGCAACCGGCCGCCCCCCCCCCCAGACGAATCAACTGCGACCGCAATCATTTGATACATGGGGAAACACAAGATTGAAAGACTTATGTAAGGATTTACAGTGAGTTTATGCCAAACTAGAATTTGCACTCAAAACTTCTGAATCTCAAGACTAACTACCTACAACTGAGGGCTCATATTTAGAACTCAACATTTTATAAAGCTAGTAATGTTCAGATTATTGCAGGATGCACATGAAAAAATTATAACAGTAGATGATAAATCCTTTTCTTTTCTTTTCTTTTCTTTTTTTGCGTTTTTAAAACTGTGATTGTTCACAAACCCTTTTCTTTTAAAGGCATTTTCCCCCCAGTTTTTTATACTGCTACTTTCAGTTTTGAGTAATTAATTAATGCCTATAATAAAACTCCCACATGAATATTGGCAATGCAGACCTGTAAAGATTTCCTGAAATAAAATTTAAAATAAAATCTTACTGGATATTCATCAGAAGTTAACATGAAATTGCTCTTCCTTTTACAGCTCTATATTCTTGGGAGCTGGGAAAGAGAACGTATTCCATTTGATGAAACTGTCTCTTCATTTTTTGCATCAGAAAATAAACCTTCATTTCTTTTTGATGACACCCAGCGTAATCTCTGATCATGTAATTTACTTCTTAGTTCACTAGAGGTTATTTATGGCAAAGCGAGCCTCAGAGATAAATGTTTAAGATAATGTTATGATGTTAGAAGCGAAGGAAATGGAAGGAATTTGGAAGGAATTCATGATGATGTGATAACCTGTTATAAATGATTCCTTCTTCATCTATTATTATACAGGAATGTCATTAGATGCAGTCAATCTTGTTTAATAGACTTTATCAATTTAACCCAAGACCGAGAAGTTTCTTAGTCATCTTCACATCCCTCAGGATTTTATACATGACACTGCCTTGCACTTGATATGAGTTCCAACACATTTGTTTAATTGAATTACTCAATTTTATTGAGTCCTCATGTTTACACTCTAAAAGTGAAGATACCACCAAACTCGAAAGTAATAGTGATAAACACAAACTGAATCCAGATTCTTAAAATGACTCAAAAATTGATTTAAATGAGATGTTATCAAAATATAAATTTAACTTCTCCAAAGTCGGCACTTAGGGTGGCCCTTCCCCACCCTCCACTCTTGTCAAAGTAGAAAGATACTGTATTTGGGCAGAGTGAGTAGATCATGCACCATCAATCTGGACATGTTTTATTCCACAAATGGGTGACAAATGTAAGCAAAGCTTTACCATATATTGAGAGTTTATTAGTCATGACTCTATACTATGCTGCCTTTCCAAAATGATAGTTAAGCTTTCTTTTTCCTGTACAAGGAATTAATTCTTCCGGAACTTTTCCATCTTTTTCTACTCCCACTAAGAACTAATTTGTTCTGCATCCTATTCCCAGTTCACTGGATAAAGCCTATCTTTCATAAAGCCTATCATTAAAAACCCCACCCTAAAATGAACATGGGAAACAAAGAGCTTAAGGAGTTCCAATACCAACTAGCTTTCCCAAGTAACGTATTTTGTTTAGCTGGGATTCTGGAAAGCCTAAGGAGCAAAGCTAATATCACCATGATATTAGTGGGCCAAGATTTTTCTGAACAAGTGGGATGTTCCATGGGTGCCCAGGCAGATAGTTTCCCCTCTCTTGATCTGAGTTCTTGTCTGTGTAACAGGGATTTTGTTCTCGGAGATGGCTAAGGCTCCATGCCCATCCTGTCTACGTCAGCTTATCACTCTTTTCCCAGGTGGGTGGGTGCCTTTTTCCCCAGGGCTGCATGATACTGACCTGCAATTCTGGGAAGCTCTTGAAGCAAGTGTTAATGAAAAAATAAATGCCAGTAAAATAAAACACAAATATGTAATGACAAAGGAAGATGCAATTGATGAAAAATAATGCAAAGAAATTTCATGAAACCCAAACAAATGGATGAATAGTTTAGGAATCTGTTGGTCCTCATCAGTATAACAAATGAAACCGGTTTTAACATGGAGGACAAAGCCGAGGAGGGCTGGTTTCTACTCTTGATCAGAGTGTCACCCTTTTCCCAAATAATAAGTACTTTAGGGCACCCACTATGTGCCAGGAACTGTTCTAAACACTGGGAATCACATAAACAAAACTGACAAGGATCCTTGTCTTTAATGGACTTTATGTTCATTTACTCTTTTTGTTCAGATGCCTCTTTGTATTTTTAGTTCTCTTAGTGAGTAATTAAAATGCAACCAAGTTGCAAGAATGAGATGACAACAAAGACATTGCTCCAAAACCAGCCCCAATTCCTTGACCATCTAAGGGCACTGAAGAAACCCAACATGGGGTAAGAGCCTGAGGTAAAACTCTGAGGCATCTCACGCGTTAATTTTTGCAACAGCACAGCTCCTGTCCAACTTGGGAACTTTTATCTCCTATACAAAGCAGCCTAGAAATGTGGATTTTAAAAAGTGGTCTTTGATGTTTTAAGTCCAGCCTGAAAAGCAAATCACCATGTCATCTCAGCAGGTGGAGGCCAAGATTCCTCTTGGTGTTCATCCTTCTGTACTGATTGCATATCAGCTACCGCCAAGGTTTCCCATTACAATCCTGTCCTGTACTGTCTTTGGCATATCATGCCTTTTTCTTCCACTATTAAACAGAGCTGCCTATAATAGAATGTACAGATTAAATAGGCCTCTAGACTTTCTAGCTAAAGAGTGGTGGTCAGCAGTGCAATTAAAAGGAAAACACTGCACAGCAACTGGTGTTCAGAAACACTGGCTGATTTTAATAATTGTGGACCCTTCTTCTACAGTGATGCTCTTAACTGCTCATGTCTGTCAAAGACGACATTGTTGACTTTGGTTC
The DNA here is from genome assembly GCF_015220235.1 of Choloepus didactylus. NCBI lineage: Eukaryota > Metazoa > Chordata > Mammalia > Pilosa > Megalonychidae > Choloepus > Choloepus didactylus. Next base: position 12,873,991 of record NC_051319.1, read on the forward strand.
CTGTGATTTCTCTGGTCATATACTCTGGATCAGCAAGGTGGAGATTGACTTCTTAAGCATAGCTGAACTTCGAAGAAAACTGCTTGAGATTTTCATTATTTTGTAATATGTGTAATGAACAAGAGTTCTTGTTTAAATCTTCTTTGTCCTCTACTTTCCGGAATATACTGTCACCTATCTGGACTGAATGGCTCTTCAGACAGTCTGCTTTTGGCTGGACTGATGGACTGCAGCCACCAACCAGTGGGTGTTAGACTTCCTGCTGGGCTTTATCACCCTCTCTTTGCTACTTTCCTAAACAAGCTGGGAGCTCTTTAGGTTATGTCAGGTATTATGGGTTGGATTATGTCCCACAAAAAGATATGTCGAAGTTCCGATGCCTAAAACCTCAGAATGTGATTTTATTTGGAAATAGGGTCTATGCAATTAGTTATACTGGAGTAGGACAGGCCCCTGATCCAATATGACTGGTATCCTTATAAGAAGAGAAGAGATAGCAACTGGGAAGAATGGCATGTGATGACATAGGCAGAGATTGATGTGATGCATTTATAAGCTAAGGGACACCAAGGATTGCTGACAAACCACGAGAAGCTAGGAAAAAGCAAGCTTGGAAGGACCTTCCCCTACAGGTTTCAGAGGCAGCATGGCTCTATCAACACCTTGATTTCAGACTTCTAGCCTCCAAAACTGTGAGACAATGAATTTCTGTTTTTAAGCCACCTATTTTGTGGTACTTAGTTACAGCAACCCTAGGAAACTAAGACAACAGAAAAGAGCTCCTTGGAGTACTTTCAGAATTTGGTGATTACCCCAGCCTAAGATCTAGAAAACATGCACCCAGTAACACTTCCCTAGTCTGTTTCCACACCTTGGGCAGAAGATAAGAAAATCTGGACTGTCATGTTAGGCCTGGGAAAGCTCTCCCCTCTTACAGAAACTAAGGAGCAGTGCAATGATTCAGCCACCTACAGGGAACGACTCACGGGAGGAAATTGTAACACTTCTCTCTGGATGCTTGACCCAGGCCCTCCCAGCTCTCTCTGTTACCCAAGACAATAAGAAGCACCATGTTCCCAAATTTCTCCTTTACCCCCACTGAAATTTATCATCTTGGGTCTCATTGCTCAGGACACCCTTTTTCCATGTGCAAACAGTAAGTAGTGGGTCTTAAATGGATTATCTATGTATTATGGGATTGAGTAGAAAAGCCAAAGGATCCGCAACTCATTACTCCGATTGCTGGTGAATTCAAATTTCTGAGATTTAGACCACCATGCAAGGTGTACGCAGATAAGACATGCCCAACATGTGCCCGAAGGGACTGCTGTTTACTAGTTTGAAAGATTCATGTTTGACCTATAAAGCCAGCCTGGCTGTCTGTTTTTGAGAAAAGAAACACCTGATTATATTCAGAGATTAAGTTTATTTTTCCAACATCAGGCATCTGGTGATAGGAATCCTTTAAGCCCATTTTCCAATGTCCCTAGTCATAGATTCACCTAGGTTGGCTGCTGTAAACCCAGATTCCCAGACACCTACACAGAAGATTCTGATTCAGTTGGTCTGGGTAGAGCCTGAGAACTTGCATTTCTAACAAGTTCCCAGGTGATGTTGATGTTGCTGGTCCAGGGACCCTATTTCCCCTTGGTGGATCCTTGGCCAACATTGGAAACCATTTTACTGCTGCCTTGAGCCTTAGGGTTAGGTTGGACTGGACCTAGTGGAGCTGTATTGAGGTCAACTTCTGAACTTTACAGTCCTCCCTCCACAGCTCACTCCTCTGAAGAGTTTGAACCAAGCAAAGCATGGCTGTAGCTTCCTGGAGCCTGGGCAGAAGCACCTGCATCTCTTTTCTTTTCTTTTAAATAATTCAGTTTTATTGAGATATATTCACATACCATACAGTTATCCACAGTGTACAATCAGTTATTCACAGTACCATAATATAGTTGTGCATTCATCACCACAGTCAATTTTTGAACATTTTCGTTATCACACACACAAAAAATAAGAATAAAAGTTAAAGTAAAAAAGAACACCCAAAACATCCCATACTCCCCATTCCTCCCTATTATTCATTTACTTTTTGTCCTCATTTTTCTACTCATTTGTCCATACACAGGAGAAAGGGAGTGTGAGCCACAAGGTTTTCACAAGCACACAGTCACACCGTGTACATAGTTATACAATAGTCTTCAAGAATCAAGGCTACTGGGTTGCAGTTCAACAGTTTCAGGTATTTTCTTCTAGCTATTCCAATACACTAAAAACTAAAAAGGGATGTCTACATAATGCCTAAGAATAAACTCCAGAATGACCTCTCGACTCTATTTGAGATCTTTCGGCCACTGAAACTTTATTTTGTTTCATTTCTCTTCCCCCTTTTGGTCCAAGAAGTCTTTCTCAATCCCACGAACCTGCGTCTCTTTCTGAAGATTTACTATTTCCTTTATTCTGCTGACTTTGACACTCTCTGCCAGCCTGTTACCAACATCAAGACATTTGTGTGGCCAGCAGTTGTCAAGTATTTTCAACAGCATCTCATCCTCAGTACAAGAAAGATATTTTAAGGAAAGAGTTAGCTTTCATTTTTTATTAGTAAAGCAGTTGTAGGTTTACAGAAACATCATGCAGGAAGTACAGAGTTCCCATATACCTCACCCCCAACACACACAGTTTTCCTTATTGTTAACATTTTGCATTAGGGTGGTACTTTTGTTACAATTCATGAATCAATATTATAATTATGCTATTAACTTTAGTGCACTGTTTACATTCTGTTGTACAGTTCTATGGTTTTGTGCATGTGGTTACTTACATAGAATGTAAAATTCCCCTTTTTTCCCTTTTCAAATATACAATGCAGTGGTGTTAATTTCCTGCACAAAGTTGTACCTCCATCCCCATCAGTCACTGACAAAACTTTTGTATCACCCCAGAAAGAGTTAGCTTTTAATAAGAAAGTCCTGACTTGCTAAAACTACTCCAGTATAACTCCACTTGAAATTACAGCAACAAATAACGTTTAAAATTTTTGAATGTCTAAAAACTCCCATTATATTCAAGAATCTACTCAAACACAATCACTATTCAAACTGAGTAAAATGTTATTTAAAAAAAAATCACAACCTCACTTTCCAAAAAGGGTTTTGAAAATAAGAATGGTTGAGTGCCACCCCAACATTGAGAATTTAGAATTCTGTAGTTAAGGGGGGAAGGAAAGTTTTCACCGTATGCTCCTTTTTACTCTTTTAATTTTGAGCAATCCGAGCGCGTTATCTCTTCAGAAAATAAATTAATCTCAAACAAACAAAAATCAAACAAAACAAAAAACTAAACAAAAAAGCTCTTGCTAACATTGCACCATAGGCACGGGCTGTCATAAACAACATTAACCCACCTCCTTGCTTTTCTTTAAATTTTTCATTTATTTTTGAATATGGAATGCATTCATATGATTCAAAAAATTAAAAAAATAAAAACATATACAGTAAAAATTGTTCCTCTCACTCTTCTCCCTACATCCACTGAATTCCTAACCTCCACCCCCAATAGCTTACCAGTTTTATTGGCTTCTAGTGTATCCTTCCAGACTTATTTATAGAAAATCAAATATAAGTTTTTGGCTTTCTCCTTTTTTTAGTGTAATAATATATCATAAGTTTCTTTCCAGATTGGCTTTAGATAATTTGCTCATTCTTTTTACAGCTGCAGAACATTCATTTTTATGGATGACACATATTTTATTTATCCATAACCATGAATATTCGGGTTTTTCCAAACTTTCAAAAAATATTCTGTTTCCTTATTAAAACATTTTTTTAAATCATTTTAGGCTGTTTGTCTAATAAATTTGCTAAAAGGAATCAATGAGGTTTTTCATGTGCTGGCCATTGTGCTGGGTGCTGGTGACACAGATTAACTGGGTTCCTGCAGTCATTTAACCAAACACAATATACTCATCTATCTCATTCAGTCCCCAAAACAGCCTTATGAAGTAGATACTATTTACATCTCCATTTTACAGATAAGAAAACTGAGGCTTAGAAAAGTAAAACAAAAACAAAAACAAATAAACAAACAAAACTCTCCAAAGGCATGCATCTATAAAATGGTAGAACCTGGATTAAATCCCAGTAATCTAACTCCAGAGTGAGATGCTGGGAGAAAAATGTTAATTAAAGTCTCACAGTACTTTTCTCCACTTGTCTCTACACATTATTTTTCCTGGAGAAAACAAGATCCTAATGCTAAATCATTATGACTCTAATCTCTAAATGTCAACCAGGTGAAAAATGTAATACTCTTCCCACAATAATTAAATTTTCTTAATTTCAAGAATAAGCAGTATGCTTAATTATTAACTCCCTGGGTTAGGAGCAGAATAACTCATCTGTTTTAGTTTTCCAAGACAAATGACAAATAGCAAAACTGTTCAACTTAAACAATGGGAATTTACTGGCTCACAGTTTGGGAGGCTAAAAGTCCAAAATCAAGGTATTGACCAGCCATGCTTTCTTCCAGAATCTGTAGCTTTCTGGTGCTAGTTTGCCACAATCCTTAAGGTTCTTTAATTTGCATCTCTGTATCTTTCACATATGATCTGTCTCATTCTCTGGCATCTTCTATGTCCAATTTCCTTTGCTTTTAAGAACTTCAGCCATATTGGATTAAGGCCCATGCTCATTCAATTTGGCCTCATCTAAAAAGGATCTCTGAATAGGACCTACACCTTAACAAATAATAACATCTTCAAAGTTCCTGTTTATAAGCCCCCACAGGACTGAGAGTTAGGACTTGCACATATCTTTATGGGGGATATCATTCAATCCCCAGTACTCATCTCTGCTTCCCCTTTTCTCCAGCCAGCACCTGGCAGAAGGACAGGCTCTCAATGGATTATATGGTCACTTTCTCACTGACTGCATTGATTACCAAAAACCATTCATTTCTCTGTCTACTCCAACAATTAGAACTTTGTCCAACACTTGAAACACTTTTACAGGACATTTTTGAGGTGGCAGTCAACCATTCTTATTTTCAAAAACATTTTTGGAAAGTGGGGTTGTGATTTTTTTTAAATAACATTTTACTCACTTTGAATAGTGATTGTGTTTGAGTAGAGGAATGATAGCGGTGATTTTTCCCCATGTAACTAAATTTTCTTTAACAAATAAGTACCCTTTTTAATGAAAGGTAGGTAGGTTTGTATAGGTTAGTGTGAAATCCCGATACATCCCAAAGCAATTTAGGCAGAGAATAAAAACATATTTGCAGGGCCTCCCTGAAGAACTGGGGGAAAATGTGGAAATATAAACTTCCCCACCTGGATTATTACTGATATTCTCACAAACATTTAGGACTACCAATTTAGTAGGCTGGGCCCTCGATCTTGGGGCTTGCCCTTATGTAACTTGCTACTACAAAGGAGAGGCTAAGCCTACTTATAATTGTGCCTAAAAGGCTCCCCCAGAGAACCTCTTTTTTGCTCAGATACAGCCTCTCTCTCTCTCTAAGCCCACTTGGCAGGTAAACTCACTGCCCTTCCCGCTAGCTGGGACTTGACTCCCAGGGGTGTAGATCTCCCTGGCAACGCAGTATATGACTCCCAGAATAAGCCTGGACCCGGCATTGTGGGATTGAGAAAGTTTTCTTGACTGAAAGGGGGAAGAGAAATGAAACAAAATAAAGTTTCAGTGACTAAGAGATCTCAAACGGAGTTGAGAGGTCACTATGGAGGGTATTCTTATGCGCTATATAGAAATCCCTTTTTAGTTTTTAGTGTATTGGAATAGCTAGAAGGAAATACCTAAAACTGTCAAACTGCAACCCAATAACCTTGTTCCTTTTTTTTTTCTAAACATTGTCCATGTATTTTATTTTAATGTGTGCATTTAGGACAAATGGTTTTGAAAATTTATAAAAATTGATTTATGTATTAATCCAACTTCAATATTTACATAGTCTCTTAAAGGGTTTTCATTTTATTATCATGAAAAATGTATTTCAATAACTCCCTAAAGTTATTCTTAAAAGTCAGGAATTTTAAGTATTTCAAATATAAAAATGTTCATATCCATCTATGGAGAAGTAATGAAAATGGGAATGATACAAATAATACTTTTAAATATAATTATGTCTTAACCATGCTATGCCATGTATCATAAGGAGACTCCTCATCACTGAACCATAATCCCAAGTGATAGCTTTTCCTTTGAGAACAAAACACACAAAAAAATTTGTAAAAGAAAACTTCTCATCATAAAAATGTATAAAGTTGAATATTTCAAACAAAAATATCTGAGGTTTGATTTCACAATATCAAGTAAGTCTCCATACACAGTTTATAAACAGATCCCATTATAGGCTGTGCCAGTTTGAATGTATTATGTCCCCCCAAATGCCATTATCTTTAATGTAATCTTGTGTGGGCAGACCTATCAGTGTTAATTAGACTGTAATTCTTTGTGCTTCACCCAACTGTGGGTGATGACTCTGATTGGATAACTTCCATGGAGGTGTTGGTCCGCCCATACAGGGTGGGTCTGAATTAAATTACTGGGGCACTATATAAGATCAGACAGAAGGAGCAAGCTTGCTACAGCCAAGAGGGACACTTTGAAGAATGCACAGAAGCTGAGAGAGTAGCTGCATATGAGAGACATTTTGAAGATGGCCATTGAAAGCAGACTCTTGCTCTGGAGAAGCTAAGAGAGGACAAATACCCCAAATGCAACTAAGAGTGATGTTTTTGAGGAACTGCAGCCTACAGAGGAATGTCCTGGGAGAAAGCCATTTTGAAACCAGAACTTTGGAGCAGATGCCAGCCACGTGCCTTCCTAGCTAACAGAGGTTTTCCGGACACCATTGGCCATCCTCCAGTGAAGGTACCAGATTGCTGATGCCTTACCTTGGACACTTTATGGCCTTAAGACTGTAACTGTGTAACCAAATAAACCCCCTTTATAAAAGCCAATCCATCTCTGGTGTTTTGCATTCTGGCAGCATTAGCAAACTAGAACATAGGCTATCAATTTAATAAAGTCAGTTATTGCTAAGGATATGTTTTTAAAATTTCAGTGCAAAAAAAGACATCTCAACTACAGTTATCAACTCACTTAAGACAATTGTAATAAAAAATCACAACTCAAATCCCATAATATTAAGTGATCCTAATAAAGACTTTGAACTGATATAAAATAAAAAGCTCTACAATAGATAAGTTTTCCTTTTGTTACTATTCTCTAGGAAAAGCCTTCTTTTGATTAGCCTTTACAATGTCATCAGGAGACGCTGATTTGAAGTCAAATGGTGTTATAGCTATGAGAGGACTTATTTCTTTGTCCTTTATATCTTGAACTTGTCTGCTACAAAGAAAAGTCATAAAGGTCAGAGGTGAGTCACTTGCAGATTTTTGGTAATGAAAACACAGTGTTGAAGCAAAAGCTGAAGGTCTAGCAGCAAGGGCCTTGGTCCAAGAGAGAGAAACAGGAGGTTTCCTAGTCAGACAGACTTCATTGTTTTTCTTATTGTCTTTAGTGGAATTGGAATGTTTTCCTAACTTTGAGCTTAGAACTTTAGTTCCTGATATTGGTGCAGCTGATTGGTCTACTATAGGTTTTGGAACAAACTCTGGGTTTTTTATAAGAACGCTCAGATCAATATTTGAATCTATTCCAGGAAAACTCATTTCAGATAAACTGGGGTTAAAGGAATCTTTCTTAATCTGAGATTTGTCTACCTCAATCGTTCCTGTGATCAAGTCAGAAAGTGACAAATTCTCAAGATCTCTTGTAGGAGAAGCTTTACAAAACACCAAAGATGACAGAGATCCTGTTAATTCTGAGATTCCAGTTAAAGACTGACACCGATTTGCTCATTGTGACAGGGGAAAGGACCCCAAACTTTGATCTGCGAAACTGGCAGATGGCTGGTTACAAGGACGAGATAAAGTAAAGCACCACTTGGATTGTTTTCTTTGTGTTCCTGAAACAGTTCAGCTAGGGATGGAGTTTCACATTGGGACAACTGCAAATAGTCATTTTTAAAAATGTAATTCTTGGCACTTCGTTCAACTAAAGAAATATTTCCAAGTTCAGTCTTTTCTCCAGCATTTAAATTATCAAGAGTCACATTTTCCAATGAGCTAGTTAAGTGTGGAGGATTATTTAAACTTTCTGAACAGTTTTGCACAGGTATTTTTTGGAAATTGGGCAGTGGCTTATTTTGAATACATAAAGAGTTAGTAGGTGGGTTCTTTTTCATTAGGAATTTTAAATCTGCTATCCCTTTGAACTCAGAATTGTCCTTGTAAACACATTCAGGTAGATGAAGTTGTAACAAATCAGCATCTAGACTCTTTGAAATGTGGCTTTCCAGGCTGTGAGTGGATGATAATCTTACTGATGGCTGACTTTTACATGATTCATAAAATGAATTTCTTGGCATATCGTTAATCAGGTCAGCTAGTGACAGCTCTTATGTTAACTTACATGATTCTTGTTTCTTTTCACTTCTAGGTCTGTCAAGTTTCGTTTTTTATGAAGTAAACATTGACTTGGTATAACTGAAGAGTTATGATATAATCCGTATTTTGCTACTGGGCCAGAAATATCAAAGGGAGTGCTACTGCAATCCAAATGGTTTGCTGACGAAGCACAATAGCTTTGAACGTTATCAGCTGAAACTTCAAACAAAGAACATAAAACTCCCTACCTTTTGCTATCTTTCCTGTAGATACTGCCCCTCATTTTTGACCTTCAAGTTCTGCATTTCATCTTGCTCCAGAACCACTGCCAAAGCTTTCTGCACATCAAACTTGTTTTTTAGAACTGCTTCAATTAACATTTCATCTGGTGTTGGCCAAAACCTCTTATAAAACCCCAGCTCAGATACTGAAAAGGCACCAACCATGGCCCACAACACACCTATGTGCCATCTTGGCTTCCGGCAGGCCTCTGCCAACCTTGATTCTTGAAGACGATTGTATAACTATGTAGCTTACACAGTGCGACTGTGTGATTGTGAAAACCTTGTGCTCACACTCCCTTTGTCCAGTGTATGGACAGATGAGTAGAAAAATGGGGACAAAATTTAAATGAAAAATGGAATGCGTTGGGGGCTGGTGGAATGTTTTAGGTGTTCTTTTATACTTTTATTTTTATTCTTATTTTTATTTATTTATTTTTTGGAGTAAGGAAAATGATCAAAAATTGATTGTGGTGATAAATGCACAACTATATGATGGTACTGTGAACAACTGATTGTAAACTGTAAATGATTGTATGGTATGTGAATATATCTCAGTAAAACTCAATTTAAAAAATAACATTTTTCTCACTTTGAATAGTGATTGTGCTTGAGTAGAGGAACGATAGTAGAGATTTTTCCCTACGTATCTAAATTTTCTTTAATAAATATGTACCCTTTGTAATGAAAAAGTTATTTTGTTTTTTTTATTTTTACAAAAACACCATCACTCTGTACATGTTCTGTGTTATGGATTCAATCATGTCCCCCACAAAGACGTGTTCAAGTCATAATCTCCAATCCTGGGGATGTGAACTCATTTGTAAATAGGATCTTTGAAGATGTTATTAAGTTCAGGTGAGGCCAAATGGAATCATGGTGGGCCTTAATCAAATGTGACTTGAATCCTTACAGGCAGAGGAAATTTGGGCTCAATCAGGAGAAGACAGATGCATAGAGAGAGATGGCCATGAGAAGGAGGCAGAGATTGAATTAGGATTGTTGGCAAGCTGCCACCAGAATGCTACAGACCTTGGAGAAAGCATGGCCTGCCAACACCTTGATTTGAATGTTTAGCCTCCCCAACTGTGAGACAATAAATTCTGTTGTTTAAGCCAGCCAATCCATGAGGTATTTGTTACAGAAGCCCTGGCAAACTGAGATTTTCTGCAACTTACTTTTTTCACTCAGTCTATATTATTGATGACTTAAATGTCTACCAATCCTTTGAGGCAATAACATAATCTGCCATGAATGATGTTCTCTATATTGTTCCACAGAAAACTAATAAAACTATTAAGTGAGGTAAAGGTTCATTTCTGGACCTCAGAGTCCTTTCTCCACAGCTCCCTCCCCTGAAGAGTAGACTTATGTAAAATCTGTGATTAGTGGATAGGGAATGTATCAGCATTAGTTCAAAATCCACATAAGGAAAAAAAAAAACCACAACGCTTTCTAATTTACGTTAATGTAGTCAGAGACTTTTAAGTGTTCTATGATTAATGTAATCAAGCACACTTCAGTGTTTACAACAAAAACATGGCTCAAAGATATAAACATACATATATACATAAAAGAATCCTGCTTCATGTCTGTCAAGACTTCTATTCTCCACTGCTGTTCTAGAATATCTTTTTGGCCACTGTGTATTTAACTTGAATTAATTTTGGATACTCTGTTGGTGAAGATGAGGTTGAAATAAACTGAATCTTGAATCAGTAGTCCAAACCTGATATGACTCTTTGCCCCCAATAGCGGCTCCTAATGAACAGGGCTGCCTGGGCTTTGGGACAGACCCCTGTTTTTAATGCGGCCACACACATGTGCTCAGAACCACGTGCCACAGCAAAAGTAGACCTTTCTATAAGTCAGTTGTAATGGACAATGAAGGCTCTTCATTTTCCAAAATTGTTAACCAAGTCTTTGGTCTCATCTTTTCATTGAGAAAACTTTCCAAGGATGCTTATAACAGTATCTTAGCTTTCTGGAAAATGAAACTTTGAGCCTTCCTCTTTCATGGAAACCAGTTTAATTTTCTCAACTGACTTTTCCAATAATTGGGTTTTAGAATTTTCACTGATTACATAGAAAAAGCATCACTTTAATACACTTAATTTCAATTATATATGTTCTATGCATAAAACAAATTTACATACTAGCACATTATTCATCTCATAATGTATGCTAGTGTATAGGGTCTTTTAAAGGATTTTTTTGTCTTTGCAAAAATTTTCACTGCAAGATCCTTGTAAGTAATGGCTTTCTACTGCTCTAAAGGAGTAGAGAAAAAGAAAGATAAAACCCATCCCCTTTCTTCACCACCTGTGCTGGTTTGAATCTGTTATATACCCCCTAAAAGACTACGTTCTTTTAATCCAATCTTGTGGGGGCAGACCTATTGTGGGTTGGACATTTTGATTAGGTTGTTTCCATGGAGATGTGGCCCCACCCATGCAAGGTGTGTTTTAATTAGTTTACTAGAGTCTGTAAGAGAACTCACGGACAGAGAGTGGGCTCAGAGCCAACACAGACCAGAGAAAGACATTTGAAGATGCCAAGCTAAGAGGTGAAGCCCAGAGTTTGCCCCAGAAAAGCTAAGTGAGAACCCATGAATGCTTAAATAGAAAGCTGCTGGAATCAGAAGCTGAAAGCAATGCAACCTGGGAACAAAGGATCAGCAGATGCCAGCCACGTGCCTTCCCAGCTGACAGAGGTGTTCTGGATGCCATAGGCCTTTCTCCAGTGAAGGTGTCCTCTTGTCGATGCCTTACTTTGGACATTTTTATGGCCTTAGAACTGTAAATTTGTAACCTAATAAATCCCCTTTTATTGGCTTTTTTAAATGCATTTTTTATTGTGAACTTTAACATGCATACATAACAGTGATAACTTTCAAAGTATGATTTAACAAGTAGAGAGCAAATTTCAAAGAATGTCATGGGTCACAGTTCCACAACTTCAGCTATTTCCATTATTGTAAAATGTAACATACATACAGCAAGGTGTTAACTTTTAATATAGAGCTCAACAGGCAGTTATATAGGTAATTTCAAAAATTGTTGTGGGTTACAGTACCACAGTTTCAGTTCTTTTCTTATTGTGAAATATAGGTTATACACAGAAAGGTAAAGATTTTCAAAGCACAATTCAATGAGTAGCTATAGGGAAATTTCAAAGAATGTTATAGGTTACAGTTCCACCACATCATTTACCTCCTTCCAGCTATTACACCTTATCATCTAAAAATGTGTGTATATTTATATAAAGTTTCACTATTCACAGACCTTTGTTAAATCTTATCTTGTTGTTGCTACCCCTTCCTCTCAATCTCTCTCTTCATCTTCAGGGGTGTCTAGGTAATGACCACCCTAACTTGTTCATATTTAAAGGGGTTGTCAACAGTATGGGAAAGGGGGCTGCATCTGATTGTTGACCTTAAAGAGGCTGCTGCCTCTGAGTTTTAGGACTTTTCTGGCATAGGAACACTCCGGTTGATTTCAGTTTCTGAGAGATAAAACTTAGTGAGTGAATCTTTTATAGAATCTCAGGTAGGGACGTATGTATTTGAGGACTACTTTTGGTAAGGGCATGGCATACTGTGGCCATTTGGGATGCCTAGCTGGGGCTTGCATAAGAGAAACCTCTAGGATAGCCTCTCAACTCTATTTGGGATCTCTCAGCCACTGTAACCTCAGCTTGTTATGTTTCTTTTTCCCCCTTTTGGTCAAGTAGGCATTTTCAAACCCTCACTGCCAGGCCAGGCTCATTCCTGGGAGTCATGTCCCTCATGGTGGGGAGGAGGTTAATGAATTTATTTGCTGAGTTGGGCTTATAAAGAGAAAGGCCACATCTGAACAACAAAAGAGTTTCCTGGGAGGTACCTCTTAGGCATAATTATAGGAAGGCTCAGCTTCCCATTTACAGCTCTAGGAGGGCCTAGTTTATTAAGTAGTGGGTTCCTAATTTCACTTAATATATATTCTATCCCAAGATAAATGGTCAGTTTCTTACATAATCATCACTTAGTTGTACCATCATCATCACTCTCAACTTTAAACAATTATCATAACATAAAACATCCCAGAGCTCTTATCAGCTGCTAATTATTCATTCCCAGTATTAGTATAGTTTTGGTAAGATATTCCTAGTAAATATAGTCTGTAATATGTAATGAGTAGTTTTTTCATACACCAATCTGTTGTTGACGTTCTGCACCAGTGTCATGCCTTATAAATACACGGTGTTAACACTTATTTATATTTATGGTGCTACTCTGTGGGTTACATGTCTTTTAACAACCATTAACAAATATGGTTGTTCGCCTTCAATGCATCACTGATACTTATAATCTCATTAATGGATGATATCACACCTGACCATTCCCATACCATTAAGTTCACCCTCATGATCATACCTGTACATATTAGCTTATCATTCCCTCTTCACTAGCTTCTGTCTATCTCTAGTTCCCCTATATTCTACATTATAAGACACTTATTTTACATTTTTCATGGAGTTCACATAAGTGGTAACATACAATATCTCTCCTTTTGTGTCTGGCTTATTTCACTTAGCATTATGTCTTCAAGGTTCCTCCATGTTGCCATATGTTCATGACCTAATTCCTTCTTACTGCTGCATAATATTCCATTATGTGTATATATCACATTTTGTTTATCCATTCATCATTTGAAGGACATTTGGATTGTTTCCATCTCTTGGCAATGTGAACAATGCCGCTATGAACATCGGTGTGCAAATATCTCTTCATGTCACTGTTTTCAGATCTTCTGGTTATATACTGAGAAGTGAAATTGCAGGATTGTGAGGTAACTCAACATCTAGTTTTCTGAGGAACCACCAAACTGTCTTCCACAGTGGCTGTACCATTATACATTCCCACCAGCAATGAATAAGAGTTCCAATTTCTCCACATCCCCTCCAGCATTTGTAGTTTCCTGTCTGTTTAATGGCAATCATTCTAACTGGTGTGAGATGATAGCTCATTGTGATATTAATTTGCATTTCCCTAATAGCTAGTGAAGATGAACATTTTTTCATGTGTTTTTTAGCCCTTTGTATTTCCTCTTTGGAGAACTGTCTTTTCATATCTTTTGCCCATTTTATAATTGGGCTGTTTGTACTATTGTCATTGAGTTGTAGGATTTCTTTGTATATGCAAGATATCAGTCTCTTATCAGATACATGGTTTCCAAATATTTTCTCTCATTGCATTGGCTGCCTCTTCACCTTTTCGACAAATTCCTTTGAGGTACAGGCCTTTCATTGGCTTTTTTTTTTTTTATGTTTATCTGAGAAAAAAAATTTTTTTATTTTTTATTTTTATTGAGATTGTTCAGATACCATACAATTATCCAAAGATCCAAAGTGTACAATCCCTTGCCCCTGGTACCCTCATACAGCTGTGCATCCATCACACTTAATTTTTGTTCAATTTTTGGAAACATTTCATTACTTCAGACAAGAAATAAAGTGAAAGATGAAAAAATAAAAAAAGAAAAGGAAACTCTAAACCTCCCCTATCCCTAACCAACCCCCCTCAATTGTTGACTCCTAGTATTGATATAGTACGTTTGTTACTGTTTAGGAAAAAATGTTGAAATACTACTAACTGTAGTATATAGTTTGTAATAGGTATATAGTTCTTCCCTATATGCCCCTCTATTATTAACTTCTAATTGTATTGTCATACATTTGTTCTGGTTCATGGAAGTGATTTCTAGTATTTGTACAGTTGATCATGGACATTGCCCACCATAGGATTCAGTTTTAGACATTTCCATCTTTTGACCTCCAACTTTCCTTCTGGTGACATATATGACTCTGAGCTTCCCCTTTCCACCTCATTCACACATCATTCGGTGCTGTTAGTTATTCTCACATCTTGCTACCAACACCCCTGTTCATTTCCAAACATTTAAGTTCATCCTAATTGAACATTCTGCTCATACTAAGCAAGAGCATCTACATTTCTTCCACAAGGCAGAAGGGAGAGTCAAAGAAGGTAGAGAGGCAAAAGAAAGAGGAAACAAAAAAAATGACAGCTAGGAAGCAGCAAAAGGAAAAATAACCTTAAATCAAAGTAGAATAAAGAATCAGACAATACCACCAATGTCAAGTGTCTAACATGCCTCCCCTATCCCCCCCTCTTATCTGCATTCACCTTGGTATATCACCTTTGTTACATTAAAGGAAGCATAATACAATGATTCTATTAGTTACAGTCTCTAGTTTATGCTGATTGCATCCCTCCCCCAATGCCTCCCCATTTTTAACACCTTGCAAGGTTGACATTTGCTTGTTCTCCCTCGTAAAAGAACATATTTGTACATTTTATCACAATTGTTGAATACTCTAGATTTCACCAAGTTACACAGTCCCAGTCGTTATCTTTCCTCCTTTCTTGTGGTGTCTCACATGCTCCCCATCTTTCTCTCTCAACCGTATTCATAGTTACCTTTGTTCAGTGTACTTACATTGTTGTGCTACCATCTCCCAAAATTGTGTTCCAAACCACACACTCCTGTCTTCTATCACCCTGTAGTGCTCCCTTTAGTATTTCCTGTAGGGCAGGTGTCTTGTTCACAAAGTCTCTCATTGTCTGTTTGTCAGAAAATATTTTGAGCTCTCCCTCATATTTGAAGGACAGCTTTGCTGGATATAGGATTCTTGGTTGGTGGTTTTTCTCTTTCAGTATCTTAAATATATCACACCACTTCCTTCTTGCCTCCATGGTTTCTGCTGAGAGATCCGCACATAGTCTTATTAAGCTTCCTTTGTATGTAATGGATTGCTTTTCTCTTGCTGCTTTCAGGATTCTCTCTTTGTCTTTGACATTTGATAATCTGATTATTGTGTCTTGGCGTAGGCCTGTTCATATCTCTTCTGTTTGGAGTACGCTGCGCTTCTTGGATCTGTAATTTTATGTCTTTCATAAGAGATGAGAAATTTTCATTAATTATTTCCTCTATTATTGCTTCTGCCCCCTTTTCCTTCTCTTCTCCTTCTGGGACACCAATGATACGTACCTTATTGTACTTTGTTTCATCCTTGAGTTCCCGGAGATGTTGCTCATATTTTTTCATTCTTTTCTCCATCTGCTCCTTTGCGTGTACGCTTTCAGGTGTTTTGTTCTCCAGTTCCTGAGTGTTTTCTTCTGCCTCTTGAGATCTGCTGTTGTATGTTTCCATTGTGTCTTTCATCTCTTGTGTTGTGCCTTTCATTTCCATAGATTCTACTAGTAGGTTTTTTGAACTTTTGATTTCTGCCATATACATGTCCAATGCTTCCTTTACAGCCTCTATCTCTTTTGCAATATCTTCTCTAAACTTTTTGAATTGATTTAGCATTAGTTGTTTAAATTCCTGTATCTCAGTTGAAGTGTACGTTTGTTCCTTTGACTGGGCCATAACTTTGTTTTTCTTAGTGTAGGTTGTAATTTTCTGTTGTCTAGGCATGGTTTCCTTGGTTATCCAAATCAGGTTTTCCCAGACCAGAACAGGCTCAGGTCCCAGAGGGGAGAAATATTCAGTATCTGGTTTCGCTGCGGGTGTGCCTTAGAAAATTGCTCCACCCTTTGATGCCTCGGGTCACTGTGCTTTTCTGCCCAGGAGGTGATGCCTGTTAGCCTATAATTCTTGACTGGTGTGAGGAGGTATGGCCGTGTTCCCCCAGGCTCTGGGGTCTGGTTCTGAATGGAAAGGGCCCCACCCCTTTCCTCCTAGAGAAGACAGACCCCTCAGGTGGAGGTCATTAGCATTTCAATGGTCTCTCTCTCTGCTTGTGCTGTCTCCACCCTTCCCAGAGTCACAGCCCTGGAAACTGAAAATGACTGGGGCTTTCTCCACTGAGCCAAAAAAGAAACAGATAGTCCCCTTCAGACCCAGTCCAAGGCAACCCTCCAGCTCTCCCAGGTCAGTCGTCACCCAAAGCCTCTGTCTGTTTTTTGGGGCTGCGTACCTGTAGTGAGCAGTTCACACTCACTACTTAAAACCCCAGTTGGAGCTCAGCTGAGCTGTATTCACTTGCTGGGAGAGAGCTTCTCTCTGGCACCACGCGGCTCCGCAGCTCGGGCTATGGGGGAGGGGTCTCCCGACTTGGTTCCGCAGGTTTTACTTACAGATTTTATGCTGTGTTCTCGGGCATTCCTCCCAATTCAGGTTGGTGTATGATGAATGGATGGTCTCGTTTGTCCCCCCACAGTTATTCTGGATTATTTACTAGTTGTTTCTGGTTTTTTATAGTTGTTCCAGGGGGACTACTTAGCTTCCACTCCTCTCTATGCTGCCATCTTGCCCGAGTCTCCTTTCATTGGCTTTTATAAAAGCCAATCCATTTCTGGTATATTGTACTCCAGCAGCTTTAGCAAACTGGAACACCACCTGCAAATCAATCAACTTCCTGATCTCTTGAATATTTCTTCCAAATGTTCTCTAATCCCTTTCTTTCTATTCCCATACCACAGCTTTAGGTTCTTAGATCCTCACTTGGGATTATAACAAGAGCTATTTTACTGTTATCCTTGGAAGAGTTTCTCCTGTACTTCAATTCATCTCATGCATCAAATTCATACAGATCTTAAAGCACTGATTCCATCATATCCCTTTCATGTCCCCACTCAAAGGCTCCCCAGTGTGTATAGGACTTACTCTCATGATAGCATTCAAAGCCATTTATCATCTGCTTATTTTTACTTACTAAATCCTACTTCTCAGTTCTTTCCAAGATATATACAGTAGGTAGAAATATGGCTTCTACCAAAAACTGCCCACATTCTAATCCTTGGAGATTAACCTGGATTATCCAGATGGGCCCAAGCTAATCACATAAGTCCTTAAAAACAAAGCTGCTTTCCCAGCTGTGGAGAGAAGGAGATGTGGCTACAGAAGAATTATTAGAAAGATGCAATATTACTGACTTTTAAGATAAAATTAGGCCATGAACCAAGGAATGTGGACTGCCTCAAGCACCAGAAAAGGCAACAAAATGGATTCTATCCTAGAGTCTCCAAAAGGGAACAGCTCTCTGCAGATACCTTGATTCTAGTCCAGTGAGACCTGTACCAGGCTTCTAGTCCACGGAACTGTGAGATAAAGTGCTGTTTTAAGCCATTAAGTTTGTAGTGATTTGTTAAAGCAGCAATGGAAAACTAATACACAGGGTATGTCACTATATACACACAGATGTTTCTATTTGCCAAACAATCCTCCACATGTCTAAATAAGCCAGGGTCAATCATGACTCCAAAAATGTTCCCAGGCTAGCCCCCTGCCTTTGATGCCCTCATCGTTTGCTTTCATTTTTTTATATTTTCTGTCATTAAAGTCCAGAGACCCATGTATTTCAGATTACTTCTTGCCCTTTCTCTTAATGTATTGTCCACACTTAATTATTAACAATTGTTAATCAATTGTTTAAAGTTTGTATGTCTTGCTTCCATAATTAGATTTAAGCTCTTAGAGGACAGGGACCTTGTTTTACTTTTACTTTATATTTCTCAGTAACCAGAAAACTGCATGTACCCATATGATCAACCCTTAATAAATAGTCTAATAAGTTAAAAAATTTAAGTTAATAATTCAGAAACCAAATTATTGCCAGTTGAAAAATAATCCATGGACTTGATGAAATTACAATGCTATTCAGTGAGAAAAAATCCAATTATCAAATAACTTCCTAAGAAAATACCCTCTGCATAAAAAAAGGCATATTCCTGCATATTTTAGTGGCAAGTTAAGCTGCAATTTAAATGGATGACTACTTCCAGTTGCAAAAATAAGTTATACATAATTACAGATGAATAGCTATATAACACTTTTTTACCAGCTTGGGAAAGAAATCAGCCTGCTTGCTAAATAAAATGGACAGGTTAATTATTAGTGATTAAAAAGTTCTTGACACTATCAGATAAAACTTGAGGTGTGCACACACAAAATTCAGCCATTCCTTTGTTCACTTCATTAAATTTAATTTCATTCCTTGGAACAGGAAAATTCAGCCTTTGATAAATTGATATAATTGACATTCTATCCAGTATTATGGATATCAGAATATGATCCCAGTTCTGATGTTTGGCCACAAAATATGTCTACATTTACATGGGAATAATGATAAAGAGGTTTCCGAGCCTGCTTAATCAAGGAAAGCAGGAAGAGTAATGACACACAAGCATGGGGTGAGACTAGGATGAGATCATTTGATGTTCTCTTATAATATTGTTGATGTTCTTATACACTCATCTGCTAATCGCCATAGCTGTTTATTTGTGAAAGAACATTCCATTGTCACAATTCTTTGGATGCTAATGATTTTGGTAATTATCGAAAACATTTGCATCCTCATTTTAACCATGTGATTGAGCTCTAAGGACAGAGGAAAATTTGCAGCCAAGTCTGAAAAGGTTTTTCTCCATACGAAACAATTGGATAAGCAGGGGAGGGAATGCAAAGTGTGTGCCACTAAGTAACAATTGGTCCACTAATAGGATGTGAGTGGTGTAATTTGGTGGTGAGAGTCATGCCTCATCAACAACCATAGCCATGAGATTGCTTACTGTCACTGCCTCTTGGTCTCTCAGGCATCTAAACTGCTCAATCCAGATGTAGCCAGTCCCCAGAAAGCAAAATTCATCCCAAAATTGATAGCTGGGCTGTACTGCTCCTAAATTATCCTTCCGTACATCTTTGCACCATGTCTGCTGGCTCTCTCCCAGCATGGTGTCACTCCCCAGCTGCATAAGCACTTTCCAAAGTCCCAACTGCTTACAACCCACCGGACACATCACTGGAAGTACTCGTTCAAGCAATGGCAAATATATTTCATCCTTAAATGACAATACATCCATGTAATTCCTGATGACCACATAATGCCAGACATCAGCAACAACTCTTTCTTGTTTTGATAAATTTACACCTAAATGGGACTTAGCCCTGCCATCAGACACACTCTGCTTGGTTTGGGTGTGGCATTGCAGGCTCCTCCAAAGCATCTCCATACTGGTGAATGTGTCATTTTCTCATTCTGGTCCTCTGCTTTATTGTTGTCACTTACTTAGCAGTCACTGACTCCTGTCTCTGTTTTCCCACAGTACCCTGTTTGTTCTTTCCCTATGCCTTTCATTCTGCCTTTGGGTTGATTTTGGTTGTATGTACACACATATATGTGTTTCCTCAACTACTAAGATTAAGCACCATAACAGTAGAGAATTTGTTACTCATATTTAAATATACTTCAGGACAGAGCAAAGATCTGTGCATATAGTAGATAGACAATAAACATTTGCTGAGTGTTTTTTGAGTAAATAATGGTAATTAAATTGAATGGTAACTTTCCTATTTCTATAGCACCAGCTACCATAGGATCTTGTTTTGTCAGATTTCATTCTTTAAAGTTTTAGTACAAAATTAACTTAAGCAAGTTAGAAAGCTAGAGACTACATACAGGTTTAAAAAAAAAAAATGGAAAACTACCCATAATCTCTCAACCATATAAAACTCCCATATATATTCTGGTGTTTATTTATCCAGGCTATTTTCTATGCATATATAAACATATATATAAATGGGATCATACTATCTTGAGTGTCCTGAATTCTTTTAAGCTAAAAATATGCAATCTAAATGCAATTAAATATAATCAATATAGCCACATATCACCATTTTGATAGCTGCAGAGCATTTCATTGTATGGGTGAAATGAACCAAGCCCTTATACTTCTGTATTTATATCACTTCCCAATTTTTGTCTTTACAAAGCCAGATAAGCTCTTGTTTCTTAGCCTCCATCATCTTGTTAGCTTGAGGAATAGATCCACAGAGACCAAAAATGTCCTATGCGCTTTTGCTTGTAGCAACTCCTAACTCTATCATGAACCTAAGGGCTGGTTGCCTATGATCTTTATTGTATCCTAAACAAAATTATGTGGAATACAATAGGGAAATTGTATGTATTTGTCAAATCTACTTTATTCTTTTGATAAATAAAATGTATCTGAGAAGGTATTAGAAAAATTTAAATGACCAAGCACATCCCAAGACACTAACTTGGTATTTGAGTAGAATTCACTTGTTATCTTCAAGCTCCAGGTACATTGTAAAGAAACACTAATGAAACTGAAATCAGTCTCAAATGAGTAAGACCAAAAACTGAAGACATGGGAGTTCGTTGGCATACTCAAAAATGTTAATGGTTTCACACTAGCTTTTCTATTTTTTTTTTTTTTGAAAATGATAATCAGTTTCTCTATGTAGGATTTTTCATAGACAAACTAACAGCCCATTCAAAAAGCTATGTTTTAGTCATTGTCTGATGAAATTACTCTCAGTGTGGTTTTCCTCATTGCAGATCAGCAGTTCCAATGATCCCTTACCCCCACAGGGCACGGGCCTAGATCAACATCTCCTTCTCTGTTGTAGAAAACCCTGCCATGTAAAGATAGCTTAGGGAAAAGAACTGAAGAATAGGGCAAACACTGACAGAAGGACACATCAGGATCTCTCCCTTCTCAGTCGAATCCAGTTGGAACACAGCCCCAGTTCACACTAGAACTCACTTGCCCCAGGTCTCCCGGATTATTTCTGCCCATGATACCCAATTATCAAGAGTTTAATAAGACCAGGTCACACCAAATCAAATAAAAGAAATTACTAATTTTCTTTTTTATTTTGAGAACATTTAGGAAATGACACGAAGCGGTTAATAAAACTGTAGAGATCATTGACTCATACCTCATGAATTAAATTCTGTAGGCACATAATATATTAAAGAAAAAGTCCTGGGTCTCTGATTACCATGTGTTTCTGACATTTATAGACCTTGAGATCAGATACGCATATGCGATCGATCCAGTGTGATACGCTGCCACTACAATTAAGACTAAATGAAGTGAAAAGGCTTCTAATAAGTGTGTCATATAAAAACGCTATGATTCATCTACCTACAATGGAATTAGAATTCTGGAAATATGTTGCCAATTTCTTTGTCATTAGAGAGGACTGAATTGTACAAAGTAAATGCAATGTCTCTTATTTATGACTCAGGTCTAAGATTTTCCTTGGTAAATGAATGAAATTGCTATGTAACTATTAATCTAATATCTGGTGTTTTACAATAGTAAGAGAGAAAGTGTTGACATTTTACAATTCATTGCTGAAAGAAGCCTACAAAAAAGAAATGTCATCCTCTTATTGTTTCTTGATATAGCCCCATCACAATTCCTATACCAGCTTTTAAGTGTGCTGCAGTTTAACTTTCAAGCTCTGTACTATAATTGAATTTATTTACATATTTTTAAAGACCATATTGGATTCTGGAAACATTCTATGAGTATCAGGAATCACTATTTTATCTGAAGATTTTCTATGTTGAGGGTAGTTGATAGTGAATTGGTTCTGGGTTACAACCATCACTCTGATACTTAATAACTTAGTAACTTTTTTTATGGATAAAAATATTATTGGTATCACATGGTTTTCATTTTAACTTTTATTTTGAAATAATTTCATATTCACAAGTTGCAAAAATAGTATAGAGAGATCCCATATATCCATTACCCACCTTTCCTCAACAGCGGCATGTTATGTAACTATGGTGTAGCAACTTGATTGGTACAATACAATTAACTACACTGCAGTGCTCACTGAAATCTCATCCATTTTTGCATGCACTCAGTTTGAGGTGTTTTTTTTTTGTGGGAGGGAGATCTTTGTGTAAAATTCTATGGCATTTTATCACATGTACACATTCATATAACTATCACCACAATCAAGATACAGAATATAAGAATTAAATACAAGTAAGCATTTAAAGTGTTTAGTACAGAAGCTTGCATACAGTAGGAATAAATTAAATGTTACTTATGATTAGTAGTAGTATTTAGATTAAAATGGATGATTTGCTTATTCAATATTTTCCAATTTCATAAGTTCTTGGTTGGTTGACATAGGCAGTATTTTAGAAGCTAGAAACCAGGCCCATCAAGCTCCAGTTAACTCCATATTTGAGGAAGGTATAAACTAGAACATTCAGAGTAAGAAGCCAAATCTATTTAAGATAGAGACATTGCCTCAGACTGAGAGGTCCCAGCTTAGAACAAGAAACTCACCCAAGAAATACGTGAAAGAAACTGGCACATGGTAAGCACAAATGTTGCATTTGTTCTCCCTCTTTGGCCTTAACTCAGAAAGCAAATCTCCATAATTCCAATATCTATACCTGTAAGAGACAGCCCAGTTCTTCTCAGCAAGTGGCTCCTTCTGGAAGAGCTTCATGCATTGCCTAGTGATGCCTTTGCTTCTGCAAAGAAGCCTGCCCACATCAATCCACTTCCCAGGGAACTAATGTTGGACCCTCACTGCCTCCCAGTGGCCAGTCCTCTGACCCAAGTGATCTGTAACTCCAGGCCTGAGTTCCCGGGTTTACTTTGCAGCCCACATCTCTATGAACCTCATCCTTATTCTCCCTACTGGACCGCCTACCAAGCAGCTTGAACCTTCACTATGCATTGTGGCTGATTCTGGCTCCTGCTGCTGAGTGATTTCCATCCCAGATCCCTGGACCCCTCCTTCTTCCTTTCCCCTCTGAATGATTTCTCCAATTCAGCTTTGCTTTCTGGACCTATAACCCTATATGCCTGCCTCTCAGTGAGGGATACCTATCCTTAGTCCATAGGTGGACTAGATGGGTCAGTGAATCAGTGAGGAAAGATGAGCCAACTTTTTGAAAATTCAACTCATTTTACAAATATATAGGATGATGATTTTCGCCTGCTTTTTTCGAGTGTCTCTACACCAGCTCTTTACCCTGGCTGCCCACTGTAGTCACCTGGGCAGCTGTTGAAGCATACCGGGCCTCACCCCGAAAGTTCTGATTTAATTGACCTGAGGTGGACCCCAACATTAACACTTTTTAAAAGCTTTTCAGGTGATTCCTGTAAGCAGCCAACGTTGGGTCACAGGGTGAGGGGGGAGAGTGACCTCTCAGTCATGCCAAGGATCTCTGGGAGGAATCGAGACGGAAGAATGAGCATATGTGCTTTCCCACACCCCTTGCACCATCTCCAGGTCCCAAAATTGTACAATCAAACCTGAAATGTTGCCATTCAAATAAGAATTTGACTTCTTGTAAATTGGTAGAGGCTTGAGTAGATTCAGTTTAGAATTTGGGGGCAGGACAAATTCACAGGTGTAGTCTGGGCCTCTATCGAGAAATGCATCATATCTGGTTGTCTCTCTTGATGTTTGCAGTTATTCATGATCAATATTTGGATCCATTAATTTATTAGGGTTTGAACAATGTTGATATTCCAATTCCATCATTCCTTCTTCATTTATTACCTGGAATATTTCTATGAAGATAACCTTTCCTTCTTCTGTTACTTAGTTACCCCATGGTATGGTTCATAAAGGAAAGGCCGGGTAAATACATCAGTTACCCATTTTTCAAAATGATAAATTCATTCACCAGTATTATCCATTGTGACTAATTAAGCCTTTTTCTTTTTCTTTTTTTTTCTTTTTGCCTGTTATTATTGGATTTTTTTCTTTAATATAATGCTGTAGCTGACATTATTCAATTTGGCAAGTGAGCACAAGTTGATTAAGATGCTGTCAGACATAGCTTTTTTTTCCACATACTGCAAAATGCATCCATTCCTGAATTATCCAATATTCACTTTTACATAGGCCATTGTTGAAAATGGCTCCTACAAAGTTAGTGGCACAGAAAGAGCTTAAATAAACATGTGCCTACATGAGCATGGAACACACAAAACTTCAAGATACTCAGCATGTCTTCCTGTTTTATTTTTATTTGTTTTAAATAAGGGTATATAGAAGATTCTGGGTTAACATATAATTACATTTTAATCCTCCAGCTACTGTATAATTTGAAAAGTCAAATTTAATTTCTTAAAGTCAAAGTGTAAGCCCATCCTACGCCTCTCCCTTATGTATGCTTGGTTCTTCAAGTTCCTGACAAAATTAACAAGGCCATAATACAAGTGATGTGCATTCCTTATCAATGTATAAAGATTAATTGAGGAGAGAATTGCTGTTACAGAGAAGTATCAAGCCAAAAATGTACTTATAAATTCATACAAATAACTTCACTAAAAATGTATAGTTAAAAAAAATAAATATATATAAATACACACACACATATATATGGAAAAAGAAATTCATATTTATGCTGAGTCTCTGTTGTTGCCCAGCCACTTGGCAGAAGACTAAAGACTTCGCCAGTTTACGAGCCAGACTGTGATTTTAATTAAGTGTTGATGCCATCTAAACATTTGAACCCCAGGCCTGGTCTGTTCCAGACAGCTCTAATGTGCTTAATGTCCTCATGTACAAATGTCCCAGAATTAAGGGGGCCTTGTCAGGATCTTCTCTGATTACTGTGGTGCAAGCTGCTATATAGTGCATTATGGGAATACGGGCTCAAGCACAACAGAAACTTTCAGCAAATGACCATTTTATAACTCACATAGCACAAAGGGTCCAAAGAGCAGGGGAAGAGAACCCATCATGGCCCATCTCCTTTGCAAGGCCAACAGCTTGGGTCAGGGGCAGTGGATGGCAGCTATGAATACCCCACTTGGCTTGGGAGAGGAGAGACCCAGCACAGAGACAAATCCATGCTGCTGAAGTGCTGTGTATTTATACCCCAGGGGGGAAGGGGTCCTGCCACTGTATAAAAAGCATATATCAAGCAACCTTTGTGTTGAGTTCCCACCCTGCTAAGCAGCTGGGGCTACTTGTTCCCAGCTCGGGGTTCATGGTTAGGTCAGGCCCTTCCAGTAGACCTAAGGTCTATCCAGGTCTGTGAAATGGAAACACATGGAAACATCACATGAAGAAAAGGAGAGGGTAGGTGAGGGCTGGCAGATGGCTGCTGAGAATTCCTGTGACTTCCCCAGCAATTAACTTGGTGGATAAAGGGACCAAACTAAAGGGTTTTCCAAAATCTCCCAGGATTTCTTTCCCATTCTGCAAAGAACAAAGAGAAGGAATTGCATTTTTAAATGCAGGAAAAATAGTCCTTGGAAAATATTCACCAAACAGTTATAACACTACAATACAATATCCCAGTAATCATTCCATTTATGCAGTAAATTTAACTTAAATGTGGATTTATAAAATTAGTTTCATGTTAATATCATCCCACAGTTCCTGAGATGGGGCAAACTGGAGATAAAAGACCTCGCTCCCAGAGGCCTGTGCTTTCCTGGTAACAGCGCTTATCACACACCACACCATGGGGTATCAGGAAGGGGACTGCTCATTGGAGTTGAGCACAATACTCTAATTTCTTTACCGCTTGAAAACCATCAGGCACAGGATCTGGAAGAGCACAACCTCTAGACAATAAATAGTTCGATTCCTTAGAAATACAATGCAACACACTAAGTTCTTAAACTTGGACCTTTGGGAAGGAATCTTTTGAAAATATAAATGCTTTATTGCCACCTGCTGGTCAAAAGTGTATTTTTTCTTTGTATTATCATTTGGTCTCATTAAACAGGATTTAAGAGAAGTTAAGTCCATGTC
Organism: Choloepus didactylus; assembly: GCF_015220235.1. Lineage (NCBI taxonomy): Eukaryota > Metazoa > Chordata > Mammalia > Pilosa > Megalonychidae > Choloepus > Choloepus didactylus. The sequence goes on from NC_051319.1 coordinate 12,900,309, forward strand.
ACAGAAGCAATCCCACTTCCCCAGTGGCAATCACCTTGGACAGAGTAGTAGGTATCCTTTGAGAAATTTTCCAAGGACGTTCATATGTGTGTATGTCTATCACATGCACACACACGAATACCATTATGCATCTGTTAAAGTATAAAAGGCAAACAATCAGACCTTACAATACAATTTTTTAATAGTTTACAAAGTGCTTTCACATTTAGTCATTCTATTAACTTGAGGGACAAGTAGGGATATTAATGGAATGATCATTTTTATAGCAATCCCACAAGAAAGGGACTCAGCAGTCCTATTAACCTTTCAAACCTTTCTAGCATATTCCATAAATACTTTTTTTCATTAACAAGCCCACTTGTGCACTTAAAATATGATTTAGTTTACGAAAGTGACATGCACACTTTATGACATCTGTTGTGCAAAGTGGACATAACTTTCAATAGTTGATGGATTAACAAAGATTAACACATTAATGCCTCATTGGCTCCCCCTCAATTCATGGTCCAAGAAGGTAATGGTGGTGGTGATGATAATGACACTAGCATGGGGTGGAAAGATGTCATTTTGGTTAAGAGCACTGCCTCTGGAAGCAGATTGCCTGACTTTGAATCCCGGCTCTGAGTCTTACTGGCTGCGTTATCTTGAGAAAGTCTTTTAATTTCTGGGCTTCAATTTCTTTATCTGTAGAATGGAGGTGATGATGATAATAGTACCTATTTCAAAGAGATTAGAGGTACTCTTAGAGATACATAGGTGCTTTCTCAGGTACTCATAACAATTAAGTGCTAAGAATAGTGCCTAAAACAAGGGCGAGGTTTTTTTTTGGGGGGGGGGGCATGTGATTAGGACAGTGCCTGGCACAAAGCAAGTACTATGTAAGCATTTGTTAAAAAAAAACAATGGCAATGAATACTTGCTGCAAAATCATCTGCCAGTTTCTATGCCTAGCACTTTGCACTTGTGGCTTTTCATCCTCATCCACCCACAATCCTAGATGAAGGGTATTAACATTTAATTCTCATTTTACAGATGAGGATACTGGAAATGTTTAAATAACTTGCCTAAAGTCACACAGCTGCTAAGTAGCAGAGCTGAGATTTAGCTAGCCTATGTCTATGTTAAATTCATTACTTCATTTTCGTATGATTTTACCTTCCCACATGGGTCCCTGTTGCATTTAAACCTTTTCATTTATTTATTAAGCCATTTCTATTCCTGTTTGGTGTCCTCTGTAACCCTCATGAGCTGCTGGAGCTTCCAACCTTGTCTAGCTCTTCTAGGTTTCTGGTACATATTTAGATGAACTTTAATTTGTTTATAACTATCTTATATATAGATACATTTAGTGCCAAATGAAATACCATGAGTATGTTTAATAAGTGTGTGATGATAATATAGGGATCATTAGTCTAAAAAATTGCTGTCTTTCCACTTCAAGAAACTGTTTCAATAAATTAATACCATTACCTTGGTGATCAAATATTTTTATTCATTGTTATCTCTGATAGAATCCTCATGAACTAAGTAAACAAGGTGAGAAGTACATATTTGTCAATGAATGAGGATCATGCCCAGGCCCTTCCTTGAAACAAAAATAAGGTAAATATTTATTAATGGCATTCTAATTTTTCTTTGGATAATTTTAATTTCCTTTCTTATATTCTTATATTCTAAGGATGGTAAGAGAATTGTCAATTACTATTGTTCAACTTTAGGGGGAAAAGGGCAGGGAGTGGGGCAGAGGGCTCTTCCATCTCAAAAAGGATTCATTCAGTAATTCTCACACCATCTCACAGGCGAGAGATGCTTCCCTACAGCTACTCTACTACAGCTCCAGTCCAGAACCCCTCTGTCTCTCCGTTTTTAGGTTCATGGGTATTGTGTGCAACGGGCAGTGGAGTCGGGGAAAGGGGTTTGCTACCAGTCCTCCTGGGCAATCTGTGTGTGTGTGGGGGGGCATTGCTGGTGGAATAAACTCCTCAGGGACCCCAAGGGAGGACAGTCCAATAGAGTCTTCTCATGCAGGGGTCAGAAACACTCCACGGAATGAAAGCAGGACAAATTGCAGGTGATGGCTCAGCTCCCGTGCAGTTCCTGGGCCCTGTATCACTAGCCCTGTGGTGGTCCTTTCTCAGATCCACCCACACAGCTCTTCCAGGGCAATGGGCTCTCGCTCTTCTTGAAAGACTTCTCCTGGCTCTCATCCTAGCACCAAACCCCCTCCTCCTCTTTCTTCCATTGTCTTATTTCCTCTTGGAATTAGGGAAAAACCCTTTCTTCCTTTAGTTCCTTGCCTTCTATAAGGATATCTTTTCCTCAAACCCTGATCTTCGGTTCTTTCATGACAGACTGATGGTGCAGTGGACTCAGAGCCCAGACCTATTCTTTTATTTTTTTAATGCAATTTTATTGAGATATACTTACACATCATATAATCCAGAGAAAGTATACAATAAGTGGCACACAGTATCATCATATAGTTGTGCACTCATTGCCACAATCAATTTTTGAGCATTTTCATTACTCCAAGATAAAGAAAAAACTGTTTTAAAAATACAAAAAACAATTTAAAAAATTAAAAAGAAATAAAAAAAGAACACCCAAACTATCCCATACTCCTTTCCCCCTATTGTTTATATATATTTTTGTCATTATTTTATTACTCATTTGCCCATACACTGGTTAAAGGGAGTGTCAGTCACCAGGTTTACATTGTCACACAGTCACACAATAAAAGCTATATAGTTATACGATCATCATCAAGAATCAAGTCTACTGGATTACCGCTCAACATATTCAGCTATTTCCTTCTAGCTATTCTAATAAACTAGAAACTAAAAAGGGATATCTATATAATGCCTAAGAAAAACCTCCAGATTGACCTCTTAACTCTATTTGAGGTCTCTCAGCCATTGAAACTTTATTTTGTTTCATTTCTGTTCTCCCTTTTTGTCAAGAAGTCTTTCTCAATCCTATGATTCCAGGGCCAGGCTCATCCCTAGGAGTCCTGTCCCTCATTGCCAGAGAGACTTATACCCCTGGGAGTCATGTCCCAGACTACACTGAGTGTAGTCAGTTTATTTGCAGAGTTGGCTGAGAGAAAGAGGCCACATCTGAGCAACAAAAGAGATTCTTGGGGGGTGACACTTAGACATAATTATAAGTAGGCTTAGCTTCTCCTTTTCAAGAATAAGTTTCATAAAGGCAAGCCCCAAGATTGAGGGCTTGACTTATTAAATTAGGATTCCCTAATGCTTGCAGGAGTATCAGGGATTCCCAAAATGAGGTAGCTTAATATTTTGACATTTTCCCCAAGTCCCTCAAGGGAACTTTGCAAATGCTTTTTTATTTTCCGCCCAAAGTACTCTGGGGTGCATTGGAGTATCATATTAACCTATACAGAATAACAAGATCCCATTCACCATTCTGGGCTCCATGCAACAATGTGGTTTAAATAAACTGATCCTACGGGTTATATTGGAAAGTATGCTATTGAGAATATAAATTTTGTACCAAATAAACATCCCTTAAATAACAGTCAAACTCAGGAAGAGATGTGACTGCTGTAAGTGCTTACAATCTATGCACCTTTTTTTTTTTTTTTTAATTCAGTTTTATTGAAATATATTCACAAACCATACAGTCATCCATGGTATACAATCAACTGTTCACAGTATGATCATATAGTTATGCATTCATCACCACAATCTATTTCTGAACATTTTCCTTACATCAGAAAGAATCAGAATAAGAATAAAAAATAAAAGTGAAAAGAGAATACCCAAACCATCCCCCCATCCCACCCTATTTGTCATTTAGTTTTTATTCCCATTTTTCTACTGATTTTTTTTCAATTTTTTAACTTTGTTTATCAAAAAATTAAAAACAAACAGGCAAACAACAACCAAAAAAACCCCACAACATTTCAAACAAAGCAATGGATTAAGGAAAACAAATAACCTAAAATAGCTACTTTGCTTCCAATATGTTCCTACCATACCCCAAGAAAATTAATAAACCATGTCCAAACAGAGGAGTAAGAAAAACAAATAATCTAAAATAACTACATTGCTTCCAACATATTCCTACCATACCCCAAGAAAATTAACAACCCCTAAGAAAACAAAGGAATAAGAGAAAAAAAAAACCTAAAATAACTCTATTGCTTCCAACATGATCTTACTATATCCAAGAAAGTTTACAAACCATAATCATTCCTGAGCATTCCCATAACATTGAGATTACCCTCCATAGTTTATCTGTTCTTATTACATTATCATTCCCCCTCCACTAATTGGTATCTCTAGGTCCCCTACATTCTACAGTATAAAACATTGTACCTTTTTCACAGAATTCACATTAGTGGTAACATACAATATCTCTCTTTTTGTGCCTGGCTATTTTGCTCAGCATTATGTCTTTTTTTTTTTTTTTTTTTTTTTTAAATCTTCATTTTATTGAGATATATTCATATACCACGCAGTCATGCAAAACAAATCGTACTTTCGATTGTTCACAGTACCATTACATAGTTGTACATTCATCACCCAAATCAATCCCTGACACCTTCATTAGCACACACACAAGAATAACAAGAATAATAATTAGAGTGAAAAAGAGCAATTGAAGTAAAAAAGAACACTGGGTACCTTTGTCTGTTTGTTTCCTTCCCCTATTTTTCTACTCATCCATCCATAAACTAGACAAAGTGGAGTGTGGTCCTTATGGCTTTCACAATCCCATTGTCACCCCTCATAAGCTACATTTTTATACAACTGTCTTCGAGATTCATGGGTTCTGGGTTGTAGTTTGATAGTTTCAGGTATCCACCACCAGCTACCCCAATTCTTTAGAACCTAAAAAGGGTTGTCTAAAGTGTGCGTAAGAGTGCCCACCAGAGTGACCTCTCGGCTCCTTTTGGATTCTCTCTGCCACTGAAGCTTATTTCATTTCCTTTCACATCCCCCTTTTGGTCAAGAAGATGTTCTCCGTCCCACGATGCCAGGTCTACATTCCTCCCCGGGAGTCATATTCCACGTTGCCAGGGAGATTCACTCCCCTGGGTGTCTGATCCCACGTAGGGGGGAGGGCAGTGATTTCACCTTTCAAGTTGGCTTAGCTAGAGAGACAGGGCCACATCTGAGCAACAAAGAGGCATTCGGGAGGAGGCTCTTAGGCACAACCATAGGGAGGCCTAGCCTCTCCTTTGCAGCAACAGTCTTCCCAAGGGTAAAACCTGTGGTAGAGGGCCCAACCCATCAAACCACCAGTCCCCTATGTCTGTGGTCATGTTAGCAACCATGGAGGTGGGGTAGGCGGATACCCCTGCATTCTCCACAGGCTCCTCAAGGGGGGCACTACATCTTTTTTTTTCTCCTTGTTTTTTTTTTTTTTTTTTTTTTTAACTTTCCCTTCTTTTTTAAATCAACTGTATGAAAAAAAAGTTAAAAAGAAAACAAACATACAATAAAAGAACATTTCAAAGAGACCATAACAAGGGAGTAAGAAAAAGACAACTAACCTAAGATAACTGCTTAACTTCCAACATGTTCCTACTTTACCCCAAGAAAGTTACCTGATATAGCAACATTTCTGTGAACTTGCTCCTACTATATCCATCAGAAATTAACAGACCATAGTCATTCCTGGGCATCCCCAGAACGTTAAATAGCTTATCTGTTCTTCTTGGATTATTGTTCCCCCTTCCTTAATTGCTCTCTATTGCTAGTTCCCCTACATTCTACATTATAAACCATTTGTTTTACATTTTTCAAAGTTCACATTAGTGGTAGCATATAATATTTCTCTTTTTGTGCCTGGCTTATTTCGCTTAGCATTATGCCCTCAAGGTTCATCCATGTTGTCATATGTTTCACGAGATCGTTCCTTCTTACTGCCGCGTAGTATTCCATCGTGTGTATATACCACATTTTATTTATCCACTCATCTGTTGAAGGACATTTGGGTTGTTTCCATCTCTTGGCAATTGTGAATAATGCTGCTATGAACATTGGCGTGCAGATATCTGTTCGTGTCACTGCTTTCCGATCTTCCGGGTATATACCGAGAAGTGCAATCGCTGGATCGAATGGTAACTCTGTATCTAGTTTTCTAAGGAACTGCCAGACTGACTTCCAGAGTGGCTGAACCATTATACAGTCCCACCAACAGTGAATAAGAGTTCCAATTTCCCACATCCCCTCCAGCATTTGTAGTTTCCTGTTTGTTTAATGGCAGCCATTCTAACTGGTGTGAGATGGTATCTCATTGTGGTCTTAATTTGCATCTCTCTAATAGCTAGTGAAGCTGAACATTTTTTCATGTGTTTCTTGGCCATTTGTATTTCCTCTTCAGAGAACTGTCTTTTCATATCTTTTGCCCATTTTATAATTGGGCCGACTGTACTATTGTCATTGAGTTGTAGGATTTCTTTATATATGCAAGATATCAGTCTTTTGTCAGATACATGGTTTCCAAAAATTTTTTCCCATTGAGTTGGCTGCCTCTTTACCTTTTTGAGAAATTCCTTTGAGGTGCAGAAACTTCTAAGCTTGAGGAGTTCCCATTTATCTATTTTCTCTTTTGTTGCTTGTGCTTTGGGTGTAAAGTCTAGGAAGTGGCCGCCTAATACAAGGTCTTGAAGATGTTTTCCTACATTATCTTCTAGGAGTTTTATGGTACTTTCTTTTATATTGAGATCTTTGGTCCATTTTGAGTTAATTTTTGTGTAGGGGGTGAGGTAAGGGTCCTCTTTCATTCTTTTGGATATGGATATCCAACTCTCCCAGCCCCATTTGTTGAAAAGACCATTATGACTCAGTTCAGTGACTTTGGGGGCCTTATCAAAGATCAGTCGGCCATAGATCTGAGGGTCTGTCTCCGAATTCTCAATTCGATTCCATTGATCTATATGTCTATCTTTGTGCCAGTACCATGCTGTTTTGGCAACTGTGGCTTTATAATAAGCTTCAAAGTCAGGGAGTGTAAGTCCTCCCACTTGGTTTTTCTTTTTTAGAGTGTCTTTAGCAATTCGAGGCATCTTCCCTTTCCAAATAAATTTGATAACTAGCTTTTCCAAGTCTGCAAAGTAGGTTGTTGGAATTTTGATTGGGATTGCATTGAATCTGTAGATGAGTTTGGGTAGAATTGACATCTTAATGACATTTAGTCTTCCTATCCATGAACATGGAATATTTTTCCATCTTTTAAGGTCCCCTTCTATTTTTTGTACTAGAGTTATGTAGTTTTCTTTGTATAGGTCTTTTACATCTTTGGTTAAGTTTATTCCTAGGTACTTGATTTTTTTAGTTGCTATTGAAAATGGTATCTTTTTCTTGAGTGTCTCTTCAGTTTGTTCATTTCTAGCATATAGAAACATTACTGACTTATGTGCATTAACCTTGTATCCCGCTACTTTGCTAAATTTGTTGATTAGCTCTAGTAGCTGTATCGTCGATTTCTCAGGGTTTTCTAGATATAAGATCATATCATCTGCAAACAATGACAGTTTTACTTCTTCTTTTCCAATTTGGATGCCTTTTATTTCTTTGTCTTGCCGGATTGCCCTGGCTAGCACTTCCAACACAATGTTGAATAACAGTGGTGAGAGCGGGCATCCTTGTCTTGTTCCTGATCTTAGAGGGAAGGCTTTCAGTCTCTCACCATTGAGTACTATGCTGGCTGTGGGTTTTTCATATATGCTCTTTATCATGTTGAGGAAGTTTCCTTCAATTCCTACCTTGTGAAGTGTTTTTATCAAAAAGGGATGTTGGATTTTGTCAAATGCTTTTTCAGCATCTATTGAGATGATCAATTGATTTTTCCCTTTTGACTTGTTAATGTGTTGTAATACATTGATTGATTTTCTTATGTTGAACCATCCTTGCATGCCTGGAATGAACCCCACTTGGTCATGGTGTATGATTTTTTTAATGTGTCTTTGGATTCGATTTGCAAGTATTTTGTTGAGGATTTTTGCATCTATATTCATTAGAGAGATTGGCCGGTAGTTTTCCTTTTTTGTAGCATCTTTGCCTGGTTTTGGTATTAGATTGATGTTAGCTTCATAAAATGAGTTAGGTAGTGTTCCATTTTCTTCAATGTTTTGAAAGAGTTTGAGTAAGATTGGTGTCAGTTCTTTCTGGAAAGTTTGGTAGAATTCCCCTGTGAAGCCATCTGGCCCTGGGCATTTATTTGTGGGAAGATTTTTGATGACTGATTGGATCTCTTTGCTTGTGATGGGTTGGTTGAGGTCTTCTATTTCTTCTCTGGTCAGTCTAGGTTGTTCATATGTTTCCAGGAAATTGTCCATTTCCTCTACATTATCCAGTTTGTTGCCATACAGTTGTTCATAGTATCCTCTTATAATTTTTTTAATTTCTTCAGGATCTGCAGTTATGTCACCTTTTTCATTCATTATTTTGTTTATATGGGTCTTCTCTCTTTTTGATTTTGTCAGTCTAGCTAGGGGCTTGTCAATCTTGTTGATCTTCTCAAAGAACCAACTTTTGGTGATATTTATCCTCTCTAGTGTTTTTTTGTTCTCTATGTCATTTATTTCTGCTTTAATCCTTGTTATTTCTTTTCTTCTACTTGGTTTAGGATTGGTTTGCTGTTCATTTCCTAGCTTCTTCAGTTGATCCATTAGTTCTTTGATTTTGGCTCTTTCTTCCTTTTTAATATACGCGTTTAGTGCTATAAATTTCCCCCTTAGCACTGCTTTTGCTGCATCCCATAGGTTTTGGTATGTTGTGTTCTCATTTTCATTCGTCTCTATATATTTAGCAATTTCTCTTGCTATTTCTTCTTTAACCCACTGATTGTTTAGGAGTGTGTTGTTTAACCTCCAGGTATTTGTGAATTTTCTAAGTCTCTGATGGTTATTGACTTCTAATTGTATTCCATTGTGGTCAGAGAATGTGCTTTGAATAATTTCAATCTTTTTAAATTTATTGAGGCTTGTTTTATGTCCCAGCATATGATCTATTCTGGAGAAAGTTCCATGAGCACTAGAAAAGTATGTGTATCCTGGTGATTTGGGATGTAATGTCCTGTATATGTCTGTTAAATCTAATTCATTTATCAGATTGTTTAGGTTTTCAATTTCCTTATTGGTCTTGTGTCTGGTTGATCTATCTATAGGAGAGAGTGATGTGTTGAAGTCTCCCACAATTATTGTGGAAACATCAATTGCTTCCTTTAGTTTTGCCAGTATTTCTCTCATGTATTTTGTGGCACCTTGGTTGGGTGCATAGACATTTACGATTGTTATTTCTTCTTGCTGAATTGCCCCTTTTATTAGTACGTAGTGGCCTTCTTTGTCTCTCAAAACATCCCTGCATTTGAAGTCTATTTTATCTGAGATTAATATTGCTACACCTGCTTTCTTTTGGCTGTAGCTTGCATGAAATATTTTTTTCCATCCTTTCACTTTCAGTTTCTTTGTGTCCCTGTGTCTAAGATGAGTCTCTTGTATGCAACATATTGATGGTTCATTTTTTTTGATCCATTCTGCGAATCTATATCTTTTAATTGGGGAGTTTAATCCATTTACATTCAACGTTATAACCGTGAAGGCATTTCTTGAATCAGCCATCTTATCCTTTGGTTTATGTTTGTCATATTTTTCCCCTCTGTCTATTAATATCCTTTATTGTACCCATACTGAATCTCTTTAGTACTGAACCTTTCTCCAAGTCTCTCTGTCCTGTCTTTGTTTCTCTGTCTGTAGGGCTCCCTTGAGTATCTCCAGTAGGGCAGGTCTCTTGTTAGCAAATTCTCTCAGCATTTGTTTGTCTGTGAAAAATTTAAGCTCTCCCTCAAATTTGAAGGAGAGCTTTGCTGGATAAAGTATTCTTGGATGGAAATTTTTCTCACTCAGAATTTTAAATATATCGTGCCACTGCCTTCTTGCCTCCATGGTGGCTGCTGAGTAGTCACTACTTACTTGTTAGCAAATTCTCTCAGCATTTGTTTGTCTGTGAAAAATTTAAGCTCTCCCTCAAATTTGAAGGAGAGCTTTGCTGGATAAAGTATTCTTGGCTGGAAATTTTTCTCACTCAGAATTTTAAATATATCGTGCCACTGCCTTCTTGCCTCCATGGTGGCTGCTGAGTAGTCACTACTTAGTCTTATGCTGTTTCCTTTGTATGTGGTGAATTGCTTTTCTCTTGCTGCTTTCAGAACTTGTTCCTTCTCTTCTGTGTTTGACAGTGTGATCAGTATATGTCTCGGAGTGGGTTTATTTGGATTTATTCTATTTGGAGTTCGCTAAGCATTTATGATTTGTGTATTTATGTTGTTTAGAAGATTTGGGAAGTTTTCCCCAACAATTTCTTTGAATACTCTTCCTAGACCTTTACCCTTTTCTTCCCCTTCTGGGACACCAATGAGTCTTATGTTTGGACGTTTCATGTTATCTATCATATCCCTGAGGTCCATTTCGATTTTTTCAATTTTTTTCCCCATTCTTTCTTTTATGCTTTCATTTTCCATTCTGTCATCTTCGAGGTCACTGATTCGTTGTTCAACTTCCTCTAGTCTTGTACTATGAGTGTCCAGAATCTTTTTAATTTGGTCAACAGTTTCTTTAATTTCCATAAGATCATCCATGTTTTTATTTAGTCTTGCAATGTCTTCTTTATGCTCTTCTAGGGTCTTCTTGATTTCCTTTATCTCCCGTACTATGGTCTCATTGTTCATCTTTAGTTCTTTGAGTAGCTGCTCTAGGTGCTTTGTCTCTTCTGGTCTTTTGATTTGGGTGCTTGGGCTTGGGTTATCCATATCGTCTGGTTTTTTCATATGCTTTATAATTTTCTGTTGTTTTTGGCCTCGTGGCATTTGCTGAACTTGATAGGGTTCTTTTAGGGTTTGTAGACCAGTTGAAGTCCTTATCTCTAATTTATCAGATCTACAGCTTCGTGGAGTACACTTTCTCTAACTAACCAGCAGGTGGCGTCCACGAGCCACCTGTTCTCCACAAGCCACTTCTCCCCTGCTTAGCCTTTTTGGTGAGTGGGGGAGTGAGTCTTGTGGGGTCCAATTGGTGTACCAAGCTTGCGTGTGTAGTTGGTGTTGCCTGCCCTGTATATGGGGCGTGTTTCTGGGCAGTCGGGGAGGGGGGGTGGCCCTAACAATCAAATCTCCCTGGTGATCCTAGAGTTTTAAAGCTGCTGCAATAGTCTAATCCTTCAGTTCAGTCCTGCTACAGTTTGTCTCTGCCACTGACCCACAAGTCCTTGGTATTGGCGTATGGCTCCTGAGACTTGCAAGTGGGCCCCTCTTCCAGGCCGTGCACCCTGGGTCCTCTGTTGAGGGATGACTGTGCTATGTCACAGGTGAGTGCCGTCCCCCCAGGGCAGTTCTGGGCTGCTGGGCTGTGTAGGGAGGCTCCCAGTCTGCTGAAATGATGGCTGAATGGGGCTTTGTTAATTCACACTGCTCTACCTTCCCAACTCTGGGACAATCAGCTGAGGTTGCAGGGAAGGCTAATGTCCACACCCAGTTTTGTGGTGTGTGCCTGTTATTTGAAGCACTTCCATCATACTGGGTTGTCTGGGGCAGTTCTGGGCTATGGGGCTGGCGATGGGCAGGAGTGTTTCCTGTCCACCAGGATGATGGCTGTGAGTGGACACCCCCCTTTTCTTGGGAAGTTGTGGTATTTAGTGAATTTTCTCAGCCACTGGATTATTGCGTTTTGTCTCAGAGCTCTCCTAGTTCTGCTCTTGACTTGACCTGCCCAAATAGCAAGTCTTTGAAGCTTTCTGTATTGGGCTTGTTAGAGTAATTGTTTTAGAAAAAGAAAAAAGGATTAAAAAAACAAAAAAACAAAAAAACAAAAAAACAGAAAAACGGGCCCTCCTCAGAGATCTAATGGGTTATTGAAATGCTAAGAGACAAAGCAACCAGGGCCATTAAGGAAAGGTCCACAGGGCAGAGAGATCAGCTTTTCTTCAGGATTTGCATATGCGCCTCAGGGCCCTTCCCCTTTCTATGTTCACCAGAACTCCAAAAATCCTCTGCTTTTATTTTGGAGTTTTTCGTGTTGTTTTTTTTCTATGCCTGTCTCCTCTCTGTTGGGCTGGCTGCTCTCAGATTCTCTGGTGTCTGGTCTCAGTCTATCTATGGTTGGAGTTTGAATCAGTAGAATGAGTTTCCGATAAGGGCTGCCACTGCAGTTTTCCCTTCTCCTTCCTGGAGCTGACAGCCCCTCCTCCCCCGGGACTGAGCCTGGCAGGAAGGGGCGCGGGTCCCCTGGCCGCAAAAACTTACAGATTTCGCTGATCTCAGCAGTTCCACGTTTTCATGAGTGTTGTATGAAGTATGCCCAAAGTCAGATTGCTCTGTGGTGTCCAGTCCACGCAGTTCTTGGCTTTCTACCTACTTTCCTGGAGGAGTAACTAAAACATACAGCTCACCAGTCTGCCATCTTGCCCCGCCTCCCAATCTATGCACCTTTACAACAAGACTCGTTGAACACTCCGCACTCCTGCATCATCAATTGCCCAGTCTCTGTCCACATTCTATCCCCTGGTACCTGTGCTCTTGAGTTCATTTCTCAGCATTTGCTCATTAGAGTAAGTTTATATTAGTGAGGCCTTACAATATGTGTCCTTTCATTTCTGGCTTATTTCATTCAACGTAATGTCCTCTGTTCCTTTATTTTTGAGCACAGTGAGAAATTTTCTTGAGATCTTGCAAAAAATATAAGGGGAAAATTGCATTCTATCTTTTTACTGGAACAAAGAAAGGGAAGAAAACCAAAACAGATGAGTTTTTACATTAAAATGAACATTCATATCCTTCCACACCAGCTTGTGTGAGCATAACTGCTCTGGTGAGACTGCCTGAGCATGGGAGAAATGCAGAAAGGTTCTGAGCATGTTCAATGTTCCTAATAAGGAGAAAATGTTTATTCTGTCCCAGTTACCTGCTTTGATCCTCTAAAAGAGAATTTGCATTGCCTTTTTTTTTTTATGTCTAGTTAGAGGAACAGAAGAAAATGTTGCAAGACTCCCTTTCACTCTGTTTTCTCCAACTTTTGTAGCACTTCTGTCCTTTAGACATAACTTCTATTATATATTTAGAATTGTGGTTCTATGGAATGAGTTATATTCAATGGATGATGTGGTTCTAATGCTGTTGATCTCATTTTATACATATACTTTTATATATGTGATTACTTGATTAATATCTGTCTCCCCCACTAGACTGTGTGCTGTACAGGTTGTATATGACAAAGAACTGAATCAAATTTTACACACCATTGTACCTCCAGAGCCCAGCACCATGCCAGGCACATAGATAAATATTTGTTGAAGAAATAAATGTTATCCTATTTTGCCTATAAGGCATTTCTATCTATGAGGTTTTCTATCCATGTATTAGAGATAAAGAGGTTAAGTCACCTGAACAAGAACATTGGCAGAACCATATTAAAAATGTAGGTCTCCTGGGCCCCAGCTCTCTGGTTCTTATCCATATGACTTAACCTTTCTCACACATGACAGTTTCATCGATTGGTTGTGGCCACCTGGAGCAATTGTGTTGAGAAGGATGATGAAATGGAGTGTGGGCTCAGTGGGAACGAGCCAAGTGAAGAGTGGTTGCATTCTTATCGGGAATATGCCACTCACACCTCACACTGAGAGGCAGTGGGAAAAAGGAATAATCACACAGCTCCAAAGTTTCACACAACTTTTCTCAGATCATCAACTCTGTGATTTCCATAGTCCATACCATTCCAGCCATCTGTCTATAAATCACTCTGGTCCTCTAGTGCATTGTATGGTTTATTAATTCAATTCAGCAAGCATATATTGAACACACACTATCTTGGGAATGTGCTGGTAATGCTCAGTACACATGTAGGCTGTTTATTACTCATTTTAAAACCCTGAATCAAAAAGTTATCTGAAAATGTAACAAAGTTCACTTTGAAAGTGAACCCATGTAGTCTGCACATACATACATGCGCAGACACACACACAAACACACGCAAAACCAGTAAGCCTCCTCTTTCCACCATGGTTATAACTTCTTCTATACACCACTTCTTGGCTAATGTTTTTCAAAGGGGAAGGAGAAAAGCCAAAAACTTCAAAATGTACCACGAACATTTTCATGTCACTCTGGTTGGAAAAAATCCATGAAATTGCTTTGCCAAAGATACTAACTGTTGGATACTCATCAATTTATACTTAACCTCTGGAAAAAGTTGAAGGATATAAACTTTCATCTCTGAGCTAACTGAAATGTTTCTTGACTGGAATGTTTCCTAGGCCGTTCATCAGGAGGAACAGCACCAAGAAGTTCAGAGGTTATGAAATTTAGTGTCATTTTTATCAGCAATCATTCCTTGAGTTGAAACTCATAAATAAAGTGTGTTTAGAGACTCATGTAGTAAATGCTTTACTATCTAAAAGTTAGGTTATTGAAAATTACTAAAACATTTAATAAACTAAACTACTCAACACACAAAATGACCATGTCATTTAGGCATTACATTTGACTGAATGAAATAGAAACCCAACTATGGTGACTGGTTCAAAAGGGGTTTATTCTCTTATTCTCATGTGAGAGGATGTCCAGAGACATGCACTTCACAGCATCATCAATACCCCAAGATACTTCCATCTTTCTGCTTTGCTTTCCTTTGTTCATCTTCATGATTGCCTCATGATTACAGCATGGCCACTCTATCTCCAGCATAATATCCACTTTCCAGCTAGAGAGAAGAGTAAGAAAGACAAGGCCAAAGGCTAAAGGTTGAATCTGTCTCTATCAGAAAAGCAATAGCTTTCCCCAAAGTTCTGCCTCTAGATTTCTACTTACACCTCATTAGCCATAACTGTGTGCATGGTCACCCCAGTTGCAACGGAAGGTGAGAAATACAGAGTTTTTTTTATGTGTATGACTACCCTCAATAAAATTCAGTTTTTCTTGTTAGAAAGAAGAGAGAATGGCCATTAGGCTGGCAACTAGCAGTGACTACCACAAAAACATCTTTCAAAAATTGAATCCAGAAAGTGTTTACCTCCCAGAAACTCTGGAGGCAGTAGGAAAATGAATCTATTTAACATTTTCAATAAAAGATTCTTAAAGACGCACAGGCTCAGGAGAAAGATATTACCTACGCTTCTATCAGTGGGCAATTACATAGCTCAGCATGGGCTAGCTTGAGTGATTTTTAAAGAACTAGACAGACAACTTCTTACTCATGCTGTACGGCACCTGATAGGTACCAACAAACAGTGAAGACTATCAAAAGAATTCACAAAACTGCATGATTTTTCATTTGTATCCAATTTTAACTGTAATGAATTTCTGACCCAAATGGGCCAGTTGCATTCAAAGAAGTGCAGTTCAAGGAGACAAGTAACTTAAAAAATACATAAACTTTAATGTGCACCTCATGGAAACTATTCAACAGGAACCATTTCATACTGCCCAGCAACCCTTCTTGCATCCCTGAATCTCTTCTCTCCCATTCACTGATACATTTTCTTGCATTTTACTAGAGTATTAATCCACAGTGGATTAGATTAAGAAAAAAAAAGTCCTTCACCACAGAGACCTTGAGAAAGTACTGCTGTAGTCTAAATCATTGATTTTGCATCTTGAAGACCTAGAATTGGTAGAGACAGACTCTCCTCAGAGGGTCAGCATTCTCATCATTAGGGGGAGGGGTAGAGTATGGGAAGATCTATAAGATAGTAATTTATTTTACTCATTATACAGTCATAAAATGAAGGTGGAACATGTAAGTATTACAGCTGGGGGTGGAGAAGAGGGGCGTGCCTAGATTTCTTTACCATCACTTCAGTAATTTAGTTTTACACCCACTCATTCTTTCCTTTGGCCTCCAGGGGAAAAAACAGGTAATGGTCAATTGACCAAAAGTTATATGGAGCAATAAATCAGGACTACTGAAATGCTATGGCTCCCCAGGTATTCTTGGGTGGCATCAAACAATAGGGTTAAAAAGGGAGAGTTGGATACCCACCAGATCCAACATAAATTATGAAAAGTGAGTGTTCATTAAATACAGAATTGATGACACTCTGAAGAAATTGATGATAAATCAAGTTTCATTTAATTGACAATATCCTTTAGTTGTGGAATAGAGTGATATCCCAGGTACTTAGCCTCCATCCGGCTGAAATTTGCAGTCTCCTGGAATGGCTGGCACTCAATCAGGTTGAGTATCAGTTACCTACTGCTGCATACAAACCACCCCAAAACTCAGTGACTTCAAAGCACTGTCATTTATTGTTTATCACAAATCTGGGGGTCAGCTGGGGGCTGGCTGATCTCCACTGGGATTGCTAATGTGTCTGAGGTTTGCCTGGGGTCTCTGCTCTAGGCTGGGTTTGGTGGGAGCACCTTAGTTGGAACAGATCTGCTCTATGTGTCACTCATTCTGCTCCTGAAACCAGCAGAGATACCTGGGTATATCTTCATTGCATGGGAGGAATATAAGAGAGCAAGTAAAAACACTAAGGCCTCTTGAGACCTAGGCTCTGAACTGATCTACTATTCTGGCACATCACTTCATCCTATTACCCAAAGAAAATCACAGGGCCAAACCCAGATTCAAAAGGGGATGGAAAACTCCACCTCTTTGGTGAGGAGAACCACAAAGTCTTATGGCAAAGGATGCAGATACAGAACAGAATCCAAGAGCTGAGGTCATTAATGTGATTCCAAAGCATCTACTACAAATAAAAATCAAAGATCTGAAGATTAAATTGGATTTGGGGGTTAGTTGATTCATTGCCCAGAAGAAAAGAGGTCTATTATTGTCTGGTTATATAAATATTTAAACTTTTCAAACAAAAGCAAAACAACAAGGGGAAAGAGGAGAAGAAAGAGACAACTTAAAAAGAAGTAAAGAATAGGAAGGAGATAGGGAAAGAAAGCAGTGGTGATGACGGTAAAAATCAGAATATATCCAAAGCAAATGTGATCAGTGAAAAGTACTTAATAACAAAGTCACTGAAATTATTTTTTAATTTGAACAGAGAGATTTCACATAAATACCCAGATTTCTGGCTTTTCCTGAAAAAATCAGCCACACATGGTTCCAGAGTTCTCAGAAAACAAGGAGCAGCTGCTCACTGCTCTGTCTACTAATTTACTTTATCTCCTTAGCCCTTGAAGTCATATGAGTTTGCTTTACACAGTTCTACTTCCAAAGATTCGGGTGGACTTCTGGAAGGCTCCCCTTACTGACCATCTGCATTGGATATCCTGCAGGCATCTCAAACTAAATATAATCAACTCAATCAAAACTAAAGCATGTCTCCTTCTCCCATGCAACATAGTGTTCTCTAATAATCCCTCCCTCCTTTGTCCAAGCTAGAAATCTCTCCATCACTTCGAGTTTCCTTTCCCTTTCTAATATACTAGAAAATAAGATTTCATTCACAATAGCAATAAAAGTAAATAAAATAAAAAAGGAATATCCAAGACCTTTTCAGAAAAAAATGTTAAAACTCAATTAAATTATAAAATAAGGTGAATAAATGGAGCAAAGGAGAATGTATGTGGACAGGATATATCAATATAGTAAAGTTTTACATTAATTCTTCCCAAAATTTTAAATCACATATTCAATGCAATATTTTAAAAATTCCATTACATTATTTGAAGTACTTGACAAACTCTTCTAAAATTTATATGAAAGAATAGAGATTAATGAGTGATTAAGTCAATTTTGAAAATGAAAGCAGAGTGGGACTTGCCCTACCAGATTTGAACACATATTACAATACCAAAGTAATGAAATAGAATAGTTCTGGAATAGGAACAGACTAATAGAAAATGGAACAGAAGAGAGAGCTTGGAAGTTGTGCTGGTTTGAAGCTGTTACATACCCCATAAAAAGCCATATTCTTTTTTGTTTTAATTCAATTTTATTGTGATATATTCACATACCATACAGTCAACCAAAGTGTACCATCAATTGTTCATAGTACCATCATATAGTTGAGTATTCATCACCCAATCTATTTTTTGAACATCTTCCTTGTACCAGAAAAAGTGAAAATAAGAATTAAAAAAAAAGTAAAAAAGAACACCCAAATCACCCCCCACCCTATTTTTCATTTGTTTTTTTGTCCCCATTTTTCTACTCATCCATCCATACACTGGATAAAGGGAGTGTGATTCACAAGGCTTTCATAATCACACTGTCACCGCTTGTAAGCTACATTGTATACAATCGTCTTCAAGAGTTAAGGCTACTGGGTTGCAATTTGATAGTTTCAGGTATTTACTTCTAGCTATTCCAATGCATTAAAACCTAAAAAAGGTTATCTATATAGTGCATAAGAATGGCCACCAGAGTGACCTCTCGACTCCATTTGGAATCTCTCAGCTACTGAAACTTTATTTTGTTTCATTTTGCATTCCCCTTTTGGTTAAGAAGATGCTCTCAATTCCATGATGTTGGGTCCAGATTCATCCCTGGAAGTCATATCCCACATCACCAGGGAGATTTACACCCCTGGGAGTCAGATCCCACATAGAGGGGAGGGCAGTGAGTTCACCTGCCGAGTTGGCTTAGCTAGAGAGAGAGGGCCACATCTGAGCAACAAAGAGGCACTCAGGGGAGACCCTTAGGCACAATTATAAGCAGGTTTAGCCTCTCCTTTGCAGTAAGGAGCTTCATAAGGGCAAGTCCTGTGATAGAGGGCTCGGCACATCAAACTGCCATTACTCAATGTTTGTGAGAACAGCGGCAACAATCCAGGTGAGGAAGCCCAACACCTCCGCATTTTCCCCCAGCTCCTCAGAGGGGCCCTGCATGTGTATTTTTATTCTCTGTCCAAATTACTTTGGGATGTGTCTCTATTTCATGCTAACCTATGCAAACCTACCAGGTCTCACTTCCATTAAAAGTTCCATGTAATTATGGCATTTGAACAAACTGTATGAGTTAAATTGTTTAGGAAATATGGATCTTGCACTAACTAAACATCTCTTCCTTTGGTCTCACATGGAATTTGAAGTTTTAAAACACAGTCAGTATTGTCCTTTATGCTTTGAAAAGGTCATGTTCTTTAATCCATTCCTGTGGGGGCAGAACTATTATGGGTGGGAAATTTTTATTAGGTTCTTTCAACTGAGATGTGACCCACCCAATTCAAGGTGGGTCTTAATCCTTTACTGGAGTCTTTTATGAGAGGATAAAAGGCAAAAGCACCCAAAGAGAACACACGGAGAGAGAAACACACAAAGAGAGCTAAAGGAGAATAGCCCTGGAAAGGCGAAGAGAGGACTCACAGATGCTCAGAGAGAAAGCTACTGGAATAAGAAGCTGAAAGCAACGAAACCCAGGAACAGAGGATAAGCAGACTCTGGCCATGTGCCTTGCTATCTGACAGAGGAACCCCAGATGCCAGGAGCCTTTTCTCAGAGAAGATACCTTCCTCTTGATGCCTTAATTGGGACATTTTCATGGCCTTAGAACTGTAAAATTGTAAGCTAATAAACCCACTTTGTAAAAATCAACTCATTTCTGGTATATTGCATTCCTGCAGCTTTAGCAAACCAAAACAGAACTAAACCCACATATTTATGGGAACTTGATATATGATAAATGCAGAATAACAAAGCAATGTATAGGAGATGGTCATAAGAAAACTAGGTTATTATGTGGAAAAAATAAATCTGACTCCTTCCAGTTGGAGTAAAAACCTAAATCTGAAAGGTAAAATTATAGGGCTAATTGAATAAAATATGACTCAGGGAAAAGACTTCATAAATAAGGTTCAGAAGCCCAAACCGTAAGCAAATGAAATGAAGTAAAATGAAATAAAGATTGACTTGACAACATAAAAATTAAATATTTCAGTTCAATAAAGAACACCATGGACAAAATTAACAAGTAAATGACAGAATAGAAGAAGATAACTGCAATTTCTAAAACTGGTAAAGGACAGATATCTAGATTATACAAAGAACTCCTGCAAAGCAACAAGAAAAGAGCAGGAGAAAGATATGAATAGGCAATTCACAGAAGGGAAAGTCTAAAATGTCTAACAAATGCACAAAGTCCCCCAGTAATAGAGAAGTGCAAACCAAAAGAACAATGAGATAATTCATTACATTCATAAGAATGGCAAAAATTATAAGAGTGGCTAATACCAAATATTGGAGTGGATGTGGGGACACACGAATTGCTTGTATGCTGTTGGTAAGAGTGTGAAGTGGTACTTCTATTCTGGAAAGCAATCTAGTAGAATAGAGTAAAATTAAATATGTGTTAGCCCTAAGTACTAGAGATCATATGCCTCACTACATTTCACAAAGAAATTAATGTGCAGGTTAATAAAGTGGCATGAACAAAGATTTTCACTGAAGTAACATTTGTGGTAACAGAGAGCTGGAGATAACTCACACATTGACAACTAGGGAAAGGATAAACGAAACGTGTTATATGTATACATTGGGTATCAGTTTCCTAGGGTTGCCATAACAAATTACCACAAACTTGGTGACTTAAAACAACAGAAATTTATTCTCTCACCATTCTGAAGGCTAGAATTCTGGAATTAGGTATCAGCAGAGTAGGTTCCTTTTGGAGGTTTAGAGGGAGAAACTGTTCCATGCTTCTCTCTAATCTCCTAGTGGTTGCTGGTAATCCTTGGCATTCTTTGACTTGTGGCAGCATAACTCCAATCTGCCTACCAATCTTCATGTGTCCACCTTCTCTGTGTGTCCTCTCCTCTCCTTATAAAGACACCAGTTATTGGATTTAGATCCCACCCTAATCCAGGATGACTTCATCTTAATTACATCTGCAAAGACCCTATTTCCGAAGAGGGTCATATCTGAGGTTCCAGGTAGATAAGAACTTGGGGGTGGGGGAACACAATTCCATCTACTATACCTTGGATACTATGCAGCACTTGAACGTATTTACAGCAATATACATGCATTTTTAAAACATATTTTAGTGTGGAAAACTAAGAAAGAGTACAAGATTTAAAACAATATGCTACAAATTCTACAAACACACACAAAACAAAATATTTTATAAGGGTAGACTCAGATTTAAGGATGTACATATATCAGACCGGGGGTGTCCATGTTGGCAGAGAGGAGATAAGTAGAGTGGGGAGTAGAAATACAGAGAGACAGTAAAACAAAAAGGAGAGAAGAGCCTTGCATGGGCAAATGTTGATAATGTGTTGTGAACTAAGGAGTATGATTACAATTCGAAATAAGCAGTAGTAAGTGAGAAATACATAAAACAAAATCAAATCATAAAGAGTGTTAAATAGTATGCTTCTTTAGGGCTCTAGCCCTGCCTACTATACTAAGTACCTCTTAGACTTGAAAACTAGGTGTGGCAATATGCCTCTTCCCTTTCTGCTTTAAAAAGAAAACCCTTGTTTTAGTTTTCCAGGACTGTTGTAACAAGGTACCACAAACTGGGTGGCTTGAAAACAAAAGAAATTTTTTGTGTCACAGTTCTGGAGGCTAGAAGTCTGAAATCAAGACGTTGGCAGGGCCATGCTTCCTCTGAAGTCTGCAGGGTTCTGGGGGTGGCTGGCCATCTATGATGTTCCTTGGCTTGTGGCATAACTCAATCTTTGCCTTTGTCACATGGCCATCTTCTTTCTGTGTCTGTTTCCAAATTTCCTACTCTTCTAAAGACACCAGTTATATTGGCTTAGGGCCCTCCCTAATCCAGTTTGGCCTCATTTTAACTAATAACATTTTCAAAAATCCTATTTCCAAATCGAGTCACATTCATGGCACTGGGATTAGGACTTGAATATCTTTGGAGGGTGGGGGACACAATTCAATCCATAATGCTCCCATATTATTAGGAGGCACAATGTGCCCAGCTTAGAAACACACACACACACACACATACACACACACACACACACACACACACACATACACAATTCTCAGTCCCACTTGCAGCAAGGGGTAGCTATTGAGATATAAACAGATGTCTCTGAGTGGGGCTTTGGGAAAGTCTTTTTGTCTCTTGCCATCTTAATCTGGAGGCTGGAAACCATGCTCTGAGAATAGAAGGAGCCTGGGTCTCTGAAAACCTGGCCTGCCCATCTCCAGGCTTCTTTAATGTAATAGGATAAACCCCTAATTTGTTTAATAAGTTACTACAGAACCATCTCTGTCACTAGTGTCTTAGTGCAATTCCTGATACACAAAGCTTTCTCTTTTTCCTCAAAAAAAATGACTGTTTTTTTTTCCAGACTAATGGTCAAAGAAATACTGGTAGGATGAAGGAGGCAGAAGTTATTCATAAGATTCTGAGGAAATAAAATTAGGAAGCATATACTAAGGCTTGAATGGATTACCTTTAAGATAAATAAAAGAAGCGTTGATTCAAGTAGTGGCCAATACACTTATTTTTTCATTCTCTAATTAATGATTAAACCTGAAATCGTATCTTAAAGGTGATTTTTGCAGGTAATGTTTATGGATTTCTTACCCCTAAAGATGGAGAAAGTGGAAAATAGCTTCTATTTTAAAAATTATGGATAAATTCAGAAATATAGTTGTAAATGCATTAAGTGAAGACAGAAATTTTTGGCAGTACATCTCCATTTTGAATTCAGAAGGACATACCGTGCCTTTTCACAAAATTTCCTTTAATAGCTAGAGGATCCTTATGTTTTCACATAGGCTGCTTTTCAGGACTCAACACCTAAGGAAAAATGTGTGTGGACCTAGAGAGGGCAGTTCCCTGCTGGAGAGCTCATCGTCTGCCACAAATCATGACGTAGTGGGCAGTGCACAGAACAAAACAGACAAAACAGGATTTTTATATTTAGTTGTGCACAGCAAACACTTATGGGCACCCACTCTGTGACAGGAGCTGGGCTGGGTCGTGGACCAGGAGGATGGACAAGACAAGATTGCTGACCTCCACGAAGTCTCAGACTGAGCATTCCGAGCTCAGAATCTAATAATAATGGATCTTGGTGAAGAAAGTAAGTGTGTTCCAAAGAAGCCTTTATCAGTTTAAAGGCTAGTGAACCAAACAATGCCAGTTTCCATGTGGATGAAAGACCAAATAAATCCACAGAACTAGAGTATTCCTCTCTGCTGTCTCTGTAGGACAGGAGAGATGTTCTATTAGAGATGTTCCTCTCTGCAAGTCAGATCTAATGAACTTGTTTTCTTTTCCCTGGAGTCTAAACTCACGGAACCAGCTAGATTATGATTACGCAAACTGGACGTCAGAACGCTAGGTTCAAATATTCTAGTCCTGGTTTCATCATTTCTCTCTCTAATCGCGGGCATACTATTTCTCGGAGAGCCAGCCATTCTTATCCGTAAAATGAGGAGCTAGGAAGTGAACTCTATGCAAATAGTTTTCAAAGAAGGCAAGAACAAAAGCCTGAGATCAGAGGCCTCAACCATCTCATAGCTCTAGAGCTTCATCCACTTAAAACGACAGCGGCTCTTTACGACACTACACACAGCGCCTCTGCACCACCCCTACCCCAGTCAACGTGACGTGAGCAAGTGCGCTAACAAGCCCTGTCCGCTTTCCGTCGCTTCCTTTTCGGTTCCGGCCCCGCCCATTGCCGGCGCCATCGTTTCCGGTTCAGCCCAGGAACGGCTCGAGCTCCTCTCCTCTGAATCCTTGGCTCGCCTACTCCTCTAACGCTCCTCCCGTTCTTGCAGTCGCTGGGAACGTTGTTGCTAGTAAAGTTTTCGGTTTTAAAGCTGTGCAGATCGGGCCGAGCCCAGCCTCCGTCCCTTTGCTCGTTGCCCGCAGCCGCACTTGGCTACAGGCAACGAGCTCCAGGACGTCATGGCCAGGGGCCGCTGCGGCTGGGCCGATGTGAGGCGGCCTTTCGCTGCCTATGCGCTCTCGTGGCCTCTGGGCCCGCTGGTGCCCGCCTCGGCCTGAGCGCAGCCCCTCTACGCCGCGGACCCCTAGTGCCGGACCTCATGGCCTCGGAGGCGCCATCCCCCCCGCCGTCGCCTTCCTCGTCGCTCTCGCCGCCTACCTCCCCCGAGCCTGAGCTGGCCCAGCTGAGGCGAAAGGTGGAGAAATTGGAACGCGAGCTGCGAAGCTGCAAGCGGCAAGTACGAGAGATCGAGAGGCTGCTGCATCACACAGAGCGGCTGTACCAAAGCGCCGAGAGCAACAACCAGGAGCTCCGCACGCAGGTGCGCGGTTTGCCTTCGGCCCTGCGCCCTATCCGGCCCGAGGCGAGGCCTTCTAAACCTCTAACTTCGGAAGGGCTCCCAGGCAGGAGCACAGAAATATTTATAAAGTATTTGAAATGAGTAACAACGAAAAACTCAATGCAATTGTAATTCGAAGTACACTTGGAGCAACTCTGAGAGTGGGTTACTCAATTTAGAATAGTGCGTGGTTAGCAGTTACGGTTGGCAGAAACTGAACTTCAGTACTTTGGTTAGATTGTGTTCATTCTCACCTGCAAAGTCCGATTGACGGTAGGCGCGTTAGTAATATTCTGGATTATTCTAGATCTATTTTGGATTATTCTAGATATATGTAAAGCACTGTGCTTGAATCAAACGCTCACTTCTTCACTCTCAAGATGTGAGAACTGGTACTGAGCCTCACTTGCCCATAAAATGGAAATGATGGTACCACACAGTTGTGAAGGATAAATCAAATTAGCGCGAAAACTTTGTACAAGGTATTGAACATTTCACATGTTTCTAAGGTTGGGCATTTATCATCTTGGGTTTTCGTCTTTGTTATAGGCTTTAACTTTTTTTGTTAGCTTATTTCATTTTCAAAATATATAAGGACAAATATTTCAACTGTGACACACATTTGTTTACTTTTAAACATGGGCATAATTTTTTTTCCAACTTGATTTGTTGAGCAGGTGCACCCTCCCAACATGTAACTTCAAGTTATTTCCACATTAAACTGTTGCCTAGTCTTTTATAATTTATTATTGCATTTTCTAAAACTACTTATATAGGCTAAATATTAAAACTATCAAACTTTATTATGCTCTATCAAGTGAGCTATGAAAATAACCACTGAGTTGCCGTGATTTGCTGTGCATGTTAATAGAGTGTCATGTCAACAAGACATTATAGAAGCACTTTTTATTTTGTTACTCAACAAGTTCTTTGTAAATGTGTAAGGACTGTTAGAAGAATACAAATACGGTAAAAATATTGTAGGAGGTGAACAAAATATGACAGCCTTTAAAAAAAACCTTTTGTAATTTAAATTGTTGAAGTACTGCTTGCCATAGAGCTCCTAAAAAACAAAAACAAAACCGTTTTGCTAATCTGTGAAGAGCCAGCATTTTGGTTGTTATTGGTGTTTTGATGGATAGTGATATAACTTAGATAGAAATGCAGAGTCTTTCCTGCTTATAGTAATAATTCCTCCTGCTACTCTCCTCTTAGTCATCCTCCCTGTTTGGTGGTTGGGAGTGGGGGAGATTTGTTGTTAACTGTCATCCCAAGTTACAGACTTACATTTCATCTGGAGCAGAAGGAAAAAGAGAGGCTTGAGAATTGAGGATGAACTAGTAGAAAAATATATATGCAGGCTTTGGAGGCAAAGAACTTGTATAGGTTACTTTGTCTTCAGAATTTTCTTATGTAAAATGGGGATCAGGACAACCATGTGTAAAGTTGTGAGGATTAATGAGATGTTACCTAAAGCAGTAAGTATAATGCTTAGCGTGTAGTGGTCATAGCCAGAGCCAGGAGTAGGGTAAGGCAGTTGAGATACCCAGGGTGCAGAACTTAAGGGGGCACTCTCCCTTGTGGACCCTGTACTTGCATGAACCCAAGTTTTGTGCCCTACTTGCCTCTCTTGCCTCACCGTGAACCCAGCCTTGGTAGTAAGTAGAAAATGGTCCAATAACTTCAAAAATACCTAAATAATCTATAGAATCAGTTGTGTCACTTTTCTCCCTTTATGTTTTATGTATTAAAGAAATGCAAGCTTGATTTTTGGTTAGTTTCATGTTTATAATAGACATTGCCTCACATTGAGGTCTTATCAGTCTGAGATGTATTAACTGAGGCAGTTCCTCATCTGCTTATGGGCATCTCTTCTCTTGCTTTGGTCTTTGAAGCAGCCTTTCAAAGGCATTAAATGCATGAGACACATGGAAGACAGATGGCCCTCTGAGGCACTTCACCATCTGTGTGTTCTCTGCTGTTCCAGTTATTTAGTCATAAGACCAATAAAGAAAAATGTGCATTAAAGTGTTTAGGTGGCATTGATATATTTAAGTGAATAGCTAATTCAAGGTGGAGGACACTGAGTGATATTAGATAATTTAATACAGGTGGAAATTTATGTATTTTAGGAAGAACTACTGACCTTTGAAATATTAGTTTAAAAGCCTTATTTGTTGGAAATAAAGGATCCTGTTCACAAATTTGACCTGTTGCTTAATTTAGGCATTGATGGGGCAGTGGGGGAGGGGGAAAGGTTAGGGAAGGGGCCTGTTTTGAAGTTTAACACGAGAGTTTAAGAACAGAAACATCTGCCTCTGCAAATTAAAATGTAAAAGGGGAAAGAAAGTCAATTATAGTGTTTTTAGTTTTTCTGAAAAGGAAACTAGCTGTTGTTGGTACTTTTTTTCCTCTAAAACTTTTACCAAGGAAAAGAATTACTTATTCTAATTTCAGGATAGTGTGCATTATGAGATTAGTATATGATTTGTTTTTCATAAAGCCTTATGTTCTTTCAGGTGGAAGAGCTCAGTAAAATACTCCATTGTGGGAGAAACGAAGATAAGTCTGATGTAGAAGTACAAACAGAGAACCAAACTCCTTGGTCAATCTCAGGTATTCAGCTTATAGTGAGCATATCCTAGTACTAATAAACTTAACTCATGCGAATGTGGAGTTTTCTATATATTTAAATAGATCTAGCCAAATATGAATACTTCAATAATATTTACTTCTCTCCATTTCATTCAGTATTTTAAGATA
Source organism: Choloepus didactylus (assembly GCF_015220235.1). Taxonomy (NCBI): domain Eukaryota; kingdom Metazoa; phylum Chordata; class Mammalia; order Pilosa; family Megalonychidae; genus Choloepus; species Choloepus didactylus. The sequence continues at coordinate 12,927,264 of NC_051319.1, forward strand.
CTCCTAGTATTGCTCTCCTGGTGGAAAAAGTAGAAATGTATTATCATTCCTATAAATACATAATATTTATAATGTTTTTCCAGTGGCACATTCACTCAGTAATTTTTGCCATATAGTGAGCCATCTACTCTCATATTGGGCTTTCCTTGTGACCAGGGGCACATGTTTTCTCACTGATGTGTTCTAGTTAACATTGTGTACAGTGCTAGTCTTTTAGGCCTTTGTCAGAGTGGTGAGCACACAACCTTGGCCTCATCATTGGCATTATGTTTTGAGGCAAAAGAACTGAGCTACCAAGTTTTTTTTTTTTTTTTAATGCAATTTTATTAAGATATATTCACATACCATACAGTCATCCAAAGTGTACAATCAGTTGTTCATAGTCTCATCATATAGTTGTGCATTCATCACCAAAATCAATTTTTTGAACATTTTAATTACTCCAAAGAATAAGAATAAAACTAAAAGTAAAAAAGAACACACAAAACATCTCATACTCCTTTTCCCTCTATTATTCATTTACTTTTTGTCCCCAGTTCTAGTTTGCTAATGCTGCCAGAATGCAAAACACCAGAGATGGATTGGCTTTTGTAAAAGGGGGTTTATTTGGTTACACAGTTATAGTCTTAGGGCATAAAGTGTCCAAGGTAACATATCAGCAATCGGGTACCTTCACTGGAGGATGGCCAGTGGTGTCCAGAAAACCTCTGTTAGCTGGGAAGGCATGTGGCTGGCTTCTGCTTCAAAGTTCTGGTTTCAAAGCGGCTTTCTCCCAAGACGTTCCTTTCTAGGCTTCAGTTCCTCAGAAATGTCCCTCAGTTGTTCTTGGGGTGTTTGTCCTCTCTTAACTTATCCGGAGTAAGAGTCTGCTTTCAGTGGCTATCTTCAAACTGTCTGTCATCTGCAGCTACTCTCTCAGCTTCTGTGCATCTTCAAAGTGTCCTTCTTGGCTGTAGCAAGCTTGCTCCTTCTGTCTGAGCTTATATAGTGTTCCAGCAAACTAATCTGGGCCCATGCTGAATGGGTGGGGCCACACCTCCATGGAAATTATCCAGTGAAAGATCTCGCCCAGTGTTGAGTGATCACATCTCCACAGAAACATCCAATCAGATGTCTCTGACCCAATCAATATCAATACATTTCCTGCCCACACAAGACTGCATCAAAGTTAATGGCATTTTGAGGGACATAATACATCTAAACCAGCACAACCTCCTTTTTTCTACTAATTTGTCCATACATTGGATAAAGGGAGTATGAGCCACAAGGTTTTCACAATCACACTGTCATGCTGTATAAACTATATAGTTATATGATCGTCTTCAAGAATTAAGGCTACTGGATTGCAGTTCAATAGTTTCATGTATTTCATATTAGGTATTCTAATACACTAAAAACTAAAAAGGGATGCATAAGAATAACCTCCAGAATGACCTCTCGACTCTGTTAGAGACCTCTCAGCCATTGAAACTTTAGTTTGTTTAATTTCTCTTCCCTCTTTTGGTCAGGAAGGCTTTCTTAATCCCATGGTTCCAGGTCAAGGCTCGTCCCTGGGAGGCATGTCCCGGTTTGCCAGGGAGATTTACACCCCTAGGAGTCATGTCCCTTGTAGGGGGGAGGGCAGTGAGTTTACCAGCTGAGTGGGCTTAGAGAGAAACAGGCCATATCTGAGCAACAAAAGAGTTTCTCTGGGGGTGATTCTTAGGCACCATTATAAGTAGGCTTAACCTCTCCTTTGCAGTAACAAACTTCAGAATGGCAAGCCCTAAGATCAAGAACTTGGCCTATTACAATGGCAGTCCCCAGTGCTTTCAAGAAAATCAGGAATTCCCCAGGTGGGGAAGTTGAATGTTTCCACATTTTCCCCTAGGCCCTCAAGGGGGCTTTGCAAAGACTTTTTTCTCTGCCCAAATTACTCTGGGCTGTGTCGGGGTTTCACACTAACCTATACAAGCCAAGCAGATCTCACTCACTATTCAAGGTTCCATGTAATTACGGTGTTTGAATAAACTGACCATACAAGTTAATTCATATAGCGTGCTACAGAAAGTATAGATTTTGCACCAAATAAACATTTCTTCCTTTGGTCTCACACAGAAGTTGAGGTTTTAAAACACAGTCAGTATCATCCTTTTCCCTTTAGTCTGGTTTACCTTAGTTCTAATCAAGTCCCTTTCATTCATACCTCTAATTGAGGTCTGATCTCTTTTACAGCTTTTAACATTTGCTATATGGGGTAATGCTGACATTTGAGTCTCAGGTGTGACATAGATACCAGAGTTACAGGGACTGACCAGCTCAGCATCTCAGAATTTAGACATAACCATTACACCTCATGAATAGATGTGACAGCTGTAAGAGCTTACATTCTAGAAACCTTTACCATAAGCCTTCCCCTGAAAACTTGTACTCTCGGATTCTATTCTCAGTTTGCACATTATGGTTAGTCCATATCAGTGAGGCATTATAGTATTTGTCTTTTCAGTTCTGGCTTATTTCACTCAGCATACCATCCTCAAGCTTCATTCATCTAGGTACATGCCTCACAACTTCATTTCTTCTTGCCGCCGCTCAGTATTCCGTTGTACGTATACACCAGTTTACCATTTCATTTATCAGTCAATGTACACTTAGGCCACCTCAATTCATTGTGAATCGTGAATATGGCTGCCATAAACACCAGTGTGCAATGTCTGCTCATGTCCCTGTTCTCAGTTTTTCCAAATGTGTACCCAGTAGCGGGGCTGCAGGACCATATGGCAATCCCATAGTTAGCTTCCTGTGGAACTACTGCACTGTCCTCCTGCTAGGCTGCGCCATTCTACTTCCCTGCCAACAGGGAATAGGTACATCCCTCTCTCCACGTTTTCTCCAGCACGTGTATCCCTCTGTTTATTTTTTTAACAGTTTTATTCACATACCATACAGTCCACCCTAAGTAAACAATCAGTGATTCCCAATATAATCACATAATTATGCATTCACTATTACAGTCTGTATGAGGACATTTCTATCTCTTCCCCAAAGAAAGAGGAAAAGGAGGGAAAAAAATGAAGAATAATAAAGATAGAAGAAAAATAAAATACCATGAAAAGTTCTGACATCACCACCACCAAGAATTCCATATCACTCCCTTATAGCCCCCTCTTAAAGACTTTTAGCTTTGGTATATTGCCTTTGTTACAATTAATGGAAGCAACTTACAGTGCTACTGTTAAGTATAGACTCTAGTTTGCATTGATTTTATTTTTCCCCCTATACCATCCAATTTTCAACACCTTGCAATGTTGGCATTCATTTGTTCCCCTTCATTTAAAAACATTCTTCTGTTTGCACATTTATTCACCATCATTGACCACTCTAGATTTCGCTAAGTTATACAGTCCCAGTCTTTATCTTTTATCTTTCCTTCTGGTGTCATACCTGCACTTAGCCTTCCTCTTTCAATCATGCTCACACTCATCTTTGTTCAGAGTTCTTACAATATTGTGTTATTCTTCCACACTATTATGCTATCCATTCCATTTCTGGATCTGTACAATCAATACTGTTGAACCTTCTGTACTCCTTCAGCATCAAATAACCAATCCCTAACCTCTTTCTATCTCCTGATAGCCTGTAGTTCTCAACTCTCAAATTTCGCTCATCTATGTTAGTTCATGTTAGTGAGACCATACAGTATCCGTCCTTTTGTTTCTGGCTAATTTCATTCAATGTAATGTCTACTTCTACCATTTTGTCTTTTGGATTTTTAAAGTCATATCTTATATTATTTTTATTTTTTCCTCTCTCTCTCTTTTTTACCCTTTTTGATAGTGTTCATTTCTATACTATTCTCCACACCTCTCTCTGCTGTCTTTTCCTATCTGCCTGTAGTGCTCCCTTCAGTTTTTCTTGTAGAGCAGGTATCTTGTTCACAAATTTTCTCAGTGTTTCTGTTTGTCTGAAAATATTTTAAACTCTCCCTGGTTTTTTTTAAATTCAATTTTATTGAGATATTTTCACATACCGTACAGTCATCCATGGTGTACAGTCAGCTGTTCACAGTAACATCATATAGTTGTACATTCATCACCCCAATCAACTTTTGAACATTTTGCTTATACCAGAAAGAATATAAATAAGAATAAAAAGTAAAAGTAAAAAAGAACACCCAAATTCTCCTCCCCCATCCCACCCTATTTTTCATTTAGTTTTTGTCCCCATTTTTCTACTCATCCATCCATACACTGGATAAAGGGAGTGTGAGCCACAGGCTTTCACAATCACACTGTCAACCCATGTAAGCTACATAATTAAACAGTCGTATTCAAAAATGAAGGTTATTGGGTTGCAGTTTGACAGTTTCAGGTATCTCCTTCTGGCTGTTCCAATACACTAAAACCTAAGAAGGGATATCTATATAGTGCAGAAGAATGACCTCCAGAGTGACCTCTTGAAATCTCTCAGCCACTGAAACTTTATTCTGTTTCATTTTGTTTCCCCCTTTTGGTCAAGAAGATTTTTTCATCCCATGATGCCGGGTCCAGGCTCATCCCTGGGAGTCATATCCTGCATTGTCAGGGAGATTTGCACCCCTTCTTCCTCATTTTTGAAGGACAGTTTTGCTGGGTATAGAATTCTTGGTTGGCAGTTTTTCTCTTTCAGTATTTTAAATATATTATACCATTGCCTTCTCGCCTCCATAGTTTCTACTGAATCAGCACAGTCTTATTGAGCTTCCTTGGTGTGTGATGGATCACTTTTCTCTTGCTGCTTTCAGAATTCTCTCTTAGAATTCTCTCTTTGTTTTTGACATTTGATAATCTGATTTAAGTGTCCTGGAGTCGGTCTACTTGGATCTTTCTGTTCTGTTTAGGGTATGCTGTGCTTCTCGGATCTGTAATTTTATGTCCTTCTAACGGATGGGAAATTTTCAGTGATTCTTTCCTCCATTGTTCTTCTCCTTCTGGGACATCCATGACACTTCATGTTGTCATTCAGTTCCCTGAGACTCTGCTCGTATTTTTCCATTCTTTTCCCTATCTGTTCTTTTATGTGTAGAATTTCAGCTGTCCTGTCCTTCAGTTCATGAATCTTTTCTTCTTCCTCTTCAAATCTCCTTTTGTATGTCTCCATTGTGTTTTTCATCTCTTCTGTTGTGCCTTTTATCCCCATACGTTCTGCCAATTGTTTTTTCAAACTTTCGAGTTCTTACGTTTGCCCAATGTTGTCTTTATATCCTTCATCTCTTTTACCGTATCTTCCCTTAACTCGTTGATTTGATTTTTAAATTGATTTTGGAGATGTTTGATTAATAATTAGTTATTTCAGTTCTTGTATCTCAGTTGAAGTGTAAGTTTGTTCCTTTGAGCATATCTTTGTTTTTCGTAGTGTGATTTGTAATTTTCTGTTGTCTAGAAATCTGGTTTCTTTGATTACCCCAGTCATATTTTCCCAGACCAGATGGGCCCAGGTCTCAGGAGAAGTATGTATTCAGTATCAGTTTTCCCTGAGGCTGAGACCCAGAAGATTGTCAGACTTTCCTGTGAGGCCTCCAGACTCTGTGCTTTTTTTTTCCTGCCCAGCAGGTGGCGCTTGTCATCCCACAGTTCCCCACTGGTGTAAAGAGGTGCGGTGAATTTAATTCTCAGTGGATCCTGACACCCAGGGACCGAGGGTGTCAAAAGCCAAGCTTGGGCTGTTTCTTTTCCCCCCACCCACCAGGTCTGAGTTCTCTGAGGGAGGGCTGCCACATGAGCCGGGCCCCTCCCCTCCCTTTTCTTAGGGAAGATAACCTGGGCCCTCCTCCCATTTTCTTAGGTAATTGTCTCTTACACTTGAGTTTTTCCTTTGACTCTGACTATCTTAACTCCACCCTTGCCTGGGGCAGTGCTGACAGTTGAAACTGCCTGAGGCATTCTCTAATGAGCTGCTTAGAATGTGAGAAAAAAAGGAAAAAAGCAAGATGTCCCCTTTTCAGAGCTAGTCCCCAGCCCTTCAGATTGCCAGGCAAGAACTGGAGTTGGTACCCTGTTCTCTGTGCCCCTTTTCTTGGAACACAGCCCTTTTCCAGTATTCTGAGCTCAGTGGATTCCAGAAGCCTCTGTTTTTATTTATTTACGTTTTTTTTTTTTTCTGTCATCCCTACCACCTCTCTGCCAGGATAAACCTCCAGGTTCCGTTCCTGCTTGCTCTGGATTTATCTGTACTCATAGCATGTATTCAGTAGTCCAAATTTGTTAATTAAAACTGCAGTTCAAGCTTGGTTGCACTGTAGTCCCTTGTTCCTGGCAGGGATTGCTTCTTTTTCCAACAGCAAAAGTTTGCAACTCAGCCTGCTATGCCGGGGGGGGGGGGGGGGGGCAAGAGGGGTAGTTTCCCAGTTTGGGAAGCTTTACTTATAGTTCTATGCTTTGATCTCAGCCATTCTACCCATTCCAGACTGGTGTATGATGTTGTCCAGTCATGATGGTTCCCCCATCAGTTTTTCCAGACTATTTTCGAGTTGTACCTGGCTATTTACTAGTTGCTCTAGTGGACTAACTAAATTCTACACCTCCCTATGTCACTAATTTGCCCCGCCTCGCTACTGAGTTTTAATAAACATAGATCACAAGAAGTAGTGACTTTTTTCCATTAAGTTTTGCCTTGTTTTATTCATTGCTTAGCTGAATTGCTAAAGTTAATAGCACTAATATTGGATATCTATATATCATATTTTTTAAAAAGTCAGCCTCACAAGAGAAATCTGACAGAATTATCCTTTGATTCCTTGTCTTTATTTTATTGTAATTGATAAGCAGTGATATTAAGGTTTGTTGTTGGAAGTAGTTAAGAGTTACTAAGTCTTTTTGACAGAAAATATAGCCACTTATTTCCTTTTTTAATCTTGCCATAGAAAATCCAAATCTGCTTGCCTTTTTTGTTTGTTTGTTTGTTTTTGTTTTTGTTTTAGCTTGACAGCTGGGGTAGTGAAGGTGACATTAGAATCAAAGATATACATGCCAGTTTATGTGCACTGTCGGTTTTAATCTTTTAAAATGTGTACAATTCTAAAAGCAGTGGTTGGTTTGAAATTTGTGCTGTTTTGTGTTCAGTGTCAATGTTTTGAAATTAAGTCCTTTTTATATACTTTATTCTAATATGAAATTAATTTATTTTTGCTACAGATTATTATTACCAGACATACTATAAGGATGTTAGTCTTCCAAATAAAGCAGCTGAACTCTCAATTGAACAAGGTCAGGATATAGAAGCTTCTACTTTTAATTCTAAAGAACAGTCAGAAACAGAAAACGATGCTTACACTGGCATTGGTATAATAGAAGATGATAAATGTGGACAAGAGGACCATTTTGCTTCAAACTCGCAGGTATTAAAATGCTAAACACGAAACTGTTGATGCCTAAGAACTTGCCCTTCTTTGTTGTTTGTATTTTGTAGAAAAGTAGACTTTTTAGTCCATCACAACATGTAGAAGGGTCATAAACTTTCATATATATAATTATACAAAGAATATTACTGGTTCGGAGAAATAAAAATTAGAACTTGTTCATATGTGTAATTGTTTTCTTGCTCTATTCTTTTCCGAAAATTTGTCATGTGCATGTTCTGGTTCGCTAATGCTGCCATTATGCAAAAATCCAGAAATGGGTTGGCTTTTATAAAGGGGGTTTATTTGGTTACAAAGTTAGTCTTAAAGGGATAAAGAATCCAAGGTTAAGGCATCAACAATAGGGTACTTTCACTGAAGGATGGCCTGTGGCATCTGGAAAACCTGTTAGCTGGGAATGCTGGCATCTGCTCTGGTGTTCTGGTTTCAAAATGGCTTTCTTTCAGGACGTTTCTGTCTAAGACATCTAGGGATGTTCTCTTAATTTCTCCCAGGCAAACTCCGGACCAGCAAAAGTCTACTTTCAATGGCCATCTCCAAAATGTCTCTCTGGGCTGCAGGCTGCACTGAGGTCCTTCTGTTTGTGAGCTTTTATAGGGCTCCAGTGATTAAATCAGGACCCTCCCTGAATGGGTGGGGCCCACATCTCCATGGAAACAATCCAATCAAACATTTCATTTACAGTTGATTGAGTCACATCTCCATGGAAACAAAGGATTCCAACCTAATCAACACCAATACGTCTACCCCCACAAGATTGCATTAAAGAACATGGTGTTTTTGGAGACATAATATATCCAAACTGGCACAGTGTATAAACAAAATCAAAATTTGTCATGCCATGTTAGATATTTTGACTTCAAATCAACCAAAGAACTTTGGACAATTGTCCAAAGTCAGAGTATTCTTATCTGAAAATTAGTTATAGAAACCTTAAAATAGATAAATATATATTATTGACAGTATCAGTAGCCATAAATTTTTTCCCTTCAGAATCATTTTGTGAATTATTGATGTGAGGAATAAGAAAGATCTATTATGCCAGTTTTACATTAAAAAGAAACTTGTAGAAAATTTCAGCATATACAAAAGAAGACAGTAAATTGTGTATTCAGCCCCTGTGTATGCATCATTCATCAGCTCATGGCCAATCTTATTTCATCTATACCCCTTTCCATTTCCCCCATTCCTATGTTATTTTAAGCAAATCGCAGGTATCATATCATTTCTAAAGATTTCATTGTCTATAGCTAAAATACAAGGACTCTTTTTTTTTTTAACCACAATACCATTTTTGCACCTTATTTTTTTAATGTTTCCTTTTTGTCAAATATTCTTTGGTGTTCAAATTTCCCTTACTATTTTATAAATTTGTTTTTTACGGTTTGTTTGAATCAGGATCCTGGGATCCACACAATGGCAACTGGTTGACATGTGATACTTTCTCCCTTAATTTATAGCTTTCCCTTCTATCTCTTTTTAAGTTTCTTTTTTTCCTTTTGAACATATAATTATTGAAGACTATATCATTTGTCTAATTTTTCAGGGTCTGTATTTTGTGGATTGCTATCCTGTGTGTCATACATTTATTTTTAAATAACTGTCACTCGCTAACTTTTAGTGTCTTCAAAACTGGGTCAAAATTGAATTAACTGACACACTAGTAAATTTTTTAAAAATTGAATCAAATTTTAATCAATAGCCATCTGTTTCCATTGAGAAATTGAAGTCATTATTTAAACATAGCTTTTAAGTCCGTTCATTATTTTGAGTTCTGCTAATGTTCAAACTGATAAAAGATTTTGTTTCATTTCACATGACCATCTCTTACTTAGGAGCCAGCATCTGCAGTAGCAATTGAAGATACGTCCTTAGAAGGCTCATCATTAGCAGAAAGTTTGAGAGCTGCAGCAGAAGCTGCTGTATCACAGACTGGATTTAGTTATGATGAAAATACTGGATTATATTTTGACCAGAGCACTGGTTTCTATTATGATTCTGTAAGTACCTCAGACTTTTTAATACTTTGTGATTGTAAACTTGACAGCTTGATACCAAATACTAAGCCATAAGCTGAAATAACAAGGGCAAGAAGCTGTGTCTAAAAACTTTGATTCAAAGCTGTTTGTCAAGAGTGATAATTACAAAATAGCCTATGATGCTACACTTCTAGGTTTTTAATTAAATAAGGTAAGTTATTAATTGTGATTATTATAGGCTAATATTTTAAAGATGTCTAATAACCTTTTATATATAAAGTAACATATTAAAGTGCTAGAGCTTTTATTAATAAAGGCAGATTATGAACTACATTGTTGTAAAAGTAGATAAAAGTTTAAAAACGCAAACTAGTATTTTAATATTTTTTCATAGAATTTATAAGAAAGTGAGATTGTTAACTATAGGCTTAGTGTGAGATTAAAATTTTAAAAAAAATATTTATCTGTGCATCTGTTTGATTCCACAGAGGGAATCTTTTTCTTGAATTCTTAGTAGAATGTTATTATGTTACTGTTTTATAGTCTGTAGTTTTAAACGTATCTTTTTCTTTTTCTTTTTTTAAATCAATCTGTCAGCAGTGAGAACTAGGGAATTAGTGTAGAATCAGAAATGTATTGGTTCACTGATTAGGACAGAACCAGAAAATAAAGTTCTTGATTTATAATACAGTGTTATGGCAGCTGAAATGTGACACTTAATTGGGTTTCATTCAAGATTCGATGACAGTGATGATGTAACTTATATACTTATAGGCTGGTCCTAGGGATTTACAGAACATAGCACAAAAATGCAGCGAATGTTCACCATCCTAGTTACTGGAGCTCTTGTTAACTAATTAGGGAATATGATGATGATACTAAATACCGTATTCAAGGCAAGGAATTTCATTAGCTTCTCAGTCTACACTTGATAGACTTTGGTAGATCCTTTGCGAAAGAAGGGTTTTCTCTCAGAAGTTTGCTAGTTCAGAATACTATACTCAGAAAGTAAATGTTTAAACTCTTATCATCAAAGGGGATAACTATTACTTACTTGGTTTCTACAAAAATACAGAATTTCCAAGTACATGACAATTAATCTTTGTCTTTCTACCTTCTTTTTGTATCTTTCCCCCGACATCTAGTCTGAAAATGGTTGGTTACATTCTGCAGGTTATATATCTCAGTGACCTAGGGTGTTTTGTGTGTGTGTGTGTGTGTGTGTGTGTGTGTGTGTTTTTTTTTTTTCCATTTTTATTATGCTATATTTCGCTTTATTTTAATTAAATAAAAAATGTCTGTATTTGTGAAAATGTCTCTATTTTGTACTGACAGATATAACAAATTTTAAAAGTTTGAAAGATAGAAAAAAGTTTCTAAAGATAGAAAGCTTCCATTCAGTTTATTAAATAAAACTAGTGAGAATTCTGAATATTTTTGTAAGAAATCTGCCAAATGCATGGTTAAAGGTAATTGACAACAATAGTATTAACAGTTAGAAAATTAAATTATTCTTTTTCAGGAAGTTGTAGTTGTTCAGTCTCAGTACATCATAAGATGTTTCCAGGTCTGGTCTGCATGGATTTATGATGTAAATAAAAAATAGAATATTCAATTAAATCTTGGTTATGGAGTACTGCCAAGTATCTAATACATGTAGGTGATTACATAATTTTATCTTTCTAGTTTTTAATCCATAATTACCAAAATTCATTTTTGCATGGTTGTTTTACTTAAAATTTATCTTGTTTAGTTACTTTACTGTAGAATTAATTAGTGGAGGGTTGTTTATTGATTTTTTTATATGGAATGTTATGTGATATTTATGAGCTTAACTTTATTTTCAAATGTTTCTTGAGTGACTTGTAGTAATATATGTTAAAAGGCCTATGTTTGTTATATGACATTGAGAGGAGGGTTTTGAGGTTTATACTGCCAAACAGTTATCATGTAATCATTAAGGATAATGAATCTGGTATTAATTTTAAATGGTTATCTTTTTACTGATGCATATGTTAGGTTTTGTGCCTTCAAAAAGGTTTCTATTTATCATTTTTTGTTAATATATTGACTTGAACATCTGAAATTGCTCTTTGTGTAAGTAAAAAATGATCAAATATTGGGAATTTTATATGACTCAGTTTAATATTGGATTTATTCATTTTTCACATTAGGAAAATTAAAGCACATATAGAGTAGTAAAATATTTTGGAAGGTTACAAGCATTCTTTATTCTGTTATCTTCATTATCTTCAAGAAAATATAGTTCTTACAAGAAACATTTACTCTGAATATATTTGGCATTTTTGTTATGCTTTTTTTGTTTAATTTTGCATGAATAGAACTTATTGTTTTCTTGACTTTGAAAGGAAAATCAACTATATTATGATCCTTCCACTGGAATTTATTACTACTGTGATGTGGAAAGTGGTCGATACCAGTTTCATTCCCGAGTAGATTTGCAATCTTATCAGACTTCTAGCACGAAACAAAGTAAAGATAAAAAATTGAAGAAGAAAAGAAAGGATCCAGATTCTTCTACAACAAATGAAGAAAAGGTAATGTTTTCATATCTTTATTCATGGTAGTAGCATGATAATTAAGCCAAAATTTTTGATGAAACAGAAAATCATTTGGTAAATTTGTATTTCAAACATATCCATTAAAATATTAAGATTTCAGAATATATCAATCAAGGAATATTCACATTGGGCAAGTATGGACTATTTCACAAATTCTCAGTCATTGGAACTAGAAGACATTACTTAAAATTTGAAGGAGTTAGTTTTAGGGCAGATAAGATATTATTGTGTTGAATAATTTGGAAGAAGAACGTTAAGACCCTTAATTGATAATTCAACGTCAGTGCATAATTCACAATAAGCAATCTGCAGTTTATAAAGAAATTTAAAGGTTCAACTTCCTTAGCTGTAATAAGCTGCTTTTTGCCTGTTATATTAGCACACATTAAAAAAAAAATCCATTGCTCCCATTCTCTGCCTTTTGACTGGAGAATTTAATCCATTTACATTTAAAGTCACTTACTGAGAATGCAAGATTTTATTCTACCATTTTGTTATTTAGTCTTTGTAAATTTTACTGATTTTTTCCCCCACAATTCTTCCTTTAATGCCTGCTTTCACATTTATTTGATATTTTTGTATTGTACCATATTGAATCCCTTCTCATTTCTACCTGGATACATTTTTCATATATTCTTGTGGTTACCATAGGGTTAAAATTTAGCATCCTAAATACATTTTAATCGTATTTGATTTGATACCAACTTGACTGAAGTAGCATACCACACACACTGTATCTTTCTGTCCCCCACCTTTTTTTATACCTGGTACAAATTAAATCTTTGTACATTGTATGTCTAAAACCATGGATTCATCATTATTTTTTATGTATCTGCATTTTAGCACCTTTAGGAAGTAAGCAGTGGAATTATACACACAATAATGCAGCCATTTATAATTACCCAAATGGTTACCTTTACTGCTGGCATTTATTTTTTTATGCTGTTTTGAACCATTGTCTTGTGTCCTTTCCTTTCAGTCTGAAGAACTCCCTTTAGCATTTCTCATAGAGCTGGTCTGGTGGTGGTGGTGAACTCCCTCAGCTCTTTAGTTTATCTGGGGATGACTTTATCTTGCTCTCATTTTTTGAAAGAAAGTCTTGCTGAATATAAAATTCTTGATTGGCAGTTTTTTCTTTCAGCACTTGAAGTATTTCAATCCACTGCCTTCTTGCCTCCATAGTTTCTGAGGAGAAATCAGCACTTAATCTATTTGGGACACCCTGTACACACAATGTTGCTGTTCTTTTACTTTCAGAAATCTCTACTTGTCCTTTGCATTCAACAGTTTTATCAGTATGTGATGGGTGTATTTTTTTCATGTTTATCCTATTTGGTGTTCCCTGGGCTTCTCAGATGTGCATATTCATGTCTTTTGCTAAGTTTTGGAAGTTTTCTGTCATTTCTTTATTTTTTTTTTTTATTTATTTTATTTTTTTTTTTTTCTTCAGTGTCCATGCAAAAGAAAGTTTTATTCTACTCATTTCTACAGGTCTTTATAGCATACAAGGTAGTCTTCTACGTGACTGCTCTCAGGCATTTCAGGGAGGGTACATTTTTTCTAAAGCCATGAGGTGTATTTACATATCTTTAGTCTTAAGGGACAATTTCTTTGGGGGCTAGACAGGAAACATCAGGGGCAGGAGGCAGGAGACAGGAGCAAGGAAAGAGCCCAGCAAGAGCTCAGAGACTATTCCCTTATCTAAATTGCAGTCCGCTTTCCGACATGCAAGGTTTTGGCCTTTTCCCATTCTAGAGCCCACCTTCAGGCTTCCAGATTTTGGGAAATGGACCCTATGTATAATCTATCGAGCCAGGGGAACTTCCATGTCTCCACATCTCCCCCCTTTTTATTATGATTACAATTTGGTATAGTGACATAAAACTTATACATAGGGATATCATGGGGGATTCGGGAATGGGTGCCACATCTTCTTAGGCTGGTCCATCCGCACCAGAGTCAGCTTTGGGAGGTATCTTCTTTGTACAGTTGTTACAGCATCATTGGTCTTCTGGGAAGCAGGACGGTGGGCTCCAGGTTTCCACTGGGCTTAACTCAGATGCGTTTGGTGTTTCTATATGGCAGGCACTTTCATCTGGACTTCCCAGTCCTGGTACTTGCGCAGCTTTCAAACGTTGTGGTCAGGATTGGTGATCCTCACACGGGGCACCAATTGTGAAAGAAGGGGAGCACACTCCATCTTCAGTGTTCATGCAAAAGAAAGTTCTGTCATTTCTTTAAATAGTCCTTCTGTCCCTTTTTCTCTTTCTTTCTCTCTGCGACTCCATTAATGTGTATATTGGTATGCTTGATGATATCCCAGAGGTCTCTGGCTGTTTTCCCTTTTTAGAATTCATTTTTATTTCTGCTCCTCTGCCTGACTCATTTGAATTGTCTTTTCTTCAAATTCACTGATTCTTTCTTCTGACAGTCCCAATCTGCTGTTGAAACTCTCCTGAGCATTTTTCATTTCAGTTATTGTGGTCTTCAACTCCAGTAGTTCTAGTTCCTTCTTAAAATTTCTGTTCCTTTATTGATATTCTAATATTGTTTATTCATTGTTTTCCTATTGTCTTTTAGTACTTTCTCTATTTTCTTTCATCTCCTTGAGCATATTGACTGATTTTCTGATAGATTTTAGTCCTTTTTCTTTATTTTCCTTTATTTCAGCATATTGAGGATCTTTTTTTTGAAAGTCTTTGTCCATTAGGTTCACAGTTTGGTCTTCTGCCTTGATGTTTTCTGGATTTTTATCCTCTTCCTTTGGCTGGGCCATCATTTCCCAGTTGTTTGTCTTGTAATCTTTTGTTGTACAGTGTTCGTTACAATGTTTTAAAAGGTTAACTCTGGTATTTATTCCTTCAGATGTCTGTTTCTTTAGTTTGTAACTAGCTGATGATATGACAGATTTTCTTGACTGTCAAGAGCTACCCAAACCAAGCAAACCTATGCACAAAAACCTTTCACCATCTTTGCAAGTTGGGTTTGCGTTGGCTTTATGCTGTCAGTCCCAGTTCAGTGCTCCTGTTAGGAAGTCATCCCAAGGCAAATGTGATATGCTGGGCCCTCCCTTTCTTTTCTGGGCATGTGTCTTGTCCTAGGTTTGTGTTTGCTGTTGACTTTAGGAGTTCCCCTGTTTTGGGGAGTTTGAATATTCCTCCCAGGTGTTCTGCTCTTTTCTATGGCTGTCTGCCACATACTCCTTTCCTTGTCTCAAGCTGCTTTTGCCTGGAGCACAGATTCTGGAATGGGGAGCATTTCCAGAGAGGAGTTTCCCACGTTTTTCTTTCCCTACTGGAACAAGTCAGGTACCCATAAAGGGAGTGCAGGCAGGCTCCAAACTGCCCTGAGGAAAGGATGAGGAAGGGTCAGGAAGGGCACCAGGAGCTTATTCCATGGCTCCTCAAAGTTGTTTTGACTCACCACATGCCCAGCACATGCAGCCCTTCAGCTTCCTCCATGGCCATGAGGAAAGATAGCATTTTAAGTCACCTTCATCGCCTTGTCAGGGGCAGGTTGGAACAGTGGCTGCCCTCAGATCCAGGCCCCCAGCTGTCTGAAGTAGCTAATCAAAAGCCATAATAGGCCCATGTCCTCCCCAGATCTTGGAGAACTGGATTTATCTTCCTTTCTGGCATCTGCTGCCTGCTGTGTGTGGAGGTTTGGCACTGAGAACCACTGTGCGGGGAAAGCGTTTTACTGGTATTTTTGGTAATTTACCAGCCTCTTCCTCCTGTTATTCCTTGAATGCTATACAGTGTTCTACTAGATTCTGGAGTTTTAAAATAGTTAATTTAGACAGTTCCTGCCTGTTTCAGAGTTGTTCTGGTAGAGGGACTGATTCCTGGACCTTCCTACTCTGCCATCTTCCCACAATCGTCTTTTCTCTTTTAATGAGAGCTTATTTAACATTCTAGACCAGCAAATAGGTTTTAAAAAGTAGCACCTTTGGGTATTTTACCCATTTTTTCCCCCTGCATATGTTGTCCAGTAAGGAATTGCAGTAATAAATTATACAAGATTGGAATGTATAGATACAGAAATATTTTGCTGTTATTCGCTGTGGCCTGTAAAGTGCCTTATAGATTTTCAGCTCCTTGCTCTTGTTCTTGTCCTTGGTGCATTTGTATTACTGGAAGCTTATATGGTTTGTTAAAGTGTGAATGTTTAGCCAGTCTCCAGTCTGAATTTATGCCACTATTAAAAGTATGTGTTTAAGATACTTTCGTATTTCATAAAATAACAGAAGTCATGTTGGTTTACTTCATCATGTTGCTCTAAGGGAGAAATAAATTTCACGGTATGTTATAAACCAAAGGGAAAAGAAGAAAATAACCTCCTGTTTCTTTTAAGGTAAAAGTAATAGCTTTGTTCGTTGATCTTAAGACATGCCAAATACACATGTATAATAAATTAATGATAAAAGTCTTATGCCAGGTAAGTTGGAATTTTAGCATAAAAAGATGTAACTGATTCATCTGTAGTTTGAACTGTTGTGTATTATCAAGCCAACTCTAAAGTACTAAATTTTTGCAAAATACAATTCTGCTACAGTGGGTACATTTAGATCATTAAAGTAAGTCAAATAGGTAAAGTTGTAATAAAGTCAATTCAGTGTTTTGTGCGTGTTGACTTGGAAAATGGTTAAACATTCAAAAAGTAAATTTAAGATAGATGTATTCTTAGACCTATACTGTCCAATAAGGTAGCCACTACCCTAATGTGTGCTACTGAGCCCTTGAAAAGCGGTGAGTCTAAGTTGAGATGTGCTGTAATATAAAATACACACTGGATTTTCAAGACTTTTCAAAAAAAGAATGTAAAATATCTCAGTTTTATGCTAGTTATATAATAGAATCAAAATGATATTTTATTGAAATATTAAAATGATCTTTTGTAATGTAATTAAATGATTTTATTAAAATGACAATATATATACTGGATTAGTTAAAATTAATTTCTCCTGTGTCTTTTTACTTTTTTTAATATGTATTTTTTTATTAGAGAATTTATAGGTTTACAGAAAAATCATGCAGAAAATAGAGTTCTTATATACCCCCACTATTAGTAACTCCTTGTATTAGTGTGATACATTTGTTTCAATTGATGAAAAAGAATTATTATAATTGTATTTTTAACTATAGTCCATGGTTTACAATAGGGTTCACTGTGCTTTACAATCCTATAGATTTTTGCTTTTTAAAGATTTTTTAAAAAATTTTATTCTAGTGACATATATACAAATTTCTTTTTTTAATGCAATTTCATTGAGATATATTCAGATACCAAATTTCTCCTTTTAAACAGCATTCAAATATATAATTTAGTGCTGCTTATTACATTGAAAATGTGCTACCATCACCACCATCCATTATACTTTTTCATTACCCCTAGTAGAAATTCTGTACAATTTAAGCATTAACTTCCCATTCCATATCCCCACTCTGGCCCTTGGTAATCTGTATTCTAATGTCTGACTATGAATTTGCTTTTTCTAATTATTTCATATGAGTGTGACTAACAGAAAATTTAAAATTACAAATATGACTTGCATTGTATTATTGGACCGCATTGGTCTAGGCTGTTGCATGATCCAGGCAGTATGAGATGAGGGCCTGGACTGGGACTGTTAGGACATTGGGAATAAATAAAGGGACATTTTGGGATAAATTGTAGATAGAGTTGATAGTGCATTGGGAATAAATAAAGGGACATTTTGGGATAAATTGTAGATAGAGTTGATAGTGGTTGGTAAGGGGGTGTCAAAGATAACTATAGGATTTTTAATTTGATGGTAAGTGGATGGTAATATCATTAACCAAAAAAGGAAATGAAAAGAAGAGGGCACACTGATAATAACTTCAGTTTTGAGTTTGAGATGCCTGTAGGAAACATGGGAAATTCATGGACTGCATCTTGGTAGAAGGTTACTATATTTGTATAGAACTGGGCATTATCTACAATGAGGTGCCCGTTGAAACTGTGGGAGTCATGAAATGTTTGGGAGAATATTGAATGCAAAAAGAAGAGAAGCCTGAGGGTGGAATCTAGAGAACATCTACATTTAGGGAACCAGAGTGAAGAAGGTCTGCAAATTGATTATATCATTCTTCCAAATGTTATTTAGGAAATAATTTCTAAAGAAGAATTGGGATGTTGGGATGTTTTACTAATACTAAAACTAGTAAGGATATCAAGTCAGCTAGATTTTCTGTTTTTGTAAATGCTGGATTCTAAAAGCATGTATATTTATACAATTTTGTTCTCTATCCATTATTTGTTTCTCTAGCCTCTCTCAAGGAAGAAGACTTTCTGTTTTAGTACAGAGAACTCTGGGCTTGAAGTCAGGAGACCTGAGTTACATTTGTAATTCTGCCACTAGCTAGTTGTGTAACTTTGGTAATTCAGTTTACCTCTCTGTACCTCAATTTTCTTATCTGTAGAATGAGCTGTTTGGACTAGATTGGGAGTCTTCAGACTTTTAAGAAATAGATGATGAAATCTTACTTGGAATCCTAGTATATAAATATATAAAGCCGTAAAGAAGTACTCCGCAGGTTGTAGTGGAGTATGCAGTGAAGAATGCTACTCATGCTGCTTCTCCACTGAGAATGCCTGAGGCTTTGCCTCTGAATCCTGGGGCATTAAGGAACCTAGGTTAACTACATAATCAGTAAGGGCCCTTCTGTCTCGAACATTTTCTTTTCCTTAATGTTTGAAAGAAACATGACTAGACTTGTCCTTTGAGTTGTGTGGAGGTGGGCTTAGACTGAATTTCCATACTATGATGGTCAGGGAATTGGTACACTGATACGTATCTTTTTAGTGCAGGGTGGAGAGGGGAGAGAATATTGTATCAAGAAAACATACTCCTTGAAAATACAGATTGAGAGAAGATTAAAATGAATATCATTGACCATCCATAGCTGAAAAAGTTTAACTGTTTTTGTTTTTAATATTTTGGAAATTGGCTTTCGTTGTCATAATCATGGTAAGCGTAGAAGGCTATTTGTTTTGTGCAAATGAGTTGGAAGTCATAAACTTTTGATTTTTTTTGAAAAAAATTTACAATGCTTTTATTCTATAGGACATTTAAAAATGTAGGGGGAATAGTTCACATCACAAAACTAAGACATTATTTAAATCATTTACCAGATCCAACAGACCTTAGCTACCACTTAATCCAGTCACAGAACTTATTCCAACTTTACTGTTTGGTTTCATCCTACTATAAAACACAGATAATGATTGTTTCCTCCTTCCCAGAATATTGTGAGATTAAGGAGGCCATGAGCTTTATGAAACTGAATAAAGTTACTGAATAAAAAAGGAATTATTCTTTTACCCTTTTTTCAGTCTAGATTTTCAGAAAGCTAAAATGTCAGAATGTGCAGGTGTCTTGATGTAACAGATAAGATAGCTATGTGCATTTAAATGAGTTTTCTTACTTTGCTTTTGAACACAAATTCCTGTTTTTGTGTGTATGGTTTTAAATTGAGGACATTGAAAGCAAAAATATATGAATACTGCAAAATATTGCAAGGCCACGTCATGAAATATAAAAGCAAAGGTTTACATACCAACCTTAATCTGGTTATGTCAAACACACATAGTATTTTATTTTAGCACTTAGCCTCTAAAAGATGGTTTTCTAGGTTTCACTGGTGTTCAGGTAACTTAATTGCTCACTTTATTAGGGTGTATTGACTCATTCCATCAGGTGTCATTTAGTAAAATACCATTGCACTATAATAATAATACTCTAGTATTATAAATGTTAATATCCCTTCAAAACATGTTAAATATATTTTTAGAACACCATGCAGTCTATTCATTCCTCATCCCAAGCATTGATCCTGTGTTGGTAGTATGTTTATTACAGCTATGAAACACTAATTAGAAAATGATCTCTTGTTTCTTCTTGGTTCAGCAATATTCTTGCTTCTTACTCAGTGGCTGACTTCCACCAGTGTAAGCATCCCAGGAAAACTGGGCAAAAGAATTTCCTTGACCTAGCCTCAGAAATTATGCAGTTATTTCTCTTGCTTTCTTTGTTTCCAAGTGAGTCATTAGGGTTGTCCCAAGTTTAAGGAGAGGGGAGACAGACACCAGCTTTCTATGAGGGAAGTGTCATAGAATTTTGTGAACATTTTCTAAAACCACACGTGTGATTTGTCATTCTATTTTCTAAACCTTTTTGCTAATTCATTATAACATTTAGGATTAAACGTTATAAAATGGTGATGTTTAAGATTGTTTGCCTTTGTTCCTACATACCCATCCTCCCCTTTCCAGGATTTGAATTCAGAAGATCAGAAAACATCCATTGTTGAGCATCTAAGCTGCAATGTGGGCGATTTTGCAAATGTGAAAAAGAAAGCCAAGATAGACATTCATTATAGAAATAGTCCCCCAAAGTTCACTGGAAATGCTATAGAATCTCCTCATAATGAAAATATCTATAATTCAACTTCATTTAAAGTTGAAAAAATCACAGACACTGATAGTGAGCCAGAGGAAGGTGAAATTACAGACTCTCAGACCGAGGACAGTTATGATGAAGACATTACCAGTGGAGACAATGTAATAGCAGAAGATACTGAGGATGAAGGTGGTGAGTAAATAATTATGATTTAATTTTAAATAAATAACCCAATCTGATAGTTGTTAAAGAGCAAAGCAGTTAAAAACGTTAGTGACTAATAAATATAGCTGCAAAAAAATAACTTCAATTAGAATAGTTTACAATGGATTATTTTAATGACATTAAAAATATTCTTTTATAGATAATAGACTGTAAATAAATGAGCAATACTTAATCTTAAGAAAGTTCCATTGTATTGAATTGCCTCCTCTGTAAAACACAAGACAAAGCTACCTGTGTTCTAATCCTAAAGTATATATTAAGCTTCTTTTAGTGGGTTAGATATTTATCCTCCACTTTTGTAATGGGTGGACAGGGGGAGAAGGAGATGCACTTTTCATTACTTTTTATGCATTTGCATTTTAGATCCTTGAGGAAGTAAAAAATGGAGTTACAAACCAAAAATGCAAAAGTTGTTAACCTTTACTGGAGATCTTTATTTGTTTATGCAGCTTCCATTTATTGTCTAATGTCCTTTCCTTTCGGCCAGCAGAAATTCCTTAGGCATTTCTTGAAGGTCTGGTCTGGTGGTGATGAATTCCTTCAGGTTTTGTTTATCTGGGAATATCTTAATCTTTCCATCATTTTTTTTCAATTTTATTTTAAATTGAGTTTTATTGAGATATGTTCACATACCATACAGTCATCCACAGTTTACAGTCAGGTGTTAACAGCACCATCATATAGTTGTGCATTCATCCCCCCAATTTTTGAATATTTTTCCATACTCCAAAAAGGATAAAAATAAGAATAAAAATAAAAGTTAAAAAGAACACTCAAAGCATTCTATCCCCCCATCCCTATCTTTTTTCGTTTAGTTTTTTGTCTGCATTTTTCTACTCATCTGTCCATACACTGGGTAAAGGGAGTGTGAGCCACAAGGTTTTCACAATCACACAGTCACACCATGTAAGGTACATATTTATGCATTTCTGCAGTTTCAGGTATTTCCTTCTAGCTGTTCCAAAACACTGCAAACTAAAAAGGGATGTCTATATAACACATAAGAATGCCCTCCAGAGTGACCTCTCGACTCCATTTGAAATCTCTCAGCCACTGAAACTATTTTGTTTCATTTCTCTTCCCCCTTTTGGTCAAGAAGATTTTCTCAATCCCACGATGCCAGCTCCAGGCTCATCCCTAGGAGTCATGTCCCATGTTGCCAGGGAGATTTACACCCCTGGGAGTCATGTCCCACGTAGGGGAGTGGGGGGCAGTGAGTTCACCTGCCAAGTGGGCTTAGAGAGAGAGAGAGGGGTCACATCTGAGCAACAAAAAGGTTCTCTGGGGGAGACTCTTAGGTGCCATTATAAGTAGGCTGAGCCTCTCCTTTGCAGTAACAAGCTGCATAAGGGCAAGCCCCAAGATTGAGGGCTTGGCTTATTAAATTGTTAGTCCTTAGTATTAGTGAGAATATCAGTAACAACCCAGGTGGGAAAATCTAACATTTTTGCATTTTTCCTCAGTTCCTCGGGGGGGCTCTGCAAATATATTTTTATTCTCTGCCCAAATTACTTTGGGATGTACTGGGATTTTACACTAACCTGTTTCCCTCATTTTTGAAAGACATTTTTACTGAATATAGATAGAAGTCCTGGTTGGCAGTTTTTTTCTTTTAAGACTTTAGATATATCATCCCAGTGCATTCTTGCCTACATGGTTTCCGATGATAGATTGGCACTTAATCTTACTGAGGTTCCCTTGAATGTGACGCATTGCTTCTCTCTTGCGGTATTCAGAATTCTCTTATCTTTGCCATTCAACAGTTTGATTATAATATGTATTGGTGCTTGTCTATTTGGGTTTATCCTATTTGGAGTTTGTTGAACATCTTAGATATGTATATTCAGATGTCTTCTGTTAAATTTGGAAAGTTTTCGGCCATTATTTCTTTGAATAATATCTTTCCCTTTCTTCTCCTTCTGATATTCCCCATAAGGTGCATATTTGTATGCTTCATAGTATCCCATAGGTTCCTCGGGCTCTGTTCACTTTTCTTCATTCTTTCCTCTTTCTCCTCCTCAGACTGGATGATTTCAGTTGCCTTAGCTTCACGTTCACTGATTTTTTCTTCTGCCATCTCCAATATGCTGTTGAACCCTTCTAGGGAATTTTTAATTTGTTTCTGTGGTCTTCAGCTCTATTTGGTTCCTTTTCATGATTTCTTTCTCTTTATCGATACTCTGTGTTCATCTATCATTTCCTAATATCTTTTAGTTCTTTCTCTGTGTTTTTGTCTGACTGAACGTATTAAGGACCATTTTTGAAGTATTTGGTATATCACAGGTCTAGTCCTCCTTGTTGGTGGTTCTAATGAAAATCCTCTTCTTTTCCTGGGCCTTTGTTTCCTGTTTCTTTGTATGCTTTGTAATCTTTTGTTGCAGTTTGTATATTTTGATATTTTAATGTTTATTGCTAGAATTTAGACATTTGAGGTGTTTGTTCCTTAAGCTTGTATCCAGCTAACACTATGATAGAGATTTCCTTGAATGCCTGGAGCTAAAAACCAAAAATAAAGGGTAAAAAAGAAAACACCTTTTCTAATCTTTGCAGATTGATCTGGGTGAGTGCTCTCCTTCAGAGCTTGGCCATTTAATGAATTTAGAGAACAGCCCAAGGCAAAAGTTAGGGATCCGTGGTCTTTCCTGCATATGCGTCCTTGTCCTGGCCTTATTGCATGGTCCTAGGAATTCCTCCGTTTGCACATACAAGTGTCCTCTTTTCCTTAGGAAAGAGCGTTTCTTCATGGTCCCAGGTGCCATACTGTATGTCCCACAGATGGTAGTCCTTTGCCTCGGACAGCTATGATTTGACTCTTCAACTACAGCATTCTGTAGGAGAGTTTTGTAAGCTGCATCTAGGTGTAGGGCATGTTCTGGGATGGCAAGCCTGTGACATGTGTCCTACTCTTTCTTACTTTTCAGTTCTTCAGACTGCCCCCAGACAGATTGGCACAGATACACATGTACTTTAGTTCACACACAAAGATGACTCTGTTCCCTATGGAACTGGGACCAAGAGACCTGTACTGGGAGAGCGAGCTGCCTCTTTGCCATGGAGGGGATGGGGAACAGGCCAGCCAGGGCATCAGGAGGATCCTGCCAGTTTTAAGTTGCCTTTATCTTGATTTAGCACTCACCCTGATACTGCAATCCTTTAAAGTTTTATGGAGCTTAGAGGAAGATGTTTTTTTCCAGTTGTGTTGTTGTTCAAAGCTTCTGTGGGCTAGAAACAGAGCCCTGGAATGTCTCACTTCACCATCATGATTAGAGCAGGCTCCTCCATAATGTTAGAATGCCATTAAAAAGTATCGTTCACGAATTCAGCCACGTAAGTATTATGTTACATCTAATGTTTTATACTTGAAGATATAAAGGCATACTTTTGAAACACAGGATTTCATATTATAGTATAAGAACTTATTTTGTTCTTAATGGAATTTCTCTCACTTTTTTAAAAGGATGGACTCAATTTTTCTAACAGGAAATAATAGAAAATTGTTTGGGACATTTTCAAATTCTAAGACCTTAAAAAGTAGAAGATTATTTTATAGCTGTGATAGATGCTGAATATGTTGAATACCATTAGGTTAATCACTTTAAATTTATAACATTGTTAAGCTTTACTCATTGTGTATATCATAGCAGAATTTAAGTTTATTTTAGTCAGAATAAAGATTTTTTGATTAATATATTTTTGATTTATGGATGCTCCTAATTATCCCTAAACGTTTTTTTGTTTTTCTTTCATAGCATTTGAATTAATATTTAACCCCTTCTTTCTTTGGCAGATGAAGAAAAAATTTGGCCACCGTGTATTAGAGTAATTGTTATTAGATCACCAGTACTGCAGACAGGATCACTTTTTATCATTACAGCTGTAAACCCTGCTACAATTGGAAGGTAAAAATGTTAAATAATATTACATCATTCAAAAAAGGCTTTTTTGGACATCTGTTGTGCTTTAAGCATTGTTCTATGTGCTAAGAGTACAGAGAGGACTAAGGCAAGATCTCTGCCCACAGAAAGCACAGTCTGAAGAGAAAAAGAGAATTATTGTGTGAAAGTGCTGTAATAGAGGTATATACAGAGTGCTCCTGGGCTCACATATGAAGAAGCATCTCATGGTTTGGTTGTTGAGAGCAGAGGAAACTGGGAAGCTTAAAGAGATGATAATGGAGCAGCATCCTGAAGGATAACTTGTAGTTTTACAGGCAGGAGGAATGTGTGTAACATAGGGAATTGTGAATAATTTCATGTGACTGGAATCTAGGGTGTGTGTAAAATAACACTGGAAGTTGAAGTTGAAAAGGTGAGTTGGACATAGATAATAAAGGGCTTCTTATGCCATCTGAAGGAATGTGGCTTTTGTCTCTTAGGTATTATAGGACCATTAAAGAGTACTTCAAGCTGAAGGATGTCACCTACATTTTTTTATTTTTTTTCTATTTATTTTTCTTTTTTTACTTTAGAAAGCTCTCTAGCATCAGTTTGAAGGACCTCTTTAGGTCAGGGAGACAACATGAACCTCCTTTCTCTTCTTTATCTGTTGTGTCTCATCTATTTTCTGTATCTGTATCTCTGTCTCTGTGAAGGGGACTCCTAATTTTATCTCAGTTTCAGTCTCTTTGCTGAATTTCAGACCCATGTGGTCTGTCTAGTAACAAGGTTTGCAAATAAGTCTGTAGTCAGCAGTTTGTACTGCAAGCAGTTGTTATTTTTGATTAAAATTGGCATTTAAGGTGAAATGTATTTGCCATCTTCTGTCAGTCATCATTGACTCCTTTCCTCTTGTTATCTCCTATAACTCATTAAGAGGCTGTTGATTCTCCTGCTAAAACCTCTCTTCCATCTGACTGTTGCCATCGTCCTAGTTTAGGTCCTCCTTAGTCTTTTGAATGGACCCTTGTAGTAGCTTCTAACTGGTCTCCTGTATTCATTTCCCTTTGATTTGATCACCTCTTATAATGCTACCAGATTCCTCTTGTTAAAAGCACAACCCTTACTCTTTGTCTTCTATTTGAAGTCAATCAGTGGTTTTCTGTGGCCTAATGTGTGGTTTCTGAGCTCTGCATTCAAGGCTTTCCAAACTCTGGTTTCAACATAACCTTTCTAGGCTTTTATCATTTACATTTGGGATTGGCCAACTTTTTCTTAAGGGACCAGGTAGTCAATATGTAATGAATGGGTGGTATGGCTGTGTGCTAATGAAACTTTATTTACAGAAACAGGAGTTTGTCAGCCTCTGATCTACATAAATCTCAGGCTCCAGCCACATTCTACTACTTATTGTTCCTTGAACAAATCCCATACTTTACTGTCCCTGTACCTTTTCTCATAGCATTTCTCCTGTCTGGCATCCCTTTCCTCAGCACTGGTTGTACAAAATTCTGCTTCTCATTGCATACATCCTTTCAGTCCTGGCTCCAGAGCCACCTTTTTGTAATGTTTCAGACTCCAAGTCAGAAACCAAATCTCAATTTTCTCATTTGTTACATGGGTATAGTAAACTAATTCATAAAGTTGATAGATGGAAGCAGACCAAGTTACCTAATAAAGTGCTTTGTTGAGTAGTTGGTAGGCACTAATTTAATTCTTTTGCATATATTCTCCTTCCCCTACTTCCTCTGAATTCTTTAAACACTGCCCTTGGATCTTCCAGTACATGATTTATTATATTAACTTGTTATTTGTATTTTTCTTTGTCTTATCCTTCCAGTGGACTGTAAGCTTCTTGAGCGCTTACTGTGAAATGTGCATGATAGTTGTTAAATAGGCAAAAAATGGCATCCTTAACCCCTCCTTCACTCAGAAATATTGTTGACAACTTAACTTTTGTCACTTACTTTTGGAAGTCAATCTAGGGTATTTTCTCAAAATCCCCAAATAGAAACCTGTCCTTCTGTCTGCTGCTTTCTTCTCCTCCTTTGCAACTCCTCTGAAGGGAGGTAGGTTTTAATCATGAATAGGATAATTTCTTTTCTTCCCAATGGGAAAGATAATGTATCCTATCCTAAATACAGATTCTATACAATGTCTTCATTTTAAATTATTGGAGAATAGTATACTGCTTTTACATATAATAATACGAACTTTTTGTCATCAGATCTGGAAAATTGACTGACATTGGTGCAAAGGACATTGTATGCTCTGTGGTTGCTGATTAGCCTGAGATGGATAAACCAAAGAATAAAAGTAATTCTGGAACACCCTTTCAGATAAGAAATTTAGAGTAAGATTAAGGAAACTGAGAGACTATAAGTAGGAGATTTACCACAATTTAGACTTATATTTTAGCATTATCTATTTTTAAAAATTCTTTCCATATTACTTTGTAAATGGTGCATCTTTATATGGTCCAAAAATTATTAAAGACACTTTATTTAACTCTGCAGAGAAAAAGATATGGAACACACTCTCCGAATTCCTGAATTTGGTGTCAGTAAGGTAAGCTCTTTGGTTTTTCAAACATATTCTCCCTAGGCTCAATTTTTTTTTTTTTTCCTTTTCCTGTTGTTAACCCTCTGCACCAGTGTCATACCTTCCAAGTATATCATACTAACACTTTTTTAGGTTTGTGATGCTACTCTGTGGGTTACATGCCTTTAAACAACCATTTACAAACATGTTCACCTTCAGTTTGTCACTGATACTTATAATCCCATTAACGAACCATAGCCACACCTGACCATTCCCAGATTATCGTTCCCCCTTCACTAACTTCTGACTGTCTCTAGGTTCCATATATCCTACACTGTAAGGCATTTATTTTACATTTTTCACAGAGTTCACGTTAGTGGTAACATAATCTCTCTCCTTTTGTGTCTGGCTTATTTCACTCAGCATTATGTCTTTAAGGTTCATGCATGTTGTCATATCTTTCACGACCTCATTCCTTCTTACTGCCACATAGTATTCCATTGTGGGTATATACCACATTTTGTTTATCCACTCATCTGTTGAAGGACATTTGGATTGTTTCCATCTCTTGGCAATTGTGAACAATGCTGCTGTGAACATTGGTGTGCAAATATGTTTGTGTCAC
This sequence comes from Choloepus didactylus, assembly GCF_015220235.1. Taxonomy (NCBI): domain Eukaryota; kingdom Metazoa; phylum Chordata; class Mammalia; order Pilosa; family Megalonychidae; genus Choloepus; species Choloepus didactylus. Next base: position 12,954,888 of record NC_051319.1, read on the forward strand.
TGCTTTCAGATCTTCTGGGTATATACCAAGAAGTGAAATTGCTGGATCGTAGGGTAGCTCGATATCTAGTTTTCTGAGGAACCACCAAACTGTCTTCCACAGTGGCTGTATACAGTGCCACCAACAATGAATAAGAGTTCCAATTTCTCCACATTCTCTCCGGCATTTCTAGTTTCCTGTTTGTTTAATGGCAGCCATTCTTACTGGTGTGAGATGATATCTCATGGTGGTGTCGATTTGCATCTCCCTAATAGCTAGTGAAGATGAACATTTTTTCATGTGTTTTTTAAGGCTCAATTTTTAAAATCATCATTATAGGAGAAAGCTTAGGGTTTTTTTTCTTATTGAATAGAAAAGTTAATATACAGTAACATAATGGTAATGAAAGCCATCAAGATTTTTTTATTCTAGTGCTTGAGAAAATGAAAGTTTTTTGTAGCAACTTGGGCTAAATTATGTTGTTTTTTTTTTTAACAGTCTGGAGCAGGAGTAGAATTAAGAAAACTGAATGTAATCTTATATATCAAAGTAATACCTACTTAACATGTGTTTATTGAGTGAAATAAATATGCTAGATACATGGCAGTTTACAAATGAGTCAGACCTAGATTAAGGCTGTCAGTTGGCTACTTTAGTAGGTTGTTACTTTGAACCCAGGGTATTGTTTCAACCCAAGAATAATCTATTCACCTGTTTCTTGTCTGTAGCTTTTCCTAGTTGAGCCTCTAGTTGAACCTCTAATGGTTTCAGGGGAAAAAAGAAATAGTTGGATTTTCAAAACAAACATTAGGAATATAGTTACAACTTAAGTTATAAGTAGAAGAAAACAAAAGATTTAGCTACAAAGTTTTTTATATTTCATATTTGTATTTTTCGATACTAGATTTTCTGTGCTTTTCTCCCTTCTTACTGTTATCTTTTTTCCTTTTTTTTTTGGTTTTTTTTTTTTGGTTTTTTTTTATGTTTTGTTTTCCTTCTTTTTTCCTTCCATCATCTCCAATAAGTTCTCATTTAATGGGCTATAATATAGACCTGAAGAATATTTTACATAATTTTTTCCTTTTTGGAATTAAATGTTTCCCATTGTCAGCTGACAGTCCAGTTACTTTCACTTTTTTTTTGTTTGTTTGTTTTCCATTTAAAGTAGGGGGAAATCCTCATTAACTCTCACCAAATTATCTTGCTTTTTTACTTTCCTTATGACCCTTGATTCTTCAGCCTCCCAAAAAAAAAAAAAACCCAAATGGTAACTTAAATAGCAAAGAAGTCCTCCTCTCCCTCCAATGTAAAATATAGGTGATCCTCAGTGACATTTCTGTTTCTTCTTTCCTTCTTTTAAATTAGCATATCCACTGGTGAGATAGATAATTGTTGGCTGTTTTAAATCAGCTTGTCAACATACATCGCACATATCTAGGTAGAGTAAAAAAAAAATAAAATTAACTGTAAAAAAACACAAAACCTTAAGTTAATATTAGGGGAGATAAAAATATTTAACCACTGGATGGGAGAAGACTTTCTAAATTTAAAAACACAAAGGACAAGATAATTTTAACTGATTTAAGTTTGAAGCTCTTTCTGTGTCATAAAACAAATTTAAAAGACCAAATAGAGAGGGCACTCAAAAAAAATGACAGAAATACATCCTTGTATATTAGAAAAGCTCTTACAAATTAATTTTTTCAAACCCCACTGCGACACCAAAGTTCATAAATTCACCATAGAGAAGGTATCGTGGGTAATACATGAAAGGTCGTTCAGTTTCTCTAGTAATCTAAGAAGTACAAATGAGTCTAGGATGTCAATTTCCATTCATCATATTTAGTTAAAATATTACCTCTGTTGGGAGCATTATTTTGAACAGCCTCTTTGGAATAGGATTTGACAGTATCGAAAGACTTGAAATTGTTTAAACCCTTTGATATAGTTATTATACTAACAATTCAACGGAAAAAAAAATTGGCAAAGACATGAACAGAAAAATGAACAAAGTACAAATGTATACAACTGGATGAACCTTACAACATAATAATAAGCCAAAGAAACAAAAGAAAATAAACAGAAGCAGACATTCGTCAGAACTCATCAACATCTATACTTAAGATTTCTGAATTTCACTGTATATAAATTATATCTCAGTAAAAAGTTCTTACAGTATGATTCCCATTTGCAACAAGTTCAAAACCACACAGAATAAAATTACATATTGTTTACATAAAATTACATATATTGTATATATTTAGATATATACATATGTGGTAAAAGTGTAAAGAGATGCATTATGGTTAAATAATCACCAAATTTAGGGAATTTTTGATTACCCCTGAAAAGGAAGGGAGGGGATAGATCAGAGAGATACATATCAATGGATAATCATTTAGTTTCTTTTAAATATCATTTATTTTCTTTTAAATATCTGAGGCAGATAAGGCAAAATTTGTGAAAGTTTGATTATGGTTATGGAGAGTTTCGATATATTTACTGTATTTTGTGTGTTTGAAACATTTTATGTTTACAAAATGTTTATAACAGCTTTCTTGAGATATTTATATATCATCTACACTTTACCCATTTGAAGAGTTTTTAGGGTATTCACAGAGATGCAGAGTTGTGCAGTCATCACCACAGTCAATTTTAGAACATTTTCATACTCCAAAAAGAAACCTTCAAGCCATAGACACTCTCCATTTCCTCTTAGTCACTGGTGGTGCTGGGCAACCATGGTCTACTTTTGGTCTCAATGGATTTGCCTATTCTTGCTATTTCATGTAAATGAAATCTCTTAATATGTGGTTCTTTGTAACTGGTTTTCACTTAGCATAATGTTTTCAAGGTTCATCCATGTTGCGACGTGTGTCAGGACTTCATTTCTTTTTAATCTGAATAACATTCCACTGTTGGGAACCACAGTTGTTTTTATCCATTCATCAGTTGATGGACATTTGGGTTATTCTACTTTCGGCTATTATGAATATTGCTGTTGTGAACATTTGTGTTCAAGTTTCTTTGTGGACATGTTTTCATCTTTCTTGAGTATATATCTAGGGGTACAATTGCTGGATCATATTGTAACTATTTAACCTCTTGAGGACTGCCAGATTGTTTTCCAAAGCAATTGCATCATGTTATGTTTCCACCAGCAGTGTATTGCTTATAAAATTTTAAGTTAAATATTTGAGTAGTTCTTTATTCAATTAAATAGATGTATATTGAGTACATACCTGATACATGTGAAACACTGATTACATACTAAGTGATAGGCAAAAATGAGCTCCCTTTCAGGAAACTTTAGTATACTGATATTCACATGTGCGTACATCATATAATGTGTATTGCAATAATATAAACAAAATGTTGTGGAACACATGGAGGGGGTGTTTAGTCCTAAATATTGAAGAGCTGGAAAAACTTCTGAGAAGTTGACTTTGAAAGTTTCAAATCACTTTTTGTATTAAGAAATATTTAATGATATAGACAAATGCTTATATTAGGTGAAAAAGAATTTCAAATTGTATATACAGCATAATCTCAACTGTATTAAAATAGTAGAAAAGGTAGGACATTTACTAAATTACTAATCATAGTTATAGGTAGAATTATAGGTAGCCCCCATATTTCTACCAGAAGCATTAATACTCTCGTATTTAGAAAAAAAGTATTAAAATAATGAAAGTTAAATTATAAGAGACTAAAGTCCATAGCATCTTCTCATAAAGAAATTATTATACATTGTTTACAAAAGTATAGTACTTTATAATTGCTTGATTTCTTTTTTCTAAGTTTCATGCAGAAATTTATTTTGACCATGACTTACAAAGTTATGTCCTCGTGGATCAAGGCAGTCAAAATGGCACGATTGTCAATGGAAAACAGATTCTTCAGGTAAGTGTATATATATTAATTAATTATCTACACATTATTTTAAAACTCAACTGAAAATTTGGACTCCTTGAAGTCCATAGTTATTATAGACATCATTGAGTTTGGATTAAAATTCAAGCCCAAATTTGTTCCTTGGAATGGAATTCCGAGAAAGGGCTGAAAACAGTCTATAGTCAGTGGATGCTTTGTTGTTCAGTTTTGATGTCTAATTACGCATCTGTGCCTTATTTTTAGACATAAAAGCTTTTTAAAGCAATTGAGAGTAAATATTCTTACAGCAACTTTCAGCCCTCTTTTGAAAAAGAAAAAGTTCCTTTAATGGAAATGTTGCTAAACTAGAAACTCCTTGAAAACAGGGAATATGTGTATCCAGTTAACTCTTGTATCCTAAACACATAGCAAAAAGTGCTTAGCACGTAATAAACAGGAGTGAGGACTTCATTATTTTTAGTCTTTAGGAATCAAAAATCAAACAAAACAGAATTATCAAGAGAAAAGAGATGAAGAGGGAAATATGTACTTATTGCCTTATAACACTTCATCTTGACTATGATGATTGCTTGGTAATAGATTGTTCAAAATCTAGGGTTGGGTATTTCTGATAGATTGAGTATGGAGATCCGGAAATAGGGAGATTGGTGGGTTTTGATAAGATAAAAATTAGAAGAGTCTAAATTCAGCGATTTTCTTCTACACTAACAGAATGTTTTTTATGGGATATTGTCAAGTTTGTGTGTGTGTACATATGTGTGTCTGCCTCACTGAGAACCATTTCAAATTTTTAAAATTATAATCAGACATTACTTACAGTAGATGTAAAGTAACCATCATGTAACTGTCTTGGATTTCTGTTTTTTAATTTTTCCCCTCTAGCCTAAAACTAAATGTGACCCGTATGTACTTGAGCATGGAGATGAAGTGAAAATTGGAGAAACTGTGTTATCCTTTCACATTCACCCTGGCAGTGATACCTGTGATGGTTGTGAACCGGGTCAGGTTAGAGCTCACCTTCGCCTTGATAAGAAAGATGAATCTTTCGGTATGTCAAATATATTATGACTTGGGGGTATTGATAACTTTTTTTTTTAATTCACTGAGTTTCTAAAAATGTATGTCAGCTACCAGCTCCATAACTAGTTGATGTATATAATACTGTATTGAAATATATTTATACAAGGTATGTATCAGCCTTGTATTTAATTGATGTAATACTATATTGAGATACATTTATATTTCAGTGAATATTATCAATGAGGCTAACAAATGACATGTATTTGGAATTTGAGTTCCAGGCTAATAGGTTGTGATTGTAGTTTATTTTTCTATATAATAGTTTAGCTATGTGTAACATTTCTGACCAGGAAAGTTACTCATTAGTTCTGTTTTTGCCAATCCAGTTTTGTAGGCTTTTGAAGCAATATTACAGTGTTGTCTAAATGTCCTTCAAAAGAGTAATTGTGATATAATTAAAATAAAGATTGGTTTCTGTTTTCTTTTAAATAAATTTTCTGTTTATAGCAGTTTTAGGTTTACAGAAAAATTGCGTAGAAAGTACAGAGAGCCCTGCCCCCTCCATGCAGTTTCCCCTATTAGTAACATTTTGCATTAGTGTGGAATATTTGCTACAATTGATGAACCAGTATTAATACATTATTAGTAACTAAAGCCCATAATTTATGTTAGGGTTCACTCTTCATGTATATAGTTCTGTGGGTTTTGACCAATATATAATGTCATATATTCACCAGTACAGTATCTTACAGAGTAGTTTCACTGCCCTAAAAAAAAAATGCCCTGTGTTCCACTCATCTACTTCCCCCTTTTCCCCAGCCTATATCTCTATAGTTTTGCCCTTTCCATAGTTTCATGTCAGTGGATTCATACAGTAGATAGCCTTTGAGAATTGTTTCCTTTTAACATCTGTTTAGTGATCTGAAAAAGTCATCCACCATTAAACTCTTAATATAATGTTGACATAGAAAATAATGTGCATTAAGAGTTTTATGTGTTCATATAAAGTGTGTGTATTTATGTATATATGTTTGCTGTCCCATTTATAGTTTGTGTGTATATATATCATTTATAGATATATTGTCTGTATATACTATTATTCTCTATAATAAATAGTACTGTAGGATATTTCTGTGTTGCTTTTAACCCTCCCATCTGCGGCTCCTAAATTTTAAATAGGTACTTGGAACTTTAAAGTACTTTAAATTGATACTCTGTGAGGGGTGACATTTTTTTCACAGTTTTCTCCCTAAATAACTAAATTGCTCTAAATTTTCTCCCTACTATGGTATATGTTTATTATATGTTGTTTGCTTTCTGATAGATTATAAGAATGAGCATGGCACAAAATAACATACATCTTGAGTTCTGTGATTTTTTTTTTTTTTTTTTTTTTTTGGCACATGCCTGTGTTCCTTTGGAAAATATAATTAATTATTTCTGTACTCAGGGTTCTATTACAGTGATAATATTGAAAAATTGAGCTATTTCATTTGATATGTGTACTGTAACCATCCTGTACCATTAGATTGTGGGTTTGATTTACTTTCCAAGTATTTAGTTAACCAGAGATACTGAAAGGACATGAGCATAATGTTAATTTTCCATTAAATAGCATTAGCATTAATTTTCTACAAAATCTGTCATATTTAGTTTTATTTTTTTGATCAAACTCATTTTTTTCCTTTCAGCTGGTCCAGCACTAAGTAAGGAAGAAAAAGAATTGGAAAGAAGAAAAGAATTAAAGAAAATACGAGTCAAATATGGTTTACAGGTAAGGATGTTAAACATAGTTTTAGTGTTAAACTATGGGTCTGGATTTGAGTAAAAATGCCTTCTTTTTATGAATAGAAGACAGCTAACTACTTAGTATGATTTGAGATTTATGTAATATCTATTAGTATTCTCTATTCTGGGATTTATAATCTAACCACTATTGAGGTTTGAGTAGAAGAATGATAACACCCTACATATGAATAGCCAGTTTTGGTTTTAAAAAATCTTGCATTAAAATGATACTATTGAAGAATATAGTTGGAGGACTAATAGTACCTGATTTCTAGACTTATTCTAAAGCTACAGTCAGAAAGACTGTAGTATTAGCATAAAGGTAGACAAATAGATTGATGAAACAGAACAATAAGTTTAGAAATAGACCCATATAAAAATGGAAAACTGATTTTTGACAAAGGTGTAGAGGCACTTTGGGAGAAAAGATGGTCTTCAACATATGGTGCTGGCACAATTGTATATCCATATTTTAAAAAAAACTTTCATTCATACCTCATATCACAAAAAGGAGCTCAAAATGGATTATAGATATAAATGTAATATCTAAAACTATAAAACTTCTAGAAGCAAACTTTAGAAAGTAGGTTAGGCAAAGATTTCTTAGATATCTAACCCCAAAGCCCAATCCATAAAAGAACAAATTGGTATACTGGACTTAATCAAAATTAAAAACTTTTGCTCTTCCAAAGACACTGTTAAGAGAATGAAAAACAAGTCACAGAATTGGAAAACACATTTGCAAATTATATATCTGATAAAGGATTATATCTAGAATGTATAAAGAACTCGCAAAATTCAATAATAAGAAAGCAAACAACTCAGTTTAAAAAAATGTATAAGAGATCTGAACAGATGCTTCAACAAATATACACAGAAAGCAAATAAACTGAAGAAAAGATGTTCAGTACTGTTAGTCTTCAGGGAAATGCAAATTAAAACCATAAGATACCACTAAACATCATATTAGAATGGCTAAAATGAAGAAAACTGACCATACCTGGTGTTGGCTGGGATGTGGAGGAACTGGAACACTCATATACTGCTGGTGAAAGTGTAGAGTGTGCAGTTGGTTTGGAAAATAGTTTGGCAGCTTCTAAAAAGTTAAACATTAACTTAGTGAAACCTAGAGTGGACAATGATAATGGTTAATTGTACAACTATGAGAAAGTTCTTATATTAATTAACTAAAACAATTGTACATTGCTATTACAAGGAGCTAATAACAGGGTGATGTATGGAAAAAAATACAATTAATGCAAACATGTACTATTCTTTCATTAATTGTAACAAAGGCACTATACCACAGCTAAATGTCAATAATGAAGGATATAAGGGATATAGGATTTTTTTTTTTTTTTTTTGAAGAAATGAGAATATTCTCATATTGACTCTGGTGGTGAATGCATAACTATGTGATTATACCAAGAACCATTGATTTTACACTTCGGATGGATTGTATGATGTGTGAATAAAACTGTTATAAGTTTAAAAATATAAAAAATAATTAAAAGTTAAACATACACCTACCATATGATTCAGCTATTCTCCTCTGAAATGATTTACCCAAGATAAGTATATTTTCATACAGAAACTCATAAACAAATATTCATAGTGGCTGTTTTGTTAATAACCCAAAACCGGAAAAAATTCAAAAATGTCCACCATGAATGGCTGAACAAACTGTATTATCTCCAAACGGTAGAATACTATTCTTCATTTAAAAAAAAAAAAAAAAAAAAAAAAATCATGAACTGTTGATATAGGCTACAATCTGGATGATTCTCAAAATAATTATGTGAAAGAAGTGGATGGAGTACATACCATATGCTATCATTTATATAAAATTCTAGGAAAGCTAACTAATGTATACTGACTGAAATATTGTGATTGCCTGGACGCAAGGGAGGAGGAATGCACAGGGAAGGTTCAGAGGGATGTATTACAAAGAGAGATGAAGATTTTGAGGGAGTTGGATATGTTTATTATCTTAATTGTGGTAATGGTTTCATAGGTATGTATAAATCTCAAAACTTTTTAATTGTACAGTTTAAATATGTGTTCTTTATTGTATGTTCATTATCTCAAAACTTAAAAAAAAAGTTACCATTTAATTCTGTGAGTAGAGAGGGAAACTAATTAGTATTTCCAGTTTACTTTTGAAACACTAAATCCAAGGACCATCCAGCTACTGAACAACAGAGCTAGATGTAGAATCTAGATCTAAAGTGTGTTTGTCCAGTGCTTTTTCTGCTTCATGAAGATGTTGATTAAAAAAAGGTGCTGCTAAACTGTCATTTTTCTGCAAAATCACATTTTTTTTGGTACTACTATAATAAGGAAGAGAAATCAGAAAAAAATATCAAGGTGGGCCACTTTGGGAGGAAAATAGATGCTATATAAGGAGAGAATAAAATGTTTTCTTAAAAATTCATTCTGGGGGGAAAACTGATCAGGATAGGTTTTCCTATATTTTTCTTCTCTGTTGAAAAGCAAAATTAAGTAAAAACTTATGTGATACCTTGGCTTCCTCTCTGGATGAATGTCATACTTTTTACATAAAGATCAGCAAGTAATAGCAAAGGGGAAGGGAAGTCTTCTCTGAAGCCTCTTCTTTTGTGCCGCTGCTACACTTTGTGTATACCTTTATTGATTAAACAGTCATGCTGTATCATGCTGAGTGACTTCCCTTTTGGACTCTAAGTTTCTTTGTATTCTAACACCTAGGATGGAGCTTAGCACATACTTTTCTCAGTGAACATTTGTGAGTGACCAATCATATAAATGGAACCATATCAAAGCAAAAAGTCTTTTATTGCCATAGTAAAAGGTATTTGCTTTTTCCTCATTTTAAAAAGACTTTCTGTAAGTTTTCCCTCCCAAAAAGCAGTACCAAACTATTTTAGGTCCTTTGGAACTTTTAGTTCCTTAGGGAAAAAGGGAAATGATTTTTTTCCCAGCCCCTGGGGTTCTGTATATTTCTTTAAATAAGAGTAGTTCATATGATAAAATGCACATATAGCTTTACATGACAATATCTTATTTTCACAATATTATGTTCTTAGAATTTATATTTACATTGTGGTACAACTTGAAATCATACAAAATTTTTAAAAGGGATAGACTAAAACTACCACATCCAACAATATAAATTAACTTGGGTTTATATCATGGCTTGTTTTATTTCATTGTTTATAGAAGCCATAATATTTACTAAGCAAGGCAAATGTACAGAAATTACATTTTTATTTATAAACTTTCTTTTCCTTTGTGTTTATAAAGAATACAGACTATGAAGATGAAAAGGCATTGAAGAATCCAAAATATAAAGATAGAGCTGGAAAACGTAGGGAACAGATGGGAAGTGAAGGAACTTTCCAAAGAGATGATGCTCCTGCATCTGTGCATTCGTAAGTATTGAACTATAATTGCTTGAATCAGTCTTTATACCATAACCACATTCATAGGGTAGTCTGACTTACAAGGTTATATGTTCTGATAGGTAGCCTTTAAAGGGATGGTTCACAACAAAATGGAAACACTGTCTCTTCACTCCTTCCTCTAATATCAGAATTCCTTTATCTCCTAGAAAATAGGTTAGCATATACATCTGTACACACACTTAAATACACATATATGCATAGCTAAGAATCTAGGCACCCAGCAGAGTGAAGATACTTTTATATTCTAGCTATCTAGAACCTAGGCTAGTAATAAATTGATGTGGATTGGTACTTTTTATAATTATTTTTATACCCAAATACTTTTGTTCTTGGTGACCCTGAAATACTATTTTTCTTATGTATCTACTTTTTGATTTAGTTTTTTTTCTTGGTAAAGTAGAATTGATAAACATAAAAATTGTGATTTTTAGGCCTTTCATGTGACCCTATCTTTGAATTTAAGTATATATTAGCTTCTTTTTTTTTCTTAGAATATGAATTTTGGGTTTAGTTAAAATTTAAATAGGTCATGCAGAATTGATAACTAATAACAAAATTTTGATTAAATGTCATTTCATTGATTAAAGGTTACTGTTTTTTTTTATCTTTCATTTTCTTTTTTACATTTTAACATCTCTGAAGTTTATGGAGTTTTATAATTATAAACAGCAGTAATTTTCTATTACTGGTGTATGAAATAGTGGTGCATCTTAAAAGCAGTGGGGTCGACTTTGATGAAATGTAGTATTATAAGTTAGATACACTAAGCGACATGGCAATTTAAGTTTAATATTTTTGAAATTGTTGGGGTGTATGCAGATGGCTTAAGAGTTAAGTTAGAAGGCAGAAATAAAAAAGTGAAACACATTGGTTCTGACCATGCTTGATTTATTGTTACTGAAGATTTAATACATTTTGTAGAACCGGAAAGACAATATAATATGACATAAAATTAAAATATCCTTAAATTAGCGAAAACGGTAAAAGGGTAGGACAAAATGCAAATAGTGAATAAGAGTTTTAATTTTAACTTTTTTTGATGTGTAATATATTTACAGAAAAGTACACAAATCATAAGTATCCAGCTCAGTGATATACCATAAAATTAACACATTGCAAAATGACCACCTTGGTGAAGAAATAGAAAAGTATGAGCTCCCCAGAAGCCTAGTCTCCTTATGCCCCCTCCTAATCACTATTCCCTTCTCTTCCCCAAAGGTAATATCCTGACTTCTAACAGCAACAGATTAATTTTACTTATTTTTAAAATTTTAAATAAATGGGATAGTTCAGTATTTTTGTCTGTATGTTTTTGTTCAACATTATTTTGTTATTTATTCATTTTACCATTGATGGACATTTGGTTTGTGTCACATATGTGACTGTTACTAATATTGTTGCAAGGACATTCTTGTACATGTCTTTTGGTGCACATGTACATGTTTTTCTGTTAGGTACATATATCAGAGTGGAATTTTAGATTATAACATCTGTTGTGTCTTCAATTTTATTAGGTAACACCAAATAATTTTCCAGAGTAACAGTTCCAATTGTTTATAATTCATGAATTTATTATAAATGTCACCTAAATGATCTTTTATAAATCAACTATCATATTAATTTTCCTTAAAGTGAAATCACTGATAGTAACAAAGGCCGGAAGATGTTGGAGAAGATGGGTTGGAAAAAAGGAGAGGGCCTAGGTAAAGATGGTGGAGGAATGAAAACTCCGGTAAGACTTGTGTTTTCTTTCATTTATTTATTCTTACAGCAGACATTTACCATGTACCTAATATATGCCAGACACTGCCTTAGGTGCTAGGAGTATAGTGGTGTGCGAAAAGAGTTATGAATACTGCCTTTTTGACGTTTGTATTTACCAAATATATAGGATAGTAAGTCCTGTTTCCTGAGCCAGATGTTCTGGGTCTTTTAGTTGTTTTTAATGACTTCTTTATTATGCATAGTAACTAACCATTGCAGAACAATTGTAGCGTTAGTTTATTATAAACAAGCAGATTCTGTATTAGCTGGAGAATCTGTATTAGTTTCAAGAATCGGAGCACATAGCAAGCAATATAGAGAATAATGCCTAGAAGCAGTAGTGGTTAAATCTACAGTCCATGGTTCATAGGAGGTCCAGCTTATTTTACACAAAAGGCTTAAAAAATAGTATTACTAAAGAACTTTCTTGCTAATTACTTGGTACCTAAAGAAATAATAAATGGACTTGTATAGCCATAGTAACAGTTTTCTCATTTTCACCATAGATACTACAGGAAGGGCATGGATTTTGTAATTAGAACTAGGTTAGACTCTGTGCTGTATCACTTACTAGCTTAATGACTCTGGGCAAGTTTGGACTTCAGTTTTCTTATGTAAAATGGGGATAAGAACTGTTTCTCAGGGGTGTCATGAAAATAAAACCCTTAGCATGGTACCTAACATACAGTACAATAACTCAATAATTGGTAACTTAATGCTCTTAAAATAATGAGAAGTCCTCCCCTCCTGTTATGAAAATAAGCAATCAAGTTTTCTTTATGACTCTTAATGTCTAACCTACCTGTTCTTAACTTAGGTGAGGGTAGGACAGTAGGTTTAAATATGTCCATTGCCTTTACTTTGGGATAGTGGTTTGACATTCTGCAGGATCTTGATGAAATATGATGATTGCTGTTTAAGGAGCACTTGATTTTCTGTAGAGTCAGCTATACTTAACTGACAGGCAGGAAAATGTAGAAGAATAAGTTTAAATTACATGTATAATTATGTGCCCTTATGTATGTTTTTGATGCATTTGATAAGCTCCCCCCCCCCATGAATCTCTAATAAAGAATTATAGTTAAAGAACCAAGTTGGACACAGTAGATTTCAGTGTGTTTAGACTCTAAAATAAGCCCTCTGCTCAATTTTTGGTAACAGATCCAGCTTCATCTTCGACGAACACATGCAGGCTTGGGGACAGGAAAACCATCCTCAATTGAAGATGTTCACTTTCTTCAAAACAAGAGCAAAAAGAACTGGGACAAAGCACGAGAGAGGTTTGCTGAAAATTTCCCAGAAACTAAACCTCAAAAAGATGCACCAGGGACCATGCCTTGGGTAAAAGGGACTATAGAATGAAGATCAGTAATAGAACAAAAATTCAGACTTTTAAAAAGAGTTAGGAAACTCTTGTTTTATTGCAGAACTTTTCTTTTCAGAAGAGTCAGTGGCACAAGGAAACTGTGTCACAGTTTACTCCCTCAGGATTCAGAGATGTGTCATAAAGTGTGTTTTAGTTATTTTGGTAAAACTTTGCAGCTTCCAAAAACCATTTTTTAAACTAATAAATAGTGACTGAATCAAGTTATGCTGTGAGTGGACTAAAGTTCACAGAGCACAGATGAGCTTATACAGACTTTGCTCTTTTGTCATTTGTAGTATCCATATAAGCAAAATCCACATAACCACTAATGAGAATTGTGTGCCTTTGTCCTTGTCTCCATTTATTTGTTATTGTAACATGAGCAAAAGAAAGAAACATCAAAAGTTTATTTAAAAAACAGTTCTGATCATATGCACCCTTAATTTATGCCCTTCAGAATCTAGATAAATAATATTTCTCAACATGGATAGTGGTGCATAAATCTTATCTTTGAAATAATCTAAGTAATATTGAAGAACTAATGAACAGGTGACATTTAGAAATTAGTCTTTTATTGTTTTCTTCTATGAAGAATCTGTTGATTTGTACTATATATTAAACATTTACATTTGGTTTGTTTTGTAGCTAATAAGATACTTAGATATGAACAACTGAGAACAATATTGAAATATTCAATGTGCTGGCATTTGTAGTTTTGATAAATCCCATTGCTGGCGATGGAATTGTGCCAGAGAAATCTGATTTTCCAGTGCAAAAGGATTATCTAGCCAAGGCCTTGAACTCATGCTATTTATTGCAAATGTCCTCAAATGCAATAAAAACAATATTATAACGTCAAAAAGAGTGATTCATTGAACCAATGATTTAAGTATATATTGGTCTTTTTTAATTCATGACCATGCCAGAAATTTCCTCTTCAGATTGGCAGAGCAATAACAAAAGGATAACTTCAAATATTGGAGAACTGCAGTGCAGCCTTCTGAGTACGGGTGGCACTCTGTTCTGCCAGTTATCTCTTCTTTTCTGTTCACCTTTCTTTGAGATTTTTGCTGGGAAATTAACTCTGTAACTCTCCCTTTTCTGGCAGTGGATATAAACTATAGCTCCCCCAACTGCTATGAAGAAATGTCTTCAAGATATAGAAATGAGGAAAGGAAAATCCTGAAAATAACTTGTACAGTAAGAAACTAATTCAGAAAAAAAAGGCAGCCTTTTGGAGTTTCCAGTCAAAATGGTACATTGTACTTAGGGTACTTACAAGAAAGGGGAATAGGGAAAGAGAAATAAATCCTTAATTAATAATTAGAGATATGACCAAACAAATTGCCAAATCTCTGTAGGCCTAAGTGGAGATAATCACAGGCTCTGTAACTTCAGATTGGTTAATAGTTAAAGTCTTCCTGGTTACCTACCTACCTACACGCACACATACACAGAGCTTGGAGGCATTAATTTTTCTAAAACAGAAGAAATTACTGCATTGTCACTGGTTTAAATGTGGTGCTGTATGTAGGTAACAATAAAGGACCCCCAAAATAGATTTTGCTTCTGGTGGATCTCACTCATTGGATAAGTTTATGGCTGACTTTAATAGTTACCATGTTTATTATTAGATGGAGCAAAACTTTTTACATTGCTTTCTTTTGTAAAGAAAGTAGGAACTTAAGAATAGTGATAAAATTGTAAATATATATGGTAGTTATTATTAAAACCCTTTACAGATCTCAAGTCTCAAGGCTACCACTATGTAGTGTATAAAGCCCTGAATAATGTCTTAGTTGATTTCCATCTGTAAAGTAAAAATAATATCTATCTCACATGTCTTGAATAACAAATGAGAAAATGTATCTAAAAGCACTTTGTAAACTGTAAAAACAGTACAAATGTGAGCTGCTTCTGTTTGTTTAGAAGGATATATACAAATTATGTGCAATTTGGATTACCATAAAATTTTGCCTAATATTTTAAATTATAGGTTATTTTCAGTTATAAATTTACTATTTTAATAGCTTTTAAATATTTGCTGTAAGTGGCATAACAATTTGCTGAATTCTGAGAAATCTAACATTTTTTGCCAGAATATGAGAAGCTAACAAAATTGAGAACAGAAGAAAACATCAGTATTAGAGTAAAATAAATTGTTTTCTCGTATTAAATGGCCAGAGGAAGCACTTACCTTCAGAAGAGGGTGTGGTTTGAATCTATTCAAAATCACAAAAGCCATGTTCTTTAATGCAGTCTTGTGGGGGTAGACTTACTAGTCTTTTGATTAGGGTGGGACATTTGTTTAGGTTGTTTCCATAGAGATGTGATTCACCCAACTGCGGGCAAGACCTTTTGATTAGATTATTTCAATGGAGGTGTTACCTCACCCATTCAAGGTGGGTCTTGACTGGTTCACTGGAGTACTACTTAAGAGAGCTTGGAGGTGCTTGGAGATGCAGACAGAAGGATGTTTAGAGATGCTATGCTAAGAGATGAAGCCCAGAGTTTGCCCCAGAGAAGCTAAGAGAGGACCCCTGGATGCTTAGAGAAACACACTGGGAGAAAGAAGCAAGGACACACCTGAACTGAGAGAGAGGAGCGAAGACAAGCCCAGAGACATTTTGGAGAAAGCCATTTTGAAACACAACCCGGGAGCAAAGGACCAGCAGATACCAGCCCCGTGCCTTCCCAGCTGACAGAGGTGTTCCAGATGCCATCAGCCAACCTTCAGTGAAGGTATCTTCTTGTTGATGCCTTAGTTTGGAACTTAGGTTATTTATAACCTAATGAATCCCCTTTATAAAAGTCAATCCATTTCTGGTATTTTGCATAACAGCAGTTTCAGCAAACTGGAACAGAGAGGGGAACTTAGTCTTTTTTTTACCCCCTGAACTCTTTTCAAACAGTTTTTACTTCTGGTGTTTCATTTTTATTTGAGTTATGAACTTATGAAAAGTAATGGCTCACCCAAATAAAAAACTTGGCAAGAACAAAAAAAATTTACAGTGTTTCATGTAAAAGATTGTTTCTTAATTTGGCATGTTCTCAAAGAGTAGGCCAAAGAAGACAGAAATCCCAAACAAGAGGTGTCAGATATTGTGTACTAAGGCTGCCCTATCAAGTTGTTGCTTGGCAATGGGTCGAAAGCATTTCTGGATCCAACGCCTAAAGATGTTCTTGGGAACAGTTGAAAATACTGTCCCCTACATCTTGTTCTAAGCGTGCTTATTTTTGTAGGGCATCACTTCTCTCTCTGACCTGAACATTTGATCCAAAACATTTTATTTTACTCTTTCAGATTTTAGAGTAGAAGTACATTTGAATTCTTTAAAATAAGTCAGTGTGTCGATGTGTGTTAGGGCCAGACTTTTTCTTCTGCCTGTCTGCTTTACTTTTCTTAGTGTTGGCTTATGGCCTTCGGTTGCAAAATGACTTTTGCGGCTCCAGCCCTCATTCATGTCCAAACAGGAAGAAAGGAGAAAGAGAGCAGCACAGTTAGTTCTCTTTGATCAGAAAAGCAGAAGTTTACTCAGAAGCTCCCACAACAGACTTCTTTGTAGGGTCATTAGCCAGAACTGGATAACATGGCTACCCATCACTGGAAGGGAAGCTGGAAAAGTGGGCAACAGGATGGTCACAATTAGCATAAGCCAGTGAGGGATGATAATGGTAGTGGTTAAATTATGATGCATTCATACTATGTAATACTTTGAGCAGTTAAAATGAATAAGAGAAAACTGTGTCCTGACAGAATATTCTCAGTACTTTGCTCATTTTAAAAAGCACGTTGTAGAAAAGTACATATATCATAAACCCATTTTTATTTTAAAAATACAGGTGTACATGTCAAATTGTCAGTGTTACCCAAGGAGTGAGGGGACTTTCACTTTATATTTTATTATTTCTATATTTGAACTTCTAAAAAGAAAACAGGTTTAACTTGTGTAGTTAACTGTGTGTATACACGTTAGTAATAAGTAGGAATTCAGTAGCTGCAAATGTAGAGGCCTTTAAGTTTCAACGGCAGGCACACTGCTTCTCTCAAATGTGCCCAGTTTCATTTGCCATCTATATTCCAGGGACTTCCATGTAGCCTCAGCCAGGATATTGACTGGGCTTATGACCTACATGTCCAAAGCAAAGACACCTTAAACCCAGCTTATCCAAGACTGAACCCATAATCCTTTCCAAACCTGCTCTCTTCCAGCCAGTTTATTCTCTGACCAGTAAGTGTTATCTATCCTGTTGTGCAAGTCACAGATCTAGGAGCCAGCAGCTACTTCACCATCACCACCCTTTCCCTACCCCACTCCCCCAATATCCAGTATATTTTTATGCACTATATAGATACAAATATATAAAACCATTTTTAGGTTTTAGTGTATTCACTGTCAACACTCACCTGGACTATTCCATAGCCTCCTAACTGGTCTCCCTGTAGTCACTCCTTCCTCCCTCCAATCCATCCTCCAAACTGCAGCTATAATGTCTCCAAAACTGTCTCATCATCTGCTAGAACCATCCTGGCCCTTAGGACCCTGCATGGCTTACCTCTTCTACCCTTTCCAGTTCTGTCTTGTATCACTTTTCCTCTGTGTTCTCTGAACTCCGTTAGCTTTTTTTTCTTTTTTTTTTCCAGTTCACCAAGCATACCGTGCTTCCATTCTGTTATGTCTGGAATGCTCTTCTACCACCTTTTAACTTAATTAATTCTGACATTCTTTTTTTTTAATCCCATTGAGATATATTTGTCTATCGTATAGTCATCCATGGTGTACAATCAGCTGTTCACAGTACCATCATACAGTTGTGTATTTATCACCCCAATCTATTTTTGAACATTTTCCTTACACCAGAAAGAATAAAAGAATAAAAAATAAAAGTAAAAAAACTAAAATAAAAGTAAAAAAGAACACCAAATCATCCCCCCCATCCCACCCTATTTTTCATTTAGTTTTGACCCCATTTTTCTACTCATCCACCCATCCACTGGATAATAAAGGAAGTGTGATCCACAAGGTTTTCACAATCACACTGTCACCCCTTATAAGCTACCACAGCTATACAATCATCTTCAAGAGTCAATGCTACTGGGTTACAGTTTGATAGTATCATGTATTTGCTTCTAGCCATTCCAATACACTAAAACCTAAAAAGGGTTTTATATATTTGTTATCTATATGGTGCATAAAAATGTCTACCAGAGTGCACTCTCTATTCCATTTGTAATCTCTCAGCCACTGATACTTTGTTTCATTTTGCTTCCCCCTTTTGGTCAAGAAGCTGTTCTCAATCCCATGATGCCGGGTCCAGGTCTTCCCCGGGACTGACATTCTTTTGATCTCTGTAAGTGATTCTTCAGGATGCCTCCCTTGTCTCTCCCTCTGAAAAGCTGTATTTCTTTCATTTAGACTGCTTACCTCAAGTCAGAATTGTACATTAATTAGTGTGATTTGTATAATTGACTCTCTAGATTCTAAGTGCTGTGTGGGTAGGAACCTTGTCTGGTTTTGCTCACTACTGCCTCCCTGGCGTCTAGCACTGTGCCTGGTTTATATGCCTATAGGCATAGAGGTGAAAAGAGCAAGATGGGTTTGGGGAACTGCAAGTTGCTTGATAAGAATGGAGTTTTACTGACTGAGGAAACAAGGAAGGATTTGAGGCTAAATAAAGGATCTAAAGCAGTGGCTTTCAAACTATTTTGAGTAT
The DNA here is from genome assembly GCF_015220235.1 of Choloepus didactylus. Classification (NCBI taxonomy): domain Eukaryota; kingdom Metazoa; phylum Chordata; class Mammalia; order Pilosa; family Megalonychidae; genus Choloepus; species Choloepus didactylus. Next base: position 12,973,857 of record NC_051319.1, read on the forward strand.
GATCCACAGTAATACATACAATTTATGTCACAACTCAGTATACATCATGTGTATATGCATATATAACATAGTTTTATACACCAACTGTTAACCATTAATTAATTCATATAGTGCATTCCTATTTTTTGTTTTCTAAATCACTGATTCCAGTCCACTAAATTGATTTCATAGCTTACTAATTGGTTATGTCCTAAAGCTTGGTTTTCAAGCTGTTTTCCTACAGTTAGAAAAACACTGATCTAAAGCTTGGTTTTCAAACTGTTTCGGAAAACCCATGGCATTGCATCAGTAGCTGGAGCTGTGGAGAGGGGTCAGGGGTGGGAGGGGGAGTAGGGGTAAAATGTGCTAGACCAAACTAGTCACAGCAGGTCCCAGACCCATAACCAGAATATGTCTATATTGATCAAGTTTGCACTTCAAGCTTCCAAGCAGGTTTTATATGAAGAAAGGTTCTCACTGCTTAAAGAAGTAGGAGAACTAAAAATGAGCCACTTACCTACAGCCATTCATGCATGTTGTGCTAAGAAATTTGGAATTTATCTGAGGCAATGAGGAATTATTGAAGGATTTTAGATTGCTTTATAGCAGAGTAACTGGTTGGTTGAAGAGAAGCAGAATGGAGGCTGGGAGACCTCCTTCAGAATAGGTTGACTTCCTTGGGGGTTTGTTCCATTCTTCAAATATGTATTGAGCAGCCCGCAACTACCTGGCACATTCTGGACACTGGGACTTCCACAGTCAACAAGACTGGCAGGGAGACCTTGAAGGTAGGATAGCACCTTACCTGTCTTTGTAGCCTCAGCACCTGGCTCAGCAGATGTGCAGTAAATCCAGTGGTTAAATGAATGATCCATGAGAGAGTGCCTTCATGTAAGAAAGAGTCTTTTTCTTCAAGAGATAGGGAATTTGTTCAGTGGTGGGGTAGAAAGATAAAGGGGGTGAGGGCACGTGCAGGGAAGGGGTGATACTAGGAGAGGCCTGACACAAGTGGAGAAAAAGAGTGAAGGAAGTAGCACTCTTCCCAAACTTGGAGAATTGACAGAGTGGAAGCTACAAACCCTGAAAGCTGAGATGTGTTAAACTCAAATGCCTGGGGTCAGAGTAGAGTAGCTGCAAAGGTGGAGCCAGATCTGTGAAAGCAAGGACCTTGTTTGTTTTATTCACTATTGTATCTTCAGCACCTACCAGAGGGTTGGACACGGGAGGTGATCAGTATTTGTTGGTGAGACGGATGGAACATGCTAACTTTTGTGGTGTGTCAGCTCTATACTAGGGAGTCAACATGCTGCCAGTATTTTATGAATTAGAAAACTGAGACTCAGAGAGGTTGTTATTTTGCTAAGTGACATGTGGCAGAGCTGGAGTTTAAATTTTGATTCTGTTCATCCCAGAGGGATGGTTAAGAGCGCAGGCTGAGTGTGTGACTGGTCTGGGTTAAAATTACAGGCTCCACCACTTCTCAGTTGAGTGACCTTTAAAATTTCATTTAAACCTCTCTGCACCTCAGTGTCTTCATATGGTTGTTGGGAAGATTAAATGAGATAAGCCTGTGTGTCTCTTAGCACGGTTTCTGCCACATAGGAAGTCCTTCAGTATTAACAATTATTAGTTCATTTTATCATTATGCTGTACTATGAATACCAAGGATGCAGTTTTAGGAGTAGAGTCCTGGAGTGGAGGTGGCAGTTTTGAAGTCGAGGAGGGTGAGGGGTGAGGCTAGCATGTGGATGGGTCATCATTAGCCCTCAAGGTGTTGATAGGAGGTATAGGTGACAAGAAGACTGAGTCACTTTGGTTAATGAATGTTGGAGGAGCAGGAGATTGGTAGATGATTGACATTTGAGAAAGGATAGAAGATATTGTAGGCTGACCCACCTCATCCTCAAAGGAAGGGTGGCTTTTCTCTAACTTTGGAAATGATAGGAAGATCTAGTAGGCCAACCCTGGTTCTCATTCCCCATGAGAGGCCGGGTAGCTGAGAACTTGAGTACTAGATTTCAGGTAGTTCTATGTAAAGGATCTTTTGACAGCATGCATTAAATCAGCAAACAGCCATGAAACACTTCACATAGGGCAGGCACTGTTCTAGACACTAGGGTTACAGCAGTGGACAAAACAGAAAAGACTTCTTCATGGAGCTTACATTTAAATTTAGAAAGTATTTGGGGGAATGTAAAGGCCAAGCTGTCACATGAAGGCCTTGATTGTTGATAATTCCAAAGAGTATTAGTCCAAAATAATTTCTTTTCATTACAATGGTTTGTCAAAATCCAAAATTCCCTGGGGGGTTGGGTGGTGGTGGTGATGATATTGGTGGTGGTGGTGTGTATGCATGTGTGCGTACAGGGTCGGGGGGAGAGCAACTTTTTTCTTAAGATGTTTACAGACTTTTCTAGGGGAATCTTACAAATTTCTGCCTGAAGAATTAATCGGTCAGTCATGCTTTTGAGGGTCTTGGATGTAGTCACTGGTAAAACCTTATTGAAATTACAGGCCCTTGTTTATTTACACACTTGCTCTGATTACCTGAGAATAAGAGACCCTCCCTACTCATACATTTATGTTTTGTGGTTCTAAATATGAACAATAAATTTTTTTAACTTTGTGTGTGTGTGTGAAATACAACATACATACAGAAAAGTGATAACTACTTGTTCAACCGTACTTTGAAAGTTATAGAACAAATTACAAAGAATGTTATGGGTTACAAGTCCACAATTTCAGTTATTTCCTTATTGTGAAACATAAATACAGAAAAGTGATAACTTTCAAAGTACAATTTAAGAAGTAATTATAGAGCAAATTTCAAAGAATTTTAGGGGTTACAATTTCACCATTTCAGTTATTTCCTTCTAACTGTTCTAATAGCCTAGAGACTAAATATATATATATGTATGAAGATTCAGTATTTGTAATCCTTTGTTAAATCCTGTTTTGTCTGTTGCTACTTCTCCCTTAAGGTATACTTCAGGTATATCTGGGAAGTAACCACCCTAAGTTCATACTGAAAAGGGGTGTTGACAATATGGTGAAGAAGGATGCATCTGATTGATGTTCTAGAAGAGGCTGTTGCCTCTGGGTTTGGGGACTTATCTGGCATAGGAACACTCTGGAGGATTTAAGTTTCTGAGAAATATACTTAGTGAAACTTTTATAGAGTCTCTGACCAGGACTTGGGTATTGTTTAGTATTTTCGGGACTACTGTTGATTTGGCTTTGGCATACTGTGGCCTTTGGAATATTTAGCTGAAGTTTGCATAAGAGTAACCTCCAGGGTAGCTACTTGACTGTACTTGAAATCTCTTAGCCTCTGAAACCTTATTTTGTTACCTTTCTTTTCCCTCTTTTTGTCAAGAAGGCACCCTCAATCTATCAATGCCTGGGCAAGGCTCATTCCTGGGAGTCATGTCACAAGTCACCAGGGAGATTCACTACCCGTGGAGTCATGTCCCACATGGGGGGAGGGTAATGAATTTGTTTGGCAGAGTTGGGCTTAGAGAAAGGCCACATCTGAGCAACAAAAGAGGGACTCTGAAAGTGATTCTTAGGCATAATTATAGGTAGGCTTAGCCTCCCCTTTACAGCCATAAGTTTCACAAGAGCAAGCCTCAAGAGCAAGGGCCTGACTTATTAAATAGGGCGTTCCTAATTTCACATAGCATATATTCTAAGATAAACAGTGTCTCACACCATCTTCACTTACTTGTACAATCATGATCACTCTCAATTTTAAAAAATCAAGACCCAAAACAACCCAAAGCTCTTATCACCCCCTAGTTATTCATCCCTAGTATTGATGTGGTACTACTAAGGTATTCCTGTTAAATGTAGTCCATCGACTGCAATAGATAGTTTTTCCCATATACCACTCTGTTGTTAATTCTTTGTACCAGTGTCATATCTTAGAAGTAGGTCCTACAAGTACTTATGTATATTTGTAGTGCTAATCTGTGGGATACATGCCTTTAAACAACCCTTTTCAATCATGTTTACTTTCAAAACAGCACTGATATTTATAATCCTCTTAATGAACTATTATCACCCCTGTCCATTCCCATACCCTTAAGTTCAACCTTGTTAACAAGTCTGTACATATTAGCTAAGCATTACCTCCTTCTCTAGCTTCTATCTCTAGGTCCCCTACATTCTACATTTTAAGATACTGATTTTACATTATTCAGGGAGTTCATATTAGTGATAATGTACAATATCTCTTCTTTTGTATATAACTTATTTCACTCAGCATTGTGTCAGGTCACATGTTTCAGGACCTCATTCCTTCTTACTGCTGCGTAGTATTCCATCATGTATAAATACACATTTTCTTTATCCACTCATCTGTTCTCCAGCTCATTTATTTCTGCTTTAATCTTTGTTATTTCTTTTCTTCTACTTGCTTTAGGGTTAATTTGCTTATCATTCTCTAGCCTCTTCAGTTCATCAGTTAGGTCTTTGGCTTTAGCTCTTTCTTGCTTTTTGATGTATGCATTTAGAGCTATAAATTTCCCTCTCAGTGCCAACTTCACTGCATCCCAAAGGGTTTCATGTGTTATGTTCTCATTTTCATTTGTCTCTAGATATTTACCTCTTTCTCTTGCAGTTTCTTCTTTGACCCACTGGGTGTTTAGGAGTGTGCTGTTTAACCTCCATATATTTGTGAAAGATCTGGTTCTTTGGCGGTTGTTGATTTCTGGTTGCATTCCATTATGGTCAGAGAATGTGCTTAGAATAATTTCAATCTTTTAAAATTTATTAAGACTTGTTTTGTGCCCCAGCATATGAACTATCCTTGAGAATGCTCCATAAGCACTAGAAAATAATATGTATCCTTATACTTTGGGATGTAGCGATCTATATATGTCTGTTAAATCAAATTCATTTATAATATTGTTTAGGTTCTCGGTTTCCTTATTGGTTCTCTGGTTGTTCTATATATAGAAAAGTGTGATGTATTGAAGTCTTCCACAATTGTTGTAGAAATGTCTGTTGCTCCCTTCAGTTTAGCCAATGTTTGTCTCGTACTTTGGAGCTCCTTGATTGGGTGCATAAACATTTATGATTGTTATTTCTTCTTGGTGAATTGTCCCTTTTGTTAATATATAGTGTCCTTCTTTGCCTCTTATGACATCTTTGCATTTAAAGTCTATTTCATCTGATGTTAATATAGCTACCTCTGCTTTCTTTTGGTTGCAGCTTGCATAGAATACTTTTTCCCATCCTTTCACTTTCAGTCTCTCTGTGTCGCTAGGTCTAAGATGAGTCTCTTGTAAACAGCGTATCAGTGGGTCACACTTTTTAATCCATTCTGCCAGCCTGTATCTTTTAATTGGAGAGCTTAATCCATTCACATTCAAAGTTATTACTGTAAAGAGAGTTCTTGAACCAGCCATCTTATCCTTTGGTTTTTAGTTGTCAGATCTGTTTTTTCCCTCTATTTCCTTTAAGTTACCTTTACTAATACTCTTCTCCAGACTTCTTTCTTTTTTTCTCAGCTGGTAGGGCTCCTTTAGTAATTCCTGCAGGGCAGGTCTCTTGTTAACAAATTCTCTTAGCATTTGTTTGTGAAAATTTTAAATTCTCCCTCACTTTTGAAGGAGAGCTTTGCTGGATAAAGAATTCTTGGCTGGCAATTTTTCTCTTTCAGAATCTTAATATGTCATACCACTGCCTGCTCACTTCCATGGTGCCCTCTGAATAGTGAGTACCTAGTCTTATGTTGTTTCCCTTGTATGTGGTTAATCACTTCTCTTTTGCTGCTTTCAGAACTTTCTCCTTCTCTACAGCATTTGACAGTCTAATCAGTGTATGTCTTGGAGTGAGTTTATTTGGATTTATTCAATTTGGAGTTCAGTGGGCTTGTATGATTTGTATATTTATGTCATTTAGAAGGGTTGGGAAGTTTTCCCCAACCAAGTCTTGAAACACTCTTCCTAGCCTTCTACTCTTCTCCTTTGGGGACACTGGTAGTTCTTATATTTGTGTGCTTCATGTTGTCCGTCATTTCCCCAAGATCCATCTCAACTTTTTCAATTTTTTTTTCACCATTTGTTCTTTGCTGTGTTCATATTCAATTGCTTTCCTTCTGGTTCACTTATCCTTTCTTCTGCCTCTTCGAATCTCCTGTTGTGTGTCTCTAGTATATTTTAAATTTGATCTACAGTATGTTTTATTTCCCTAAGATCTGCTATTTTTAGTTTACTCTTTCAAATTCTTCTTTATGCTCTTCTTTTGTTTTCTTCATGTCCTTTATGTCTTCAGCCATTTCATTGAAGTTGTTTTAGAGATTTGTGGATACTCAAATTTTCTGTCTCTTCTGGTTTTCTAATTTGTTCATTTGGCTTTCCATATCTCTTGTTTCTTTGGGTGCTTTATAATTTTCTGTTGGCTTCAGGACATTTGCTTATCTTGGTAAGATTATTTTTGGAACTGCAGGATTATTTGAGCATTTTTATGTAATCTAGCAGAGCTACGACTTGCTGAATTGCACTTTCCCTGTCCTCCCAGCAGATGGCGCTCTTGAGCCACCTCTTACTCTCAAGCCAGCTTTCCCCCAACTTCACTTGTGCACTGTGCAAGGTCGAAACCGCATGGGAATCCAGTCAGTACACCAGTTCTCCATGTTCACTGTGGACTGCCAGCCCTGTGGGTGGAGGGCAGGCCCTATGCAGTTCGGCAGGGAATCCGCCCAAGGGCACCCACCAGCTCAAACATTCCCTACGCCTTTCCTGCCATGTGCCCGCAAGCTTCTGGGGTATAGGAGGGTCTCCTGGTACTTCCATGTGGTGCCCTCTCCTATCCCTGCTTTTTGCCCGTGCACCCCTCGGACTTCCGTGGAGAGAGTAAATGTGGTCAATATTTGTCCTCTGCCCCGCCCCGGGTTCCCTCATAGGAACTCCTGGCCATGTGGCTGTGGAGGATTCTCACCGTTAATCATTAAGGTGGGTGCACGGGAGTGGAAAGCCACTGCTGACTCCCTTGCCTGGCGGCCATCTTGCTGCTGCTGACCTAGAAGGCAGTCCCAGCTGAATAAACTCACCCTGTCCCTCAAGGCACGTCTCTGCCTTTTCATCCATGTCCCCCCACGTACTATAGGAGTGCCTCTAGGGCTACTCACAGCCCAAAACCGTGGTTCCGGGCACCCTCCAGCCCCTCTCTAGTTGACTTCATGGAGGAGAAACTGCTCTGTCTCTCCCACTCCACCTTCTTCCCAAAAGTCCTTATCCACTTATCTTTTGAAGCACAATTGAATTCTCTTTCTATCTTTTGGCAATTGTGAATAATGCCACTATGAACATCAGTGTGTAAATGTCTCTTTGTGTCACTGCTTTCAGATTTTCTGGGTATATGCTGAGTCATGGAATCGTGGACCATAGGGTAACTCTATATTTAGTTTTCTGAGGAACTGCAAAACACAGCAGAGAATAAGTTTCAGTTTCTTCACATCCTTTCCAGCATTTGTAGTTTCTTGCTTTTTTAATGGCATCCTTTCTTATTGGTGTGAGAAGATATATCATTGTGGTTTTGATTTGCATTTCCCTAACAGCTAGTGAACATGAACATTTTTTCATGTGTTTTGTAGCCATTTGTATTTCCTCTTCAGAAAAATGTCTTTTCATATCTTTTACCCATTTTATAATTGGGCTGTTTTTGCTATTGTCCTTCAGTTGTAGGATTTCTTTATATATGCTGGACATCAGTCTCTCATCAGATATGTGGTTTCCAAATATTTTCTCCCATTGAGTTGGCTGCCTCTTCACTTTTTTGACAAAGTCCTGTGAGGCACAGAAGCTTTTAATTTTGAGGAGTTCCCATTTATCTTTTTCTTTCATTGCTTGTGCTTTGGGTGTAAGGTCTAAGAAGCTACCTCTTATTACTAGGTCTTGAAGAGGTTTCCCTGTATTATCTTCTAGGAATTTTATGGTACTGGCTCATATATTTAGGTCTTTGATCCACTTTGAGTTAATTTTTCATAGGGCATGAAGTAGGGTGTCTTCTTTCAGTCTTTTGAATATGGATATCCAGTTCTCCCAGCCCTGTTTCTTGAAGAGACTATTCTGTCCCATTTCACTGGATTTGGGGACCTTGTCAGAAATCAGTTGACCGTAGATCTGGTCATTCATATGACAAAGACATTGATATGACTGTCTTTGTGCAAGTACCATGCTATTTTGACTTCTTTGGTCAGGAAGTGTAAATCCTCCCACTTTGTTCTTCTTTCTTAGAATGTTTTTGGCAATTAGAGGCCCTTTCCCTTCCAAACAAATTTGATAACTAGCTTTTCCAAGTCTCCAAAGTAAGGTGTGGGAATTTTCATTGGAATTGTGTTGAATCTTTAGATCACTTTCAGTAGAATTGACATCTTAATGACATTTAGCATTTCTATCCATGAACATGGAGTATCTTTTCCACCAATAGGTCCTCTTTGATTGCTTTTGGTAAAGTTTTGTATTATTCTGGGTAAAGGTCATTTACATCCTTGGTGAAGTTTAGTCTTAGTTACTAGATTCTTTTATTTTCTATTGTGAATGGATTTTTTTTCTTGTTTGCCTCTTCTGTTAGGTCATTACAAGTGTACAGGAACATTACTGATTTTTTCACATTAATCTTATATCCTGCCACTTTGCTGAATTTGTTTATTAGCTCAGGGAGCTTTGTTGTCGATTCCTCTGGATTTTCCAAATATAGGGTCATATCATCATCAAATAATGAGTTTTACTTCTTCCTTTACAATTTGGGTGGCTTTTATTTCTTTTTCTTGCCTAATTGCTCTGGCTAGAACTTCTAGCACAATGTTGAATAATAGTGGTGACAGTTGGTATCCTTGTCTTGTTCCTGATCTTAGGGGGAAGGTTTTTAGTCTCTCAACATTGAGTACTGTGCTTGCTGTGGTTTTTCATATATGTCCGTTATCATATTGAGGAAGTTTCCTTCAATTCCTAACTTTTCAGTGTTTTCAACAACAACAAAAAAATGCTGAATATTGTTCATTGCTTTTTCAACATCTATTGAGATGATCATTTGATTTTTCCATTTTGATTTGTTAATGTGTTTTATTACATTGATTTTCTTGTGTTGAACCACCCTTGCATGACGGGAGTGAACCCCACTTGGTCATGGTTTGTAATTCTTTTAATGTGCCTTTACATTCGGTTTGCACTTTTTTTGTTGTTTTTTTGAGAATTTTTGCATGTATATTCATTAGGGAGATTGGTCTATTTGTGAAAGTTCTAATTCTCTGGTAGTTATTGATGTCCAGCTGCATTCCGTTGTGGTCAGAGAATGTGCATTGGATAATTTTAATCTTTTTAAATTTGTTGAGACTTTGTTTTGTGCGCCAACATATGAACTATCCTTGAGAATGCTCTATGAGCACTAGGAAACAATGTATATCCTGGTACTTTTGGATGTAATGATCTATATAGATCTATTAAGTTTCATTCATTTATCATATTGTTTAGGTTCTGAATTTTCTTATTGGTCCTCTGTCTAATTTTTCTATCTATAGAAGGGAGTAGTGTATTGTAGTCTCTTACTATTATTGTAGAAATGTCTATTGCTTCTTTCAGTTTTGCCAGTGTTTGTCGCATTTATTGTCACATGTATTGATTGGGTGCATAAATACTTAATGATTTTTCTTTTTTCTTTGTGTATTGTCCCTTTTATTAATATATAGTGTCCTTCTTTGCCTCTTATGACATCTTTGCATTTAAAGTCCATTTTGTGTTAGTATAGCTACCCATGCTTGCTTTTGGTTGCAGCTTGCATGGAATATTGTTTTTCCATCCTTTCCCTTTCAATCTCTTTGTTTCTCTGGGTCTAAGATGAGTCTCTGATAAACAGCATATTGATGGATTATACTTTTTAATCCATTCTGCCAGTCTGTATCTTTTAATGGGAGAGTTTAATCCATTCACATTCAAAGTTATTACTGTGTAGGTAGTTCTTTTTTTTTTTTTTTTTTTTTTCCTCCTCCCCCCCTCCCATTTTTCTACTCATCCATTCATACACTGGACAAAGGGGAGTGTGGTCCATATGGCTTTCCCAGTCACATTGTCACCCCTCATAAGCTACAGTTTTATACAATTGTCTTCAAGATTCAAGGGTTCTGGGTTGTAGTTTGATAGTTTCAGGTATTTACTGCTAGCTATTCCAATTCATTAGAACCTAAAAAGAGTTGTCTATATTGTGACCTCTTGGCTCCTTTTGGAATCTCTCTGCCACTGAAGTTTATTTCATTTCCTTTCACATCCCCCTTTCGGTCAAGAAGATGTTCTCCATCCCATGATGCTGGGTCTGGATTCCTCCCTGGGAGTCATATTCCATGTTGCCAGGGAGATTTACTCCCCTGGGTGCCAGATCCCATGTAGGGGGGAGGGCAGTGATTTCACCTGCCAAGTTGGCTTAGCTAGAGAGGGAGGGCCACATCTGAGCAACAAAGAAGCATTCAGGATGTAGGTAGTTCTTGAACCAGCCATCTTATCCTTTGGTTTTTGGTTGTCAGATCTATTTTCCCCCTCTCTCTTTTTTCCCTCTAAGTTACCCTTACTAATACTCTTCAGTTTACTGCTCTTCCCCAGAACCCTTTTTTTTTCTCAGCCTGTAGGACTCCTTGTAGTATTTCTTACAGGGCAGGTCTCTTGTTAACAAATTCTCTCAGCATTTGCTTGTCTGTGAAAATTTTAAACTCTCTCTCACTTTGGTAGGAGATCTTTGCTGGAGTGACCTCTCGGCTCCTTTTGGAATCTCTCTGCCACTGAAGCTTATTTCATTTCCTTTCACATCCCCCTTTTGGTCAAGAAGATGTTCTCCATCCCACGATGCCAGGTCTGTATTCCTCCCCGGGAGTCATATTCCACGTTGCCAGGGAGATTCACTCCCTTGGGTGTCTGATCCCACGTAGCGGGGAGGGCAGTGATTTCACCTTTCAAGTTGGCTTAGGTAGAGAGAGAGGGCCACATCTGAGCAACAAAGAGGCATTCGGGAGGCGGCTCTTAGGCACAATTATAGGGAGGCCTAGCCTCTCCTTTGCAGCAACAGTCTTCCCAAGGGTAAATCCTGTGGTAGAGGGCTCAACCCATCAAACCACCAGTCCCCTATGTCTGTGGTCATGTTAGCAACCATCGAGGTGGGGTAGGCCAATACCCCTCTGCAGCCTTTTTGTTGTCCTTTATGTCTTTATCCAACCCTTTAAATTGTTTTGGACATTTGTATATACTACTTTGATTAATTGCTCCAAGTTCTGTGTTTCTTCTGGCTTTTTAATTTGGCCTTTTGGCTTTTCCATATCTTCTTGGACCTTCGTATGCTTTTTGATTTTCTGTTGACTTCAGGTCATTTGCTTATTTTGATAAGGTTATTTTGGGAGATGCAGGATTATTTGGACATTTATATAGAACTATTGCTTGCTGGAGAGCAGTTTCCATGTCTTCCCAGCATATGGCACTCCTGCGCCACCTCTTGCTCTCAAGCCTGCTTTTCCCTGACAGTGGCTGGGCAGTGTCCAAACCAAGTGGACAGAAGTTCTCCATATGCACTGGGGACTGCCAGCCCTGGGGGTGCCAGGTGGGCCCTGTGCATTTTGGCAGAGAGTCCACTTAAGGGCACAGTTGGTCTGGTGATTCCCAGGCCTTCAGGTGGACCACCCTCAGGCTGTGACCTGTGAATCTCACCCCTCCCAGCCCTCAGCCAGCTCAAAAGTGCCTTGCCTCCTAGTCGACCGCCAAGCTCGCTGCCTGCTGTGTACCAGTGAGCCTCTGAGGTTGGGGAGAGGCTCCTTGTGTTTCCATGTGGCACCCTCTTTAATCCCCTCTCTCCTGTGTACACTGCAGGCCTCTATGGAGGAAGAATAAATGCACCAAGTTTTTGTGTGTCGTCAGCACAGGTCCACTAGTTCCCGAGTTCCCTCACTGGAACTCCTGGCTTTGGGGCTGGGAAGGGTTATCTCCCCAGCTAATTGCTGAGAATGGTGCATGGGAGTGGCAAGCTCTTCCCTTCCATGTTCTTCGGCCAGTTTGCCACTACCAGTGGCGGTGGTAGTGCCAGCTGAATGAACTCACCCCATCCTTTCAGACGTAATTTCTCCACATATTCAACAGGTCTCCACTATATATTGTACAGGTCCTTCTCTGGCTGCTTGTACACTAGAACCTCTATCCTGGTAGTTTTCTGCCTTTTCTCTAGTTATTCCATGGGGGTTGGGAGGGGGAAGTTTGCTCTGCCTTTCTTATTCTGCCATTTTCACAGAAGTCAAGAATACATTATTAAAATACAAAAAGAAAGCCACATGAATCAGTTCAAACTGGAAATTGGTGTTGATGGGGAATATGTAAATTAAAAACTGGAAGATGCAAAGCAGATGCACTTGGGAAGGTTAGTGTGAACGGAGGCAAGCAATGTCTTCTGCCTACTAAAAATGACTTTTCAGCAATTCTTCCAGCACAAAGTTAGCTTTGTTCATCTACGTTGAAATGCCGTGGTATTTCATTACACTGAAAGCAGGAAACAGTTTGGGAGACAGAAGTGGGAATATTATTAAATATATTACACATGTGACAAAGTGTTACTTAACTTCCAATTACCAGTAGACTTCACAGGGCAGGAAGGTTGCCAGCTCATTCATTTGATCATTACTTTTCTTGACCAGAAAGGCCCAGGAGAATATATCCTAAAATAATAAAGATTTCATTAGCATTTAATGTTTTTTCCTTAAAGCCTTCATTTTAGTATTATGAAACAGATTTCAGAGAATATCTTAAGGTTTTCATAAAACGAAACATTTAATAGTATTTATGACTCTCAGTGCTACCTGAATTCATTTGCATCATAAACCCACTAAAATAGGCTTTAATCTCTAATGTGACCATAATGCTTTTACTTAACATAACAACACTATCAAGACCACTTTATAAGCCACACAAAAATAATTATCACTGCTTCTTTATAATCTCACTTTACTAGCCAGAAATGTTAATCTGGTTAATTATCTACCATATTCACCAGATTGGGCTTTGAATAATTGGCAGTGCTTTTCAAAAATCTAATTTATGCTGGAAAGATGAATATTTTCCAGGTAAAGGATGTTTTTAAGAATGTTTCAGAATCTCCGAGAACCACTCCAAAAGAGGAGTGCCGGAGATGTTTTACATATGTAAGCATTTTTGGAAAAACTGTACAGTCTTCCAAGGTGACTAAAGAAAAATGTGCCCAGATGAACAGGTTCTGATATATTTGCTTATAAGATGAATCTGATTACTTTGTTTTCCCAAGTCAGATTGCATTTTTTGACTAGAGCAGCTCAGATAGTAAATCAGGTATGAAATTATGTTTTGATAGAAAAATAGTTCTGTGAAGGACAATGATTTGGCAAACCTTTGTGGCTTTCATGCAGCTGCTCTCAGGAATCTGCCCAGGAAAGCTGCTCTTTCTGAGGAACTTGGGACTGATTTTGAGCCCCCACTCAGGTAAGAAAAATAGCGCAAAGCAGTATTTGTTTAGTTCGAACTACACTGTCAGAATTTGCCTAAATAATAATCCTTACATTAATCCTTAAGGCATGTATAATCCCCATTTTTCAGGTGAGGAAATCAGGTTTCAGAGCAGTTAATGTGGTTGCCCAAGTGGTTGGAAACTTAGATTTTTAATTCACATCTGACGCCAAAGGTTTGATCACTCCTCTCATACCACCTGCCTTTTTAGTTAACCAGATCCTAGTCAGCATACAAGTTTTCAAATGTTCTCAGAACTGTGGAGGCCTCTGATTTTACACACACACACACACACACACACACACATCCCCCGCCGAAGGCATCCTTCAAATCCACCTTTCCAGGTCCTTGGGATTAGATTTGAGCTCCCACCTAGGGATCTATCTTTGAGTAAAGTCCATGAGTGCTCCCTGCACTTGGCAAAGAGACTAAGATACAAAAAGGGATAAATTAGTGCTGATTTCTGAGGCAAAGCACATCCTTTCCTCTAACTCTGGGCCAGGCAGTATAATGCTGTGATAGGCAGAATAATGCACACACACACACACACACACACACACACCAAAGCTGTGATAGGCAGAATAATGCGCGCGCACACACACACACACACACACGCACACACACACCAAAGATGTCTACTCAATCCCTGGAATTTGGGAATATGCTGTTACATGTCAGTGGGGAATTAAGGTTACTGATCAGCTGACCTTAAGGGGAAGGTCCATTAAATGTGAAAAAGAGAGGCAAAGTGTGTCAGAGTGATACATTGGGAAAAAGACTAGATGGGCCGTCACTGGTTTTGAAGATAGAAGGGGGTCACAAACCAAAGAAAGTGGGCAGCCCCTAGCAGTTGGAAAAGGTGGAAAACAGATTCTTCCCTAGAGCCTGCAGAAAAGAACATAGCCCTACCAATACCTTGAGATCCATCTTGGACTTCTAGCCTCCAGAACTGTAAGAAAATAAGTGTGTAATTGTTCTAGGCCACTAAGTTTGTATTTGTTGGGGCAGCAATAGGAACCTAATACAAAGGCCAACCTCACTTCTCCTGGGAAAGCTGACTGGCCTACCCCAATCCCACAGATAGCGGGCAGTGAGTAACCAACATCAACCCACAAGTGTCAGGAAAGCACTCAGACCAAGATACAGGGGTCCTGGCACTGCTGAAGAAGTGGGCTAGAAAACAGGCCTGAAGGAAGTGCAACTGTTTGGCCACAGATGTGTATGGGATCCATGGATTGTGCTCCAGGCACCAATGTGCTACTTACTAGCTGTGTGGTCTCCAGCAGGTCACTTAATTTTTGAAGTTCAGCCTCTTTGTAAAACATGGAAAATTGTACCTACCCTGCCTGCTAACAAAGGTGTTGTCAGGACAGAAAGGAGTGTAGTATAGGAGCCCATGCTGATGCCACTCAACATTTTCAGTTTTAGGGAGTGAACCTGATAGATTTATTACCTTGAATACTGTTTAAAGAGAGGTTTGACATACTATTGTTTTTAATAATAAGCCTATGTATGACTTTCAACATTTTCTTCTAAACCTGCAGTTAAACAGAGCAGTTCATTAAATAAAATGGCAATGTTTGTACTGTATTTAGTGTATCATAGCATTTTAGAGCCAAAGAGGACCTTATTAACAATCACGTCATCCATTTTACAAAGAAGCAGATTCAAATTGTTGAAAGGTAGGAAGTTCAGAACTTTAGAAATACAATTCCCTGAAGAGTCCACAGCAGCCACAACCTAAAACAAAACAAAACAAAAAACACCAGTGTGCCAGTTTGGATATGTTATGCCCCCCAGAAAGAGCCATGATCTTTTAACCCAGTCTTGTTGGGTGGAAGCTTTTGATTGAATGTTTCCATGGAGATGTGACTCACCTAACTGTGGGTAATGCCACTGATTAGATTATTTCCACAGAGGTGCTCCCTGCCCATTCAGTGTGGGTCTTAATTAAATTAGTGGAGTCCTATAAGAGCTCACAGACAGGAGCTTCGTTCTGCAGCTGAAAGAGACTTTCAGAGAGATGCTTAGGAGCTGATGCTTAGAGATACTCGGAGACACCTGAAGATGCTACTCCAGAGTTTGCTCTGGAGAAGCTGAGAGAGACAAGCCCAGAGACATTTTGGAGAAAGCTATTTTGGAACCAGAACCCAGGAGCAAGGGAAAGCAGATGCCAGCCATGTGCCTTCCCAGCTGACAGGTGTTCTGGACACCATCAGCCATTCTTCGGTGAAGGTATCCTATTGTTGATACCTTAGTATGGACACTTTTATGGCCTTAGGACTATAAATTTGTAACTTAATAAATCCCCTTTATAAAAACCAATCCATTTCTGGTATTTTCATAATGACAGCATTAGCAAACCAGAACAACCACTATTTATGAATCCCTTCTGAGACACTAAAGACATGAACAGCTATTTGAAGTGGAAAGTCAGCCAAACCAAACCAAACTCCTGCCTTCTCCAGCCTGCAAGATGAAAACTTCGATGCTTAAAGAGCCCTGGCCATTTCGAGTTTGGTTGGCATTAGCCTGATTTTTCCACACCCCCTTCTCCATGCCAAGTTTCAACCTAAAAAAGTAAAATTACTTTACTTCCTGGCAGGAGTTAAGTTCCAGGGTGCAGTGTATATCTCAGTTCTAGCCCTTTACCTTACCATTGCACGTGTCACTCTCAAAGGCAGCATCAAGGTGGTGCTTTCGGCAAGACACTCAAATAACTAAGGGAATACCTGTGATGTAGGCTGGCTGTGTGTCTTAGTTTGCCAGGGCTGCTGTAACAAATCCCACAGACTGGTTGGCTTAAACAATAGGAATATTTTGTCTTGCAGTTTTGAAGGTTGAAAGTCCAAAGTCAAGGTGTCAGCAGGCCATGCTTTTTCCAGTCTATAGCACTCTTCGTGGTGCCTTGCCAACAATCCATAACTCAGTCTCTGCCTTTGTCACATGGCCATCTGTCTCCTGTCTTCTCCTCATTCCTACAACTGTGTCCATTTATAAGGATTAACATCTGCTTTTATTCAGTTTGGCCTCACCTTAATAGGATCTTCAAAGGTTCACAAATAGGATCAAAAAGGTTCACCTATTTGAAAGGTTACAAATAGGTTCACATCCATAGGATTGGATTTAGGACTTGAACATGTCTTTGTGGGGGACACAATTCAGTCCGTAACAGTATGTCACCATCACCAATTGGCAGTGACCACTCTGTGAGCAGACTATACCATAGCCAGAGGGGCGAGTTCAATCCCATGAACCCACCTCTGCACTCTCATGTAACATCAGGATGCCTAGGTAATGACAGGGTGCCACCTTATCAGGTTGGTCCTGATAAGACCTTGTGCTTTGGCAGGTGTAGAAGCAGAAGCCCTCAAGGCCAAATAAAAAGAGGCTGTAGTCAGGTGACCTGCTGTAGCCACTGTTTCTGAGATCTTGGACAGATCACTCTCTGGAACTCAAGTTTCATCTTTCAAATGATGGGATTAGCCAGACAAGGGCCTTTCTGAAAGTGGGAATTACATTTGTCCTTGTGTTGGACGCTTTATTTATTTTAACTAAGTAAGCTGAATGCATATAGTGAGGATTTTTTATTTGCAAAATGTAAATAATTTTTATTATAAAAGTAATTCATGCTTGGTATAAAAAATTACAATGTAGAAGTGTGTAAAGCAGAAAGTAAAATCTCTTTCCTTGGCCCTGTGATGGTTGGGTTCATGTATCAACTTGGCCAGGTGATGGTGTCCAGTTGTTTGGTTAAGTAAGCACTGGCCTGATTTGTTACTGTGAGAATATTGCATGGACTTAAATCATCAGTAAGTTGATTACATGTATGGCTGATTATATCTACAGTCAACTGAGGAGATTGCCTTCAACACTGAGAGAAGTTCATCCAATCAGCAGTCAGAAGAGAGACTTTCCATATCTACTTTAGCCAACCAACTTCTCCTGGGGAATCCATTTAAAACCTTCATTAGAGTTCCCAGCTTGCAGCCTGCCCTATGGAATTTGGACCTGTGCACCCCCACAGTCACACGAGACAATTTTTGTAAAAATATAATATTTACATAATATTTACTCCTCTCGGTTTTATTTCCCTAGAAAATCCTAATATAGCCCCCACAATCATCACTCTCAGGCTAATTGCTCTCTGCTCCCTGAAAAGGTTATTCATGATCCCAGCAGCCATCTTTCCTGAGGGAGTAGTTAAAATTGTAAATCTTTGCTTTATTTTGATGCTTGTAACAACTGTTAAAATAGAAGAGTATCATTTGTAGGGTTTTTTCCCCTCTATATAAAGTCCATATCCAGATTTTATAGCCCAATTTAAAAACCCTCATGCAAAAGTTAACTTCAAATATTTAAGAGAAATAACTTATACTATGATTAGAATAATGTAAAGGTTGCAAAAGAAAAAAGAAGAAAACATTAAAATGTTAATAGCAGTTTTATCAAAGTGACAGGACAGGACTTTGGGGGATTGTGTTTCCTGCTGTTTTTCCAAATTGAGGCAATACATTTAGGTCACCTATAAAATGAACAAAATAAGTTTTACAAAAGAGAAATAACACTTTTGATAATGACATGCTAAGGTAGTTGGCTGAATGGAAACAAGACAGCCTATAACTGACACTTTAAAATCTTTATTGACTAAACAGCTTTAAAAAATTATTACTGCTATTTCCTTTTTAGTCTATTTTTGTGTGTGTGTTAAGAATATTACTCCAAGAATGAAAGCAAAATGAAGAATAGCATTAATAATTATGGAAAAAATCAGCTTGTAAAAATCTTAAACACATGGAGTCTTTTTAACACCTGAAATATGCACTGAGCATCTATTATAGGCGAGGTATTGTAGCTCCATCCTTACACCCAAAGGTTGCATGGTCTGGCAGCAGAGGTAAGACAAGAACCATACGCTAGATGGCCTGTTCTAAAGGTTCTGAATTACAAAATGCCATGAGAGTTCAGAGAATTAAGGAATTACCTCTGAATGAGGAGTAATCAAGGAATGCTTCATTTATCCAGATGAATGGAGCTTGGTTTTAAAACATGGGTGGGAGTTTTGGTGCTCAGACACTGAAGGGGACTCTCTGAGTGGAGGGAAGAAAAACAGAGGCATAAAGGTGCCTAGAGTAAGGCACACCAGGAAGAACACAGGGTCCAATTCAGCTGAGCCATACAGTGTAAGTTGGGGAGAGGACAGTTAAAACTGATGTTAGGGTGAGAGGGCTTGAACATCAGACTGCTGAAATGTTCAAAGCCGAAGACTGCACCCTATCGTAAGTGGGTGATGGGTGATCCTAGAGTTTTTGAGCAGGAAAGTGACATAATCAGCATTGGCTTAGGGTGATTCCTTTGGCCAAGATGTGTGTTGGGTGGGCCAGTGGGGGAAGACAAGAATGGGAGTATCAACCCCAGATGAATGATAATTGGGGCCAGAACTTGGCAGGGGGTATCAGAAGGAAGACAGCAGTGTTTTGTCAAAATATACTCAGTAGAGCAGGGATCACAGATTCAGGGTGGGGTTCCAATCTCACTCTGCCACTTAGCAGCTGTGTGACTGTGAAACATTGCTTAACTCCTTCAAGCTTTTCATCTACAAAATGGGTAGAGTAGCACCTATGTCATGGGGTTGCAGCATGGCATACAATACTGACCTTCAGCATTTGAACACAGTGCTGGCACATGGAGAACGCTCAGAAAATAATGTCCTGATGGTACTAACTGGCATTGGAGTTAGGAAGGAAACATTGTCAGCTTTAGTGACTACGTCACAGGGAAGCAGAGCTCTCAGGAGGCAGTATACTACAGTAGTCAGCATGGCTTCTGGAGGCAGAATGATTAGATTTGGATCCACTCTACTACTTACTTGCTGTGAGTCTGTATAAGCTACTTAGCCCCTCTCTATCCTTAAATGTGAGTTGGGTGTATTAGTACCTTCCCATGAAGCTGCTGGGAGAATAAAGTGAGATCATCCATGTCAAGTGTATAGGACATGCTTGGTACATTTTAAGTGCCCAATAAATATTAGTTATTAGGGGAGGGGTGGAGATGGGAAGTTGAATAAACTTGCCCCTTCCATTTGTAGTGGCAGGATATGCAGGTAGAAGCAGCAGAGAATTGGATATGAAGGACTGGACCTGAGGAGAACATACAAAGCTAGAGATCTAAGAGTCACTGACATAGAAGTGATTATTGCAGTTCTGTAAGTAGGTGAGTCAAGAGTGTAGAAAGAAGCCTGAAGAAACAATCAGACAAACCCAGAATACAGGACATTCTATGAGACAGCTGGCCTGGGCTCTTTAAAACAGTGTCATGGAAAAAAAACATAGTAAGGGGTCTGTGCTAGAGAGACAATTCATAACCAAGAGTATGAAGCTTGGTTAGACCACTTTTAAAGAAACTAAAAACAAAACCAAAAACAACCAAAAGACAGTCTTGGGACAACTGGAGAATTTTTGTCAATACTCTATATTATAGGCTATTAGAGAATTATTGTTTATATTTTTAGGTGTAATTGTACTAGAATTATATAGAATAATGTCTTCATTCTTAGCAGATACATGCTGAAATAATACTTAGGGGTATATGAAAAAAATATATGCATGTACCTATGGGGTGGAAGGAAAAGTAAATAATGGCAAAATGTTTAGTCTAGGTGAAGAGTATATATGGATATTCATTTACTAGCCTTTCAGCTTTTCTTAGATTCTGGTTATTTTTCAATACAAAAAAAAAAAAAAAACTGGAGAAATGGAGCCTGAGATAAAGACTGAGAATGAGTCTCTACCAGGAAAAGGAAGTCTTTGGAGGAAAAGGAAATTCCTCCTACCAGTGGAGGAATTTCAAGATGGGAGAGATTCAGCAGAAGGAAGGATGAAAATAAAGCATCATATTCAGTGACTGGGAGAGTGTAGTGGCTTCTTTAGAGTCCACTATAGTGTGGAAACCTGATCACAAAGTAAAGGAGTAAGTAGAATGGGGAGGCAGGGAGGACTACTCGACCCTTAGATGATGTTCAGTTGGAAGCATCCAGGCAGGGAGAGTCTTTTCAGTACGCTGAGCATTGCTGAACAAGAGTCTGGAGAAAGGGAATGATACAGAGGAAAGGAGGAAAAACTAATGGAGTAAAAACTCAATAAAGGTGGAAGAAGAATGAAATGAAAACATGAGAGGAAGAGATGGCCTTGGATGGGAGGGATGCCTTCTCCTTTTGCCCAGGTGAGGATTGTGAAGACACATGGGGAAGGAACTGCTCCTCCTAGCAACAAGGGGGTGAAGTCTTACGTTGCTAGTAAGGGGACAGATGTGAAGCAGCAAATGGGCAGAAATTTAAAACAGCTGCCATAAGGTCTGATTGGGGAAACAGGATGGCTGAGGTGAGATAGGGTGAACCTACTACTGGTTGGGCAACTTGGGGGTTGGGAGGTGTGGAGGCAAGTAAAAAGAGGGGTTCTCCAGGACTGCTCTGGGAGAGCAAGAAGGGAACAAGGGACTGGAGATGATGAAAAATAAAGGGCAGTCATGGAAACCAACAGTCCCCTTTTCAGAACTCGATGATGGGCAAAGATTATGCAACAGGAAATGAGAAAAACTTTTTTTTTTGGAGTAAGGTCCCAGACCCAAGCTTTATCCTCATTTCTAAGCACCTTCCATCCTGGGTTGACCTGGCTGGTGTGTAGGCACATGTGTGATAATAGTGTAACATGTAAAGAAGTTTCTGTCTTCTAAGTCACCCAGTACAAGGTTCTGGGCCTTGAGTGGCCATGGGCTGGGATAATCAGGTTCTTCAGGGCTGCTGGAGTTATTATTCCCAAAGTCTTCCCCTGCATGCAGCTCTACTCTTTACATGTAAATGCCAACACCCAAGGAGGCCACTGGGGATTATGCTCCTCAATAACCACAGGTGACCACAGAGAAGAAGTGATTTTGGCGTCTTATGTTTTCCCGGAGTGCTTCTCAAACTTAAGCAAGCATCAACACCCCCTGGCGAGCCCCACATCTGGAGATGCTGATTAAGTAGGGCTGCGGCAGAGCCTGAAATGCTGCTTCAAAGATGTCGGTGTGCAACCACGGTTTGGGTAGCGCTGTTGCCAGTGGTGGAAGTTACCAGAACTCTACAGGAGGACCTTCGTTATTATGTAGCCGTCCCTCTCCCCAGCCTGTTCCTCTTTCAGTGGCATCTGCAGCGGGACTGCGGACAAGCCCAAAGCGCTTTCCCGGCGGCTCACTTCCCGCAGCCGTGCCTGCAGCCCGTCCCTCTCGGCCTGCAGCTCCCGCCGCGCCTGGGCCACAGCGCGCTCCTCCTCATGCACGGCCCTCCGCCTCCGCTCCAGGGCGCGCTCGCCCTGCTCCACCGCAGCTTCGCGCCGCTCCAGCTCCCGCTCCCGCCGGCTGGCGCGGAAGGCCAGCGCACCCATCTGCTCCAGCAGGAGCGCCCAGTCGCCCTCGGCGGCCGCGGCGGGGGCAGTGGGGACAGCGGGCGGCGGCGGCGGCAGGCAGGAGGCAGAGGGCGGCTCGCGGCGGGCGCTGCTCTTCTCCAGCTCCCGCCGGTGCGCGCTCTTCAAGTGCTTCCACAGCGATAGGGTCCCCGCATGGAAGCCAGGGCCGCGGCTCACCTGCTCCCCGCACAACCGGCAGGTGGCCCAGTGGCCCGTGGGGTGCCCGGGACGCGCTGGGGCCAGGTGAAAGTATCCCCAGGCCTCGGAGGATGGTGCCCCCAGGCGGCCGGGAGCCGCCGGCACGAGGTCCGGATACAGGCCGCCCTGCGCTGCAGCGTTCTCCAGCCCGTGAGTCTCCTCCATGCTCACCACCGGCTCTTCACACCTCATTCTTTCTGCAGCGTCTTCATACGGAGGGGGAAAAGGGAAAAATGTATTTATACACGGTCAAATTCAATGACTATAGTTAGCCTACGAAGAAACCATGCCTCCCTTTTATTATAGGTAAAAATCCTATGGTTTGGGTAGATCATCCGGTTTCCAATATTCAGTGTTATTACGTATTGATTTCTTAGAAAAAAAAATTAAAAATGTTTAACTCTTCTTTCCTTATACTAGGAATTCTCTTCTACATCAAATGGGTCCCCACCTAACATGTACTTACACTAAAAATGGGAAGCTAAGCTCCTAGAATGGAAAGGACTAGCTAAATAAGTACTGTATCTGTATAGTAGTTTTAACCGGTCTCCTTGGCTCTCTTAAAGAAAAAAATGTCTATTTTTTTCTCCTTATAATAAGAGCAAGATTCCTTTTCGTATTTTTTCTCCGGGTGTTTTGGTGAAAACTTTGGAAACGCGCAAGAAACAATGTTGGGAGTGAAAAATTTGTCTCTTAAAGTTTAGGGGCTGAAGGGCCAATGGTGAACAGCTTTAAAGAAGGTACAATGACAGTGCTTCCTTCAAGACGAAACTATCTCGTTTATGATTATAAAACAATGTGCCTATGAGAAAGCTGGCAGTACTAAAAGTATTAAAAGTGTTCAAAATTTATGCAAATTTGGAAAATAACATGCAAGCGGCTTTCTAAATTTTTACCTTTAAATTAGATGGCAGGCCATATTCCAAGGGCTGCACTGACTCAGGGCTTCCAACCAACCAAGCTTACTGTGTAGAGACACTGCATTATCTCTCCTGAGCTCTGAAAAACCATCAGCAGGGTTAGGAGTAAATTGAGAGGACAGGCAGTGAGAAGCAGCCCAGTAAAAGAAATTCAATTAAGCAGCCTTAAAGATAAATATTAGATATACTGACTAGCGCCATGATCCTCTTGTGTTCTTTTTTTTCTGAGCCTATTACAGGTGCCGGAGTCATAAAATAAAATTAGTTTCCTTTACAGCTCATCCCAACTAAATGGCTCCCTCTATATATCTGCAAGATAAAAAATTTGGTCAATACTTTTAATTAAGAAAGAAATATAAAGAAAAGTAATAGCTTATCGCCTTCTCCAACAAAAGATCCGTGTTAAAGGGACCCAAATGCAATGCATTGACTATCATTCTAAAGTCTTTTCTATCAGGAAAACAATTCACCACTGCAATAATCTATCAAAGAGGGGATAAGAAAAGGTGAAGTTTATTCTTTAGAAAATAAATCCACAAAAGACCAAATATGTGACTCTAAACAAATTTTTTTTTAATCATCATTTTATTGAGATATATTCACATACCATGCAGTCATACAAAACAAATTGTACTTTCGATTGTTTACAGTACCATTACATAGTTGTACATTCATCACCTAAATCAATCCCTGACACCTTCATTAGCACACACACAAAAATAACAAGAATAATAATTAGAGTGAAAAAGAGCAATTGAAGTAAAAAAGAACACTGGGTACCTTTGTCTGTTTGTTTCCTTCCCCTACTTTTCTACACATCCATCCATAAACTAGACAAAGTGGAGTTTGGTCCTTATGGCTTTCCCAATCCCACTGTCACCCCTCATAAGCTACATTTTTATACAACTGTCTTCGAGATTCATGGGTTCTGGGTTGTAGTTTAATAGTTTCAGGTATCCACCACCAGCTACCCCAATTCTTTAGAACATAAAAAAGGTTGTCTAAAGTGTGCGTAAGAGTGCCCACCAGAGTGACCTCTCGGCTCCTTTTGGAATCTCTCTGCCACTGAAGCTTATTTCATTTCCTTTCACATCCCCCTTTTGGTCAAGAAGATGTTCTCCATCCCACGATGCCGGGTCTACATTCCTCCCCGGGAGTCATATTCCACGTTGCCAGGGAGATTCACTTCCCTGGGTGTCTGATCCCACGTAGGGGGGAGGGCAGTGATTTCACCTTTCAAGTTGGCTTAGCCAGAGAGAGAGGGCCACATCTGAGCAACAAAGAGGCATTCAGGAGGAGACTCTTAGGCACAAATACAGGGAGGCCTAGCCTCTCCTTTGCAGCAACCGTCTTCCCAAGGGTAAAACTTATGGTAGAGGGCTCAACCCATCAAACCACCAGTCCCCTATGTCTGTGGTCATGTTAGCAACCATGGAGGTGGGGTAGGCGAATACCCCTGCATTCTCCACCGGCTCCTCAAGGGGGCACTACATCTTTTTTTTTTTTTTTCCTTGTTTGTCTTTTTTCTTTTCTTTTTTTTTTTTTTAACTTTCCCTTCTTTTTTAAATCAACTGTATGAAAAAAAAAGTTAAAAAGAAAACAAACATACAATAAAAGAACATTTCAAAGAGACCATAACAAGGGAGTAAGAAAAAGACAACTAACCTAAGATAACTGCTTAACTTCCAACATGTTCCTACTTTACCCCAAGAAAGTTACATAATATAGCAACATTTCAGTGAACTTGTTCCTACTACATCCATCAGAAATTAACAGACCATAGTCATTTCTGGGCATCCCCAGAACGTTAAATAGCTTATCTGTTCTTCTTGGATTATTGTTCCCCCTTCCTTAATTGCTCTCTACTGCTAGTTCCCCTACATTCTACATTATAAACCATTTGTTTTACATTTTTCAAAGTTCACATTAGTGGTAGCATATAATATTTCTCTTTTTGTGCCTGGCTTATTTCGCTCAGCATTATGTCTTCAAGGTTCATCCATGTTGTCATATGTTTCACCAGATCGTTCCTTCTTACTGCCGCGTAGTATTCCATCGTGTGTATATACCACATTTTATTTATCCACTCATCTGTTGAAGGACATTTGGGTTGTTTCCATCTCTTGGCAATTGTGAATAATGCTGCTATGAACATTGGCGAGCAGATATCTGTTCGTGTCACTGCTTTCCGATCTTCCGGGTATATACCGAGAAGTGCAATCGCTGGAACGAATGGTAGCTCTATCTCTAGTTTTCTAAGGAACTGCCAGACTGACTTCCAGAGTGGCTGAACCATTATACAGTCCCACCAACAATGAATAAGAGTTCCAATTTCTCCACATCCCCTCCAGCATTTGTAGTTTCCTGTTTGTTTAATGGCAGCCATTCTAACCGGTGTTAGATGGTATCTCATTGTGGTCTTAATTTGCATCTCTCTAATAGCTAGTGAAGCTGAACATTTTTTCATGTGTTTCTTGGCCATTTGTATTTCCTCTTCAGAGAACTGTCTTTTCATATCTTTTGCCCATTTTATAATTGGGCTGTCTGTACTATTGTCATTGAGTTGTAGGATTTCTTTGTATATGCAAGATATCAGTCTTTTGTCAGATACATGGTTTCCAAAAATTTTTTCCCATTGAGTTGGCTGCCTCTTTACCTTTTTGAGAAATTCCTTTGAGGTGCAGAAACTTCTAAGCTTGAGGAGTTCCCATTTATCTATTTTCTCTTTTGTTGCTTGTGCTTTGGGTGTAAAGTCTAGGAAGTGGCCTCCTAATACAAGGTCTTGAAGATGTTTTCCTACATTATCTTCTAGGAGTTTAATGGTACTTTCTTTTATATTGAGATCTTTGGTCCATTTTGAGTTAATTTTTGTGTAGGGGGTGAGGTAGGGGTCCTCTTTCATTCTTTTGGATATGGATATCCAACTCTCCCAGCCCCATTTGTTGAAAAGACCATTATGGCTCAGTTCGGTGACTTTGGGGGCCTTATCAAAGATCAGTCGGCCATAGATCTGAGGGTCTATCTCTGAATTCTCAATTCGATTCCATTGATCTATATGTCTATCTTTGTGCCAGTACCATGCTGTTTTGGCAACTGTGGCTTTATAATAAGCTTCAAAGTCAGGGAGTGTAAGTCCTCCCACTTCGTTTTTCTTTTTTAGAGTGTCTTTAGCAATTCGAGGCATCTTCCCTTTCCAAATAAATTTGATAACTAGCTTTTCCAAGTCTGCAAAGTAGGTTGTTGGAATTTTGATTGGGATTGCATTGAATCTGTAGATGAGTTTGGGTAGAATTGACATCTTAATGACATTTAGCCTTCCTATCCATGAACATGGAATATTTTTCCATCTTTTAAGGTCCCCTTCTATTTCTTTTAGTAGAGTTATGTAGTTTTCTTTGTATAGGTCTTTTACATCTTTGGTTAAGTTGATTCCTAGGTACTTGATTTTTTAGTTGCTATTGAAAATGGTATCTTTTTCTTGAGTGTCTCTTCAGTTTGTTCATTTCTAGCATATAGAAACATTACTGACTTATGTGCATTAATCTTGTATCCCGCTACTTTGCTAAATTTGTTTATTAGCTCTAGTAGGTGTATCGTTGATTTCTCAGGGTTTTCTAGATATAAGATCATATCATCTGCAAACAATGACAGTTTTACTTCTTCTTTTCCAATTTGGATGCCTTTTATTTCTTTGTCTTGCCGGATTGCCCTGGCTAGCACTTCCAGCACAATGTTGAATAACAGTGGTGACAGCGGGCATCCTTGTCTTGTTCCTGATCTTAGAGGGAAGGCTTTCAGTCTCTCACCATTGAGTACTATGCTGGCTGTGGGTTTTTCATATATGCTCTTTATCATGTTGAGGAAGTTTCCTTCAATTCCTACCTTTTGAAGTGTTTTTATCAAAAAGGGATGTTGGATTTTGTCAAATGCTTTTTCAGCATCTATTGAGCTGATCAATTGATTTTTCCCTTTCGAGTTTTTAATGTGTTGTAATACATTGATTGTTTTTCTTATGTTGAACCATCCTTGCATGCCTGGAATGAACCCCACTTGGTCATGGTGTATGATTTTTTTAATGTGTCTTTGGATTCGATTTGCAAGTATTTTGTTGAGGATTTTTGCATCTATATTCATTAGGGAGATTGGCCGGTAGTTTTCCTTTTTTGTAGCATCTTTGCCTGGTTTTGGTATTAGATTGATGTTAGCTTCATAAAATGAGTTAGGTAGTGTTCCATTTTTTTCAATGTTTTGAAAGAGTTTGAGTAAGATTGGTGTCAGTTCTTTCTGGAAAGTTTGGTAGAATTCCCCTGTGAAGCCATCTGGCCCTGGGCATTTATTTGTGGGAAGATTTTTGATGACTGATTGGATCTCTTTGCTTGTGATGGGTTGGTTGAGGTCTTCTGTTTCTTCTCTGGTCAGTCTAGGTTGTTCATATGTTTCCAGGAAATTGTCCATTTCTTGTACATTATCCAGTTTGTTGCCATACAGTTGTTCATAATATCCTTTTATAATTTTTTTAATTTCTTCAGGATCTGCAGTTATGTCACCTTTTTCATTCATTATTTTGTTTATATGGGTCTTCTCTCGTTTTGATTTTGTCAGTCTAGCTAGGGGCTTGTCAATCTTGTTGATCTTCTCAAAGAACCAACTTTTGGTGATATTTATCCTCTCTATTGTTTTTTTGTTCTCTATGTCATTTATTTCTGCTTTAATCCTTGTGATTTCTTTTCTTGTACTTGGTTTAGGATTGGTTTGCTGTTCATTTCCTAGCTTCTTCAGTTGATCCATTAGTTCTTTGATTTTGGCTCTTTCTTCCTTTTTAATATATGCGTTTAGTGCTATAAATTTCCCCCTTAGCACTGCTTTTGCTGCATCCCATAGGTTTTGGTATGTTGTGTTCTCATTTTCATTCGTCTCTATATATTTAGCAATTTCTCTTGCTATTTCTTCTTTAACCCACTGATTGTTTAGGAGTGTGTTGTTTAACCTCCAGGTATTTGTGAATTTTCTAAGTCTCTGATGGTTATTGACTTCTAATTGTATTCCATTGTGGTCAGAGAATGTGCTTTGAATAATTTCAATCTTTTTAAATTTATTGAGGCTTGTTTTATGTGCCAGCATATGATCTATTCTGGAGAAAGTTCCATGAGCACTAGAAAAGTATGTGTGTCCTGGTGATTTGGGATGTAATGTCCTGTATATGTCTGTTAAATCTAATTCATTTATCAGATTGTTTAGGTTTTCAGTTTCCTTGTTGGTCTTCTGTCTGGTTGATCTATCTATAGGAGAGAGTGATGTGTTGAAGTCTCCCACAATTATTCTGGAAGCATCAATTGCTTCCTTTAGTTTTGCCAGTGTTTCTCTCATGTATTTTGTGGCACCTTGATTGGGTGCATAGACATTTACGATTGTTATTTCTTCTTGCTGAATTGCCCCTTTTATTAGTATGTAGTGGCCTTCTTTGTCTCTCAAAACATCCCTGCATTTGAAGTCTATTTTATCTGAGATTAATATTGCTACACCTGCTTTCTTTTGGCTGTAGCTTGCATGAAATATTTTCTTCCATCCTTTCACTTTCAGTTTCTTTGTGTCCCTGTGTCTAAGATGAGTCTCTTGTATGCAACATATTGATGGTTCATTTTTTTTGATCCATTCTGCGAATCTATATCTTTTAATTGGGGAGTTTAATCCATTTACATTCAACGTTAAAACCGTGAAGGCATTTCTTGAATCGGCCATCTTATCCTTTGGATTATGTTTGCCATATTTTTCCCTCTCTCTATTAATATCCTGTATTGTACCCATACCGAATCTCTTTAGTACTGAACCTTTCTCCAAGTCTCTCTGTCCTGTCTTTGTTTCTCTGTCTGTAGGGCTCCCTTGAGTATCTCCAGTAGGGCAGGTCTCTTGTTAGCAAATTCTCTCAGCATTTCTTTGTCTGTGAAAAATTTAAGCTCTCCCTCAAATTTGAAGGAGAGCTTTGCTGGATAAAGTATTCTTGGCTGGAAATTCCTCTCTCTCAGAATTTTAAATATATCGTGCCACTGCCTTCTTGCCTCCATGGTGGCTGCTGAGTAGTCACTACTTAGTCTTATGCTGTTTCCTTTGTATGTGGTGAATTGCTTTTCTCTTGCTGCTTTCAGAACTTGCTCCTTGTCTTCTATGTTTGACAGTGTGATCAGTATATGTCTCGGAGTGGGTTTTTTTGGATTTATTCTATTTGGAGTTCGCTGAGCATTTATGATTTGTGTATTTATGTTGTTTAGAAGATTTGGGAAGTTTTCCCCAACAATTTCTTTGAATACTCTTCCTAGACCTTTACCCTTTTCTTCCCCTTCTGGGACACCAATGAGTCTTATATTCGGACGTTTCATATTATCTATCATATCCCTGAGGTCCATTTCGAGTTTTTCAATTTTTTTCCCCATTCTTTCTTTTATGCTTTCATTTTCCATTCTGTCATCTTCCAGGTCACTGATTCGTTGTTCAACTTCCTCTAGTCTTGTACTATGAGTGTCCAGAATCTTTTTAATTTGGTCAACAGTTTCTTTAATTTCCATAAGATCATCCATTTTTTTATTTAGTCTTGCAATGTCTTCTTTATGCTCTTCTAGGGTCTTCTTGATTTCCTTCATATCCCGTACTATGGTCTCATTGTTCATCTTTAGTTCTTTGAGTAGCTGCTCTAGGTGCTGTGTGTCTTCTGGTCTTTTGATTTGGGTGCTTGGGCTTGGGTTATCCATATCGTCTGGTTTTTTCATATGGTTTATAATTTTCTGTTGTTTTTGGCTTCGTGGCATTTGCTGAACTTGATAGGGTTCTTTTAGGGTTTGTAGACCTATTGAAGTCCTTATCTCTAATTTATCAGATCTACAGCTTCGTGGAGTACACTTTCTCTAACTAACCAGCAGGTGGCGTCCACGAGCCACCTGTTCTCCACAAGCCAGATCTCCCCTGCTTAGCCTTTTTGGTGAGTGGGGGAGTGAGTCTTGTGGGGCCCAATTGGTGTACCAAGCTTGCGTGTGTAGTTGGTGTTGCCTGCCCTGTATGTGGGGCGTGTTTCTGGGCAGTCGGGGGAGGGGGGGTGGCCCTAACAATCAAATCTCCCTGATGATCCTAGAGTTTTAAAGCTGCTGCAATAGTCTAATCCTTCAGTTCAGTCCTGCCACAGTTTGTCTCTGCCACTGACCCACAAGTCCTTGGTATTGGCGTATGGCTCCTGAGACTTGCAAGTGGGCCCCTCTTCCAGGCCGTGCACCCCGGGTCCTCTGTTGAGGGATGACTGTGCTATGTCACAGGTGAGTGTCGTCCCCCCAGGGCAGTTCTGGGCTGCTGGGCTGTGTAGGGAGGCTCCCAGTCTGCTCAAATGATGGCTGAATGGGGCTTTGTTAATTCACACTGCTCTACCTTCCCAGCTCTGGGACATTCAGCTGAGGTTGCAGGGAAGGCTAATGTCCACGCCCAGTTTTGTGGTGTGTGCCTGTTATCTGAAGCACTTCCGTCACACTGGGTTGTCTGGGGCAGCTCTGGGCTATGGGGCTGGCGATGGGCAGGAGTGTTTCCTGTCCACCAGGATGGTGGCTGTGAGCGGACACCCCCCTTTTCTTGGGAAGTTGTGTTGTTTAGTGAATTTTCTCAGCCACTGGATTATTGCCTTTTGTCTCAGAGCTCTCTTAGTTCTGCTCTTGACTTGACGTGCCCAAATTGCAATTCTTTGAAGCTTTCTGTATTGAGCTTCTTAGAGTAATTGTTTTAGAAAAAGCAAAAAGGATTTAAAAAAAAAAAAAAAAAAAAAAAAAACGGCCCTCCTCAGAGATCTAATGGGTTATTGAAATGCTAATAGACAAAGCAACCAGGGCCATTAAGGAAAGGTGCACAGGGCAGAGAGATCAGCTTTGCTTCGGGATTTGCATATACGCCTCAAGGCCTGAGCTCCGCCCTTCCCCTTTCTGTGTTCACCAGAACTCCAAAAATCCTCTGCTTTTATTTTGGAGTTTTTCGTGTTGTTTTTTTTCTATGCCTGTCTCCTCTCTGCTGGGCTGGCTGCTCTCAGAGTCTCTGGTGTCTGGTCTCAGTCTATCTATGGTTGGAGTTTGAATCAGTAGAATGAGTTTTCGATAAGAGCAGCCACTGCAGTTCTCCCTTCTTCCCAGAGCTGACAGCCCCTCCTCCCCCGGGACTGAGCCTGGCAGGGAGGGGCGCGGGTCCCCTGGCCGCAAAAACTTACAGATTTCGCTGATCTCAGCAGTTCCACGTTTTCATGAGTGTTGTATGAAGTATGCCCAAAGACAGATTGCTCTGTGGTGTCCAGTCCACGCAGTTCCTGGCTTTTTACCTACTTTCCTGGAGGAGTAACTAAAACATACAGCTCACCAGTCTGCCATCTTGCCCCGCCTCTCTCGACTCTAAACAAATTTGCTTTGAAAGTTTAAAAATATACTTCTGAGAACTTATTTCAGAGGGAAAATCAAGGTCAAGGTCAGAGAATGATGCACAGTGAAATAATCAATGCCCTCTCATCAATTTTTGAACCAGCAGCAGTGGAAATGATAAAGTTTCAGAATCTCTCTTGTTAAAAACTACTGCCATTAAAAAAAAAAAAAAAAAACTACTGGCAATGACTGAAGACAAAGTCGAGAACAGGAAAAATAATTTGCTATAATAACAGTAGTGTTTAGTCTAAGTTTTTAATTCAATTGCTTTACAATTTTCTAAACCTAATTATTCTTTTTCCCAACCAAGCAAGTTCACTCAGGATCAGACATGACTTTTAATATCTCTCTCACATTTTTAAAAAAGATTATGAATCTACCCAAATCACTAGGTCTCTTTTAACAAAAGAAATGGCAAATTATATATCTTCTGATATTACAGGCATTAAGTTGAATATGGTTACTCATAATAACCAATTAGTATAAAAGACCATTAGAAATTAAAGAACTTTTACATTTCCTAAGAGATATTAAGTCACTAAAGTCCCAGAAGCAAGGGGCAGAAGGGGTAATAGACCATCTTCAAGGATAATTTTTATGGATAGTTATTACTATACAGAAGAAGATTTTAGTCTCAGAAATGTTCTCATTACCCAACTTACTTAAACTTTATTTTACATGCTTTTTTTTGGGAAGAGGGGTTCTTTCTCACCAACCCCAACCCCACCCCTTTAAGGATTTTATTATGAAAAATTTCAAACATATACAAAAGAAGACCCCCCCACATACTCATTACTAAGCTTCAATAATGATCATCACATGGCCAGTTTTGTTTCATCTTTACCTCCCCCCCAGCCCTGGATTATTTTTAAACAAATCTTCTATTCAGTATTAATAGCTAATATATAAGGACTCTTTCTTCTTAGAAAACAAAAACAAACATCACCACCAACAAAAATATAACCACTATATCTTTGTCACAGGTAACAGAATTAACCACAATTTCTTAAAATTCCCTTGTATCCATCCAAAATGTCTCCACTGTCATGAAAATGTGCTTTGTTGTTGTTTTTGTTTAGACTTCGTTTGATTGAATCAGGATCCAAATAAAGTCCATACATTGCATTTTGTTGGAAGTGTCTCAGAAGTCTCTCAGTCTAAACCACGGACAGGCAAACTACATCTGGCCCACCACCTGCTTTGTTTTTGTTTTTTTTTAACTAATGCTCAGCTCCACCTGTCCCCATTTTTTGAGGTGAAATTCACCTAACATAAAATTAACCATTTAAAAATTAATAGTGGCATTTAGCACATTCACAATGTTGTGCAACTATCACCTTTATCTAGTTCCAAAACATTTTCATCACTTCGAAAAGAAACCCTATAACCATAACTGTTAAGCAGTTGCTCCCCATTGCCCTACACCCTGCCCCTTGAAACCACCAATTTGCCTTCTGCCTCTGTGGATTATACATCTTTATTATTATTATTATTTTAGAATTCTATCTCCCACTACACCTGAATCTTACATTTCCAGAGTTCCTTTTTTTATTACTGGACATAAATAAAAGTGGAGAGAATAGTATAACCAATCTCTATGATTTATTTTATAAACTAAAGGAAATTTAGAGTTTTCCTATATACCAAGACTATGACTTTTCTTGAGCTTGGGGTTGTAAATTGCATGTAACCTGCAGACTCTTACCTGAGCCCCAGTCTGAGAGTAATCGTTACTGATGTGCCCCCCACAGTGCCAGAGGTGACCAATTACTGTCATGCTTTACCTCCCTGCAAGATGTCTCTGGATTTCTTTAGAATCTGGGTATCACCAGAGGCATCACACATGAGAATGCCATCTGTTATAGGAGTTAAGGTGGAAACAGGGGTGAGAAGATTGATTTTGATGTCTTAATCCTTTAGACTTGGCAGAAAGCCTTTACCTGAGTCAGGGAGAAGCAGCACCGCAAATGTCGGCCAGCACAGCGCTGCCCCTCCGAGGGTGGCAGAGGGACATCCTCTGCCTTGGCACCCTTCACTCTGGGAGGTCTTAACCAGTGGAAGGCAGCATGGTACAGATCTGCCTCACCTTCTCAGTCCTCCACACACAGCCTCATTCTGGGTCAATACGATCTTCTTTAAGACTTAATATCTAAAGAGGGACCAGCAGTCAGTGGCTTTGGGTCATAAATAGCCTGCCTAGCTCTGCTAAACCACCCCAGGTCTCTTTCCAACCACCCCTACAGTGCAGAAGACTGGGCAAGAAGGCTCCTATTCAACCTCCTTGGCTTGGAAGAGAAGGCTCTTTAGATTCCTCAGCCACAACTGTTAAATGCAAAGAGCTCTTACAAATTAACAAGAAAAAGACAAACAACTCAGTGGAAAAAATGGGAAAGATTATGAGTAGGCAGATGACCTAAGAGCAAAGCCAAATAGCTAGGAAATGTATGAAAAGATGTGCAACATCACTTATATTCAGGGAATGCTATTAAAGTAACAATAAGGAATCACTTTATATCTATTCACACTAATAATACTGAAGAGTTCCAACAGCCAGTGCTAGAAGGGATGCAGAAAAAAGGTATGCTCGTGTGTTATTAGTAAAGATGTGAAGGGTTACAGCCTATTAGGAAAACAATCTGGTAATTTCTATTAATTAAGAATACATATTATCAGAGATTCCACTCCTGGGAATCTATTCCACAGACCCAGAAGCACCAATACATAAAGTCATACATATATTAGGATGTTTATTATAGCGTTATTTAGGATGGCCAAAAACTGGAATCAAAGGAATGACTACCAGCAGGGAAACAGCTGAATAAATAATGTACATTCACATTAGGGAATATTATGCACTGGAGCTCTGCCAACTGACCTAGAGGGATTTCTAGAGGAACTGTTGAAGGTGAAAAGCAAGATGCAGAAAGTGTGTACAATATGATCTCATTATTATTAAGTAATACACAGATCTATATAGAATATATATATACACATATCTCAAGAAAAATAAGGAAGAAGACACTGTTGATTGAAGGGGTGGCAGCTGATACGAAAGGAGAGAGAAGGAGAAGAGGAAAAAGAAAAAGGTACTAAGAAAGCATACATTGATCATGTATATGCATTTAAGTAGAGTATGTATAGGTCAGGATCTATATATAAATATGATTTTAAAAAACAACCCCTGGGTTCTCAGGAATGTGAGCCCAGGCGGGGCCAGGCCAGCCCTAACTGTGGAGGCTGGGGAAGCCCATTGCTGGGCCACCTGAAGATCTATATGCATGGTGTGCTGCTACTCTGCCCTTAGGGAAACTGAGCATGTGGGGCTGCTCAGTGTCCAGTGGTTTGCCTTGTTTTGCCCAAGCAAAAGGAGACTCTATATCTACACGAGACAGAGGACGTGAAGTGACAGGAGAGGAGCTCATGTCGTTCATTTCTTAGGCCCAGTGTATGCCATCAAGGAATGCTGCATTTAAAGGAAATGAATCTGATGCTACACTTCTTAGCCCCAGCTCAATCTCAAGCTCCCCATCTATAAAAGGAAATAATAAGATTAGCTTCCTCTAAACAGGTGGTTGAAAACAGATAATGCAAATCATCTCACCATTTGACTCTCCAGGGCTGTGCTATATAAATTCAAGGCATGAACAAATAAGAAGCTACCAGTATCTACTACTTAAACAGGCCTGGATTAAGATTTTAGTAGCTAAAAGACAGTAATATTTTTCTCCTTGACAGTCTATTATTCAGTACACTAGGTAATCTAAGCTGGAAAAAAATCCCATTGGGATTTATGAATGTAAAAAACAAACAAAGTAAAAAGAATCATAGGTCCATCTCCTTCCCCCAAATTTGTTTTCACTTCCTAAATTGAGTCTCATGCAAATAGTTTGCTTATCATAGGTAAGAGAAGATAATGGACAGGTCTGGTTAGCTGGAGCCCTGTGATACACAATTCTACCTACCAAGTGCAGAATAAAAATGCACATCCATTAACAGCTCCCTTAATTTTGCCTTAAACATTTTTTAAGCCACCGAAAAGGTGCCAATGAATGTGATTATTTTGCTTACATCCATTCACTTCATCCACTCTTTCATTCAAATGCTCACTGTGCATCTGCTCAGGGTCAGGCAAGTGCTGCTGACAATTCAGACAGGGAGAGGAATAGCACACAGTCCCAGCCCTCAGGAAGCTCACGGTCTGGTGGGGAGAGAAATATGCTTCCATAATAATTCCAGTACTCCATGGTAAAGGTCAGATTAGTGTTCCCTAGTAGGGGTGAATTCCATCATGCAGGGTCCATGCTGGGGGAGGGGTCAGCAAGGCTCAGTTCCTTGGCGCTGTGGCCTTGGCGGCCCTAACACTGATCCAGCCCCAGGGACACTCCCGCTCCACATCTCTTCCCTTCCCACCAGCCACAATGCAACACTCACTGTCATCCATCACCAAAACACACTGTCATTAGTGCTCGACTCTAGTAAGGTTCCAATCCTTTAGTTGGATATCTAGTAAGGTTCCAATCCTTTAGTTGGATAACTAGGCTTCCATGCTCGTATTTTAAAATAAAATTTCTTGAAGCTAAATAAAAGCATGAAATTAATATTTAACAGTGGAAATTTCTGAGTTGAATTTCAGGCAAAAAAAAAACAAAAAAAAATGTGTTTAGATAGTTCACAGAAGTTGAGAGTGGCATTATTGGTGCCTTGCCTCTGAATTCTGCTAAGGCTGAGTTTTATTTGTGAATTCATTATCTGGAAGGGGTGACAAGAAGTGGAAGACTGTGGACGATAATAATAAATTCACATTAATTACCTCTGTAATTCTTCTAATAACCTATTGGGTTAAAACCTCCCCTGAATGGACAGTATTGAAGGAAGAGATCAAAACATGAATGAGTAATTTGTGTAAATACATATATACACACAAGGTATGACTATAACCACCCACAAAAGTTCATTTTATTATCTTATGCTTATACACTTAAAAAAAAAAACATTAGGCAGGGATAAAAGCCAAAGAACCAGGTAATGTTCTCAAAAGGAAATAATAAATGAACTACAGCTCTGTTTATTCTTCCATCAGCAAGGCCAATTCTTTAGTTGGATTAACCTGGCAGAATTATAAACAAGAATGAATGTGTTGGATGAACCTGGACATTAGGTGACAATTTCATACAAATGTGCAATTCACACTGACTTGTGCAGAGACACTAAAAACATTTTCATTTACTTCATCCACTAGTGACTTTAATCAAAAAAGAACATATTAATTACAACAAATAAATAGTCTTACAACTGAAGTGTCACAGAAACCACCACACATTCTTCTGCTATTTGTTCATCTCTGTTAAAATACTAGTTTACTGTTATG
This sequence comes from Choloepus didactylus, assembly GCF_015220235.1. Lineage (NCBI taxonomy): Eukaryota > Metazoa > Chordata > Mammalia > Pilosa > Megalonychidae > Choloepus > Choloepus didactylus. The sequence continues at coordinate 13,010,700 of NC_051319.1, forward strand.
TACTAATCTATTTATGAACAGATCCAGACAATTAGACAAATTAGTCTGTTATCATCAGGCTGAAGGCTTAGTTGAAAGGCAAGTTAAAATGCCTCCAAACTGGAAAATGTGAATACCTGGGTCCCCATACCTGGGTACACATCCTCAGGCTATAGGTGCTCACCACTCTCAGGGAATAAAGGGTTAAGTGTGAAAATTTTAGAAAAAGGTTATATGTGGACTGCAAAAAAATTTACTGGACCCACAGCTAATTATCTGGTGAATCAGAGAAGTTACCTATTATGTCATAAGCTAAGCTTTCAGATATTTCTATCATTAGCAAAAAGGTTGAAAAGCACTGCTAATAATGCATTTTAAAAAATGGAAATGGAAAAGCCTTCTGCCATAAAGTGGACCTTTATTTCAAGTCTGCATTAGTTTAATACATATGTTCCTAAAAAGAAGGGTGGTGATCCATTTGATCTTGTAAAATGCATAATTTAATGTGAATTAAAGGGATTTAAAACTGCCCTACTTTGAATCTCTTTGTAACTCAAAGATTGTGTTTTAAGAGAAAATTACCTGGTTTTGGCTCTTGGCCTTTTACACATAGTTGTATACCTTTTATTTTTACTGTCAGTTGCTTCAAGAAACCGACTTTTGGCCAAAGGTGTATAAATAATACATTAATAATTACCCTAATTATGTCAATTTATTAAGCTATTTTGATAACGGTTTCTCTTAAACACCGTATTTTTGTGGTGTTGGCTAATTAGAAGTTCGAATGGTAGCAGATACTTTTTTCTTTCAAGGAGGGAAAAATAACTGCTTGGTAAGCTTCAGTTATTTAACTACTCGGTTAATATAAATAATCATAGCTAACTGCCCCTTTATACGCCAAACGGATCAGAAAACTTTTGTTTCAGCACCGTAGGGGGAGGGGGGATTCTTATTTGATAATCTGGCTTGCATCCGATTTCTCTCACCCAAAAGTGAGAAAGAAACCTTAAGAAAGTCCCAACAGGATAAAGTGTTCACCGCAGGGCACCCAAATACTTGCATTGTTAAGTCAAACTGCAAGGAGGCAACTTTAATTAAAGGGAAGTGGCGATGGTTTTCGATGCCCGCGAGTACCTTTTTTGAGGGGAGAGGAGGTGGGGAGAGCAAAGTTGAGACACGAAATAAGTCAATCGGGCCTTTACGCAGGAACCCGAATCCAGATGTAGTTTTTACGGTAACGACCAGCTGACAATAGCGAAGGGCACGTCCCGCACCCGGTGCACAAGGAAGCCGATAAGACCTGCTGTTCGTAAGCGTGTGCGGTTCCGACCATGGCCGGATCCCTGGGGTCCATGGGGTCCCGGGCAGTCCCAAGAGCCCTGGACACGGTCGCCGAGGCCCAGGCCCCGGGCTCACTTCGCGGGCATCTGCGGACGCTCCCGGGAGAGCTCGGCCTCCGCGCCCTTGTAAGCCTCCCGCCCCGGCCCAGCCGCGCCCCCGCGCTGCTCTCCGCCGCCCGCCGCTCCCCGCCCGGCCTCCGGGAGGCCACGGCGCGCGCCCGGCTGGCGGCGCTCACTCACCCCATCACCCGCGAAGCGCGGGGGGAGCCCGCGGCTGGCTGGGAAGCTGGGATCGCGGATCCCCGCTCGGATTCCCGCAGACATTTTGTCCTGGAAGGAAACCTCCGCGCTTTCTCCCCTTAAAGACACAGCGCGCAATTCGTGCGTATGGGGGTGAAAGAAAAGCCCTTAACACGTGACCTCTACGTGAAAGGGGTGGGGGAATCACTCCTAAACCATCCAGGTTCAAGAGTGCGAGACTTGTATTTGTTGGAGTTTGAAAGTTACGCAATAGTTTGGTGATTAAAAATCAATGCAATTATATTTTCTATCTTTCATATTAACCTTCCAAGACCTGGATTCCCAGTCTAGTCTCCAAGTGCAGTTTGCAGCCTTTCAGTTTCAGGTTGTGTGATGTCAAAGTTTTTAGAAGAAATACTCTCGAACCAAAAGGGGGATAAAGGTAGTGCTTATTGGTGTTCACCAAAATTTAACACCAGCATGGTGTTATCAGTCAGTTTTTGCTGGATTATGCTAAGGTAACAAACAACCCCTAAAAAATCATGGTTTACAACCACAAAGGTTAATTTCTCAAATTACATATGGGCTGCAGGCAGTTTTGACTCGGCTCCACCCGTTTTCTTTATTTTAGGATTCTGGAGGAAAAATCAGCTTCTATTTGGGACGTGCTCACTGGTGTGCTGTTAAAATAGCTTTGGAGTGGGGGAAAGGGCATGATTTGTAGTGTTTGCTGATTTCCATGGTGTAAGTACTCCCACCATGACCTATTTCAAGCTACAAACAGTTTTAACAAGTGCCTTGCCAAATTCCTGGAAATTTAACGATCAGCTCCCTTACACATGCTGCTCTTAAAACTTCTGTTTGGAGGTGGCATAACTCAATTCTCACATTCCATTGGCCAGAGCAAATCACATGATCAAGCCTTCTGCAGTTGGGGGGCGTGGGGGCAGAAAAGTATACTGCTTTCACAAGGATGCCTTGCAAGTCACATGGGCAGAGAGGTCTAATTTTCTTAAAAGGAGAACAAGGAATAATTGGGTACAATAATACAATCCACCCTACAAGCTTTGGTTCAAGTAATTTTTTTTAAATCTCGTTCTATCTATAAATTAGACTTTCAAAGTCCATTTAATTAAAGGAGTTTTTCCATACCATTCTCAAGACTGGTTTGAGAAGGAACAGGTTGGGTGTCTTCAAAGGGATGATTTGCAATGTGAAAGTTAGCTATTCAGTTACTACTTCTCATCTTTCCCAAAAGGGCACTTACAACTGTGGATATCTGATTAAAAGAAAAGTAACTAGTATAAATGAATCAAGTTAAAGCCATGTCTAATTCCTGTTTTTACTATGAACAAGTTTTAAAAGTTTAATATACTTGGCAACCCTTTTAACAAGAGGTTTTATTTGAGTGCTTTAAAAATCTGTTTGTTTTAAACTGTGTAATGAGATACATGATGCTTTCTTTAGTTCATATAACAGCTTTTAGTAAGTGCTGGTTATGGGCAAAGCACTCTCCTAAACCCTAGAAGGAGTGTAGAGATTCAGGAGAACATTCCTGGCCTCAAGATTATACTCCATTAAAACAGTATGACAAGTACAATTTCAGGAAGAAAGTGAAAAATAATGTGAGGAAACACTAAAGTGCCACCTTAAATTGAGAACAGTGACATCTTTTTTAAACATGGCAGCATTTAACTGATATCTGGAAAAAGGGTTGCATTTGGACTCCTAGGCATTAAATGTTTATTATCCTAGCTAGTTTTGGATTTATTTCTAAAGTCCAGAGAAAGGGAGTCTGTCTTTTCTGTGTTTGATTTAATGCTTAAACTTTCTTATAATCAGAAACCCATATCTTGTAGTTTTAGATTGAATTTTTAATCAAATTATTAAAATGTCTCAAATATCTAATAACCCTTCTTTTCCCCACATTTTTTGATCCAAAAAAACCTCAACTGTCCAAGTTTCCACAAGAAAAGCAACTTTTCGGTTCTTGATGTTTTGGTACTGGCAAATCTCCTAACTTTCAGCATGCATTTAACAATAAATAAAAAAGAAACTTTTAGTTTTCATAAGAGGACCTCTTTTCTAGTCCCTGCCCTGGCAGTTCACAAAGAGTAAGGATGTGCATTTAATTGGTAACAGCATATTTACCCTCCAGATATTACAACCTTGAATTCTGCTGTCCAATCCTATCAAAAATCCAGAATGAGAAATGGAGGTTGTCTCAAAGACAAGGCATTATAGAGCTGGGTACTTGGGTTGCATGGTTTTGGTACCTCCTAGTTCATGCTTTTACAGAACTATCCTTGGAGTTATACCATCTGTCTTCAGTGAGGCATCTTGTAGGAAAGAATTGCATAAAATTCATTATCAGATATAGTGTCATGATATTGTCCACTGTGTCCCACAGTGTCTTCTTTGTAGGATCCGGAGGAAACCATTTTCTTAGCTATCAGTGACATGAAAAGCTCTGTATCTACTGAACAAATGGGACCGTTTAATCTTGTGGATCATTTAACAGATTGTTTCCTTGCTTTAGCTGCTAGGAAGGCAGAGTTAAATATGGGATCCCTACCTACCAGTTCCACATGGTCAACTTTCTCCATGCTAATCAGATCCCTCTTACCGCCTACCTTTATTTTTCTTTTGTCCTGATTCACTTGATTACTTAGTTTTTCCTTCTTAATTATATGCATTTTTGGCAGAGTCTGAAAGAAGAAAGGAAGAGAAGGAAGCAGGGGAGGGAGAAAAAGGGAAAGGAGGGAAAGACGGAGGGAGAAAAAAAAATTGCCGGAGAAACTAGACAGTAATTGCTATGGAACTTGAGAAGCAAAGTGACAGGATTTGGGGATGGGGGGAGGGTGGGACCAGGTGGAAAAGTATTTTTGTAGTATGGACTTCATCAGAGCCTCAGAATTACTCTCATTTGTGGGGAAGAGAACAGGAGCTCACAGCTGCCTGCAGCTCAGCTGACCTAGAGAAAACTTGGAAGGCAGTTTGAGGAGCTGGGGAATAGGACAGGAGAGGTGCGGTCCAGCAACTTTTAATACCAACAGTGATAGACACGGACGGGGTGATTCCAGGTTTTGTGGTGCTTGAAAACTTACCAGTTTCAAGGACTCACGCATTCTAGGTATTAGGGACACAGACACGTAAATCACTGATTTAATGCATGCAATTGACCCTGGAGGATACCACCCCATCCCTGCAAGGTATCACCCCCCAAATGGCATCTCGGCTGAAACTTTAATAAGCTATTCCAATGATCTCTCTGGCTAACTGATTCTGGATATTTTTTTTATTGGATCAACTAGAGCTACTGCGTAAACCAACATTTTGCCTTCCACCTGTTCCTCATCTTACACCATTACAGGTGAGAATCCTACTCTTTTTCTTTCCCTCCCCTCTTCTTCTTCCTATAGTAATATAAAGAAGACAGGCAGGCTCTTGGAAACCAGGGAAACTGCGATAACTTCATTCTGGCATCAAGGGAGTTAGGCTGGAGCCATCACATAACCTTTCCCCGAGGTGCTGGCTGGCCTCATGACATCAGAGTCCCTGAGTTTCTGTGGCTCTGATAGGTCCCTGTCCTATCGTGTTCCTCTGGGTCCTCAGTGAGGTCACAGTCACTGAAAGCAGGGAATAGGAAGGGGTGAGGGGTGGTTGCTGGCGGTAATAACGGTGGGAGAAAAAGGAGGTCATGAATACAGACCTCTCAATGAGGTTTAAACCTAGAAAAAAAAAAAGACCCAGAAAAGATAACAACTAAACAGAAGCTAGAAATGTTGGAAACATGATATCTAGAGTGGTTAGCATCATGGCAAATTCCAAAATAGTTTTACTCCTTTTACTGCCACATTTTAAAGGGAAGAAAGAGAGGCAGGGATCAAAAAGACAAAGCATTATGAGTGACAGTGTGGGGCCCTCCCACTCATCCTTGAGTACGCAGAGGAAAGGAGACGTAAGAGGCCACACAATACAGGGAGTCTTGTCACGAGAGCTCACAGAGCTGGCAGGGGCCCCATACTGCTTATCTACAGGACTGGTATGACTGGTTAGTGTGGACCTTTGGAGGCTAATCTTACTGCAACCCTGGGAGGTCCTTCTCCCCAACCGTGGTCAGGGTGGGTGTGGCCTGACCCTGCTGATCAGACAGCCCACACAAGTCTCAGAAGTTCTTACAAACACCCTTTGCCAAAGGAACAGGCAAACTTGCATGAAAGAGCTGGCCTAACTATATTTGTAAGAAAATTATAAAGAACAACAACAATGAAAAGTCTTTGATTTTCTTTTGATGTCTATTTTGCAATAGGAGAAAAGGAGACATTAGATGTGTGGCTTGCTGGGACAGGCAGAAGTCCAACTTATAGACCTAGGGTTTATCACCCTGTCCTCAGAGAGCCAGTATCAGAATGCTATTTGCAGTTGGCTTTGGCTGGGTCTACTTGAGATGATCCAGCCTGTATGAATTAGTGAATGATTTAGTTAATCCAAAATCTTCCTATCTGCTCATTCTTCAACTCACCTCCTAATGAAGACTTCTTAGTATTTTGTTTTTTAGATCCAGCTTATGAGGATCTCTCCCTTCTCTAAATTTCACCATCCTCCAAGTTAGTATCATGTGTTTAACACATTGTTTCTTAGAAACTAGCCTTGTCTTCACAGCTCAATTCTAATGAACTCAGTGGCAGGAATCAGATCTCACATTTTATCTATCTCCCCTGTAAAGCCCAGCACAGTTCTGGGAAAATAGTAGATCTCAGTAAAATACCTGAGAGATTGAAAATTAAAAGTAAAAGCATATACTTTAGTCTGCCCTCATCAAGATGGTGGAGACACTTCAGGGCTTCATCCCACCAACAGAAGCTTTAAGCAACCAGCAAGAACTGGCAGAAACATCTTACTCAGAGTTCCAGAAAACAGTTAAAGGACTGCAATTAAAGAGCAAGCACCAAATCAAGAAAAATCTTCTTAAAAGTTGCAGGATCTCATGGTGCCCTGGCTGGCTCCTCCTCTACCCCTCACCTGCTTGGCATGGAGCTGGCAGAAGCTCCCAGTGTGGATCCCTGGTCCCGGTTCCAGAGAAAGCAGTGGTCCTTGTGCTCATGCTGGGAGCACACGTGTCTGGTCCAATCTGTCTGGCGGTGCTTAAGGGACTCACTGTCCCTGATTCATCCTGTGTAGAAAGCAGCTCACCAAGCTCTTCTATAGAATGCTGTGGCAAAGCAGTCAAGTCGTGCTGCCCGGGACAAGGGATTGCTGGCTGTGGGACATACGGTGCAGTGCCTGGGACCATGAGGAACTTGTTTCCTAGGGAAGAAGGGACATTCATTTCCAGGTAAGCGGGGTAAATCTAAGGGTCACATGTGCACGCCCAAGACAAGACACATGCACAGAAAGGATCAAGGAAGGCTCCTATTCTTTAACCTGGATCTATTCTTGTACAACCCATTGTATGAATAAGCACTGAAGGAGAACACTAGGACAGGTCAATCAGTAAAGACTGAGAAAGGTGTTTTCTTTTTTCCCTTATTTTATTTTATTTTATTTTTTGCTGGCTCCTGGCATTGAAGGAAGGCTCTGTCATACACTAGCTGATACACCACAGAATCTAAATTTCAGTGATAACACATTAAAATATAAAAATGTCCAGATTTCACCAAAAGGTTACGAAACATTCAAAGAAACAGGAAGCAAAGTACTAAGCAAAGAGAAAGATTAAAGGATCAGAAACCATCAACAAGGAGAACCAGACCAGTGACAAACCAGATAAAGACTTTAAAAAGAAAAAAACAAAATCCTAAATATGCTCAAAGAGCTAAAGGAAAGCATGGACAAAGAAGTAAAGAAAATCAGGAAAATTATAGATGAACACAAAGAGAGTATTAATAGAGAGAAGGAAATTATGACAAGGAAACAGAGCTGAAGACAACAATAATAGAAACTAGAAATTCCCCCAGCGGGGTTCCACAGCAGATTGAAGCTGGCAGAAAAAAGAATCTGTGACCTTGAAGCTATGACAATTGAAATCACCCAGTCTGAGGAACAGAAAGAGGAGAGAATGAATAAAAGTGTACAGAGCCTGAGGAACCTGTGGGACACCACAAGCATACCAAATACCAAATGCATATTTGTGGGGGTCCCAGAAGGGAAAGAAAAAGAGAAAGGGGCAGAGAAAATATTCAAAAAATAATGACTGAAAACTTTCCAAAGTTAATGAAAGACATGAATATGCACATCCAAGATGCTCAACAAACTCCAAACAGAATAAACCCAATTGGACCCACACTGTGGCATATTATAACCAGACTGTCAAATGCCAAAGATAGAGAATTCTGAAAGCTGCAAGAAAGAAGCAACATGTCATGTGTAAGGAAGCCTCAATAGACCAAGTGCCGATTTCTCATTGGAAACCAAGGAGGCAAGAAAGGAGTGGGATGATATATTTAAAATGCTGAAAGAAAAAAAAAAAAAAAAAAAAGGTCACCTAAGACTCCTATATCCAGCAATACTGTCTTTCAAAAATGGGAGCATCTATGCCATGGCAGCCATTGAAGGCTATGGGCCTCAACAAGGGCTACCTGGTGACCAAAAACATGAGCAAGCCGAGGTATAGTCGCTACTGCAGGTGCCTCACCAAAGCACAGCAAGCTGATGCAGGACATGATCAGGGGGTTGTTGTGGGGAGTCAATGAGATAAAATTACATAAAATACCTAGCAGAGTATCTGAGTGGCATTAACTATCAAGTTCTTTGTGTGGGCCACTTACTTTGGCTAAGCCATTGCCTCCACGCTGAACTTTGGCTTAGTTAATAAGCAGCTTTCTAACCCTGGGGCACAAACTCCCCCAGAACCCAAACCCACATCTGCAGCCCTCACCCACACCACTCACACACTTCACCCAAATCCTAGCTGGTCCCAAATGATAAGCTAGCCATCCTTACCACCCTTGGAACCCTAGTTCCTTTCCCTTTTTGTGCACATTTGCTTTAAACTAACGAGTCTTTGACTTCCATGGGAAACCTACCAACCTTCACCCCTAGACCTCAATAAAGGCACAAGCCCCCGGGTCTAGACCTCAATAAAGGCACAAGCCCCCGGGTCCCTCTCACTCTGCTTGTGTGCTCCCCACTTGCTGGTTGAGCCATCTGAGCCAAACGCACTTCTGGTCGCCCCCTCATGACGCCCCTCTCTCTCTGGGACCTGTGAGTAACAAACCATCTTTTCTCATGCATTATGGCCTTGGTTTCCCACTGTGTCACCCCTGACATCCACCTGGACCCAAATTTAAAATCACTGAAAAAGAGTAAGAGATGGAAAGCAGGTTAATAGTTTATAAGTGACAGCTGAGAACTCTTTGCTTTATGATTTCAGCTTGGGTTTGAGAGAAATAAAAGCAGCCCACAAGTGATGTGTGATCCCACATGTAACCAGCTCCCTGGAAGGCACCAGGTTTTGGCCCAGGAACTACTCAACGCAGGGAATCAAAGGCCTCAGGGCTCTTTCTCTCATACTGACTTTCTCCACTTGGCTAAAAACAGCTGCCAGCAGCTTCTGGGTGTACATGTCCACAGTCGTGCTCTCATTCTTTAGTTCAGATTCAACAAATCTTGGGAAAAGTCTCATAGAGATCCAGCTTGGGGAGCTTTCCCACCTATGTGGTCAGGCTGCCATGCCTGGCTGGCCTTGCTACCTGGTGCTGGGAGCTGGGAACAGCAATTTTCCAAGTGAAGAGGATTGCTGCCTGCTGGAAAGGGGAGAGTTGAGCAAAGAAAAAAGTGGTGCCCTCTCCCAGTAGGAACTTGAACTCTCGTTGAACTGCATGCTCTGGTCAAGCCAAAGGAAATTACTACTGACCTATATCCACAATTGTCCATTTTCAAAAAACAGATGCTTTATGTTTCTTCTTTTCAAAGGGAGTTGAACACATGATCATAAGGTTTTTTGTGTTGGCATCAAAAATAATTTGACCTGGGTTTAATATGGGGAGATTTATACCAGGTTGTGATCATGAAAAGTGAAAATGCTTAATGAAAAATATTTGAAAAGCACTCAAGGAGTCCATAACATTTAATTTTCACTTCCAAACAGAGGCTGTTTTTACCTTTCTATTTACTACTATGATATATTGTGGTTATTTTTCCCCATGACTCAATAGGATGGGATATTTTCCCCCTTTCTTCCAATAGTTCTCAATTTGAATGTGACACAGAGTCCCTATTTTCCCCATAAATAACATATTTATAACACATGCGAATAGCAGGATTGCTGTGAGTCTCTTAAAAGCACTTTTGTAGGTGAAATATAAAGAAAATGACTTAATAGGATTCTGAACTTGGGGCACTCTTGATGTAACTGGAGCAGAGGAGAACAGAACTCTGCGTTCTGGTTGCTGAGGTCCTGATTGCTCTGCACACCGTCCCCTGAGCCTGCCCTCAACTGCGTGTGTAGGGGAGGGTGATGAGGAGAAGGATGAGCAGGAGAGAGCAGAGCTAGTTCAGGAGCAAAGTCAGTGGTGGTTATGAACACAGGCTTTTACATAAGGCTTCTTGGGTTCTATCTATTCATCTTTCCCAGCTCTGCCATATATACTAGCTCTGAGACATTGGGGCAGTTTTTTAGCCTCTTAGTGCCTTTTAGGGCATAATAGAAGTAGTTACACTTTAAGTTATTATGATAATCAAATAAGGTAAGGTATGCAAAAACTCAACATAGTGTTGAACACAGAGTGAACTCTATAAACAATGGTTCTACTGTTCCTGAGAGAGTTATAAAGCAGGACAAATGTATCTTCTGTTCCTTGTATCCTTCTTCTTCTTCTGGTTTACCCCTTTGGTCCCTTGGGACCCTGTTGGTCTTCTGCTGAGGACTGCTTAGCTCTCAACTTGGGAGGAGGTGTCTTTCATTCCCGTCAGAAAGCTAAGTGGGATCCAAGGTGGGGAGCACAGAGCAGGCCTCTTAAGCCTGCCTTGGTCTCGGCTTTAGGTAGAATTCATGTGCACCTAATGGTCTTCACCATCGTAAGGGGACACAGGAAGACTTGGGGCCAAAGTACACATTTGCCGAGAGAGTCCTCAGTATAATAGATGACCCTTTTACAATTTTACACCCGAGGTGATAATGGGTAGCTCATTGAGTATTTGGGGACTTGGTTTGTTTTTTTCTTTAAATGGCCCATACTCAGTATAATTTATATACAAGAAAATGCTTCCATTTTTAATGTACATTTTGACGAGTCTTGAAAAATGTATATAGCCGTGTAAGTACATAACATTTCCATAAGGCCAATTAATCTCAGATTCTCCCCACCTCCAGGCAATCACTGATCTTCTTTCTGACACTACGGAAAAGTTGAATTTTCTAGAATTTCATATAAATGGAATCATACAGTGTATACTCTTTTGTGCTAGGCTTCTTTCACTTAGCATAATGCTTTTGAGATTCATCCATTTTGTTGCATGTATCAGTATGCTGTTCTTTTTATTGCTGAGTTTTATTCTGCTATATAGATATACCTAATTTGCTTATGCATTCCCCTGATGATGGCTATTCGGGTTATTTTTGGTTTGGGTTATTTTTTTTTTAAAAGCTGCTATGAACATTTATACACAGGTCTTTGTGTGGATGTATGTATTCATTTCTCTTGGATAAATACCTAGGTGTGGGATTGCTGGATCATATGATAAGTGTGTGTTTTATAAGCTTTATAAGATACCACTAAAATATTTTCCAAAGTGGTAGTAACATTTTGCATTCTACCAGCCATGTATGAGAGTTCCAGTGGCTCCACATCCTTACGGACACTTTTTATGATCAGTCTCTTTAATTTTAGCCATTCAAGTAGGTATCAAGTGGTATCTCATTTTGGTTTTATTTGTAACACTTTTATTGATGTATAGTTGACAGACAATAAACTACACATCCATAGTGTACAATTTTATGAGTTTTGACATGTATATACCCATGAAATCATCAGTACAGTAAAGATAATGAACATATCTGTAATCCCCCAAAATTTACTCATGTTCCTTTGAAATTCACCCCTCTGCCCCTCACTTCCCATCCTCAGGCAATCACTGGTCTGCTTTCTAAAAATTAGTTTGCATTTTCTAGAATTTTATATAAATAGAATAATATAGTATATAATCTTTTTGTGTGATTTAATGAACTTGAGATTCATCCATGTTGGACACTGTATCAACAATTCATTCTTTTTATTGCTGAGTAGCATTCCATTTTATGGATGTACCAAATTGGTTAGTCCATTTACCTGATGGTGGACATTTGAGTTATTTCCAGATAAAGCTGCTATAATCGTTCATGTAAAAGTCTTTGTTTGGATATATGCTGTCATTTCTCTTGGTTAAATACCTAGGAGTGGAATGGCTGGGTCATATGGTACCTTTGTTTAACCTTATGTTTAACTTTTTGAGAAACTGCCAAACTCTTTTCCAAAATGGATGTACTATTTTATATTCCTGCTTAGCAGTGTAGAAGAGTTACAGTTGCTCATTTTGGTTTTAATTTGCATTTTCTTAATGGCTAATGCTGTTGAAGTTTTTCCATATATTTATTGGTCATTTATATATCTTCTTTTGTGAAATGTCTTTTCAAATCTTTTGCCTATGTTTATTTTGGTTTCTGTCTTCATGTTTAAATTGTATATCTTCATATATGCTGGATACAAGTCTTTGGTCAGATGTATATATTACAAATACTTTCTCCTATCCTGTGGCTCGCCTTTTCATTTTTAATCCATTCTGCCAGTCTGTGTCTTTTTATTGGGGAGTTTAATCCATTTACATTTAGTGTTATTACTGTAAGGGCAGTACTTTCTACTACCATTTTGTTTTTTGGAATTTATATGTCATATCTTATTTTTTCCTCTCCTTTTACCTTTCCTGATAATCTTCATTTCTGCACTCTTCTCCAACTCTCTCTCTCCTGTCTTTTCCTATCACCCTGTAGCACTCCCTTTAGTATTTCTTGTAGCACCGGTCTCTTATTCACAAACTCTCTCAGTGTCTGTTTGTCTGAAAATGTTTTAATCTCTCCCTCATTTTTGAAGGAAAGTTTTGCTGGATATAGGATTCTTGGTTGGCAGTTTTTCTCTTTCACTATCTTAAATATATCATGCCACTGTCTTCTTGCCTCCATGGTTTCTGCAGAGAAATCTGTACATAGTCTTATTGACCTTCCCTTGTATGTGATGGATTGCTTTCCTCTTGCTGCTTTCAGAATCCTCTCTTTGTCTTTGACATTGGACAATCTGACCAGTAAGTGTCTTGGAGTAGGTCTATTGGGATCTATTCTATTTGGGGTACGTTGTACTTCTTGAATCTCTAATTTTCTGTCTTTTATAAGAGTTGGGAAATTTTCAGTGAATTTGTCTTCTAATATTCTTTCTGCCCCTTTTCCCCTCTCTTCTCCTTCTGGGATACCCATAACACGTATATTTGTGTGTTTCATGTTGTCACTGAGCTCCCTAAGACCCTGCTCATATTTTTCCATTTTTTTCACCATCTGTTCTTTTGTGTATATGAATTCTAATGACCTGTCTTCCAGTTCACTGATCCTTTCTTCTGCCTGTTCAAATCTACTGTTGTGTCCCTCCATTGTATTTTTCATCTCCTCCATTGTGGCCTTCATTCCCATGAGTTCTGCCATTTGTTTTTTTAAGTTTATGAATTCTTCTTTATGATCAGCCAGTGTCTTCTTTATATCCTTCAGCTCTTTTGCTATATCTTCCTTCATTTCATCAAATTTATTTAGCATTAGTTGCCTCCACTCCTGTGTCTCAGCTGAGCTTTTAGTTTGTTCCTTTGGCTGGTCCATGTTTTCGTGTTTCCTGGTATGGCTTGTTATCTTAAGTTGTCTAGGCATCCGATTTTCTTGATCAGTTTATTTTGGAGCTTGTTTTCTGTCTTTTACCTAGTGGTTTTCTTGTTGGTTGGCTTTGTTCTCTGGCCTCTGTTATTCAGTTCAACTTATTCTAGACCTCTAACTTAGGTTCTATTTAGTTGATCAGAATTGTTCCCCTCTTGTTTTTTCTGTTTCTTGCTCTGCCTCTATGTAACCTTTTTGTGAGTGGGTCTCCTCAGATATGGTCGACCCTAGTCAGATTTTCCCAGTCTAGTGAGGCCCAGGTCTCATTGGGAGGGTATGGAGTTTTCCTGAGAATGAGACCCTTCTATGAGGCCTTTAGAATTGGTGCTTTTCCTCTCCTGTCCAGCAGGTGGCGCCTGCCAGCCCGCAGCTCCCCCACCAGTGTAAGGAAGTATGGAGACTTTAGTTCTCCTGGTGACTCTGATCCTGTCAGGGGCGTGGCTGACTGAAGCCGGAATCTGAATTCCAGCCCCTGGGGTCTGAATTCCCAGAAGGAGGACTGCCAGTTGAGCTGGACCTCCCTTCACTCTCCCAATCTTCAGAACTCCAGTTGTCTCTCAGGGGCACTATTCCCTTCTCCTCTCTCCTCTTTGGGGCCTCTCCAGGTAGATTCCTTGGTCAGCCTGAGTTGCCAATTAAAGACGGGGGTGGAGGCCTTCAGTAGTGAATACGGAACTCAGACGCTGTGGGTACTCTGTCTCCCCCAAGCGCAGCCTAGTCCCTCAACCTGGGCTTTCCGATAGAAAATAACCACATATATTACTTTTAGATTAAAAAAAAAAAAAATAGAAAAGAAATCAAGAAAAAGAAAAAAGGAAAAAAAAAAAAAAAAAGAGTCTCTTAAAAGTCTTTCCCCAGCCTGGAAGTTTTGTCAGTGTCAGAATAGAGCATTTAAAGATATGCTTTGGGCTATTGTCTGATAATTACTCTCCAACCGCTTCAGTTCCACCCCTGCTGGGGGCTATTGAAATGCAAAAAGATAAGGAATCAGTGAGAAGCCAGAAGGGACAAAATGTAGGGGGAAAAAAAAAATGGCTTTTTTGGAGTCTGGGAATGGGTGCCCACTTTTACGTGCCCCCACTTCTCGGAGCCCAGCCCTTCTTTAGCACCCCAGCTCCCAAAGTTAGTTAATTAATTTGTTAATTAATTCTGCAGTTGAGGCTGGGTTGAGCCTCCCTTCTTGCCCTCAGCAGATTGCTGTTTTTTGGTTTTGTTTTTTCCCCCCCCTTTCAGGGAGCCGGCAGCAAGACAGTCTGTGAGGTCTGGGTGGGGAGGGGCGCCAGACCCCTGTTCCGGGTAACTTACAATGTTCGCTGCGATCTCAGCTTTTCCTCCAATTCTAAACTTGTGTCCAATGTGTGACTGGTTACTGGAGACCCCGAAAACACTGTTTCATACAGTTCTTGGGTAATTGCCAGCTGCTCTAGGGGAGAGACGAAATTCTGCTCCTCACCACTCCACCATCTTGCCCCGCCTCCTCGCCTTTTCATTTTTAATGAGCAAGTGTATTAATTTTGTAAAAGCCCAATATGGTTTTCATTTTTACATGTTGTCTGTTACACATTTTGAGTTAATTACTGAGTATGCTATGAGGCAAGGGTCAATACTCATATTTGTTGACACAGATATCCAGTTGTCCCAGTACCATTTGTTGAAAAGGAATTCCTTTTTCCATTGAAATACCATGGATCATCTGACACCAGGCCATAATCCAATTATTTCAGAAAATACCATATTCCCCTGTCCTTCCAGCTCTATCTGCCATTCAGGCAATTCCTTTCAGTAGTTAGGTATCAGGCAGATGCCTGGCTGTAGGAAAGGTAACCAACTCTTACCTCACTTCAGCAAAAGGGGGATGATTGGAAAGTGAGACATCATGAAGGGCTGGGTTGTCAAATCATTCTCACAAGAATCACAGGTTGTATCTAGTATTGAACTTTACTAATAATTCAAATGATACAGGTGACTGAGACACAGGTGAAGTATGGAGAAGTCTGGAACCACCAGTGCAGCTCTCCGTGACCTTCCATATCAGGACACACTCTGGCCCAAATTCAGTACATGAGATCTCAAAATAATTCACATGGAATGTCATTTACACAAAGGGAGGTACTTCATAAACTGCAAGTTTTTTTACTAGAAGCAACTTAACCAAACCTGTCTTGCTAAAAGCATTTCATAGGTAAGGACTCCCCATTTTCTTTCAACTAGTAAATACCATCAAGGGGGTTTGATTAGCACTTTAAAAAGGAAATTTAACCCAGTAATTTCTTTATTCTTCTATTCCCCTTTTATCTTTTTTTCCTGAGTGTTACTAGGATAAGTAGGACAAATTGTGGATCAACTGCTAATCTTTTCTTTCCTATAAGGATACTGGGGAGAAGACTCAGGGGAGTTGGGACTCCAGGCTTGGGTATAGACAGTTACCAAGGAAACTGTAGGTACCAAGAAGCAGGAACCTCAGAAACTTGCTCGTAGCCAGAACAGCCTGGTCAGGACACCATTGCCACTGCCACCAACACTGCTGCAATCAATGGCCATTTCCTCTCATCCTTCAACATTTGCTCAGGATACAAATTCCAGAATGAGAATTCCTAATTGGACAAATTTAGATCATATGTTAACACTGCCTGTCCCTTCTCAACATCTACCACCCTTCATCCCAATGATCTGTCTTCTCATAGGGGAACACAGCCACTTGGGATTATCTTCCCATTAAGTCTACACATAAAGGGGGGGAAATAATTTCCCAAAGGGGAATAGAGTGCTGCTTGGGAAAAGATCCAGAAAAATAGAAGAGGATGGAACAATTCCCAACTCATTGTATAAGGTCAGCATTACCCTGCTACAAAAACCAGAAAAGGCATTACAAGAAAATAAACTACAGCCCAATATTCTTCACAAACATTTATGCAAATTCTCCAACAAAATATTAGCAATCAAATCTACAGCTAAAACCATACTAATGGTACAACACTGAATGCTTTTCCCCTAATTTTGAGAAAATCCGTTTGGCTGCAGTATGAAGAATAGATTGTAGAGAAATGGGCATATGTCAAGGATGGGATATAATGGCATCTAGGAAGTTATTGCACTAGTTCAGGCAAAGATGAGAGCTTAGACTTGGGTGACAGCAGTGCAAATGGGGGTGTTTAGGAGCCAAAATAGACAGGGTTTACTAACAGATTGGATATGGAGGTTGAGGGAATGTTGTAAGGATAACTAACTCCTAGGTATTAGCTTACTCAACTGAATGCCTGGTGCTGCCTCTCATTAGGCAAGAAAATCCGGATGATGGGAAATTTCCATTCTCTTCTGGAGAAACCCCCACTGTCTACACACAGGGTGGAGTTCTAAACCATGGTCCCAAAGGGTGAACTACAGTACTTGGATTTCTGCTTAAGCAATATTATTCAGAGGGTGGGTGAGGCATTTTCAAGAATATGTGAATATATTTCAGTACACAGGCCTTTCTGAGCACAGACTGGCAGTGAAAGGAGAAAAACAGGCCTTATGAAATTTGTTGGGAAGATGTGCCAAAACTGAAATACTAAAGAGGTGATGATGGTATATTTCAAGGTACTTTATAACAAAGCTCTTTAACATACTAATTTGGGTGTTGCCATTGCCATATGAGGTAGAATTTTTCTAATAGCTATTTGCAGATGAGAAATTGGAGTCCTAGATTTAAGTGATTTTCCCAGGACCATTCAATGATAAAAGGGTTTCAAACTTAAATCTTCTGATTCCAGTGTCCCTGATCTTTTCCGTGTTACAATGAAAGTTAATTACAGCTATGAAGAGTCATCAGAAAGAATTCAGGTCTATGCAAGATGGGTCTTCTCTAGTGGGTTATTTCCCTCTCTCACCCATTGAATCCTACCCATCCTTCATGGTTCATTTCAGATGGTTCATCTTCCATGGATCTTTCATGCCCATTTCTGCCTACTGATTTCTTCTTCTTCTTTTTTAACTTTAAACACATATTTTACTTAAACCAATATCTCAAAAACATTATCATTTCAACATATAATTAATATAAAAAATAAAGATCTTTTACCTTCTTTTTCCCATAGTAAGTCTTTGAAATCCAGTGTGTATTTTATACTTACAACACATCTCAATTTAGACCAGCCACATTTCAATAGCTACTGCCCTTGTATTGGACAGTACAGGTTTAGAGGATAACCCACTTTCATCTCTGGTGTAATATTCCCCTTAAAAGGTACAAAAACAAAGTACAGAAAAGTTGATCCAAAGTTAAGCAATGTTCTATTTAAATGGCAAGTGAAAGATTAAATGTTATAGTGTTTGGAACTTTTCTAATTACTTGAATGAGAAATTTTGCTGTTATTGGCTTTGCAAATCTTTTTAACATCATGTTTTGCAAATAATTTGAAGGATGTTTTCTTCTTTCCATTATCTCACCTAAGGTCTTTCTAAGCATTTTGTTATTTTGTTCTTTTTCTTCGTATTGTTCTTTCTGCCATTCAATAAATACTTATTAGTTGACAATCATGTCCAAATCATTATGCTAGATGGAGTGAAGAATGTAAAAGACATCCCTTTCTGCTTTCACAAAACTTCCGAACTAGTGAGAAAGGGAAAAAGAATGGCAAACGTGAAAATATCTTTGTATTTTATTTTACTGTTTTCACTTTGTGTCAATTATTTGTTTGCATATCAGTCTCCCCAATTCTTTAACAATGAAAAGAATGGACTTTCTTATCCTTTTATCTTCCGAGGGCCAAAAGAATGCCTTAATAAATATTCTGGAATTCACTGTAATGAATAAGTATGTGCTATTTTCTAGAAGTTCCTACAAAGTACATGGAACATAAACATTTAATCTTCCCTGGGGAAGATGGGGAACAGAAAAGACTATAAGGCGAGGAGTTATCTGGGCCAGGCCTAGGATTTGACACAGATAGAAGAGGGTGGTAGAAAGAGGTTTAAGTTTTTATAGATGATAAAGTGTGGGAATAGGAGGGTACATCACTTATGGTAGGTACACTCTGAACACTGTTTCTTAAGTGCACAAATGAATAAAAGAAAGAGCTGGAATGACCCGAGAATGACATCATTTGTGAATATAGAAATGCAAGAGTTGAGAAAGTGAAGGAAGGGTGATGTCGCCGCACAAGTCGAATGGGGAGAAGTTCTGTCCACTAAGTAAACAGCTGCAATTGTTAACCTTTGAAAGCAAAACAACAAGCCTCCCTACCAGGGAAGACACAGTATCGTGCCCTATTTTCTTACCTTTGGGATAATAACTAATGTGTCCATTTGAGAACTTGAATGATTTCATAAGTTCTCATTAATGCAAACAATTTCATTCAACATGTTTATGGGCAGGGTGAAAAATAAGAAATCTAGCAGAATAACATGCTTTTATTTTACCCTCTTGCACATAAGGAAAGACAAATATGCCAATGATACGATTCCAACTTTACAGAACAATCTCAAAAGTATTTATGCTATTTAGGAAAAGTGCCACATCAAATACCCTAAGTCATTACTAGGGCAAACTATCCAATAAAACAATCAGAGCCACAAATATTTGTAGGTTATTTTTCCAGGAAGACAACAATTTCCAAAATTTTCAGAGTCTGACAAGAGCAATTTATTTAAATTACATTTCTAAGGATACAGTTTTAATAGAGATGAGAACAAGCTGAAAACAGTCATGAATATTCACATAAGTCTCTATATTGTACAGGAAAATAAGATTGATACTCTTCCAAATGTTCCCAATTTAAAACAAAAGCAATCCTGTACAGTTCAATTCTTCCAGTAAGCAGAAATACAGAAATAGGATTTTACTAAATACTAATGAAATAAAGAGCACAATATCAATCTTCCACCCACATAAGAGCACATGAAAACAAGAAAGAAAACATGAGAGGAAACAACCAAAGTTGCACTGTTTCGGTTTCTTTAAAGAACTGTTTCTTTAGGCAACATATTTAACACTCCAAACCCCTTCAATTCTTCCATCCTAAACCTGAGAAAAGTATTTCTCCTCCCACCACCGCTGGCTCTCAGCCAGTCCAGTCGTACTTCTAGGCTGTTTTCACCTGACTAATTTCTGCCTCTGGTCTTTTTTTTTTAAGTGAGTTTTTTGTTTTTGTTTTTTTCAGTTGAGTTTTTTTGCTTAGTTTTCCCTGCTCAAGGCACCCAATACAATCTCTTTAGTTGTTCCATCCAGCCTGAACTAGAAATCACCTTTCATTCCATCTATATCTGTCACTCTTCCACCTTCCAGGCCTTGCTCAGGGGGCTTGGGATGAGTGTATAGGGGCAAAAAGAGCTCTGGCAGTCTATTTTACAGGACAAACTTCCTGTCTCTGGAAATGATAAAGAGAGCCAGATTAAACTAATAAGGCTGCTATTGCAGATGTTTCTATGCTATCACATGTTTTTTTCTTAAAGAGAAAGGAGAGGGAGATGAGGAGAGAAGGAGAGGTATTCTGCCATCCCGGCACTTAATCATCTTAAGGATGTGAAAGGGAGGCAAACAAAACTTAGATTTTGTGTGAATTCACTAGTTGAGGCTGAGAGAGCCTGGTACTTGGATAGAATACCATCCTTACCCTTGCCACGAGGACAGGGTCTCACTTGTTATCTCAACCATTTGCCTGACAGTCAGCAGGGTTCCTGGGATACTTGGTGGTGGCAGCAAAGAATGAAGAGGTCTTTTATGGTGGAATGGAGGCAGGGTGCACACCTGCCAGTTCTGGAGGCCCTTGTTTACCAAAAACCAAACAGTGAGGCTGATAAGGTCTGGAAGATGTTCATTCAGAAGGCAGCAGCCAAGAGGGGTAGGCATAGGCAGTCATGGGTAGGCATAGGCAGTTGCTGGCACAAGTCAAATGGGCAGCAGAAGGCAACCAGAGGAGCATGAAGAGCAGTGAAATCACATAACCACATACACCAAGTGGCCCACTGCTGTTCTTCCTTGACATCAGTAATACCCACCAGTTGTCCACAGGCCAGTGCCTGGACTGCTGGATGCAGAGCTGAGTGCTCAGAATGGGTTCCTTGTCAGAGCTAGAAGTCCAGGTGGTGACAGCCAGGCCAGAGGCCCTGGAAACAAACAGTCCAAGCAGTGTCCATAAAGGCAGTGCAGTCCACAGTATCTTTGCTCGGCTTAGAAGCGGTGGGAACCATGGTGTGCAACACGTTATGTTAATGCAGAACAACACCGAGGCCACGTGGAAGTGGAGGAACATGGCCATGAAGGTTTTGAACTTGAGGTTGAGAGAACTGAATGTCCAGAGGGAGGGAGGGAGGGTGCAGAAAGGTCAGCATACAAAAAAAGTAAAAGGCATACACCTGCTGTTGCCTAAGCACAGGACCAGCAGGAAGTGAGAACCAGCCATGTGCAGGAGTATTCCCAAGAGCAGGGTTTAACCAGACTGGAACCCAAAGGGTCTTGGGATCTCCAGTGGCTCCCTTACCGGGACACGCCTGGCTCTTTGGGCCCCTTCTTGCATCAAGTAGTATTGCAGTGGATTCGGCCACAGCTCCTCTTTGATAATCTCAGCAATCCTGTCAATCTCTGGAAGGCTGTGGTCTGAAAGCCAGGTGAAGAAGCTGCAGATGACTTCTTGGTTCCTGTGAAGGAAGGACGGGGGTTCCTGACCCCGGCGCCATATGATCGGAGTGGAAAGCGATACCACTCGGCCCAAGGATCTGACTTCGTATTCCTTTATAATCAGCCTGTTGCTGAAGTAGGGGTTTCTCTGAAAGAAGAACTTGAACTTGCAGCCCGTCCTAGGGTGTCTGAGCTCCTTCACCTCCAAATTGGTTATGTATCTTAACATCTCTGCATCTTGGCCCCTAATCATGGCGGACAGCTGAGGGTGGTTCTGCAAGGCGGTGAACCAGAAGCCGGGAATATTCTGAATGAGGTAGTTCCTCCACTCCAGGTAATGTCGACGCATTCGCCCAAATCTGCGCTCCAGTTGGAGGAAGGCCCTGTCGGCCTGAGCGTTCACTGCGTCGTTCCCGCTGGATGGCTTCCAGGGGGTCCATGCCGGGGTCCGCATTCAGGCGCCTAGGCCCCGGCTCCGCCGCCGCCGCCTCCTCCTCTACCTTCTGTTCCTCTGCCACTTCCCTTTCTGCATCTACTGGCTTCTCCTCTACCTCCATCTCGCGTCCTTCACTACTTCCTTCTCCTTCAATCTACTTCCTCGTCCCCCTTTTTCTCTACCACCTCAGCCCTTTCCACCTCAGCTCTCTCATCCGCTCCAGGGAGAAGATGGCGCACTTTCCAGTCGTCACTTCCGTGGCCTTTGCCCTAGCAGTCACCTGACACTCCCAACACCGCAACCTCCTCCTGCCACCCCGCACAGCAGGTTTTTAAGGCTTTCTCCCCGACAAGTCCCCTCAGCTCTCCACCCTGAAAACCGTTTTTCAGGCTGCTGCCGGTTGCCGAGGAGACAGAGACTACTTCCAGGCTCTCCGCGAGAGGCGAAACGACTTCCGGCCCCATTTGGTTGCTAAGTGACCCCGACCTCCATCGATAGGGGCCTGGGCAGTGTTGGCTACAGTTCACAGATTCCTGTGTGCGCCTCCCTTCTCTGGAGGCTGGGGTGGCAGGAGCACGACAGTCTCCGAGCTGCCCCGGCCCCGTGCCACCATCACCTGTGTCACCTCGGTTTCCTCTTGGAGCATCTGACACTAGGGGTGGGGGTGGCGGGGTCTCCCGGGGCACCATCTGGAGTAGTGAGGCTGCGAGTTTGAGGGAGTGGGGTCCCCTTACCGCCATCTGGGTTGCTCACATTGGCAGCTGACCAGCGGTGGGAGAGCGTCTGTTTTTCTCTTTCATTCTTGGTCCTCCTGATGGAATTTGCTTTTTGTTATCATTGTTTTTTTTAGCCACATATTCTCTTGCATTGTTGTTTAAACATGCATCCATTCATTTTCACATTCATTATTTTTTCAACCAACGGTTATTGAATGCATATTTACGAGGCACGGTTCTAAGTGGCAATTCTGTATCTAAGTCTAGAAACCTCAGTTAAACTTTAATTTGTTGCTGTGCAAGAAAACAGAGATCCTGGGGCAGAATATGAACTTAGGACAGGCTGAAGGAGAAAGTGTTGGGGGGGGCGGGGGGTGGTCGGACTGCTCTTTTCTTTCAGACTTTTTCTTTTGGAGAGTCATGAGGTGCTTCAGGGTACTTTGAATGAGGACACAAAGATAGTGTCTGCCACCCTGAGGCAGACCAGGGCCAAGTGGTAAATGGAGGTGTAATTTGTTTTCTAAGCCATTTTTCTGCCTATTTCTTAGACGAGTGCCTTTCGTGTTTGAACTTGGTGTGAACAACCATCTAAGTGATTCATATTCCAAGAACAGTAGGGAGTTAAATGACATAAGATTTAACCACAAAATATACAAAAATTTATCTGCATGTGGTCAATATGGAATACTCCCAGTCAGAGTTGCAGTTTTCTGGAACCCCCCAAAACATCACATGGAAGCACCACTATTGACCTGTGAGGGGTGAGGTTTCACCGGAATTGAGAAGCATCCCCTTTGCCATTTTCACAGGAGTTGGTTAGGGATGGGGTTATACCTTCTTAACCTTCCCACATTTGCTGGATATCTTAGTCTGGGTATCCCTAAAGTAGGGTCAAATAGACTATCACAAACAGAACATAAACATAAATGATCATAGGTACCAGGAGTGAGGAATTAGAGAGTGAAACAAAGGTGGAAAGCCAATACAAGGATGCACTGTCTACACATGAATGACAGATAAGCACATGAAAAAGTATTCAATTTCACTAGTTTTTGAGAATTAAAACTGCAATGAAATACCTACTGGATGCTTACTAGATTGGCTAAATTAAAAAGAATGAAGTTATTTCAGGATATTTGTTTTTCCTATTTTATTTTGTTTGGAATTTTTTTTTTTACTTGATAATTTTTAAATTAATAAAAAAATAAAGACTGGCAGCAACAAATGTTGGTGAGGATGTGGAACAATTAACTGGGGCTCTTATAAATTGTTGGAGTGTAAAATGGTACAACACATTTTGGAAAGATCAGGCAGTTTCTCATAAAACTAAATATATCCCTTCTCTGTGACCCAGCATACCACTCTTAGGTATTTACCAAAGAGAAATGAAAATATCTGTACACAGACTTGTATAACAATGTCTGTAGCAGCATTATTCATAATGGTAAAAAACTAGAAACAGTCCACCAACCAAAGAATGGATAAGCAAACTGTGGTATGTTTATGCATTGGAATGCTGCTTAGCAATAAGTTTTTTATTTGATAAAGTAATTTAAAAAAAACAAAACAAGGAACTAACTATATTGATAATCACAACTATATAGATAAGTATTAAAATATGCTGAGTGAAAGAAGCCAAAGAATAATGTATGATTCCATTTGTATGAAGTTCTAGAACAGGCTAGAAACTAATCTATGGTGAAGAAAAATCAAAACAATTATCTCTGGGGATGTTTGGTAGTAGGCATTGACGGAAAAGGGGCATGAGGGAGCTTTCTGAGATGGTACTAATGTTCTGTATCTTGAAAGGGGAGTACATTTTGTCAAAATGTATTGAATGGTACATTTAAGATTTGTGTATTTCATTGAATATAAATTGTGAGTCCAAAGGAAAAAGTCAAACAAACATTGAACTCTAGTTAATGATATGCATGCTGCAGTGTTTAGGGGTAAATTGTACTGATGTCTGAAAATAACTTTCAACTGCATTAAAAATAAGGTGGATTAGTGAATGATAGAAGGATAGATAAGTGGATAGATATGTGATAAAGCAAGAAAAGTAAAATGTTAATTATATGATATAGGTGTTGACTGTACAATTCTTTTCAACTTCTCTCTTTGTTGAAAATTCTCATAATAAAAAGTTGGGTAAAAAGGAAAATACATTATCAAGTTAAACACAACTGAGCAATTAGTACTCAAGCCTACCAAGACTTGAGGAGGCTTATGAAATCCACCTCAGCACCTGCCACCTGGGTGATGAAAGGGAAAACATTTATCCATTGGCTTCTGTTCCATTGTGTGAGTGCTAAGTGGCTTCTTACAGGTGTTTCACCCCTTAGAGAAGCTAGAGGTAGGATAAACTACAGATACACAACGTTAGCTGAGGTGAGGTGCTTAAGATTACAGCTGTGTAAAGATGGTCAAAGCCTAGATGCAAAGCTAGTTTGCCTGCAACAATGACTGGCATAAGAGTCAAACAAGAGGATATGAAGTACAGTTAGTTACTATATTCGTTTGCAAGGACTGCTATGACAAATACCACACACTGGTTGGCTTAAACACAGAAATTTATTTTCTTGCAGTTTTGGAGATTAGAAGTCCAAAATCAAGGTGTTGGCAAAGCCATGATTTCTCCAAAGTCTGTAGCATTCTGGTGATGGCTCTCTGGCAATCCTCTGTCATATGGCAATCTCTTTCTGTCTCCTCCTCTGGTTCCTGCTTCCATGTCCAATTTCCTTTGCATTTAAGGACTTCAGCCATATTGAATTATGGCCCACCCTCATTCAATTTGGCCACGCTTTAAATAATAACTTCTTCAAAGATCCTACTTACAAATGTGTTCATACCAACAGGACCAGGGATTAGGGTTTGAACATGTCTTTTGTTCAGGACCTATTGCTGTATTAGTTACCTATTGTTCTATAACAAATTACCCCAAAACTTAGTTGCTTAAAACAACAACTAGTTATTATCCACAGTTTGTGTGGGTCAGGAATCTGAAAGCACCTTAGCTAGGTGGTTCTGGCTCAGGATCCTCCATGACATTATAGTCAATATCTCAGCTAGGGCTGCAGTCATCTGAAGGCTTGATTGGGGCTGAAAGATCCACTGCCAAGGTGGCTCACCACATGGCTGTTGGCTGGAGGCCTCAATTCCTGACCACATGGGGCTCTCGATAGGGCTACTTGAGTGTTCTCATGATACGGCAACTGGCTTCCCCCAGACTGAATGATCCAAGAGGGAGAGAGAAAGAATAAATAAAAACCACAATGCTTTTATGACATAGTCTCCCGTACATACACTATCACTTGCTCCATATTCTGTTCTTTTGAGGTGAGTCACTAAGTACAGCCCACACTCAAGGGGTGGGATATTAGGCTTCTCCTTTTGAAGGCAGGAGCATCAGATGATTTGAGGATATGTTTTAAAACCACGATATTATATTTAAAACCACTTTTCCAATAATGTTAAACCCTTGCCCTACTTACATAGTTTGGTGTTCTGAATTAAGTCCAATCTGTCCAGAGTCTTCTTCAAGGTAGTGGCCAGCTCCAAATCCTACAAAGACTTAATACAGGAAGGTTAGTAGCACAAGTTACATTCCCTGATGCTTCAACAGTTCCCAAGTTCATAATTTGTATTTATCATCTCCCTTTTCCACTATCCACTCCAGATTTCCCTCACCCTCAGCTCATACTTTAGCTGATCTAGGTTGCTACATCTCTGAGGGGTCTGAACTTTTCGTTCCTTTCCTGTATAAAGCCGTGATTGCTGCAGTTGCCCACTCACCATCACCACTCATGGGAGCTTCGGTAGGTGTCCCAGTGAATCTCCTGTGCCCCAGATATACTCCTCCCTGCTCATGTCATGTAAATGCAACCCTAGCTCCTCATAGTAACCAGAGTCAATTACTCTTGCCAGTATAATAACACCTTGCTGGTCTATTGGCACGAGTGTCCCAGAGTTAGCAGGTAGTAGTCATAACTTCAAGTTTAGTGGAAGACCTACCGTATCTCCTAATGGAAAAATTCTCCTACTTGAAAGTATAACCTTTAATTCAGCAGTCTACAGTTATGGGAATGGGAAGCAAAAGTTCTGTAAATGGATCACTAGGAGTGATTATAAGGGAGACCAATCCTACTTCTACTTCATGTTTCCTGAACCTATGTGGCTAGATATTGGCATCATATATCAGTTATTGTTTCAGAGCATATAAACAATATTTGGTCATCACCCAGAGGATGTTGTCCCTGAGCTGACACTTTAGCCTTTCCAAGACTAAAGACCTTTCCAAGAACTTATGCCTCCAGCTGTGATAGTATAAGCTATCTGGAATTACCCTTTCAATATAGGCAATTAGAAAACTAAATTTAATGTTGGAAATAATTATTTTCAGGCATTGGGCCACAGACGACACAAGGAAATCACATAGAGCAAGACCTATTATTGCAAGACTGTGATTTAGGGAGGGGAAACACAGTCTGACAATCTCACAGAGTTAAACAATAGAGATTGGAGTTCAAGGTAGCTATAATTTGCAGGGCTGAGCACCTGAGAAGAGAGAGCTGCACAAAGAA
Source organism: Choloepus didactylus (assembly GCF_015220235.1). Taxonomy (NCBI): domain Eukaryota; kingdom Metazoa; phylum Chordata; class Mammalia; order Pilosa; family Megalonychidae; genus Choloepus; species Choloepus didactylus. The sequence goes on from NC_051319.1 coordinate 13,037,475, forward strand.
GAGCACAATAGGAATCCCCTTGAATCTTTGACTGAATACCAAGCTACTCATGACAAGGATGAAACCCTATGAGGCTGGGCAAAAACAACATCCAAGGAAAGAACCATTATGAGGATGATGTAAGACAAATAGTAACCAAAGTTCACACAGGGCTGGGAATCATTTGGGTTCCCATCAGAGTAAAGAGACCTTGTAGTATACATATAACATTCAGTAGACATCTCAGAAGGGCAAAAATGTAAAGTAGAACTGAGTTAGCCCTCAAATAAATGCTACTCTCAACCACACTAAAAGAGTCTAAAAACACCTCAAAAGGATCAAACTAACCTGCAAGTAAAAGTGCAACAGAAAAAGTCTAGTACACTTTAAAGAAATAGAACAAAGTCCAGCAACCAACAGTGTAAATTTTATAATATTCAGAATCCACTCTAAGATTAGTAGACATATGAAGAAGCAGGATAATGTGAACAATAACCAATAAAAAAAATTAGTCACTAGACACAGACTCAGATTTGACAGAGACTATGGGATTAGCAGGTAAGAATGTTAATATAGCTATTAAAAATAAGCTCATATACCCCAGAATGAAAGAAAACCATGAAAGTGATGAAATGAGAAATGGAAGATTTAAAAAGGACTCAAATCAAGCTTCTAGGGATAAAAAATACAATATCCAAAATGGAAAAATACACTGGGTGAAATTATTAGCAGGTTAGATACTGCAGAAAAAAGGAGTAAGCATGAAGACACAGAAAGAGAAAAGACTGAAATAAACGAACAACATCAGCTATGGAAGAATATCAGCCTACCATATGTGCAATTGAAACATCAGCCAGAAAGGAAAGAGAAGGGAGAGAGAAAAAAATATTTGAAGAAGTAATAGCCAAAAAATTTCTAAATTTGATGAAAACTATGAACCTACAGATCCAAGAACCCTAACAAGATCCAAGAACAATAATCATAACAGAAATCATAACAAGCATATTACAAACCACATAGCACAAATATCAGCTGTTGCTTTAGCACATATATACAATATTCAGGAGGATAGTGTCCTAACTAACAGGATAGTATCCCTGAGGTGACATTTTAACTGAATTATTAAAAGGCCTTTCCAGAGACTGTTAAAATTAATAATAAAGAGAAAATAATAAAAAGAAACCAGAGGAAAAATAACCATTATGTATAATGGAACAAATGACACAGCAAACTTCTTGTCAGAAACTATGCAAGACAGAAAACTATGGAGTGACATCTTTAGTGTAAGGAAAGAAAACCTGTGAACCTAGAATTTGAGAAAATATTTTTAAAAAATAAACATGAAATAAAGAATTTTTCAGACCAACAAAATCTGAGCAAAATCACTGGCAACAGACCTGAACTACAATAGATGTTAAAGTAAGTTCTTTAAACAGAAGGAAAATGATTCCAGATGGAACTTTAAACTTACCAAAAAAGAGTGGAGTGCCAAGAATAGTAAATATGTGGGTAAATAGAAAATACCATTTCTTCCTCATTTTCAATCTCTTTAAAAGATAATTGGGTTCTAGGTCAGAGTAAGATGAAATGAACACAATCCACCCTGTCTTTAACACTAAATATAGATATAAAAACTGGAACAGCAATTTGAGAACTCTGAAAAGTAAATATTAGCAGGCAGATTAGGGAAGAAGTCCAGAATTTGAAATACTACTGAACTGCTGGAGAGTTTTCCATTTTTCCTTTGTTTTTGCCCAGCGTGGAGTGAAGATAGACCTGAAAGTGGGCACTGGCGTGTGGACAGAGAGAACTCCAGGAGAAGTCTGCAAATTCTGGCTGCAGGAGCAGAAAGGGGACTCCTAACTCTCAGAGAGGGTGAGCAAATGTGCGACATAGTGGGATAACTAAAATACTGGCTTTCTAACCAGAGGACCAAAAAGGGAAGATCCCATTCACAAGAGTATCTTTATTTTTATTTTTATTTTTTTTTTATTAAATTCAGTTTTATTGAAATACATTCACACACCATACAATCATCCATGATATACAATCCACTGTCCACAGTATGATAACATAGTTATGCGTTCATCACCACAATCTATCTCTGAACATTTTCCTTACATCAGAAAGAACCAGAACAAGAATAAAAAATAAAAGTGAAAAAAGAACACCCAAATCATCCCCCCATCCCACCCCATTTGTCCTTTAGTTTTTATCCCCATTCCTCCACTCATCCATACACTAGATAAAGGGGGTATGATCCACAAGGTCTTCACAATCACACTGTCACCCCTTGTAATCTACATTATTATATAATTGTCTTCAGGAGTCCAGACTGCTGGGTTGGAGTTTGGTAGTTTCAAGTATTTACTTCTAGCTATTCCAATACTTTAAAGCCTAAGAGGTGTTATCTATATAGTGCATAAGAACGTCCACCAGAGTGACCTTTCAACTCCATTTGGAATCTCTCAGCCACTGAAACTATTTCGTCTCATTTTGCATCCCCCTTTTGGTCAAGAAGAAGAGTATCTTTATTTGACGTGACTCAGATCTTTCCTACTTGTGAACAGGCTTTTTCCCGGTGCCTTGGTTGAAAACAGAGGCTACCTGAGGCAGTGGATAACAGTTGGGAAAAACAATAGGTTAAGCAAAAAAGCTTAAAAGGAAGAACTGGGGAATGAGATGTTCATGGGGTTTTTGAAAAGCTTTGACATTCCTGGGGATCTTGAAGGCCATGTGCATGTGTATGACTGTGTGCCTGCTCAGGAAAGGCCCAAGAAGGTCTTAAGTTCTCAAATTAAAACCACAATGAAGTACTGCTACTTGGGCAAAGCAGTTCTATTTAGTTGTGGGCAATCTGGTGAAGAACTCAGCTGAGAACAGTCAGTTACCAACACTTCTAGAAGCTGGAGACATGAGTGTTTTAATCCTAAAGGGGCTGGATTAGCTCCACCACAGCATACACTGTAAGGTTCACCAAGCACTGTGCCTATTTAATGGTTAAGGGATGCAAGATGCAACTGCTTGTCCTTTATCTTAGAAAGTCTATCCTAACATATCCCTTGCCTTTAGACTCCTAAATCTTCAATGATGTGACAGCACCTGAATTTCCCTGGGGTTTATCTCCCATCGTCTTGCATGCATGTTTCTTACTAGAGCTTCTAGCATGCTTCCCACTTCCTGCTTACTAGGTCCAATTCGATTTGTGCCATTAACATATTGAATGAGAGTGATGTTCTACAGCATGCCAAGGCAATCATTGTTCCCTTGGGTTATAATGTGACAGACAGCAGGAAAGTTAACATAGTCCTGGAGCAAGTAAGTGAATCCATACTGCTATCTTTCTCATGTAAATGCAAACTGCTTTCGATCCTCCCCACTGATGGGAATAGAGAAGAAAATATTTGTCAGATCAAAAGCTGCTCACCTAGTGCCAGAGTCTTTATCCTGTATCGATAACACTATCACAGCATAGCAGCTGTAATTGAGGCTACCACTTAGTTAAGTTTTTGATAACCCACTCAACCACCATGATCCATCTGGTTTTTGCAGGGCTTGTGATAATTAATTATACAGAGATGTGTTGGGGATTACCACCCCTTATAACTGTTTGGTGGTGCTAATCTGTGTTTCCTTCTGGGAAGTGGAATTGCTTCAGACTTCCAATCTTGGTCACTGTATGGGTGGTCATTTCAGTGGCTTCCACTAGGCCCATCCTACCGTAATGGGTCTTACTCCACAAATCAAGAAGCCGTTGTAGGGTTCTGCCAACAATTGATGATCATATCTGTCCCAATTACATATTGGGGATCTGGGGAAATAACCGCAATATAGGTTTGTGGACACATTAGACAACTGTGAGTTATTCGTGTGCTAGAACTCCATTTACCAACTGGCTTCCAGAAGTTCCTTCTCTAAGGGGAAGATCGTGATGGCTTTTCAAGTCTTCTAATATCCATGTCTTGTCATATCTCATAACAATTTCAAAAAGTATTTCCTTTTCTCCAGTAAATGACTGAAGTTCCCCTTGGGCAAGAATTAAGGAAATGTTTATTTTATTGTAATGGTGTTGGCATTGCAGGGGGTCCTTCTTCAACACAACTTAGTCTCCCCTTCAATCAGTTGACTCTGAGTCTGTGAACTGACTTGGATCTTGAAACTGGATGGGGGACCATGATTTTCCATTATGGCAGTGTGGTATAAGGCCTAAACTTAAAGTTTAATATTATATGCTGCCACTGAAATTGGCCTGATTTTAATTCCCCTTCCCCTCTATGATCCTGCAGATACATACCCCACCTTATCAAAGAGACCAGGCACAGTTCCTGTTTATCCCTGAGTAGTGGGTTTCAGTTCCTCGCCGGCCCAGAGAATTATTCAAACAAGCCAATCATATCCTACTATAGGAACCAGTGGGCACCTCACCTTCTTGATACTACAAAGCCTGCTTCCCACAACACCTTGTTCAATCTGTTCCTGAGTGCAAACCCAGGTGGCCCTGCATGGTGTGTGGTATCCTTCTCCCCTGGGCTGTTAGTTTGTGTGACTAATAAACTGCTGTTGAGCTCATCTCTCCAGCATCGGGTGAATCATGTGTTTGGTCATCCTTATAACTCAGGGCAGAAATCCCTCCCTCATCAACCAGGTGAATGGGAGGCAATTAAAACAGGCAGCTGATGTCTGTCTTCTGAAAGTTTATTAGTAACAGTTGGCTGCCTGTCTCATTCACTACAATCATGCACTATTAGCTATGATCACAGGTTCCTGAGGGTCACAGCTACTCACTGACATCCAGTAATTATAACCATTTTGCCTCTGATGATCAAATCATGGCACCTGGCTTCTGCCATTTAAGAACGCTATCATCTCTATTGATACTAGGGAGCCCAGTTCCATGGTAGCATTTATTACTCTCAATCCTAGATGACAGAAGGCAGCCACCACTGAGTTCCTCAAAGACACCAGTGCTCCCCTCACGAGTTCAACCCTTACTGTATAAGCAAAGGGCATGTTCACTGTCCTTCCCTCTTTCTCCAAGAGTCAGGTGGTGGGTTCACCAAACCCACAAAATAAATCTATTCTAATATTTCCAATTCCTTGAGCTTTTTGACTCCTGTGCTGTACTGTGCTGTGTTAGTTCCAGCATCTAAACTTTATTGTAGACTATTATTTTGTCCAAGCCTCAAGAAGCCATCCTAGCAGTGTATTGCTCCAGACTCCTTACTGGGGCATTGAACTGTAAATCAAAGAGTGCTCCCATATCAATAAAGTCTCTTATATTTAGTTTTATGTTCAATTTGCCCACCCTAGTCCAACATCCTCAAGATCTGCTCCCACAAGCCTACCCAGGTTGCTGCTTGAACACATGAGCCAGATCCTTCAGTTCCTTCAATAAATGAACTATCCTCTTCGAGCAGCAATTTATTTCCCCCCTTGCTTAAACCAAAGCCTGACTCTAGTTATCATACTGGAGTCAATAAGGGAAAGTGAGAGAGGGTCTGGAGGAGGAAAAGCATCATCTTCCAAGACACATTCAGGTGAGGTCTTTTCAGGTTCTCCTGGCAAGGTGAGGTAGCTCTCCTCTAGCAAGAGAAAGAAAGCTAGTTCTGCTCTATTGGAGGATTCAAATAAATCTAGTGATTTAATATTCTCAAACTTGCCTGCCATATACCAGGTCTCAAGATCTTAAACATTTGCTATGAAGCACCTAACTTTGTTATAGGAGACCCGTTGAGGTTGTACATTGTTTCTTTTTATGATTAAATCTCAGGCTTGATTTTAAATACTGTATTCTCTGCACCTGCAGGAGATAAAGTTCTTTAAAAATTTCCATGGAGACCTTTGGAAGTTCACAACGTACCTTGAGTTTGTAGTTTGTAGAATCTGAGTCCTTCTAATTATTATTGCATCCATATTGTTCAAGTGCCACAGCTGCCATGTAACCCCAAGCTTCTCCTTACACCTGCACCTCATTCAGATCCACCCCAGGTGAGAGCCTCAATTTGTATCTTCGCTTACTACCAGCGATGGAGTCCTTATTTCTGTCTGACTGGTAAGTGATCCAACTACAAAATCCCAACCAAAGAGAGTCTCAAAAAGCAGTAATTGCCAAATACTTCCGGATTCTGTACTGTGTGACAGCCAAGCAGCCTTCCGTAGGCATTGCAGACCTTGGTGTCAGAGAAGTCCTGGGGCAAAAATTGAGAGGTACTTGATGTGGACTGAGGTGCAATCAGATTCCATTTGTGTGAAAGTGGTCAAAGCCTACCCAAAACTGGTTGCCTCCAGCAGTGGCTGAAGTGTGTGGCAGGGCCAATAGGACACAAAATGGTGCTCAAGAGTGCTGTTATACTGGAGGCTTTGCCTCTAGCCAAATGTTAGTGTACCAAACATCATCAGCACTTTATTGAGCATTTATTTGAGACCAAGTAAACTGGAGGTCAATGCCTAGATGTACTTAACCAGTACTAGGTCAATGTCTATTAGCCTAATCAATCTTCTAACTACCCTTTTATCTGTGTGGTTCTGGTATTGGGTTTGGCCTGAGTCTGAGGACCATGATCACAAACCCATTTCTCAGTGGACTAAAGGAGAAACCAGATCAAATACTCCCAAACTTTCTAACACCCTTGCCTTCAACCAGATAGTAACTTGATGGCTATTTCACTCACCAGCATAACTTTAAAAATAGTTTTCAGTGTCAAAACTCTGTGCAAATAGTTTAGTTTCCTGTTCAGTTTTATATCTATAATCTATTATATGGTCTGAGGTGTCCATATTTAAGAAAATACCCCAATTTTTCCAACCATTTTGCTAACAGTTTAAAAAATTACCTTCAGTGTAGGGAAAAGGACAAATGTATTATTAGACTGTCATCATGGATATCCAATAGTATTAAAAAGTTATAATTGCTTCCAATTTTAAAAAGACATTTTATTATGGAAAATTTTAACCATACACAAAGTAGAAAGAATCCCCATGTACTCATCTGCCAGTTCTTGGGGATCTTTTACCAAGACTCCAAAGGAATCTAGAATTCTAGGCATACCTGCAGGTAGTCAAGATGCTCAGTATAAGAGAAGAATGGCTTCCTCACGATTCCCATCACAGTTTGAGTGAGTGATCACACTACTCCCCCTGGAAATGCATTTCTTCCCTTTAACCAGTGGGGGTCAGGGCCAGAGTTGAGGAAGGGTCTATCCATGCCCACCTGAGGAAGAAGTGTTGCTCCTGTTTCTAAGTAATTTGCTGTAAATTGGTGCTGATGCTTGTCAGAGTTTTATTGAGCTCTGTTCTCCTATTGGAACATCATTCTTTTTTCTTGGACTGTGGAATACAGTCCATGAACTTCACACTGGCTCTGGCATTACTGTCCACAGTATTTCACAGTAAATGAATTGGCATAACATCACCAGCCTTACCTCTATACTGTTTGTCTCTTGCATTTCAGTCGGTCTAGGCTGGTCACTATTTTCCATCTTAGTTCAGGGGAACTAGAAAAAAAATTGCTTTGAAATTGAATTTTTTTAAAGTATGTTTTTCTAATGAAACTCCGTTGATTGCCTTTATATTGTGTTTTTTCAAATCTCCTCCCAGGGATACTGTTGTTTTGCACAGTCTGGAGCACAGAAAATGCATGGACTGTACTCTGTGCTGATCAGAACCCATATGGACCTCTGTGTTTTATTTTGGGCAATGCGTTTGAAAGGATATCTTGCCAAACTGGAGTGCACAGGGGGAGAGGTAAGAGGTGGTGAGTGGTCTAGGAGCAAGAACATGATAATTAACCATGTAGAAAGGAAGACCCAGGGGAGACACAGTAGCTATCAGCAAAAGCTATATTGAAATATTAACTATGGCCAGTGTAGGGGCTGTTAGAGGAAGGCAAATTTCAGCTTATCCTAAGATTAGATTAGAAATGTCCAACATTTAAATGAAGTTGACTCATAAAGATGTGAATTACTCTCATTAGGAGTCAGATAAATATCAGATAACATCTCTCAGGAACATTCTTCTAGAATGAGTTCCCAGTATATTCTAAGCACCTTTCCTATAGTACTAATTTAATCCTCATAGCAGCCTTATGAGATAGGCACTTCAGAAGCACATCTTTCATCCAAAAGCTTTAGGACTAGATGTGTTTCACAATTCTGAATTTTTTTTCTGGACTTTAGAAAGGCATATGGTGTGTATACCTTATATTAGAAAACACCCCATGTAGCTATACCCCATAATCAAACTCATTAATATTTCAGTGGTGAGGCATTTGAATTCTTACACTTAATGGAATAAATAGCTTTACATGAGTTGGGTTAGGTTTTGCTGCCAAATGAATTCAGATCGGCTCTTCCCGTCATAGAAGTTTTGAAATAACTTTTGGTTTTGGATTCTGAATTGTAGATAAGGTAATTTGGATTTCTATTACTATCCCTAGTTTACAGGTGAAGAAACTGAGGTACAGAAAATAACTTGCTCAAAGTCATACAGCTTCCACACAGATCGAAGCCGAGTTCAAGCCTCCTCTCAGTGAGGAGTTGGGCTAAATAACCTTAAGTGTCTCTTCTAACTTCATGAGTCTTTGATTTCCTGCCTCTGACACTTCAACCAGCCTCCGGCTGGGTAATACAATGGTCTGTTTCTAGAGAGCAGGTTGGAATGAGGGGCATCTGGGAAAAAGGGACCTCCTCTTCCAACTAATTTTCACTTCAAGTGGATTGTGTCTCTAGGAGGCATTTTGTTGCAATTGCTTCCCAACTGCTAGGCAGAACCAGCTAAAAATAAAATTAGGTGTCATGATTTGTCTTTAGCACACTTTCCTTAGGTATCCGTAACCACTACCTGTTCCCCCAAATGACACCATATTGAATCCTGGTGGTTCAGGTTTACCCCCTTTCCATCCTATCTCAAACTTGATTTTCCCAGGAAAGGAGTTAATGCCTCTTAGTCTTTCTCCCACCATATAGGGATGCACTGTGGGATAGTGGAAAGAAAATGGGATTGGACAGCCAAATACCCGAGGTTAAGTCCAGGTGTGCAAAACTGGGCAAAGCTACTTAACCTCATTCATCAGTTTGTAAAATGGGGCAGAAAATACATATCTCAGAGTGAATTCAGGTTTTGTGGAGTTTGAAGCTTATATAATTTTGGCAAAAAGAATATAAAATTGTGAACAGAAATTGGGCGCAAAATGTTTATCTTTTAGAAATAATGCTCATGGCCACTTAAGGGGAAGTATGATGTGCTGGAAGTTGGAATGGAAAGAAACAGTGATCTTAACAAAAGGCAGTTTTTTGTATAATTTACAAAAACATATGACCATGTGAACATATTGCTAGGGCCTCTCCCTGGAGCTAGGAAGAGTTCCATTCACCAGGGGATTCAGGGATTCTGAAGCTTAGAATTTGTTAGTGTCATGGTGAATTTGCTTCTCTATCCACTTCACAGAGTTGTTGTGAGAAGTAAATCACAAGACAAAATATATGCAAATGTGTTTTGTAATCTCTAAAACAATGTGTTTTTTTAATGCCTTGAACTAAACATAAAGGTTTAGTCAATAAAATTTGCTCCCACCAAAGTATTGTACAGGCTTATTGTATTGCCCTTCCCTGGACCTTTTAAAAAATTTATCAGAGTAATATATGCACATATTTTTACAAAAGAGTCAACTATTGATAGAAAAGACTTGCAACAAAATATTAATTCCATGTCCCACCCCTCATATTTCCTAATTCCACTTTGCAGAGTCAATAAACTTCCTCCATACTGCTAAATAATATGTAATATATTGCTTTCTTCAGATTTATCGATATTGGTTATTATCTAATGACTTTCTATTGTCATAGATAAGGATTTTGCTTCCTTCTCCCTATCCTCACAATACAGTTATAACACAGTTTTTATGACTATCATAATATGAAATATTGTCTATGGCTGAACCAAATAGTGGACTATGATTATATTTCTTTTCATATGTAAGTTTTGTTTTCCCTGGAGTTTAACTGCATCATTTTTTCATTTAATTAGTTTTTCCTTGTAACTATACTTTAGTTTTCCCATTCTTTACAACAGCATTTTATTTATTTTTCACACCCTGGAGAGTCCTGGAGACCTGGAACCTTCCTTGACTGTCTTCCAGACTGGTCTTCTTGCTGTCTTGAAACAACATGAGACTTCCATGGACTATCATGCTGGAAATGTCCATCCCTCTCTTCTGTTTGATTTTCTGTTTCCTGTATTCCAATTCCTCCTCTTTCTTTGCTTAGTTCCTTTTTTTTGCTGAATATGATTTACTCCAATAGCTTCCTAAGAAAGAAGGTAAGAAGTATATAGGAGGTAAACTGAGACTCTGCATGTTTCAAAATGTCTTTATTCTAACCTTATAATTGATTGATAGTTATGATGAACATAGATTTCTAGGTTTATAATCATTTCATTCAGAGTTGTCTTGTAGCTTCTGGTAATGCTCTTGAGAAGTTCTGCCATTCTAATTCCCAGTCCTTTGTATGTGATGACTTTTTATCTCTGGAGGTGATCTAAAATTCACAACATACATGGTAGATTAGATTGTTAAAAAATATTCATTCTTTCCCCTCTCCCTCCCACTTATGTGGGGTAGTATACTTCCCTGCCCTTAATTCTAGGCCCAACTACCGTACTTACTTTGGATAACGGGATATTAGCAGATATGTTGTAAGCAGAGACTTGAAAAGCACTTGTGGTGTTGGGCTTGCTGCCTTATGCTTATGCCATCAGCAACAGCAAAACCTCTGGGAGGAGGATGAGTAACACATGGAACAGAGCCAATCAGTCCTAGCTGAGCTCAACCTAAATCAGGAGTGGTCCCACTTACCATCACCCCCAGTGACCCACAAGGGAACTTCGTACTTTTTGTCCCCGAAACTCTTCGCTCTTATGGCTAACTGATTTTTGGCAATGGGCAAAGGCCACTCAATTGCAAAAGAATATTTCTTCAACAAACGGTGCTGGGAAAATTGGATCTCCATTTACAAAAAAAAAGGGAGGAGGAACCCTGTCTCACACCTTATACAAAACTCGTTTCAAAATGGATCAAAGACCTAAATATAAGAGCCAGACATATAAAACTCATAAAAGAAAATGTAGGGATGCATCTTCAGTACCTTGTGTTAGGCAATGGTTTTCAGACTTTATCCCCAAAGTACAAGCAACAAAAGCAAAAATAGATAAATGGGACCTCCTCAAAATTAAACACTTTTGTGCCTCAAAAGACATCATCATGAAAGTAAATTAACAACCTACACAATGGGAGAAAATATTTGGAAATCACATATTCAATAAAGTTTTACTATCCAGAATATATAAAGCAATCCTTCAACTCCATAACAAAAAGACAAACAACCCAATTTAAAAATGGGCAAAAGACCCAAGTAGACATTTCTCCAAAGAAGATCTACAATTGGCCAAAAAGCACACGAAAAGATGCTCAATATCACTAGCTATTAGGGAAATGCAAATAAAAACCACAATGAGATACCATTTCACATTCACTAGACTGGTTACTCTGAAAAAAAAAAAAAAAGGAAAATTATAAGTATTGGAGAGGATGTGGAGAAATAGGAACATTCATTCATTGCCGGTGGACATGTAAAATTGTGCGGCTACTGTGGAAGACAGTTTGGTAGTCCCTCAGAAAGTTAAGTATAGAATTACCATATGACCCCGCAATCTACTTCTAGGTATATACCCAAAAGAATTGAAAGCAGGGATTCAACCAGATATTTGCACACTGATGTTCATAGTGGTATTACTTGCAATTGCCGAAAGACGGAAACAACTCCAGTGTCCATCAACTGATGAATGGATAAATAAAATGTGGTTTATGCATGCAGTAGAATATTATTCAGCCATAAAAAGGAATGAAGTCCTGACACATGCAACAAGATGGAAGAACCTTGAAGACAACATGTTGAGTGAAATAAGCCAGACAAGAAAGAACAAATATTGTGTGATATCACTGAAATGAAATAATTAGAATAAGTGAATTCATAGAATCATAATCTAGAATATAAATTACCAGGGAACAGGGTGGAGGTAGGTAATAGGGAGTTAAGATTCTAAATGTACAGGATTTCTGTTTGGGACAATGGAAAAGTTTTGATAATGGATAGTGGTGATAGTAGCACAACATTGTGAATGCAATTAACAGCACTGAATTATGTATTTGAGGTTAAAAGAGGGAAATTTTAGGTTGTACGTATGTTACTAGAATAATTTTTAAAAATCCATAGGACTGTACAACACAAATAGTGAACTCTAATATAAACTACAGACAATAGTTGATAGTATAATTATAATATTGTTCATCAATTGTGATAAAGTTACCACACTAATGCCAAGTATTATTAATAGGGAAAACTGTGAAAACTGTATGGGTATGTGGGGGGCAGGGTCCTGTATTTTCGGCATGATGTCCTGTATTTTTGGCATGATGTTTCTGTAATTACACAACTTCAAATAAATAAATAAATAAATAGGTCATCCAGGTAGCCAGAAAGACTCTTTCACTTCCCTATCCCCTTTAGCTTCCAAAATTTTAAAACTGTATATCTGGTCTGACAAACCCAAGGATTTGAGGACAAGGAATCTGAATATTTGAAAGAAGTTAACACCCTTGGACATGTGGGGTGTGGGGGTTTCATGTTCTCAGTTCTTTCTCACCCTGAAGCCACCTTCAACTGTTTCTCTTCCCCAACCCTCCTTAAACCTTCACTCTCAGCTTCTAAATTAAATAGATTAAGTTAGGAGTTTCTTAGAACAGGTGACACTTTTCTCCTGTCCCTCAGTTTTTTGCCCAATAGTTCATATATTTTGAATAGAACAATTGTGTGAGGATTATCTGCCTGAAAACTCTTTCCAGAACAAAGTGTTTCCAGAACAGAGGTAAACAGGTTTCCTCACTTTAAAGTCCATTGTGATAATGACAAGGATTTTCTTTTTTTCTCAGATTTTTTTATTTTGAAATATTTTCAGACTTACAGGACAGTTGCAAAAATAACACAAAACCCATACAGAAAACTCTACCATACACCTACCCCCAGATCGCCAGATCCACCAATTTTAAGTGTGCCACATTTGCTATCAGTCCATCCGTTTATCCATCTATCTATTTATCTGTTAAATGTTTATTTCTAAACATTTGAGAGTAAGTTGTATTCAGCATGCTCCTTGAACCCATAATATTTCCATGTACATTTCCTAAAAATAAGGATATTCACTTCTGCAGCCACCTTAAGCACTGTTGGGGATTGAATCATGTGCCCTGCAAGAGGCACGTTCAGGTCCCAACTCCTGATCCTGTGGGTGTGAACCCATTTGTAAATAGAACCTTTGAAGATGTTATTAGTTAAGGTGAGGCCAAACTGAATGAGGGTGGGACATAATCCAATACGGCGGAAGTTCTCATACTAAAAGGAAATTGGACATGGAGAAGCCACTGGGAACAGCCAGAAACTGGAAGTCAGTGGAACCCAAAAGAGAAAGGAGAAGATGTCACCATGTGCATTGCCATGTCATGGAAAAGCCAGGCACCCAAGGATTGCAGGCAGCCAATCCTAGAACACCACAGTCTTCAGGAAAAAGCATAACCTTGTTGATGCCTAGATTTTGGACTTCTAGCCTCAAAACCATAAGCCAATAAATTCCCATTGTTTAAGCCAACCCACTGTATTGTATTTGTTTTAGTAGTCCAGAAAATAAAACAAGTACTTAACAAGGTTGTCTTATTTCCTATCAGTTTTTTTCATGATATATTTTATTCTTTAGAAAAAAATCTACAATAGCGGTAAGACAATTTGATTTTTTGTTTTTGTAAATGCCTTAGTGGTCTCTCTTTTTCTTTTTCATGTAAATTATAGCTTAAGACATTGGTTACAGGTTTCTGTGGTATGTTTAGACTCATGGCCTTTTTTAACAATTTAAAATAAACTAGCAGGCCACATTTTGAAATAAAAGTGTTCACACATGCATTGTTTAAAATATTACTGAATGCAGACCTATCAGTTTGTTAATCAAAGGCTCTAGTGATGAGGCTTTTTTAGGAAAAACAAGTGACTCTCTAGCTTCCACTTATAGGCTGAGAGGCATAGAGATTCATGGTTTAGGAAGCTCAAAATAGGAAAAACTTGTTGTTTTCTCCTTTTAATTGCCCCATATTTCAATTTTTCTACCTACTTATATTTCCCCTTATCCAGACCCATCTGCCCTACTTTGCCCATACATCAAGCTATAAAACTGTGCAAAGAGAATTCTTATTGATTCTTCACATTAATCACAATCCAAAAATTCTGAGTACTCTAGACATAGCAGCACAATATTTTAACACTGTTCTGGTTTGCTAATGCTGCTGTTATGCGAAATACCAGAAACGGATTGGCTTTTATAAAAGGGGTTACTTGGTTATAAAGTTACAATCTGAAGGCCATGAAAATGTCCTAATGAAGGCATCAACACAAGTATACCTTCACTGAAGGAAGGCCAATGGCGCCCGGAAAACCTTTGTTAGTTGGGAAGGCATGTGGCTGGCGTCTGCTGATCCCAGGCTGTGTTCCAGCTTCACTCTCAGCTCCTGTACCTTCTTCAAAGTGTGTTTGTTGGCTGCAGCTCTGAGTTCCTTCTGTTTGTCAGCTCTTTTATATGGCTCCAGTGATTTAATTAAGACCCACCCTGAATGGGTGGGATAACACCTCCATGGAAATTATCCAATCAAAGGTCTTGCCCACAGTTGATTGAATCACATCGCCATGGAAACACTCAATCAATAGGTTCCAACCTAATCAACACTAATACATCTGCCCCCACAAGATTGCATTAAAGAACATGGCATTTGGGGGGCCATAATATATCCAAACCAGCACAAACACCTACCAAAGGGATTTCATTTTTATTTAGACACTTTGAGCTGAGGTCAGAGGCTGAAGTGGTCATAGGTAAAACTAATAATTAGTAATCTAAGCTTGCAACAGAGGTAAAGAAATGTCAAGTCATTAAAATGATTTCAACTTCCCTCTTGAAACCAAGTTTTTCCCAGTAAGTCAACATCTGACACAATCTGTGAAAAAGGGCAGAACATGTTTTGAAACACCAGCTGCAAAACATTAAATCAGAACACAGAAGCCTTCAGTCACTGGTGAGGCTAACTTGTCTGTGGCGTGCTGGCTGCCAAGTGAAACAGAACACTCTCTGAGCCCCAGTGGGGTGAGTCTTGTTTCCTTCCTCTGCATTTCTCAGTCTGCTAATGTGAGTGAGGCCATTGCCAGCTGACTTCATCTGCCAGCCAACCACAGATGCGTGGGTAAGCCGTTGAGACCAGAAGAGTCTCTCAGCTGAGCCCACCCAAGTTGCTCACCCATAGAACTACAAATTAAATAAATGGTTGCTGTTTTGACCATTTTAAGCAAGTTTTGGGGTGGTTTGTTACACAGCAGTGGATACCAATACAGTATACTTGTCAATCTAAGAACTTTTGAGTTTTGTCAATTCTGAAAAATTATCAATCATTATCACTTTAAATATTACCTATTTCCCATTTTCTGTTTACCCTTTCCATGACTCCTATTGGATGTCCTTTTCATCCTCTGTGGATTCTTAATCTCACTTTCATTTTTTTTTCCTTTTTGAAAGATCTCTGTGCTACATTGAGTCATTTCCTTAGTTGTGTTTTACTTATTTTCTATTCAGCTATTAAGTCTATCTATTTAGTTTTGAGTTTCTATGGCTATAAGTTTCATGCTTTTATAAACTTATAAAAGCACTATTTCACCCTTATCCAAGTCTGCCTTTTCCTTTTATATGCATTCCTGTTTTTCATTGTTTTCAATTCCTTCTTTTATCTTATAAATCATTTTAAACTGCTTATTTTATAGCCATCTACAGATGGTTCTATTTCTTCTGTTTCTCAGGACGTTAATTCTCCTGCTGTTTTCATGATCTGATCCTCATGGTGGTTTCCTCCTATGGTCTGTAATTTTTTATTGTGAGTTTTTTTCAGTGGGAATTTTTTTTTTTTTTTTGTCTGGGGAAGAACTGTAAGTCTTGGGTTGTGGGATTGTCCCTTCAATGTACCTGCAAGTTTGCTTCTGCTGGAGTCCTGGGGATGTCACCAGTTCTCAACCTGTTGTTAGATTTCTTCTCAGCTTGGTATTTCTACCTCACAGTGAAAGTTCAGAACTCATACCAATACATGGCATAGGCTTGGCTTCAAGTTTTGTGGGTGACATTCTTTTTCTTTTTCTTTCTTTTTTTTTTTAAATTAAAGCTTATATTTTATTTATGCAGCACTTCACATGCTCCATGCTTTCACGGTTACATTTCCCACAATAAGCATTAAATACCAGGGCAAACCTCCTCAGCAAATCCTTCCCACCAAATTCAAATAAACAAAACAAACTTTCCTGTAACAGTCATTTTAAAATCACACAGATTACACTCGTTTCTGAATTCCAACTCCATGGGATTGCTACATGGTACCAAAGTGTAGCAAACCAAAATATAACTGGGTTTTGACACTACTAGATTAAAATTGCTGGCATTTTAAACTCACATCCAAGTTTTTTACGATGCCCTCATTTCCAAGAGTACAAAGAAAAAAGAAATATGAACAACAGCTCCCGATGTTAAAAAGGAAGAAAAAACTTACTGAAAAGGAACATGCAAGAAACAAGTTAAGGAAACACCAGTTTCTATTCAGTGCTCAATTAAAAAGTTAAGAAGCAATATATCATGCAAATGAAATAATTACAGGAAGCTGGGGAGAATTTTGCTAGAATAAAATGATTTTTTAAAAAGGAGTCAGTGTTTGCAAACTGAAATACTTAGTTCAGCCTAACTGCTCAATATCTGATGTGTAAGTACGTATATATAGACGTGTGTGTATCTCATGTATTTTTTTCCCTAGCATGACTAAATTATAAGAGCTAGAGATGGTATTGCAGAACAAAATTTTGTAGAATCCTGTGTATGTGCTAAAAGAATAATTATGGATACAAGGTGGGGGGAAATGGCATTGAGCAACAATTAAATAATATTTGAAGTAGAATTTGGACTACTTAGGATTAAAATAAAGATAAATATAAGGAATGATTTTACATCTGAAGTGACTCAGTGTTGACCTACCATGTATAAGTCCAGATTGCTTTGAAGAATTCATACTCAGGTCTTAAACTTATTAAAAAAAAAAAAAAAAAGAACCCTTATATTCATGATTCAATGTGTAATTTATATTATCTTTAAATTATGCTATACTTAATTATATCCTAGTTTCAAATACTTTACTGCCATTAGGGAAAAAAGTCATTTCATGAATATATAGTCAATGTCTGTATTGTACTATACTTCTAAAGCTATAAATATTTCAGTAGTTTGTATAGTGGTTGAACAGTTGAAAAGAATGAGACAGAGCCTTAGGAAAAATGAATTAGATTCTTAACAATGCTATAGGAAAACACTAATAGATTTAGTGCTGGGGAAAAGCAAAATTAAGTCTATGCTGTGTTCCAAATTTCAATCATTGTCAACCATTATCATCAACTCACTTCTTCTGACATCCCTAATCTACAGTGATCAAGTGTCCACAGACCTGCTAAAAATAAGTGTGATCTTGGTATGGAGTATTAAATAAGATGACTTCTATCTCGAGTGTGTACAACCAAAACACACACAGAACCCAGGCCCGTGCTCCAACGTTATGTGAGCATTTGGTGCAAAAGTGTGCATGTGTCTGGTAAGTCCAGTCTAGTGATTCCCTTTGGTCGACTTCTTCTTCTTCTGCTCCTCTCTCTGCTTCCGCTTCTTCCTCTTGCCACCTTCTTTGAATCCTGCGGAAAAAATGGAGGGATCCCAGTTGCTGGTGACCTGAGGTTTATCTTGCTCATTCTCCTCCTCACAAATATAGTTAGATACATGTTTGGGTAAAGTGGCAGGTCTGTGAGACTTCTGCGAATGGACATTGGCTGGCTGGGAAGGCAGGGCATTTTGTCCTCTTCGCCTGCATTCTTCTACAAAGGCTTCTTCATCTGCCACACCATTTATTGTTAAGGACTTTAACTGGCCATCTTCCTCAACTTCTACTCTTTCTTGAGCATTCTCAGTAATCCTCTTTGTAGTGATTTTTCTGCCATTAACTATTTTAGTAGACGTTGATATAGATGTGAAGTTGCCCATCCTACTACCACCAAAGGATGTTGAAGAAAATGAAGTAAGGCCCCCATGCCCCAGAGAACCAAATGATGTAAATCCTGTATCAAAAGAAGGAAATCCACCTCCGAAAGATGGAAATCCACTGAAGGAAGAGAAAAAAGATCCTGTGCCCCTGTTTCTGGCTCCATGGAGGCCTCTTCGATTTCCAAAAAACTCCTCAAATGGGTCTTCAAAGAAGTCAAAAGCAAATGGGTCCCTTCCACCAAAAAATTCCCTGAAGACCTCATCTGGATTACGGAATGTAAAGCCAAACTCAAATGGACTGTCAAAATGATTTCCACCTCCACCACCACCATTTAATCCTTCTTTGCCATATTTGTCATAGATGTCCCGTTTTTTAGCATCTGATAACACCTCATATGCCTCAGCTACTTGTTTGAATTTTCTCTCTGCTTCTTCTTTATTCTCAGGATTTTTATCAGGGTGCCACTTCAGTGCCAATTTACGGTATGCCTTTTTAATATCCTCAGGTGAGGCATGTCTCTGCATGCCTAGAACTTCATAGCAATCCACCATGTTTTAACAGATTGTTGGAATAAATCCCGAGGAGGTTGGCAGCCAGCGATAGGAAGGAGGAGAGGCTGGGCGGTGGGGCCCGTGGTCTCCTCTCAGCTCCGTCACGGCTGGTACTGGTGGAGGCGGTGGTAGCGATTGACATTCTTTTTCACCTACAGCCTGAGGAGATAGGAACATGTCTTGTCCTGGTCCTATTTTTGTCAACAGTGCAGTCCTCAGGAACCCTCAGATTCTTCAGGGTGCTCAATTCCAGCTGCCTTCCTTGCTCACCCTTGAGATTACATCATATCAGCCTGCAAGGATGTTAAAATCCCAGGGACCCCAAGGGCCTATAGCTGCCCCAAACCCTGCCTTGGCTGCAGTGGCATCAGTCCCTACTTACCACTCAGCCTGTGAGTTCCCTCTTTGTTTTTGGTACCAGGGGCTTCCCCATTCTTTCTGTCAATTATGTATGTAACTATTTTGTCCAGTGTTTCTTTGTGCTAGGAGCTGGAGGGAAACTTTTGCATCATCTCAGTCCACTGTAAGGCTGGAGGCTCTCTTTTCCACACTTTGAGAGATAATTTTATAATAATGAAAGGTAAAGTTCATAAAAAAGCTGTAGCATTTGTGAATCTGTATATGCTGAAGTAGAATTCATCAAAATGTATAAAGATTAGAAACACAATAGTAATGGGAGTCTTTAACATGCTATGCAGGGACTTTACCAAATTAAGAAAGTAAAAATTAAGCACAGGGATCTGAATGCAGGGATACCTTGTTTTATTGTGCTTCACTTTATTGTCCTTTGCAGATATTGCATTTTTTTATAAATTGAAGATTTGTGGCAACCCTGCATCAAGCAAGCCTATCAGCACCATTTTTCCAACAGCCCGTGCTCATGTGTCACATTTTGGTAATTCTTGCAATATTACAAACATTTTCATTCTTGTTATATCTGTTATGGTGACCTTTGATCTTTGATGTTATTATTGCAATTATTTTGGGGCACCACAAACTGCACCCGTATAAGATGGCAAACTTAATAAATGTTGTGTGTGTTCTGACTGCTCCATCAATCTGCCGTTCTCCATGTCTTTCTCTCTCCTTGGGTCCCCTATTCCCTGAGACACAGCAATATTGAAATTAGGCCATTTAAAAGCTCTACAATGGCCTCTAAGTGTTCAAGTGAAAGAATCACACATCTCTCACTTTAAATCAAAAGCTAGAAATGATTAAGCTTACTAAGGAAGAAACGTCAAAAGCTGAGATAGGCCCAAAGCCAGGCCTCTTGTGCCAAACAGTTAGCCAAGTTGTGACTCCTAAGGGGCAATTCTTGAAGGAAATTGAAAGTGCTACTCCAGTGAACACATGAATGATAAAAAAGTGAAACAGTCTAATTCCTGATAATGGAGAAAGTTTTACTGGTCTGAATAGAAGATCAAATCAGCCACAACATTCCCTGAAGCCAAAGTCTAATCCAGAGCAAGTCCCTAACTCTCTTAAATTCTGTGAAGGCTGAGAGAGGTGAGGAAGCTGCAGAAGAAAAGTCTGAAACCAGCAGAGGTTGGTTCATGAGGTTTAAGGAAAGAAGCCATCTCCATAACATAAAAGTGTAAGGTGAAGCAGCAGGTGCTGATGCAGAAGTTGCAGCAAGTTATCCAGAAGACTTAGCTAAGATCATTGATGAAGGTGGCTACACTAAATAACATATATTAAATGTAGACAGAAATGCCATTTAGGATTTTCATGGCTAGAGAGGAGAAGTCAATGCCTGGCCTTAGTGCTTCAAAGGACAAGCTGACTCTCTTATTAGGGGTTAATACAGCTGGTGACTTTCATTTGAAGCCAATGCTCATTTATTCCAAAAAATCCTATAAATCCTTTAAGAATTATGTTAAATCTACTCTGCCTGTGCTGAATAAATGGAACAAGAAAGCCTAGGTAACAGCTTGTCTGTTTACAACATGATTTACTGAATATTTTAAGCCCACTCTTGAGATCTACTGCTCAGAAAAAGATTCCTTTCAAAATATTACTGCTCATTGACAATGCATCTGGTCATCCAAGAGCTCTGGTGGAGATGTACAATGAGATGAATGTTGTTTTCATTCCTGCTGCTAACACAACATCTATTCTGCAGCCCTTCGATCAAGGAGTGTGTTTCAGTTTGCTAAAGCTGCCAAAATGCAGTATACCGGAAATGGACTGGCTTTTAACAATGGGGATTTATTAGCTTACAATTCTAAGGCCATGAAAATGCCAAAATAAGGCATCAACAGGAGGATATCTTCTCTGAAGAAAGGCTGCTGGCATCTGAGACACCTGTGTCACGTGGAAGGGCACATGGCTGGTGTCTGCTGGTCCTTCTCTCCTGGGTTTTGTTGCTTTCAGCTTCTGGCTTCAGTGGTTCTCTCAGCTTCTGTGGGCGTGTCCTTGTCTTTCAGCTTCTCTGGGGCTTCTCTCTAAGCTCTCTGCTTTTTCTGTCCTTTTTCCTCTCATAAAGAACTCCAGTAAAAGATTAAGAGCCATTTTGAAAGGGCTAGATCACACCTCAATTGAAATAACCTATCCCAAAGATCCCACCAACAATAGGTCTGCACCCATGGGAGTGGATTAAAAGAATATGGCCTTTCTTGGGTACATAACAGCTTCAAACCAGCACAGAGAGATTTTGACTTTTGAGTCTTATTATTTAAGAAATACATTTTGTAGGGCTGTACCTGCAATAGATAGTGATTCCTCAGATGGATCTGGGCAAATCAATGGAAAACTTTCTGGAAAGGATTCACCAATCTAGATGTCATTAAGAACACTTGTGATTCATAGGTAGCGGTCAAAATCTCAACATTAACAGGAGTTTGGAAGAAGTTTATTCCAGCCCTCATGGATGACTTTGAGGGGTTCAAGGGTTCAGTGGAGGAAGTAACTGCAGATGTGGTGGAAACAGCAAGAGGACTAGAATTAGAACTGGAACCTGAATATGTGACTGGATCACTGCAATCTCATGATAAAGCTTGAACAGATGAAAAGTTGCTTCTTATGGATGAGCAAAGAAAGTGGTTTCTTGAGATGGAAACTACTGGTGATGATGCTGTGAACATTGTTGCACTGACAACAAAGAATTTAGAATATTATATAAACTTAGTTGATAAAGCAGTGGCAGAGTTTAAGAGCATTGACTCCAATTTTGAAAGAAATTTTACTTGTGGTTAAAATGCTGCCAAACAGTATCGCATGCTAAAGAGAATTCTTTCATGAAAGGAAAAGTCGATCAGTGCAGCAAACTTTGTTGTTGTCTTATTTTAAGAAATTGCCACACCACCCCAACCTTCAGCAACCACCACCCTGACGAGTCAGCACCATCAGCGTTGAGGCAAAACCATCTACCAGCAATAAGATTACAACTCATTAAAGGCTCAGATGATAGTTAGCATATTTTTAGCAATGAAACATTTTTAAATTAAATATTTACATTTTTAGACATAATGCTATTGCATACTGACTAGACTACAGTATAGTATAAATATAACATTTTCATGATAGAAAACCAAAAATTTTGTGTCTCACTTTATTAGGATGTTTGCTTTATTGTGTTGGTCTGGACTGAAACCTGCAATATGTCCAAGGTATGGCTATGTGGGAAGATGCACAGTGTCTAAGAGGCACTCATGTTGAGGAACTGGAGGAAGAAATTCCTACCCCATCTTCTTGCACCTCTTATTCTCAAAGCTCTAAATCCAACCTAATATCACTATTGCTCTGTGGGTTAAATTGGCCTTTGTTGCTTGGGCAGGAAGTCCAAGTATCAGACATAACATTGCTTCTGTGGGAAACTGTGCCCAAATATCAAAAAACTGATCCAGAAAGAAAGTTTTTAAACATAACCCATTGTTCGCCAGAGACTCCTTATGTATACAAATCTTTGTAACAAAGAGTTTTTGTTTTTTGTTTTTTGTTTTTTTTATCCCAAGCAGACACTCCCCTTTTCTTGGGAAGTTGTGGTGTTTAGTGAATTTTCTCAGCCACTGGATTATTGCCTTTTGTCTCAGAGCTCTCTTAGTTCTGCTCTTGTCTTGACCTGCCCAAATTGCAAGTCTTTGAAGCTTTCTGTATTGGGCTTCTTAGAGTAATTGTTTTAGAAAAAGAAAAAAGGATTAAAAAAAAAAAGGGGGGGGGGGCCTCCTCAAAGATCTAATGGGTTATTGAAATGCTAAGAGACAAAGCAACCAGGGCCATTAAGGAAAGGTCCACAGGGCAGAGAGATCAGCTTTTCTTCGGGATTTGCATATGCGCCTCAGGGCCTGAGCTCTGCCCTTCCCCTTTCTATGTTCACCAGAACTCCAAAAATCCTCCGCTTTTATTTTGGAGTTTTTCGTGTTGTTTTTTTTCTATGCCTGTCTCCTCTCTGCTGGGCTGGCTGCTCTCAGAGTCTCTGGTGTCTGGTCTCAGTCTATCTATGGTTGGAGTTTGGATCAGTAGAATGAGTTTCTGATAAGGGCTGCCACTGCAGTTCTCCCTTCTCCTTCCCGGAGCTGACAGCCCCTCCTCCCACGGGACTGAGCCTGGCAGGGAGGGGCGCGGGTCCCCTGGCCGCAAAAACTTACAGATTTCGCTGATCTCAGCAGTTCCACGTTTTCATGAGTGTTGTATGAAGTATGCCCAAAGTCAGATTGCTCTGTGGTGTCCAGTCCACGCAGTTCCTGGCTTTCTACCTACTTTCCTGGAAGCCCGGTCCCGGAACACAAACTGGCTCACTCGCCGCGTCGTTGACGGAGAAGCCCCTACCGAGCCTTCATGACTGAACATCCGCACCGACGACCCAAAGAGTTTTATTATAATGGAAATATTTTCACAGATATAATTCTTAGTCTATAGCCAATATCAGTCATTAGAACGTACTGTTCAGTCTTGGGTCCCATAAGTGAAGGATGTTATGGAGAGATTGGAAAGGAGCCAGAAGAGACAAAGTAAATGATGAAAGGTTTTGAAAAAAAAGCCCTTCAGGGGAAAGTCGGCATTAGTCCAGAGAAGAGAGGTGTGACGAGACTGAATATGTGTCTTCAAAAGTGTAACGAATGTTCAGCTGCACGACACCACAATGCTGGAGAGGTGCGTGGACCACGAGGTGGCTGCAGCCCTGGAGAGCCGACACGACCATCCCAGGTCACCCCACCTTCCCCGTGGAGGCACAGGCCACCCTGCGCACGGCCAGCAGCTGGGCAGCAACCTCGGACTCCAGGAAAGGCGGGGAGCCTGCGGGCCACTGAGGGCTCGAGGCAGACGGGGCTGACCCACAACCAGGAACTAGATGCCTGGACTTTGGGGGTGAAATTCCCCTGGGAGCAGCACAGAAATAAACAGGGGCCAAGCTCTGGGCTCTGAGCAGCCTATCTGGGTGGGTGTCTTCAACCTGGGAAAAAAGAAAAAGTGTAAAGGATATTACAGAATTGACATTGTCCCCTTTTTTCAGCACCCACTGAGAGTCACATTAGAGGAAATGAGTTTCAATTACAGCAGAAAGGATTAAAGCTAGTCAGGTGTTCCCAGTCTGAAGTCACCCATTCTCAAGTTACCCAGCTGCAATCTTGCAGGGCGGTGGGTCATTCCTGAGGTTTTTACAAGCTCTCTGATCCAGTGGCAGGCAACGTTCACATGCTTATTTGCATACATTATTATTTTGGAAACTGCTGCATTCCGCCCAAGTATAGAAAATTTTTTCAGGACTACAAAGAGGGTAAAGTAATGTAAGTGTGAAGGAGATTTGTATGGGAAAAATCCCAACAAGAGAAATCTAAGTCTCTAGTCTGTCATTTGACAGAGCTGTTCCAAAGAGCATGGGGCCAGGTGATGAGGGAAGCAGGACAAAGTTGTGAATGTGATGAATCCCACTGACTTGTATGCCTGGGAGTGGTTGAGATGGGAAATTTTATGTTGTATATGTGTTTCCACAATTTAAAAAGAGAGGGAGACTAAAGAGAAAATGACAATTAATTAAATGCAATGCATGGTCCTGGACTGGGTTTAAATGATGGAGGAGAAAAGACCCAAATGGACATTACTGAGACATCAAATTGGAAAATAGACTGTAAGCTTTACATCAAGTTAAAAGTCTTGTACTTGATAGCTGCACTTAGGGTGGTTTCATAAGTGAATATCCTTCTTAGGAAATGTAAATGGAAGTATTATGTGTTCAAGGATCGTGATGTATACAACATACTCTCAAATATTCAGAAGATAGTAAATGGAAGTATTATGTGTTCAAGGATCGTGATGTATACAACATATTCTCAAATATTCAGAAGATAGATATAGCCAGCAAGATGGTGATGACAGAAAGATGATGGATGGATAGATAGATAAATAAAATGTTACAGCAAATGTGCCAAAATGTTAAAAGCTGGTGGATCTGGGTGGGGAGTTTCTTGGAGTTCTGTGCATGAGTTTTGTATTATTTTTGCAACTGCTCCAAAAGTTTGAAATTATTTCAAAAGAAAAAATTAAAAAAAGAAAGAGCACAGGTCCACAGGAGGAGCATGTCCTGCAGAAGGGCGATTATCATCCCACGGCACTTAGGGACAGGGTGGCCATGTCTCAGGAACAGGCTCAGTGCTTGGCTGTCAGTGTGTTTTCAGGGGCTACTGTCAAACCGGAGTCCCTCCAGAGGACAGCAACTGGGACAGAGAAAAGAATCTGGAAACTGGGTCAAAGGAGGAGCAGTTGAATGAACTACACATGTCGGCCTGAAGAAGATAAGCCTCTGGGGGGCCAAGAAGCTGTCTTCAAATATTTGAAGTGCTGTCAGGTGGAAGGGAGATTAGAATTGGGCTGTGCAGCTCCAGGGGGCAAACCGGGGGTCAACGGGCATAGATTACAGGAATAGACTGTCAGCCAAAATGAAGGCAGCCTTTGGTAATTATCAGAGCCAAGCAGCACCTAGTAAAGTAGGAAGTGTTTGTGCAAAGACAGGATAAATATATCACAAGAACATTGGAAGGAGAATTTCTGGACTTTGTTTTTTTTCTGCCTACCCAAATGAATTTTTTGGAGAGAGAGAAATTACCAAGCAATAAGCCCTTTTCTCTCGGCACTCAGGAAGGATGTACTTTGCAGTCCAAACCACTAGAGGGAGTGAGGATGGCGCATTGCAGGGCCGCGTCCTCTCTCTTCAGTCTAATAGCAAATGATACCGTGGCCTGGCTATTGTTTCCTCAGTTCTGCTCTTTTCGATGTCTCCCCATGAATCTCTTCCAATGCCTACATCCGATTAAACTCCTCAATGTCCAAGGAGCTTCATGCGTCAAGAGGCACACTCACTGCTATTTGTGCTTTGTTTAAAGCTCAATTTATTAATTATATAAATAGATTAAACAATATTGCTCTAAAATTTCACACACACCTTAAAGAAAAAAAATCAAAACTAATGAATTTTGGAAATACAACATTTTCTAGACATTTAAAACATTGATTTGCAGACTTATTTAATTGAGGTATCCTAAAATCATTATCAATACATCTGAATTTTTAAAATGCTACAAATGCCTTAAAAATCAGAAAAAACACACAAATGAATCTTCGCAATGATTATAACTCTTATTAGTACATTTAAACTTAAACTGGTTGAAAAGTATTTATATTTTTAAATTTGTTTCTCCTTTGTAATTATAGAGATGATGCTTACTATACTTTATCCTAAACTTAACTCTTGTGAGCATTCTTATACTTTCCTGGGGGTAGAGTATCTTTAAGAAATACATATTTCTTTGCCTTCCTGGTGATATCGTAATTTCTTCAAACTCAAAAGCAAAAAATAACATCTCTGATTAGCTCAAGTTGGAGGTGTTGGGTTTTGAAATTTCTTACAAAAATGCAAAACCTTCCCACTGACAAATGCAAGATATGTTACCTCTTGGTGCTTGGAAGTGGGGTGTCACTTTAACAAATACATCATAATGTGGGAGTAACTTTGAAACCAGTTTGAGGCTGGAAGAATTTTGAGGAACATGATAGAGAAAGCCTAATTTGGCTCAAACAGACTTGTAGTTAGAACTTGGACTTGGGGGACACTACCAGGGGGCTCAAAAAGGAGTAAGAAACATTTTATTGGAGACTGGAGGAAGGAGGTTCCTTGTTATGTAGTAGCAGAAAGCTTAGTGAAATTGTCCCCTCCAATTATGTGGAAGAACAAGTGATAAACTTAGTTATAGAGCTAAGAAAATTTCCAAGCAAAATATTGCAAGTGCCACCTGGTTTCTTCTTGGGGCTTATAGTAAAATATGAGAGGAGAGCGATAAATTGCAGAAAGAACTGTTATACTAAAAGGAACAAGGACTTGATGATTTTGGAAATTCCCAACCTCTCCAGATAGCAAAAGATCTTAAAATTAAGAAATAACTTTTGAGCATTTGGCATAGAGATAAGCTCTGGCCTAGAGAAAAACAAGGGATGGCTGTCCAAGCTTTTGTTAAAAATTCGGGAAGATCTAAGGATCAGAGCCGTAGTCTGACACCCAAAGGCCCTTTCCAGAGATTAAGGGTGTGCCTGACAGAAGCTCTCAAACAATAGGGCCTCTAGGAAGCTTAATGGACTTGTCCTTCAACCGTCTCAGCCAGAACCCAAGGTAGAGAGGAGCTTATCTCAAAGAAATCTGTGGACATGGCTTTTGTGTAATTGAGTGAACCCCAGGGAAATTCACAGGAGACCTGCAGAGTATTTAAGGAAATTATTTCAGCAGAAACACTGCCAATTTAAACTGAAAGGGACGGAAACAGTACAAAATGAAAGGAGACAGAGCGCCAAAATTTCTACTGGCAGGAAGCCAAATGATAAAACTACTCAGCTGCACACATGTTATCTTTCACGACAAAGGAAGGAGGACTTGGAGGGCAGAACCAAGAGCTTGAGTGTATTATTCCCAAGCCTTAAATCTGATCAAATAATTCTGACTAGAGTTTGCTAGGGTGGATTTCTAAGCTACTTTGGATTGGTGATTCGTTTTTACCTCCCATTTTCCCCCTTTTTGAATGGGAATGTCTATAGCTACTTCACTGTGCCTGTTCCTCCATTGTATGCTGTGTGTGTTGGGAGCCAGAAGACTTCT
This sequence comes from Choloepus didactylus, assembly GCF_015220235.1. Classification (NCBI taxonomy): domain Eukaryota; kingdom Metazoa; phylum Chordata; class Mammalia; order Pilosa; family Megalonychidae; genus Choloepus; species Choloepus didactylus. The sequence continues at coordinate 13,065,280 of NC_051319.1, forward strand.
CTCTTTAGTTCTACAGAGTGAGAAGAACTACACCCAAGGAGCTTTATCCATACCCAGATCGTCTTCAAGATTCAAGGGTTCTGGGTTGTAGTTTGATAGCTTCAGGTATTCACTGCTAGCCACTCCAATTCATTAGAACCTAAAAAGGGTTGTCTATATTGTGTGTAAGAGTGCCCACCAGAGTGACCTCTCAGCTCCTTTTGGAATCTCTCAGCCACTGAAGTTTATTTCATTTCCTTTCAATCCCCCTTTTGGCCCAGAAGATGTTCTTCATCCCACGATGCTGGATCTAGATTCCTCCTCGGGAGTCATATTCCATGTTGCCAGGGAGATTCACTCCCCTGGGTGTCAGATCCCACGTGGGGGAGGGCAGTGATTTCACCTTTCAAGTTGGCTTAGCTAGAGAGAGAGGGCCACATCTATGACTTGCTTCTAACTAACAGACTTTGGCAAAAGCAGTGAGATATATGTGATTATGTGTGCAGGGTTACATTACATAGGATTGTAACCCATCTTGTTGGAGACTCTCTCCCTTGCTGGTGTTGAAGGATCAAGCTGCCATTTGTGAGCTGCCATATGGAGGGGCCCCACAGCAAGGATCTGAAGGCAACCTCTATCTGACATCCAGCAAAAAATGAAGTTCTTAGTCTGACAACCTGTAAGGAACAGAATGGTGCCAACAGCCACATTAGATCAGATGCAGATCCTACCCCAGTTGAGCCTCAGAAGCCCACAAGACAGGCAGTCAGGCAGGGAGGCTCGCAAGCAGGCTAGAATCCCATGAGCATGAATTGGAATCTATTTTACTTTGCTTGGCTGCTGATACCATGAAATAGATAGGCTTCAACAATGGGAATTTATTAGCTTACAGTTTTGAGGCTGAGAAAAATGTCCAATTCAAGGTATCATCAAGGTGATGCTTTCTTCCTGAAGACTGGCTGCTGGTATTCCTTGACATGGCAAGGCACATGGTGGTGTCTGCTGGTCTTTCCCTTCTCTTCCAGTTTTTTATGCTTTCAGCTTCTTGCTTCCATAGCACTTTCTCTCTCTCCTCTCTCTCTCTCTTTCTCTCTCTGTCTGTATTCATTCAATTTATAAAGGACTCCAGTAAGAAATTAAGGCCCATCCTGAATGTGGTGGGTCACACTTTAACTGAAGTAGCCTTGTCAAAAGGTCTTACTTACAATGAGTCCACACCTACAGGAATGGATTAAATTTAAGAGCATGCCTTTCTGAGGTACATACAGCTTCAAACCACCACAGAACCCCAGGAAGACAGACTGAAACCAGTGTCAATTCTTGTTGCCTCTGACCCTGATGACAATGGTACCCCAGAGAAGCTGGGCCTTTTATCATGGAGCTAAAACATACACACACCTGGCCTAGGAATAAAAAATTTAAAAAACTGATGGAGAGTCCTGGGATGGTAGAGCAATTGCATGCCCAGATACTGCTTCATGCCAATGAGGTAAGGCAGCAGATCAGCAACCATATATGTCAGCTATCAAATGGCTTATACAGGCACCAAAACATAACATCACATAAACTTATATGATCTTAAATAGTCTAAAACTGTTAGCAAACTTGGTACAATACTCTTACTCATGTAACCACAAAATCACAACTCTAATTTGCACTTGCACAAGTTTACCTGGTTGTTGTGTGGAGAATGGATTGGAGGGGGCCAAGAGTGGCTAGGGAACAATCACTTAGTGGGATGTTGCAGTAGTTTCAGGCAGAAATGTTGGTGACTTCAATTAGGGTTGTGGCTGTGTGATAGGCTGAGGGCAATGGTACCTATCTGACAGTCATCCATCTGACCCACCCCTCCACCCAGAGGTCTCCACTAGTTTAAGGGCACCTGGTGCAAACTGCCTCCTCCAATGTTAGCATCTTGCACAACTACAGTACTATATCAAAACCAAGAAATTGACATTGGTATAATCCATAGAGTTTATTCAGACTTCACTAGTTATACATGCACTTATTTGTTTGTGAGTGTGTGCATAGCTGTAGGGATTTGTTGTATGTGTAGCCTTGCGTAACTACCACCACAATTAAAATACATGGTACCATCACTAGAAGACTCCCTTGTGTTTTCCCTATATAGCCATGCTGATTCTCTGCTCCCCATTCCTAACCCTTGAAAACCATTAATTTTTTCTCTATCTCTATAATTTTCTGATTTTTTTGAATATTATATCAGTACATTCAGTAAGTATCCTTTTGAGGTTGGCTTTTTTTCACTCAGCATAATTTCCTTGAGGTTGACCCAAGTTGTTGCATATCATCAGTCTGTTCCTTTTAATTGCTGAGTACTATTCTGTGTTATGGGTATACTGCAGTTTGCTTAGTTATTTACCAATTGAAGGTGGTTCAATAATTTGGGGGTTTCCCGTTTTTGGATATTACAAATAAGCCTGCTATGAACATTTGTGTACAAGTTCCTGCATGAAAATAAGTCTTCATTTCTCTGTGATAAATGCCCAAGAGTGCAATGGCTAGGTCGTGTGGTAAGTCCATTTTTAGCTTGAAAGGAATAACCAAATTATTTTTGAGAGAGGCTGCACCGTTTTACATTCCCACCAGCAATGTGCGAGTGATTAATTGTCTCTGCATCCTCGCCAGCACTTGGTGTTAATGTCATTCCTTTTTTTGCTGAATAGTGTTCTCTTGTATGGCTATACCCCATTTTGTTTATCCATTCACTAGTTGATAGGCATTTGGATTTTTTCCATTTTTTGACTGTCATGAAAAATGCTGCTATAAATATTCATGTGTGTGGACATGTTTTTGTTTCTCTCGAGTAGATCCCTAGGAGTAGAATTGCTTACTGTGTTGTATGACAAACATATGTTTAACTTTTAAAGAAACTGTCAAACTCTTTTCCAGAGTGGCTGTTCTATTTTATATTCCCACTAGCAATGTATGAGGATTCTAGTTTCTCCACATCCTTGCAAACCCTCGGTACATAAGTGTCTTGTTCTTTTTGATCATAGTCATTCTTGTGAGTGTAAAATGGTATCTGATTGTAGTTTTGATTTGCATTTCCCTAATAAGAAATGTTGTTGCACATCTTTCATGTGCTTAATACCATTTCTATATCTTCTTTAGTGAAATGTCTATTAAGATCTTTTGTCCATTTTAAAATTGGGTTGTTTGTATTATTATTGTTGAGTTGTAAGTGTTTTTTATATATGCTGGACACAAGTCCTTTATCTGATATATGATTTAACATATTTTCTGCCAGTCTACAGCTTGTTTTTCTTTTTTGTTTTTTTTTTTTTTCATTCTTAATGATCTATTGGAGTTAAAAAGTTTTTAATTTGATGAAGTACAATTTATCCATTTTTTCTTTTATGGATGATGCTTTTGGTGTCATAGCTAAGAACTCTTTGCTCAACCTAAGATCACAAAGATTTTCTCCAATGCTTTCTTCTAGTGTTATAATTTTAGCTCTTACATTTAAGCCTATGATCCATTTTGAGTTCATTGTTGTGTATGCTGTGAGATAAGGGTTTAAGTTCATATTTTTACATGTGGATATATAATTGTCCCGGCACCATTTGTTGAAAAAATACTATCCTTTCCCCACCGAATTGTTTTGGCACCTTTGTTGAAACTCAATTGACCATAAATGCAAGGGTTTTTTCTGGACTGTCATTTCCATTGAACTCTATGTCTATTCTTGCACCAAAACCACACATATTTATTCCTGTGACTTTGTAGAGATTTTGAAAGCAGGTATTATAAGGCCTCCGCTTTGTTCTTTTTCAAAATGGTTTTGGCTATACTTTGCATTTCCATATAAATTTTTGGATCAGATTCCCAGTTTTGCTGGGATTTTGGTAGGGATTGCATTAAACTTAGAAATCACTTTGAGTTCTGTTGCCCAATTTGACACCGGTGGGTGTCAACATGCCATCTTGACAATATCAAGTCTTCCAGTCCATGAACAGGGAATGTATCTCCATTTATTCAAATATTTATTAATTTATTTTTTGTAATTTTTTAATGATTTTTAGCATACAAGTCTTGTACTACTCTTGTTAAATTTATTCCTAAACATTTTGTTCTTTGGATGCTATTGTGAATACAATTGCCTTAAATCTCCTTTTTAGATCTTTCATTGCTAGTATATAGAAATACATTTATTTTTAACATTGATCTTGTATCTTGAGATCTTCTTAAACTTGTTTTATTGGTTCTAGTAGTTTGTGTGTGTGTGTGTGTGTGTGTGTGTGTGTGTGTATTCCTGGCAATTTTTTACACACAGGGTGATGCCATTTGCTAATATACACAGTTATACTTCTTCCTTTACTCTTAGCTGGCTTTTAGTGAACTATTATATCTTTCATTCTGCACTGGCCAGAACTTCATTTGGATAAGGGCATTTATTCCTGACCATCATGTGTTGCTTAGGGAAAAGAAAAATAAAAAAGATAAAATAACTATTATCATAATCCCTACGCCCAGACACAGCCTCTATGAACATGTGGGGTAGATCCTTCAAACAGTTTTGCTAGAAATACTGTCACAAAGTTTATGGTGCACCAAGCCACATCCTCAGCTAATGAATCTCAAAGTAGCTGTGGCGAACAGTATCGCGACTTTGCCAGCTTGCACCACAGCATCTCCCTGCTTTGCTTTCTAGAAGTTGGGAAAGCCTGCTCAGCTGTGTGAAGGCACAACTCATAATTTCAAGGCAGTTAACACTCCTGGGTCTGGGGAAGCCTTTAACCAGTGGGAAGAGAATTTCATGGATAAATGTCTTGGCCTCTCCATCCTTTAGTGACAATTCTAAGGTGTTTTCTACATGGTTCCTCAGAGCTGCCCTATGGGCGTGAACTCCAATTGCCCACAGCTGTAACCAGCTCATTTATTGACTTGTCCCCCTCCTCTCTCCTTCACTTCTATTTCTTGGGGCAATTTCCCACCCCACCCCCCCACCCCCAAATTGTCTGGCCCCAAGTCCTTGTCTCAGTACTTTAAGAAAAGCCCAGACTGAGGCAGGCATCATATTTGGTTCCTTGACGAACCAGATTACATCCATGGAACAGTCATCAGGAGGGGGGGGGGGGGGTCTGGCAATGATGACAGGTAAAAACAAAGAAAATAGCTGAGGAAACTTGGAGAAGAGACAACTTACAGAAACAATCTTAGTCATCTTCAGATACCTGAAAAGCAATCAGGTAGAAGAGGACCAGAGGAGACATCGGCATTAACTGAGCACCTACAAGGTTATATACTGGATACACACACATCATTCTGGGTGCTAACACATCTGTGTGGGTATTCAATCCTTACAACAACGCTGTGAGGTAGGTATGACTATCCTTGTTCTTCAAATGAGGAAACAGAGACAATAATGTTAAAGGAATTTGCCCAAGGTCCCAAGTTAGCAAGCATGGGAATTGAGATTCAAATCTAAGCCTGTCAGCCTCCAAGTCTGTGTCTTTCTGCTGTACTGTGTGTGTTGCACTGAAGGGCAAGACTAGGACCAATAGGTAGACATTCTAATTCTGTGCTTGTATGAATGCAGAGCTGTTCACCAATGCTGCTTTCTCTTCCTGCACGGAAGGAACACTTCATATCCCAGCCTCCTGTACAGTTGGATTGGGGCCATGGAACAGAGTTTTGGCAAATGGAAATGTGCAGGTATGATGCATGTGATCTCCTGTCTCTCTCTCTCTCTCTCTCTCTCTCTCTCTCTCTCTCATTGAAGGCAGAGGATTCTGAGGAGGTCCTGGGCAATGATAGAGCTACCAAATGGAGGGTGCATGGATCCATGGGGTATAGGGTAGAACAAGACACCTGCTGGCCACATTGCACTGGGATCTGAGCTATAAATGAGAATACATTTGATTAAGCCACTGAGATTTGGGGGTTATTTTGCAACTAGCATTGCCCAAAGAAGTACATAGAACTAACTGAAAGCCATGGGGTTTCTGTTTCAGTAACAAGCAATGGTTAAATGTTCAACTCTCAAGGATGTTGTAAGAGGTACTCCTGGGAAAATCAGCAAAATGACCTGTAAAAATAAAAGCTCACATTTTATTACGGGCCAGTCACAATACCTGTATTTGCTCATTTAGGTATATAATAACCTTGATGCTCATGTCATACATGAGGAAAGTGAGACACAGAACGATTAGATAATATGTTCAGGCAAACAAGGGGTAGAACCAGATACCTTTCGGCCCCCCGATACCTCACTCTTAATCACTATTCCTCACTGACTCTAAAGTAGAAGCTAGTTTGAAAGTTTAGTGATGGGTTTGATTTTGTCCATGCAGGGTTTTTGTTTTGTTGTATTTGGATTTTTAAATTTCAACCTAAGCTTTAAAATAAAAAGATTTCACACACACACAAATATTGTTTTCTAGTTTCTCTTGAAAATTCAGAAGATCTGGCAGAACTGTGGTTGTAGATGACGATGGCCACAATCAGCTGGAGGTGAGAAGTGGTGCCCCCTTTAGATGGGGCATAAACAGCTCCTTCAATTATGTTACTATCAGGCCTTGGAAGCTTTTGCATTTGTGAAGCCTGGAAGATTCCATCTGAAAAGAAGTTCTTGGTATGGGTGGAACACAGTGCTGGGCATATAATAGGAACTCAATAAATATTTATCAAACGAATGAATAAAATCAGGGCCTGGATTCTTTGATCCTTTGCTTCTTCGTTCGGTTCTCCTTTCTGAGATTGGAACCCCTGAATCTGAGTCACGAAGTGTTAACCCATAGTACTCAAATTCCTTCTGTTCCAAGCAGCCTGGATTCAGATCACAGGTACTTACAAACCCTGTGCCCTACCTGGGCTCATATTGTCATTTTTTATCAACTGAAAATGTTTGCTCCCATACAAGCCAAAGCTGGGAGTAAACAGCCCAGCCGGGTGAGTTGTCCTGTCTTAGATTAGGTTGGGCACAATCAACTCTGTAAAGTCCTTACACCAGAGAGCCAAGAGGCAGGCATCCTCTGCTCCCGGCTTTAGAGACTGCCTCTTAATTATGCTCACAATGGACACAATTTTAATCCTCCTGGTTTAGAAATGCCACAGGCTGTTTAATTTCCATGAGTGTGTGTAAGCCCCAGCCGAGGAAGCTTTTCTCCTGGCATCCTGAGCAAAGCTCATTTGCAATAGCGCATGTCTGACGCATGGCCTGGACGGCAGCCGTGACGCACACGGTAAGCTCAGGAGCGACCTGATCCCCCTCGGCAGAGCCCAAACCGCCTCGCCCCACTCCCCGCGTGCCCCTGCACCCACCTCCAACCCGTGCTCGGCAGTGCTGGTGTGTTGGCCTCAAGAAAGGAAAGGAGACTCAACTGCTCTAACAGGAAACAATCCTGCTAATTTGCATGGGGGGAGAAGGAAGGCTCTTCAAATGCCTTCGTTTCTGAGCTCCCATTGTGAGAGGAAATTGGATTGTTTAAAGCAGCAGTTCTCAATCCGAGGTGGGGGGGCGGTGCGCACCGACCCCGACCCCACCCCCCCACCTCCCACCCTCAACATTTGCAATGCCTGGAGACATTTTTGGTGGTCTCAACTGAGCCAGGGTAGTGCTACAGGCCAGGGAATGTTGCTAAATATCCTGTAAAGCACAGGAGAGTCCCCACAAGAAAGAATTACCCAGCGCAAAATGCCAATAGTGCCAAGGTTGAGAAACGCTGACAAAAAGGAAGGCTTTTATTCTTTTTTTAAGGTTTAAAAAATTATAAAAAGCAATTTATTTTTATAATCAGAAAAAGAAAAGAAATATTATTTTAAAAATAGATAAATATGCTGGACTTCCCTAGTATCACCTTCTTTCATTATAACATTGTTGGTGCAGAGTAGGTATTCAGTAAGTATTTGTGCAATGAATGAATGTAAGACATACTGTCCCTTGCTTAATTTGCTAACATATTTTCTTCATTCTTTGGCTATATACAGTGTTTTTGGAGAGAGGGAAATAGCCTTATTTTATTTCATATTTTTTCTGCTTGTGGCTTCAGCACATGAACCCCTGACTCCACTTGGTTTAATCCGATGTTGTAGGATTTGCTAATAAGCTTAGTTCCTCTCTTCTCCACTTTGCACTGTTGTATGGGTAGATTTGACTTGTTAAGTTTCCAGTCCATCTGTGCAAGAACCAGATTTGATATTGATATGAATTGTAATCATAGAGCTGTTTTTCACTGACAGAAATTAAAAACTTATAGTTGAAATATTAAATTGTTATATGTATCCCTTGACTCACAAAACCCCAAAGTTAACAATTTCATATTGATCAAAGTGGCAGGCCAGGTGGAATCTTGACTCATTTCTGGTACTCCTTTAGCACCCAACAAAAAGAGCTGATGGCCCTGTGGCCTTGAAGACTTTGCTTTTCCTATATTGTTGCCAGATTTGGATTCCTAGGTTCTTGGCCATGCTGTGAGAAAGAATTCAAGGGCACAGCACAGATGGAGCAAGCAGGTAGAAAATTTATTAAGTATACATGTGAGAAGGCATGTGGGCAGTTTTGCAAGAAGATAGAAGCAAGAGGCAAGTGGCACTGGCACTGTGGGGCAATCTGCTTTTATAGATTTTTGTTCCCTTTGTAATTTTTACTAACTATTCTACTACCCTCCCCTTCTCCCTCCTTTGTGGTTGCTTGATTGTAGATGACTCACTCAGGCGGGGTTTGTTGGCCCCAGATGCTTTTATTGCTTAGCTTTACTTACTCCCCCTCACCCCCTCCTTGTTCAGGGCTCTTTCTCCTACCCTCCCTTCTCTCCAGGGTGGCCCCTGGTGGTAGATAGTGCATTCAGGTAGGTTGGCTGCCTCTGGGTGTTTTGTGTAGGTGGGTAGCCCCAGGCAGGTTGTCTGTGCAGGACAGGCTCTCCTGACCTTGGTTAACCATCCTTGCTCAAGGGCTTCTTCATGGAATCTTCTCTCCTCTCTCTGGTCCCTGCTCTAGACTGCCTCAACTTCTCCCTCAGGGAGTTTCAGCCCCTTAATCTTAAGGGTTGCTGAAGGACGAGGGTATGTCTTTGATAGCTGCTTCCTGCTTGTCAGAGGGTGTAGGCCCTCCCTGACGGGGTGTAGAATTTTCTGGCTATCTCATTTAGGTTGTGAGGAGAGGAGTCTGGAGGGGCGGTTGGAACAGCTGAAAACCCTTGCACCAGCAATAGTTTGGTGTGAAAGGCTTCTAGTCTGGAGGAAATAAACTTGGTGAGAAGCTGAAGAATGCAGGGGCCAATCAATAGCAAGAGGAGGAGAGAAGTGAGTGAGCCTGGGAGAGGCATTAGCCAAGAGAGACTGGAGAAGAGGGAAGGGAACAACCATCCTTTAAGTCCAAGAGTGAATCCTAGCTGGGCAGCTCGTTTCTGTTCAACTGGGGAATAAGAGGGTGCATGTGGCAAGTTAAGGGGTGCAGGAATGAGGCTAGAAGGGGTTCAATTGATCAGGCTGTGGCTTTGGCTGCCACGTCAGCTCGGTTATTTCCCTGAGAGATGTTGGTATCATCTCTTTGATGGCCAGGGCAATGAATTGCAGCTATTTCTGTCGGCAAGAGCATGGCATTTAAGAGATTGCATATTTCTTGGTGGTGTTTCATTGGGGTTCCACTGTTAGTGAGAAAGCCTAGTTCTTTCCACACTGCTGCATGAGCACGCAAGGCTAGGAAGGCATACTTGGAATCAGTGTAGAGATTTAGTCTTTTTTCCCCTTTCCTAGTTCTAGAGCTCATGTGAGAGCAGTTAGTTCTGCTTTTTAAGCTGAAGTCCCTGAGAACAGGGCTTTGGCTTCACTCTAGTCTGGGTGACTATTGCATACCCTGCTTTACTTGTCCTTTGGTCAATGAAGCTAGTTTCAGAAATAAAACATTTGACAGTTGTCTTATATGGGGGTCATCAACTACCAACCATAGCAGAACTTTTGTCTTCTTTCACCACTACACATTTACTAGGGTTATATTAATTAACAGGTATATACTTGTCTTGCTTCTCTTTTAAAATCCTTTTTGTTGAAGATGAGGTTCTGACTTATAGCTGATCACTTGTACTTTTAGAGACGCCTTAGAGCAAAGCGGTGTAGCTGACAAGTGAATTTGGTTGTTTTTATGATCTGTAACTTTTTTCTAAGAATAACTAAAACCATGACTAACAACATCATACTGTTGTCTAACATCATGCAGATCAATATCAGGATATAACATGGACAGCGAGAAAATTTTCAAGTGTTTATGAATTTTATAGAATCTCTAAATATATGAATAAGGTTTCACATACAAATTTAGCTTAACAGAAGGATAGAAAATCTTTTTTAATTATTGTAATACTTCCCAAACACTTTCTATGTAATATGTTAAACTATTCTAGCACTTCAGTTTTCCAACGTGAAAGAACAGATTCTTTGTAACAGCTTTCCTCTAAGAGTGAGACTTGCCTTCTGAAATAAAGGATGATAAGGAAAGTCAACATAAACATTTAGACAGAGTACTCAGATGGTTAAAAGAGCAGTATTGACTATGATAGAATTTATTTTTATAAACTCTCTATAACTTTTTATATCTATTCAGGGCTTGTAGCTAGCAATGACTACAGACAAAACCTACTTTCTCAAACTCTGCACAATTTTCTACATCCATCCAGGGCTTGTAATCAGCAATGGCTACAAACAAAATTCATTTTCTTAAACCTTGCACAACTTTCTATATCCATTCAGGGCTGGTAGTCAGCAATGACTACAACAAACAAAATTTACTTTTGTACTAGGAATATGTTAGTTCACAAAATTAAGGTATTGCAGGAGTGTGCTCTGGAGTTCAGCAAGGTCTGCTGCTAAGGCATTCTTCAAGATAAGAGGATTATTTTAAAAACCTTGGGGCAGCACTGTCCCAGTGAGCTGGGCAGGAATCCTATCCTTAAGCCCCTGCCATTCAAAAACAAATAGGTATTGAGAGTCAGGGTGAAGAGGGCTACAAAAAAAATGCATTTTTAAAATCTGAGAACCTGAATGCAGACTGGGCTACTCAGCAGTCTCACTGTGGGATGCCTTCATCCCATATGGCCGGGTCTATTTGCTCAAGGATTTCCTTTGGGATGTTGAGAGGCCTCAATTTAGTAGGGATCTCAGGGCAAACAAGGGGTAAACACTGTCTGGGGTCTGCTAGTCTTAAGGTGGCCCCCAGGGAGTGAAGATCCTTCCCTGAAAGGGGAATGGGGCATTCAGGGACAGTGAGAAATTGATGGACACCAGAATGTCCTTAAGTCTACAAAGGAGAGTGGTAGTGAAGGTTCCATTTTGGCTTTACTGTTAACTCCCATAACCAGGCAAGTCCCCATGGAGGTAGGTCCAGAGTGGCAGTTTAGTACAGAGTAAGCGGCTCCAGTGTTACTTAAAAATTAATAATTTTATCTGGCCTCGGGCACCCTCAGTCCTCTTCACTTGTCCCAAGCAGGGCTCTGGGGGCTACCCTGTACCCCACACCCCTTCAGGAGACAGTGCAGTCCCTGGTCCAGTGCCTGGGATGGTGACACTTGGGACAGAGCCTCGGTGGGTCCCAGGGTCTTGAGGTGTCCTGGGGTTCCTGGCGCTCTCTCTGCCAGGGGCCCTCTGACCCACTGTTGAAGCAAGGCCCTGGAGGGTTGGAGTCATGATTCAGGTGACCTCCAGAGGACAGGGCACTTTTAACAGCGACAGCAATAAGCCGAGCCTGTTCTTTGGTCTTCTGCTTACTTCTCTTTGCCTTGTTCTCCTTCTCGGGCTTGTCCTGATAATAACAGAAAAGGCGTTTCCTAACAGGTCCTTAGTGGAAGTTTGCGGGCCCACGGAGAGATTTTGCAGCTTTTTCTAATGTCAGGAGCAGGCTGGCTGATGAAATGAGTGCCTGGCAAACTCTGACCTTTTTGGGCTTCCACTAACCTCCCCTGGAACAGGGCTGTGTCTTCCTCTTTCTTTATGCATTATTACCCCTTGAAATTCCATCAGATATTGTTTTTGTTTAATTGTATTAGTATCTGCTTCCTCTTCTAGAATGTGAATTCCATAATGGTGAGGACTTTGTTTTGACTTATTCACTGTTGTGTACTTGCTTTCTAAAATGGTACCTGCCTCTTGGAAGGTGCTTAATAAATATTTGTTGAATGAATGAATGAGTGAATGAATGGCAGGGCAAAGAGGCCCAGAGACTGAGTAACACACCCAAGGTCATGCAAAGCCCCAAAAGAACTGGGCCATGTAATCAGGCCTAGGCCCTCTCCATTTGGCCTATCTAGGCCCCCCTCCCCTCTGGGGTACCCTAGATGTGCTGTCCTAGCACCACAGAGGCCTGGGAGCATGAGGGTGCAGTATGGCATCATCATTTCCCAGATGGGAGGGGCCACTATACGGGTAATCTTGTGACGTGACATATAGTATGATCAGTCGGGTTTGCCTGGGACCAAGGAGTTTCCTGGGACTTGATACTTTCTGTGCTAAAACCAGGAAAGTCTCAGTTAAACTGGGATGAGTTGTCTCCTTATGTGACAGCAACTTAGAGAGAAAATCTGCAGTGGCCTACGGTGGACACTTACTGTGGGAAACACGGTCAAACAGTCAGGGAATGATGGGCTTTTAGTGGTGGGAAAGAAAGAGCTTTATGATCATTGAGTCTAGAAGTTGTAGAATCAGATGCCTGCATGAAGCTGTGAGACATGAGGACTAGGCAAATTGGGGAATATTTAGTCCTTGTAAAAGGAGGCAGTGTCCATTCAACTGGAAGTAAATGGTGCCTTGTGGCCAGACTGGCCCATCATTTAAGAGAAGCCTGAAATCTGTGTGTGTGTGTGTGTGTGTGTGTGTGTGTGTGTGTGTGAGAGAGAGAGAGAGAGAGAGAGAGAGAGGGAGAGAGAAAAAGAGGCAGAGAGACAAAGAGACAGAGAGGGAGACAGGGAGACAGAGAGAAAAAGACCTATTGACTTTGAAACATTGGCATCTACTTTTAAAAACTGTAAACCTTTTGTAATGAAACAAAGTGTAACTGTAGACCAGGTCCAGCCCACAGGCCACCAGATTGGAAGCTGCTGATTTGATCTGATGTTTTCATTTTATGCAGAGAGAAACTGAAGCTCAGAGTACAATGAGTACAGAGCTAGGGATGAAGAATCCAGGTCACCTGACCAGGGAGTTTCAATAAAAAACTAGTTTCTTTAAAGATTAGTTTATTATTTGGGAAAATTTGTAAAGAACAAATTGTGCACCTTCTCTGTGCCTCAGTTTCCTTATGTATAAAATGAAGATAATAGTAGTACATAATTCGCGGAGTTGTGACGATTAAGGAAATTGATTCATATCAAGTGCTTAAAACCACATAGTAAGCACGTGTTGACTGTCATATCATCCTTATTTTACATGTGAAGCAACAAATTTCTCAGAGGTTAACTTGCTAACGATTGTACAGCAATAATTCAGAACTAGGAGTTCGGTGCTGGTTGTCTGACTATAATTTCAGGGGTCTTTTCCTCTGTACAACCTTGTTAGACCACTAGACTTGTTAAATAAAGTCAAGATAAGAAAAACTAAACAAAACTAAAGGCAGTTTTTCTCCTTTGGTAATCTTTGTATAGATAGTCAAAGTCAGAAGTTAAGTTCTGTGGTATTTCCCTGTGCTGTTTGCTGAGTATCACTGGCAATGATGGAAAGGAAAACATCATACATATAATGAAAAATGGTAAGTATTAAAAATAGTTTCTGCTTAGGCATTCATTATGCAATTTTGAGGGTAGCTAATTTATCTTCCTAATTATGTTTTGCTTAAGCTGATTTTAAAATTAGTTTGTTTACCCTGAGCACATGCTGATTAGCAGCAGGGAGAATTGGCCTAGAAGCGTCTTGGGTGGTAGAGGGAAGATATCTGAAGATTGGGGAACTTACATGGATAATTCTCATGTAGCTATGGGAAAGTGGGGGTTCCTATGTTGATGGTGCTCTGAGTATAAATAATTATTGTGATTTGTTGTTGGGAGTTTGCAAATATAAGGCTATGGATTGCAGACCCAGATTGTTGCATGGACCCTGAGGTCATTCTTGTTCATTCTTCAGTGCTGAGGACAGTTCCGACAGTCAAAGTAGGTTGCTCAGACAAGGAGGTGGAAAAGGAGAGTTAGAGGGAGGTGACCCCTGGTGTTTCCTTTCAATAGAGAGCCAACAAACCTTAAATGCCTAGTATATACTGTGAATCATGCCAGGAGCGGAGGATCCAAGATGAAGAAGTCCATTGTCCTGCCCCATGTAATTCTACAGTTCTGGTATGGGAGTCCCAAAGAGGGAAACCACAGCCCTGTGGAAGCACTTAGCGGAGAAGAAAATGTGACTCTACTTCAGGGAATTAGGAACGGTGGCAGATCATGCTTCACTCTTCCTCTGCCCTGCTCTGGCTGGGGGTGAGGAGATTGCCTGTTTACTGCTAGCTGGCTTCTGGCTGGTTCAGCTAATGGATGGCTCTGATGACAAATTGGAGAGTGGAAGGAAAGCAGAGGCCAGAGTGTCTCTCCTACTCCTTCTCTGTCTCCCCCATGGCTCCATCTCCTACTGGACAAGCCAACCGTGGTCCACCTGCAGCAGGGTGACCACCCATGGCTTCTGGGCCCTGGTAACTTCCTTCAACTGCCCCTCCCATCTAGGGGTGGCAACAACCTCTTGTTCATTCACTGCTCCCTGGTTGATGGCTCCATTTTACCAACTCCTGTGAAACCAATGCCCTGCATTAAATTCACTCTATTTACCTTCTGAAAGTGGTTTCTGTATTTCTGAGTGGGTTCTGATGGATAGGAAGGGCTTCCCAGAGGAGTTGGTGCCTGAACTGCTTCTTTTTTTAAAAAATGCAATTTTACTGTGATACACTCACATACCAGATAATCATCCAAAGTATACAATCAGTGGTTCACAGTGTCATCATGTAGTTGTGCATTCAACACCACATTCAATTTTTAACATTTTCATTACTTCAAAAAAATAAAAATTAAATTAAAAACATAAAAATATACATAAAAAAGAACACCCAAAACATCCCATACCCCTATCTCTCCCTATTATTTATTTATTTTTGTCTTTATTTTCTTACTCACCTATCCATACACTGGATAAAGGGGGTGTCAGTCACAGGGTTTTCACAGTTACACAGTCACACTGTAAAAGCTATATAGGTATACAGTCATCTTCAAGAATCAAGGCTACTGGATTATAGTTCAACAGTTTCGGATATTTCCTTCTAACTATTCTAATACACTGAAAACTAAAAAGTGATATCTATATATGCCATAAGAATAACCTACAGAATGATCTCTTGACTCTATTTGAAATCTCTCAGTCACTGAAACTCTATTTTGTTTCATTTCTCTTCCCCTGTTTGGTCCAAGAAGGCTTTCTCAATCTTTCACTGCCAGGGCCAGGCTCATCCCAGGGAGTCATGTCCCACATAGAGGGGAGGGCAGTGAGTTTACCAGCTGAGTGGGCTTAGAGAGAGAGGCCACATCTGAGCAACAAATGAGGTTCTCTGGGGGTGACTCTTAGGCACAATTATAAGTGGGCTTAACCTCTCCTTTGTGGAAATAAGTTTCATAAGGGCAAGCCCCAAGATTGAGGACTTGGCCTATTGAATTGATAGTCCCCAATGCTTGTGAGAATATCAGGAATTTCCCTAGTGGGGAAGTTTAATATTTCCACATTTTCCCCCTGAGCTGGTTCTTAAAGGTTGAGAAGTTTACTAGCAGACATTCAGGGGAGATGGTGTCCTAACTATACCAGGAAGGTGTGAGACATCTGTGTGTGGGGATCCAGGGGGCACCACCCCGGTAGTGGGGAACCACTAAAACGTTTTCAGAAAGGGAATTCTGCATTCTGCATTCTGCATTCAGGCACTTCAGAAAACTTGCTCAAGCAGCCTGGTTCAGTACAGATTAGTAAAGGAAAGATGGGCATGTGGAGAATAGTTATGAGACGATCACAATTACTCAAGCTAGAAACTGAGGCCTGAATCATAACAGCTTGAAGGGCTTGGTGAGGAGAGGACACACTCTAGATATCATACTCTTAATTATTCCTGAGTAAAGAAAAATTATTATTTTCCTGGCACACAATGGGTGCTCGATAAATATTTGTTGAATCAATTAATATTTTTTAAATAACTTATTTGTGTTACAAAGCCACATTTGCGCCTTTCTTCCCCAAATTTCTTTCCCTAAACCAAAACTCTAAGCAGCACCATGATGATATTTGACCTGTCCGGTGGTGCCCGTTGCCTCCCTTTTCTGGACAGCACGGATTCAAACCGCTGGCACTCCAGCTTCCCCATCCTACTTTAGAGCAGCCCTTTCTCCGTTTGCTTAGTGTCCTTTTCTGGTTTAAGCCATTCCATCAGCAGGTATTTACTAAGTACTTATATAACCTTAGGTGGCATTTACCGAGCCCTCACATGTCTGGCACTGTGCTGAACACTTACCAAGCATTGGTCTCAACCCTCATACCAGCCCAGTGACTTTTCTCCTCATTTTATAGATAAGGAAGACACACAGAGGCTCAGTTGCTGCTGGTAAGTAGCAAAACTGGAATTCATACTCAGGTATCTGCTTCTAGAGTCTGGTTTCTGGGCCACTAGTCTATACTGCTCAGCACTGTATACTAAGGGCAATTGGGGTTAGAAAGAAATATAAATCTGGTTGGGGAAGAAAGGGTATGACTACACAAAGAGTAAACCCTGTTGCTGAAAATATATAATAAATCAAGGCAACAAAAGAAAAGATGCCACAAAGCAGAACATGATTATTGCCAGTATGAATGGTAGGGATAATGAGTGGGATCGGGATAATTGAGGGAGGCTTAAGGAAGGAAGTAGGATTTGACCTGTGGTTTTCCAGCTGATTAAGGAGACATGCTGAATTCCTTGGAAACAGTACAAGAACAAATGGGAGGTAACCAGTGGACTGATGCAACTTGCAGTGGGGAAATTAAAGAAGGGAGAGGTTAGTATCAACTGGAGAAGAGCATCTGGTTGCTCTTCAGCTCTGAGCTCCTGTGGATGGAGCCTGGGTTGGATGGCCTGCGGGTAGAATTCCTTTCACTAACTCCTCTGCCCAAGGACATATAGGAGACTCATTTCATACATTCTTATTCCTTGGTTGAAATAAGCTTTTCCTGGGACTCCAAATTTTCTTTTATGTGTGGACCCTCTTCACTCTGTATTTCATGCATTAGTAGGGAAGACAGAAGGAGGCACCATCTCTTCCCCGGTCGTTCGAGGATGATGGAATGACTAGCAACACAGGAAATTTGAGTTTATTCACTTGATGGCTTATTCATTAGGTAACACATCAAAATGTTCCCATAGCAGAGGGAAGTTAGAGAATCTGAGCATGGAGGTAAGATAATCCCAGCCCTGACTCAGAAGTCTGCTTGTCCCCTGAGTTAGTAACATCTGTATTTTAACCTGCCCATCATTCCTTCCCTTGGAGGAACTTCTCCGCTACTCTGTATTGTCCAGGTGGGACTCTCAATCAAATTTGCTGTCCTCCACCTCAGGGGAAAGGACATAAACCAGTTGGTCAATCGGACAATCCATTCACCTGGCCTTGGTGATAGGTTCAGGCATGGGCCAAGCCAGGCTGGACTTGAGTGGCAGGAGAATGCCATTTCCAACAGAAGGGCCCATGTGAGCCAACACTGGCTAAAGTTCTGCAGTCTCACAAGCTTTAGCCCACCTGGGATGGGAAGGATCAGTCCCCTCTGGTCCCTTAATTGGTGCACACTCAGAGACTCTGTTGACAGTTGTTTTGGAAATCTGGGGTCTACACAGTGCTAGTCTGGCTTGCATCAATTAAAGTTACATTTGACTTCCTGGGTCAGAAGCACATATTGGGGCATGACCTGGGAAAACTTGTGGCAGAAGTGATTTGAAGAAGGAAAACAGGCATGCTCCCTACCTCTATAGGCATCCTGTTAAAGCAAAAGGGCTTTGGGCATATATTGACAGTTTTTCTTTCAGGAAGATTGTGCCAATTTATATTCCCACTAGAGATATAAAAGTATCTTTTCCTCCCTACCATCACTAACTCAAGTATTCAATTAAAAAACAATATTTTGATATTTAATAAATTGTGAAAGCTAAAACTTTAAAAATCCTAGAAGAAAACATGAGAAAATCTGTGACCTTGCAACAAGCAAAGCTTTGTTAGAACACAAAAATCACTTAACATAATAGAACAAAAGTGATAAATTATATTTCATCAACATTAAAATTTTTCTGCTTTTCAAAAGAAACAATAGAGAAAATGAAAAGGAAAATCATAGACCGGGAAAAAATATTATAATACATATATCTCACAAAAACCTTGGATGGTTTTGGTATATGAAAGTTTAAACTATTTATGAAGTCAAATGTATCAGTCTTTCTTTTTATGGCTTATGCTTTTGTCATTATTCTTAGAAAGGCCTTATTATCCCTAAAATTATAAAACTATTCATTTATAATCTTCTTACACTTCTATAATTAATTTTTACATTAAAATGTTTAATTTATCTGACTTTGAGGGGAAAATGTTAGCCAATTTTCCCAACAGCACTTATTGATACTTCATCTTTTCCCCCAATTTAAAATGCCATGTTTATCAAATATTAATTATTTATAGACACTTGGGTCTGTTTCTGGGACTTTTATTGTTTCCAGCCATGGAAACAGCTGAATACTAAATTTATTAGTGCTAAGATTTTTTTCTGCATTTAGCTTGTGAATGCTGGCATACTAATTTCTAGACTCCTCTCTCTCACGCATTTTCTCTCTCTTTCTCTTCCCAATGATATGTTGAATTCAAATTCTGTTTTCCAAGCCAGCTACCTTTCTCTGCCAGATCATCTTGATACTATCTTTGAGTTTACTGAAAATATTCTTGACTTTAATATCTAAGTCACATTTACTTTTGGCAAAAACAATGCAGAAACAGCAGTATTAAAACTAGTAGGAAGCTGGCAAATTACTATCCCGTAATTCAGTAGCCCTGGTTTTACCAACGAGTAGAGAAAAATTGAGTCACTGTCTCAAACCACAGAGGTCTAATTTATAAACTGCCTTTCCCGGAGCACAAGTCTGTAGGTGGCCCCAAAGAATTACTAACCATTCACAATAGTTCTTAGTAGTAATTGACTTATTTGCACAAAGAATTGGTTCCCATATTTGCTTCAACAGACCTAAGAGATAAATATATGTGACTTCAAATACAGAAGATGAGTTAAAATAGAGCATTAATCTCACTCATGGGGAATGATATTAAAATGCTTTCTGTCTTAGCCATTTGCCTTTGATTTTACCCATGAGGTAGTCATGTAAATAAACACCAAGATAAAACCAAACAGAGTACCTTCAGAACTCAATTTTGCGGTAGGGATGAGGGTCAGTAATAGAATTATGAGGACCCTAGGGAAACATCACAACTTAGGAGGAGAGGGAGCTGGAGAAACGGCTTGTGTAACAATCTCTTCTCTTAGAGTGTTGTCTCTCTCCCCATTTCTTCTGTCTTTTGGGAAGATTTTGGTTTAGCCTATTTAAGACTAGGATTCTAATACAGGGTGTTTATATACCTCAGATGAAATAATGGACAAGGACACTTTGCAAAGTTTGACATGCTTTATAAATTTAAGGGGTTATTATTTTGCTTCTGAAAGTATAAGGAATACTGAAAAAAGGTGGCTAGCTAGTGAAAATTGGTTGTTTGTACTGGAACTTTAAAAAGTATTCATTTCCTCCCTAATAACCACTATTAAGAATTTGATACAATTTTTTGCAGGCACAGCTCATAACACAAAAACTCTCACTTACAAGGATATAACAAGGAGTTTCTTTTCCCTCTTTGGGTCTAGCTCAAGGACTGGGTGAGCAGGTGTTCTGCAAAAGTTGGCCATGCTCCTTCCCTCCCTTCGTGGTCTCTGCCAATTGGCCAACAAATTATTCATGTTTAATGTCATCCAGTCCTTTAGTTGGGAATAATAAACTAGGGTCTCATAAAGAATTGTTTAGAAGTTTATGGTATGTGGATTCATATTTTAAGAAGTCCATTCTCTTTACAAGCAGATCGTCCTCACCATTTCTAGCTTTTCCCATTGATCAGTTAAACATGGCCTTGTGGTCCCATGGCCTTGTTGTCTTCTTCTTTGTACCTTGGTGTCATCTGTTAAGGGCACCAAAGGCCAACTTCTAATCTTACTTTCTAGTAAATAAATGGTCTACATGACCAGGATGAAACTAAATAGCTCAATGCCATGGAATCAGATGGGGAGAGTCCTTGGTAGGAGGAGAGAGAGGATAGCTCATGGGTTGACTTGGTTTACAGGGTTAAAATAATTGGCATGGCATGCTTCCTACCTTTGTAAGATACAGCATTTTCAAATTCAGTTGGCACTGTGGGAACTAATCCCAGCTCTTTTACAAACTAGCTCTGTGGGCAATGATAGGGCCCCTTTTGGATATTAGCACTCCTAGCTGCCTATAGGTTCAATGCAATATCAGTCAAAATCCTGGGGCCAAGTCCACTCAACTGGGACAGAATAGCCTCTTCAACAAATACTGCTTGGAGAACTGGACATCCATATCCAGAAGAATGAGAAGGATCCCTTTCTCACAGCTTTTACAAAAATTAACTCAAAATGGATAAAAGGTCTAAACATTAGAGCTAAGACATAAAACTTTTAGAAGAAAATGTAGGAAAATAGCTTAAAGATCTTTTAGTAGTAGGTGATTTCCTAGACCTTACATCCAAAGTGCAAGAAATAAAAGAAGAAATAGATAAATGGGATCTCCTCAAAACTGAATACTTTTGTGCATCAAAGGACTTTGTCAGGAAAGTCAAAAGGCACCCTACCCAATGGAAGACAATATTTGGTAACCACATATCTGATAAGGGGTTAATATCCAGAATATATAAAGAGATCTTACAACTCAATAATAAAAAGGCAAACAACTCAAATAAAAAATGGGAAACAGACATGGATGGACACATGGGGATAGTAATGTGTGTGTTATGCTTATCTCGCAGTGTTATTATAAAAACTGTATGTAACAATAAATATGTGCTTTGTAAAGTACAAACACTGAATGCTTTTAAGGTTGATGCCCTTTGACCTACTCAATTGGAAAAAAAATCCAAGTGCCTTGAAAACCAAAGGTCAAAGCTAATAGGTATATTTCTACTTACTCAGTCTTTCCGTCAATTCTTCCAGTAGTGTCTACCAGGAGAATGCATACAGTGAAGACCTGAGGGAGAACCATGCATCTCTTGGTTTTGAAGTCAACTCATGGGACCAAATGATGATAAGAGACAGTATACACAGCAATCTCAGATTCAGACATTCCATTTGCTTCTGCTTTTCCACTCTTACACTTCAGAACCCACCTACCCCCATGGGCAGCAGACTTTCAGATTCCTCAGAAATGCATTGGAGTCAGCAGGATTCACCCTAAGCAGAGTGTGTTGACTGTGAGAGTGTGTGTTTGTCAGGGGGAAGGCACAGGTCTGTGTGGTGAGGGGAAGGACAGAGCAGGGATGGCTTGAGGGTGTCAGAAGCTATCTAGGCAAAGTAGCTTTGTGAATGCACAGGCAGAACTTTTGGGATGTTCTGCAGATCTCTACCACATCCATGAAGTTGGATATTAGCACTCCTAGCTGCCTACAGGCCTGGCTCTTGAGCCCACTGGGGATCAAAATAGTGGTGTGCTGATACATGCTTAACAGCTGGCTTTGGTGGGGTGAGCAATAAATCAAGAGCTGATCTGTAGTGTCTGCCAACTTCTCTGGTGTAAATACTCCCACTATGGCTGATTTCAAGCTACTATGTGATGTCACTGAACATGGAGTTGGGAAGACATGTGTAGTAGCCCACCGTATATAGTTTTCCTAACATACATATCCAATAGGTATAAACCTCAAGTACACAGATAAGAGTAAGTATAATAATTAGGAAATGATGATTTTTTAGAATTTATTACCTTTTCTTAATATAACTTATATAATTGTATGCTTACATAATTTAATTTTTAATAATGGCAATGTTTAACATCCTGCTCACAAAGTTCCTAAAATTTTGACACTCAGCTCTTACGAGCCAATGCAAGCTAGCTCCAGCATAGCCCTGGGACCAAAGGAAAAGAACGAGATGCTGGGTGTGTTTGTGCTACATTCAACTTCTAGAAAGAGTACAAGGCTCCTGCCTCTTACTTCACTTTCTTCTCTGGCAGGAGAACACTGAAACAGGTCTGAGACAAACAGTGGGCTTCTTTAACCAATAACAACAATGACAAATAATAAAAACCACAAATGGAAACCTCTCACCTTGCTGGCCTAAAATTCCCATCTCACCTCATGGGTTAACCCACAGCCATCTAGCAGAGAGCAGGTCTGGGAGAGAATGGAGCACAGGCAGGGTAAGTTTTGAGAACAGAGATGAGGAAGATGAGATTAGAAGATGTCAAAACAGATAGGATGTGATAATAAAAGGTTCTGGACAGCCAGCTGTGGTATTTGGATGCCAGATGCTTAGTTTGGGGACAGGAGGCAGGAAAGGTGATGGGAAACCATAACCCTGCACACCACAATTCTGCCCTGGGTCAGTCCTGGCACAATTCTTGAAGAACATTCTCTCGTGAGATTCTTACAGGAAAGAAAGAAAGAGAGAAACAAACAAATGTTCTATGGACACATATAAACACATCTTATAAAATAGGCCTCACAGAAGTCAGGGTACAGAGAAGCCCTCAGCAGCCACATGGGATAAAAATGAGAAGTGCCAAAGACCTAGGTGTTACTAAGTCCTGCCCCACTGAGTACGCAATAGAAGAAAATGAACAAATGCCATTTCAGTCCATTATTGATCCAGTCTCCCTCTTCTTGAGTGGGAGCAGAGCTAGAAATCTAGTTCTAACAATAGCATTGTACTCTGTGGCCTGGAATCACACCTGCTTAAAGCCAGGTTAAAGTATGTGTGGACGTGTGTGTGTGCATGCATGTGTGTCGGGTGAGCGAGAGAATGAACACTACCTTGTTTGTATATGCAACACCAATTTTCTTTCCTGTTTCATCTTTTCTTTCCAGGCAGCAGATGTAACTCGGGAGAGCGGGGGAAGGTGGAGGGAAGGGACGCAGCCCTGCTCGTCACCTGAGACCCAGACACCGTGTGCAGAACCTTCCATGGGTGAATTCATGCAATGCTTCTGAACCTCTGAGATAGACACCTGTATCACAGAGAGAAGTTAGGTAACACAAGACCAAAGTCAAACAGCCAGGAAGTAATAGAACTGTAGCTCTAAACTTATCTAGCAAACCTCTCTCTTCCCTACCAGACGCTGCGGCTAACCCCCTCCTTCACTCATCGGACCAGAGCTGGGCAGATTTGGGTGCTCCCCAACAGGGTGTCCCCAGTACAGGAACAGTCCACTGCACAGTGATGTCAGAGAAAAGATTCACCATCCGAGTGTTTGACTCCTGGCATGTGAACTGGGAAGACATTCCACAGCTCTCCTAGATCCAGTGATGAGAATCAAGACCTAAAACCAGATAATGGCAGACACCAATCCCTGTACTAGTATTAATAGTCATTGGTTTACTCATATGTGTTTCACTGCTTGTCAACATTCCTCAGCATGCTTTGAAGTCCAATGCCCTTTGCTGGTTAAAATATGTTAGATTGTAGACCAGACCATGTCTACTTTTGGCTTTGGGGAACAGAGGTGCTTAGCACTTTGAGATAGGAATAGCTGGATTTACAAAGAAAGAAATTGGAGGAGGGGGAGGATGTACCAAAATTATTTCCTTTACAAAGTTGCATCCCAGCGTGTGTTTAAAATGTGAATTCATATCCACAAGCCTGTTTCGTACACCACTTTTCAGCAGCACATCTAAGTGGAGGGAGCAGTGGAGACAGACCACTCCACAAGCAAAAGGACATTTGGCTCTCTTCTCTGCATGCTCCTTCCGCTTCTCTAAGAGGAGAAGGGTTCCCTTAACTTTTTTTCAGGATGTCTGATGAAGGAACAAGCTGGCTGCCCCTGAAAAGGGAAATTTGAGTGGGAGACAGAGACTGTGGGAAGCTGAGAGGATGAGTGCAAATATTTGTGATATCTGCTAGGAACATTGTTATATCTCCAGGAAACACCCAGTGCAGGGAGTGAGGCCCACCCTCGGGAACTCTGCACTCAGGGATTTTAGGGAATCTCGAGGGATCAAGAAACCTGGTCCCCATAGGGCCAGAGCCCCACCTGTTTACACTAACCAGTTTCCACCACCCAAGGGGGTAAAATTGAGCTGAATATTTGATGATGAGGAAGTGAAGTGGAATGTGAGAATCCTTATTACTGACGTCAAACTTGCCTTTCATTTTATTTATACCCATGACATTGTGACACAGAATCTAATTTTCCGTTGTATTTTTTTTCCTGGTTAGGAATCAAGTGAATTTGTGCCTGAGCCTGGAAAAAAAATATTTTATATTTGAAGGGGTTCCTTACAGGGTTCTCTACCTCTATCTGCCTACCTGCCCGTTCTTCCCTGAACTGATGAACGAACCATCCAACGGGGCAAAGGAGTGACGCTCCTATGGGGCATGGCTGCCTGAGACGGCACAGCTTGAAACCTCCAGCTGCCCACTCTTCATCGTGACAGGCTGTTCCTTCCCGGCACAGGAGCTGGAGGGAGACCAGGGAGTCAGTGAGGCCGCACGGCAGCCCTGGCTCAGAGTTCCAGCCGCTGTCTGGGCATGAAACTGGGCACTGGCACCAGGAGCGTGGTTCCAGCCACCTCACCCGGCATTGTCTGTGCAGGGGCCAGTCCTCCACTGGGGCCCTGGTGGGGTCCCAGTCCTTCTGCCCCTGAGGGGCAGGGCAGGATTTGGGGACAGGGATGGATCTGGAAGGAGTTGCAGGAACAATTAGAGGAAGCTAAAGCAAGGGAGGGTTATTGTCTCTGTGTTCAGAAACAGCCTTTTAGGGATGGGCCTGGGATGGGGGAGAAGAATGGCATGGATGTCCTGCAAATGGACAGAGTGGGTTTTATCCCAGCTCCTTCCTCTGCTGCCAGATCAGGGGCCTCCGCCCTCCTCTAACTGCCTTCCTCAATATCTCCCACGGCCTCAAAGCCAGACACGTGTCTCTAACATGGCTGCCTCTTCCCAGCCTGAGATTCAACCTCTTCCTGGATCCCCCACAGACCTGCCACTATTT
This sequence comes from Choloepus didactylus, assembly GCF_015220235.1. Classification (NCBI taxonomy): domain Eukaryota; kingdom Metazoa; phylum Chordata; class Mammalia; order Pilosa; family Megalonychidae; genus Choloepus; species Choloepus didactylus. The sequence continues at coordinate 13,090,478 of NC_051319.1, forward strand.
CAGGAGGGCCTCCCGCAGCCAGCTTTTCAACAAGGTTTTTCAGTCTCTGACCCCAGAGAAATCTCAACTTCCTTGTACTCTGTGCAGAAGATGTTTGTTATTCAGGATTCTGATTCAGAGTTCCGATAAGAGAAGCCTGAGGCCTTCCAAGTTAGTAAACCCACAAAGTCTATGGATTTAAAAACCAAGAAACACAAGTACAGCCACGCCTTGTGGCAGGATGCCAGACCTATCACGTGAAAACTTCCAGAGTATTTAGAAACAGGTGTCAGTGAATTGTTCCTGCATTTACTGTAGATATCTTGTTTTTCTTTTTTAAACAAAAGTTTCCTGTAGCACCAACAAAATCGAATCTGTTTTATTGAACCTATTGTGGCTCACAACACTTGATTTAGTGTTTCCTTCTACCACTGTGTCACCTTTCTCTATTAATTTAGGTAAAAACGGTGCAGAGTAAACTGTTGCCTAGAAATGGAGTATGGGGAGCCAAAGGAAACACTTTCAAATCCGTCCTATTTCATCCTAATTGGCCCTTTGGTGTAGGGGTTGCTTGGGGGCCTGTTTTCATGTGAAACAGCTGGGGGTGAGGTCTTTAGAACTCCGTCTGATCTGTAATAGCCCACATTAGGCCCAGTTCTGAAAGCCTGTGTTTGTGCAGTAAGTGTGTCTCAGGTACTTCCCATGGGCAAGCATATCAAGTTCTTCCTACTACGTGCTGGGGTGAGGTGGGGGCCAAGGAGGAGGAGGTATAAATGAGATGCACTTCATTCCCACAAAGTAGCTTCTAGCCTAGTGTAAGAGTCAACCCAGAAGTTCAGAAGTCACCCAAGGCTGAGGAAACAAAAGTATGGTGGTAAGGAAATACCAAGTGTGAGCTCAGGATATAATTGGGAAAACTCTAGGTTCCATATTGGGATGCTGGTGTTGCTTAGAAATCCCTTTTCAAAGACTCATTGGAGAGTTGTGTGGGACAAGAGTATGACTTATAGTCAGACAGTCCTGGGTTCAGATACTGCCTCCCTAGCTCTGTGATCTAAGTTTCTTAAACTCTTAAGCCTCAGTTTCTGCATCTGTAAAATGGAGCTACTGAGCCTGTCAGATAGGGTTACTGTGGAGGTGAAATGAGGTTAGAAAGGTAAAGCAATGTCCATGGCCTCGAGCTCTTAATTGAGGCTCCCTCACCTTCCCACTCACATTGAGGGATTGGAGAGCCAGCCACAGAGAGCTGCTTTTAACGCTTAGCCCAGCCAGATGGTTCCACTTACCTGAGTTTTCATTCTTGGGACAGGCCGGGAAGGTTGGGAACCTGAATGCTGAATGAGTATTGAACGCAGGGTGGAGGGTCTAGTGAGCCAGAGAGGCAGTGGGGGGCAGCAGGAGCTTCATCAGCAAGTGTTGGAAGAAACAAGCCGAGATCCATGGAAGTGTCCTTGGCTCCTGATCCTCCCTGGGCTCTCCACAGCAGGGCTGGGAGCCGCCTCTGCCGGGACTGTTTCAGCCTTAAGAGGCTCATTTTAGCCTGATTTTGCCTTCAGGTGGGGGGCATTGAGGTGCGGTGCAGGGTATGTAGCATGCTTTACCAGAATCCCAGTCCCTTCTCCCATTCCATAACCTCAGCCATGGCCCCCAGCCACCAGCTACCCACAATCCTTCTGGGTGTTGTTTTGGGGGTTCCTGTGGAAGACTCAGCTAGAATAAGCACTGAATGACACTTGTCAAGGTGTGTTTCACAGGGCTGTTCCATTGGTCTTCAGGAAAAAAATCTGTATATAAAAAATTATTTTTCTGAGGAAATGGAAATCCATGCATCTTACATACCTAACCAAGCCAAGGTGGAAAGTGAATCAGGATACCATACTATACACATTAGACCTTAAAGAGAAGAATGAGCCATCAGATGAGGCATCTGTGCTGGATTCAGAGTAGCTCCAGGTGCAACCTCTTGATAATGAAGCGCTGGAGTGGTCAAAATCCACTGAGAATCTAACAATCTCATTTAGCCAATCGTTTTGCTCTCCTCCTTCGCTAAATCCACCCAAGCTGCTGATAAACAATGAATTGCCCAAATCCCCTGATTTTTCCACTCTCCACTTATGTGTGTGTGGCTTCTCAGCAATGGAAAGGAAAGGGCACCAGAGGCCCGGGGGTATTGGGCAGGCTTTGCTCTGGATTGTGAATGAGACTTGGCTGTCTCTCATGCTATGCCAGAGGGCTGCAGACAGAAGCCTATACAGTGAGTTCAAGAAGTACTCTGGGGTCTCCTAACCAGGTTGGCTCATGAGTAGGCTATGGTTAGGAAAAGCTAACCAATAAATAAACATGCATAAAGTACCTACTATGTGCCAGACACTGTGTTAGGCTCCAGGTATACATGGTCCTTGCCTTCATGGACTTCAGTGTGGTTAGGAAAATTGATTTCAGACAAAGAAACACACAAGCATTTATGTGATTTACAGATTGTGATAAATGGATGGCTATTATGAGAGAATAATAGCAGGGATGTACAAAACACCAGAAATAGATTGGCTTTTATAAAGGGGGTTTATTTGGTTAAACAGTTACCGTCTTAAGGCCATAAAGTGTCCATCAACAAAGGGTACCTTCACTGGAGAAAGGCCACTGGCATCTGGAAAACCTCTTTTAGCTGGGAAGACACATGGCTGGTGTCTGCTCTGGAGTTCTGGTTTCAAAATGGCTTTCTTCCAGGACGTTCCTCTCTAGGCTGCAGCTTCTCTCCAAAATGTCACTCTCAGTTGCTCTTGAGGCATTTGTCCTCTCTTAGCTTCTCTGGAGCAAGTCTGCTTTCAAAGGCCATCTCCAATGTGTCTCTGTAAACTGCAGTTCCTCTCTCAGCTCCTATGCATTCTTCAGAGTGTCTCTCTTGGCTGTAGCAAGCAGTTGGGCCTGTGTGGCTCTTTTTAAAGTACTCCAGTGATCCAATTAACACCCACCCTGAATGGGCAGGGTAACACCTCCATGGAAATTATCCAATCAAATGTTTCACTCACAGTTGATTAAGTCACATCTCCATGGATACAAAGGATTCCAATCTAATCAACACTAAATACGTCTGCCCCCACAAGATTGCATCAAAGAACATGTTGTTTTGGGGGACATAATACATTCAAACTGGCACAAGGGACATCTTACAGATTGGGGAGGTGGGGTCAAAGTAGTCCTCCCTGAAAAGGTGACATTTGAACAAAGCCTAGACCAGTGCTTCTCAAAATTTAACGTCTATCAGAACCCCCTGGAGGGTTTGTTAAAACACAGGCTTCTGGTTCCGGCCCCAGATTTCTGATTCAGTAGGTCTGAGGTGGGCCCTGAGAATTTGCATTTCTAACAACTTCATGGGTGATGCTGAAGCTGCTGTGCTGGTTTGGAAACCACCATTTGAGGCATGTGCAAACACAAACACCTTGAATTGGAAGATTTGGGTGGAATCGGAATGGAAAGGCCAATGTGTCTTCTGGAAGGTGGTAAATTAGTGAGCTTGAGATGATGTTGGGGATGAACCCGATCTTCATTCCTGCTCTGAAACTCACTCCAACGAGCCACCTTCAGTTGTAGCATGTCTAAGAAGAATAGTCCCATTGATCCTAATGGATTTCTGCTACAAAATGGGGATAATCAATCTGTGCTGACCCTGCAGGGATAATTGTGAGGATTTAAAGTGATAAGGTATGCAAAGGGATGAGCTCAGAAGAAACTCCCATTCTAGTTTTCTTCCTCCTTCCATTTCCTGATTTGAAACATGGCCCTGTCTCAAATTCTCTAGTTAATCTATAAGAGGATATGTTCCTTAATTGGTGCTGAGGTTCTGTCCTATGGCTGCAAAGCAAAAGAATTAATGGGGAGAGATACATGATACCAAACGTGGGATCCAGTTAAGTGGAAGGCTAAAGATAAGAAATCTGGATACCACTTGTGCAGAGCAGTGTGTGTGTGTGTGTGTGTGTGTGTGTGTGTGTGTGTGTGTGTGTTTCTCCAATTCATACATATCACAGGATTTTAAACCAAAGAAAGGTTTTTGGAGGGAAAACGCACAATTGGCGATGGCCCAATTCAATTAGCCCTCCCTTTATCAAGCACTCACTCCATGCTGGGTGCTAAGTGCCAGGTGCTATATATTGGGAAGACAGAAATGGGCAAGCCTGGGTCCCTGATCTTGAGCTCACAGTCTCACTGGGGAGATGGACACAAAAAGTAACCATAGAACAGCAATATAAAAAACAAGAAAGGTCTGTACAAAGGGCAATTAAAAACTCAGGAAAGAGAGAGGAGTTCTGTCTGGGGAGGTCAGAGAAGGCTACTGAGAGAAACATCTGAACCAGTGATATCTTAGCCAAGCCTGGATAAGAAAAATCAAGAAGGTGAGTAGAAACGAAGAATAAATGAACAAATCTCCTTTAAGAACTTTTTTGTTATTGTTTTAAGCTCTGACCTAAATCATAGTTATGAGCTTCTGGAAGATACATGGCCACATGGTGTTGACTTTGATTTAAAATTCAGCATAAACTGTTATATATAGAAACACATATGGAAACAATCTGAAAATATTTCTCCTCAAATACAGTACCATTTGCTTTTATGAGTTTGCTATTTCTGGATAAATTTGTGAACTCTGGTTGGGTCTCCTGAGTCTCACAAGAAATTACATCACCACCAAAAGCGGAAAGTTTTGGTTAATTCATTCATTTATTTAGTCAGTCAACAAACATTTAGTTAGAAATTCCAATTTTTGAAGGACAGCAATAGGTCCCTCAGAAGATACAAAGATGTGGAAGACATTGCTCTGCCTTCAGGAATCTTCAAAGCTTAAAAGTGAGAAAAACACCTGAACACAAATAATTCTAATTCTAGTGAGTGCTGAGTGATATGAGTGAGTACAAACAAAATGCTACAAGTATCTAGAGGAAAACAAGCTATTTTCTGATTGGATGATCATAGAAAGCTCAACAATATATGGAAGAGGCCATTTGCACTAGGCCTTGTAGGGTGAAAAGGGAAGAACATGTAAGAAACGAGGGTGAGGGGACATGTTCCAGGCAGGGTAATAAAAGGGGTGGGAAACTGAGGACACTTTGTCTTGTTAAGGGATATGACTTGGGGGAAAAGGCTGGAATAGGTAGATTTAAGTCTCACAGCACAGTTTGACCTTGATTCTGCTGGCTGTGACTTTTCAGAATTTGAAATGCCAAGAATTTGTCACTTAGTTCCTTGTTTGCTTGTTTCAGTTGGCATCTCAGGCCAGACCGTCATCTTGGCATGATTTTGTCCAATCCATAGGACAAGTTAAAAAAAAATCAGTCTCAGTATGTAGTAAGATCACAGTGTGACTCCAAATAGCCATAAAGGTCACAGATTGAAAGTGGACCCTTTTCTTTAGGAATTTATGATCCCACACCTGGAGGTTGAAAGAGGTGCATTCTCTATCGGAGTCTCTTCTGGAAATAAATGAAGACTTATTACAAAGATGTGGGCAGAGTCAAGGGAAACCACCAAGGGATGGCGCAGTATCCCCAGGCTGGTGAAAGCAGGGGAGATATTACCACCCCCAGGCCTGATGGGGCAGGGGAGGGAGCAGACACTGGAGCTTAGAAGGAGCTGTGGACTTCCATGGAGGAACATAGCCACTGCCCATGCCCCCATTCCTGTGTTGGTGCTTCCTGTTGACTGAACCAGACTTGGCTGGATCTAGCTGACCAGAAACCACAGGGCAAGGGGCCCACTGATGCAGCCCCTATAGGTCAGCCTTGAGCGTACAGGTTGCGAGGGAGGAAGGATGAAGGCCCATCTGGAGGGACAAATAGAGACTATCCAGCACAATTTCCAAGTTCCTTTCTAGTTTTAATGTTCCTTTGATTCCACAATAACCAAAATTACAGTAAGCCTTCATTTAACAGAAATGTTCCACTCATGCTCAAAAATTTATAAAAACATAAGGAACATGGAATCAGTTGGATGGACAGATGGACTGGTGGGTGGGTGGGTGGATGGATGGAGAAGGAGTTTCTAGTTGAGATGGTTCAGTAAATAGTAACTTAATTACTCAATTAGATAATAAGTTTGCTGAACACAGGGACTGGGCTAGGTTTGTTCCTCTTTGCTTGGATTTTAGTAGACTGCCAATAAACACTTGTCTGAATACCTCGATAAATGAAAAATCAAGAGCTCTAGGTGACATAAAATATGTATTTAGGAGTCTTGGGACAGGAGAACCCAATATTAGGGTATAGGAGCTAACATTCTTGGACCTATTAGAAGAAGATGATGACAGTATTTGCTTTTCTGCTTCTAATAAATTTTAGGGTAAACCTGCTAGCAGCTCCAAGGGGGCATAAGGGCCATTTAATGGGGGGGAAGAGATCAAGGAGAGTCCTTCCCTCGACCTTTTCCAGCTATGTAAAAGGGCAACATTATAATCCCTGCATCTCAACATCAACTCATTCATTCATTTATTTGTTCAGTGAACATTTATTGAGTGTTTATTTTGTGTCTGGGAGTCCAAAAATAAGATAGATATAGCCTCGGCCCTTCAGGAGCTTAGTTTGATAGGAATTTCAGACAAGACATTAGGAAATGCAGGATGGGGGGATGCAGGCCACTGTGGGAGCCATAGGAGGACACCTGGCCCAGGGTACCTTCCTTCCTCCCACTTGTTGGTAGAGGCCAGGAGGGCACTAGGTGGGCTTCTGGGTTAGGAGGGAATCAGTACAGGAAGGGAGACTGGGAGCCCTGTAGACAGACTTCACTGACTGCAGAATTTTTTGGACAGTCAGTACTATGTACCTACAATTCTTTGCAAAAAAAGTGAAAATTATGCAAGAAGGTTTGTTTGTTTGGTTTTTTAACACCAAACAACTAAACACAGGGAACACAGATCCAACGAGATCTTGGAAATGTTGTGTGGTCCACAATTTACAGCGTTCCACCTGATTTATGAAGGTGGTTGGAATGCTTAAAACTTGGGCAATTTTGTTACAAATTACTTCATTCCCAATGGTTTTGCTAATCAGGACATTCTTGTATGCAACTTTAGTACTATGACCAGTAATGGAAGGAAAAAAAGCAAGTTGGGGAAATAAAGCAAAGGAAAAGAAAAGAGATAGTGTTGGCCAAAATCTAAAGGGCCTAGATTTCCTAATGTATCCATAATGCTGTCTTTAAAAAGAAAAATGCCTACCAGAGCTGCCATAATTTGATAAAAATGTGTTTTAATTCTTAAGTAAAGTTGGGAAACAGAAGTGTCTTTTAGTTAATTTTACTCCCTCTTTCCCCCCAGCTTTCTTCTCATCGAAGAAAAACCCTTCCAGCTCTAGAAAGCGTTGCCAGATTAATGGTGTGTATGTGTGTGTGGAAGGGGGTGGCTGGGTGGGTGTATGCACTTTATTTTCGATAAGACAATTACTTCTTTCAGGGAGTTTTAACTCTCTCCACTTGCAGCTTTTAAGGCTGTTGGAGCCTTGGCAAAGCTTCTTTGCGATTAGCACACTTGAGTCACTGGGAGGCAAGAAGTTAGGCTGGGACCAACCTCTGGCCTGAGGGTGGATTATTTTACCTTTGGGCCATCTGCTTAAGTCTCCCTTGTCCCATCCTCTCCCTCTATTCCCCCTTTGAAATTTGGTGGTCTTTGAGGCTTAGCCTTAGCTTCTGGTTCAGAACTTCATCTCCTATCTATGTATTGATGCTGCCTAGACCTTTAGCACGACCCAAGCATTTTCCCTTCACCTGCAGACCCTAGTTTTCTTCCTATCTCACTGGCCCCAACTCCTTAGCCTCTTTGTGCCATGTCCTCCTCTGTTTGACCTCTAAGGCTTGGCAGGCCCAGGGTGTGTGTCTCTGCCCTTTTCTTCTCTTTGATTAACCCCCCTCAACCAGGTGACTCATCCAGCCCATGGCTTTCAATAGCATTCTATGAGAAAACTACTGTCTTCTTTCCTCATGTCTCTGGTTGTTAGGTTATCAGCCTGAAACAGTTGGGTTCCACTGCACATCTGGGGGCACCAGAAAACCAGCCAGCCAACAGCCAACCAGAAGCCACCTTATTGCACTTACATTCTCTTCCATCCAAACAACTGGGCACACAAGGCTATAGGCAAAGCTGTGAAAAGAATGAAAGTTTTTCTGCTACTCCCCTTCCTGAGTAAGCACTGGGATAAACTGCCCTTCAAGGAAGAGAGTGTCTGATAAATGGAGCCTTAAGAAGGTTTCGGAGACACAAAGAGTAACTGCAAATAGAAATATGTGCAGTTTTAAACTTCAGGACAGAGCAATGCTGAACCAATTAGAAAAAAAAAAAAACACTTTGAAGAAACATGTCGAGCCTTCTCGAACCTAGGTGGGACAGACATTTGGGCATGAGCAGGGGATGGAGTGGATTCTTTGGCACCTGTGAATTAAATCATGCCATGTTGGCTATTGCCTGCTCATCTAGCTTGGTGCAGAGGAAGAAGACAGGGGCCCAAACAAGCTCTGTTTCATTCCTGGCAATAGGAGTCCAGAGTGGGGGACAGAGGCCAATGACATGCTAATGGAGGTGGTAGCTAGTTGATATGGAGAGCAAGGGAGAAGGAGGAAAGCCAAAACATGGTGTTGTGGAGAGATTTTAGTAGCAGTAACCTCTAGGAATCAGGTTTGGTAGGGAGGTGATGCTTTCTCATTCAGAAGATTTCATTGTGAGATAGTGATGGGGCTCACACATAGAGATGTCCAGCAGGCAGTGGGAAGTGTGAGAGCAGAGCTTCATTATGCTGTTTTGGACCTTCCCGACCCCATCCCCAGCTAGATTGGGAACTCTGCGCCTTTGGTTTCTTTCCCTTTTTCCTTCCTTTCTACTTTTGTTCTCTTCCCTTTTCTTCTTCCTATCTTCTTTCCTTCCCTTCACTTCAGTTCCCTTTTCTTCTACCTCTTCCTTCTGCCCCTTCCCTTTTCTTCTCCTTTCTTCTTCACGTTCCTTCCCTCCTCTTACTCTCCTCCCTCCTTCCTTCCTTTCCTAAACTCCCTCTACCTTACCTTACCTCACCTTACCTCACCTCACCTTTCCTCTCTTTCTTTTAAATCATATACCACCCCTAGTCCCCTTCAAGATACATGGAGGGTAATACACATCCAGTGGGTTAAGAGTTGGGCTCTATTTTCTATCTCAGAGCAGGGATGGAGCAGAAAACTTAAAATATTAGGCATCCAAAGCACTTAAAGCATTATCTCAAACACCCAGACTCTGGCTAATAGTTTTGAAACACTCTGTTTTTATGCAATATCTTGGGAACAATAGACAACTTCCTGGTTGCCACAGGCATGTTCTGTGCACAGACACTTCTGGTACTTCTTGAGCTGCTCTTCCGGAAAGCCCACACACACATATGAATGAATAATATGACTTTTGTTTTTCTTTGATAGATAATTAGAAAAGGTATTCAGAAGATTTGGTGCCTTTAGTCTTCCTCATTGTATCTCTTTTTTTTTCCCTCTCTTTCATGTTTTTTTATTTACTTTTCATTCTGAAAACGTTCATTTGTATTTTTTACTTGGCTCAATTTATCCTTAACCTGAGTTTTCCAAACTGGTCTTTTACCTCCTGGATTATTTTTGTCCCAGACTTTCTTAAAGTTCTTCTGTGGCTTCATCCCCTAGCAAATCTCACACTGATCTTGATCGTTTACTTTCTGATAGCTTTGTTGTTCTGCTTTTCCTTTTCCCTACAGTGTGTAATAAGGCCAGGAGTATGATTATACACCTAATTTAAATGACCTTGGCCAATTTCCTTAATCCCTTTTTGCCTCACTTTTCCATCTGGAAGGAGAGAATGCATTAATTTTTTTATTGCTAAATCATGAATTAGCATGAATTTAGCAGCTTAGAACAACACACCTTTATTATCTCATAGTTTCTGTGGGGCAGGAGTCTGGACATGGCTTTATGATGTGGGTCCTCTGTTTTAGGATCTCATCAGAAAGCTGCAGTCCAGGTGGCAGCTGGGGCTGCAGTCTCAACTCAGGGCTCCACTAGGGAAGAGTCTGCTTTCAAGCTCTCTGGTTGTTGGCAGGATTTTGTTTCTTTCAGCTTGTCGAAGGCCTCAATTTCTTACCGCCTGTTGGCCAGAGGCACCTTCAGCTTCTTGCCACATAGGCCTCCTCAACATGGCTGCTTGCTTTATCAAAGCCCACCAGGAGAGCGTCTCCTAGCAAGCCTATGTAGCACAATCTTGGCTGTGACATCCTATCACATTTGCAATATTCTTTTGGTAAGAAGCAAGTCACAGGTTCCACCCACACTCAAGGGCAGGGAATTACACCAGGGCACAGACACCAGGAGGTGGAGATAATTGGGGTTCATATCAGAATTGGTCTGTCACAGTGCAGAATGCTTTTATGACACTCTCATGCCTTATTGTTGGCCTTTACAGAGGATAATAACTCACAACAAAATAATAATGTTTCTCTGTCTCTCTTCATGTCCTATGTACTAGGTTTTACCTCTAAAAGTGACTTGTTTCGTTTTCCTCTTCTGCTATTAGAAGTTATTTGAAATCTCATCAGCCTCTCTGGATGAGAATGCCAACAGGAAAAGGTTGTTGCTGTGCTTGTTCTTGGTTTTGGCTGGGCTATCTCAGCCCCCTGGGCAGCTGGGAAAGGAAAAGCCTTTGCAAATGCTTTCTAGATCTTTGTTAGAAATCCCCACCCCCACCCCAGTACCCCATGTGGGGTAGACCTGGTAATAATTACAAGATGCCAGGCTTATATCAGCTGAAACATTTAATTAGGTACAATTTATAACTTTTTGAAAGATTCTGAAAGTTTCACAGTGTCCGTTCGTACCTTGGAGTCCAGCTCCCTCAATAGGTGTGGATGGAAGTCAAGAAGGATAGCCACCCTTTGGCTTGGTCCACGTTTGCCTCACCTTTGTAAAAGTCTGCACAATTCAGATTGAGGAATATCCACCCCCAACACACACACACACACACACACACACACACACACACACACACACACACACACACGAGTGTTACTGAAGTGTTCATTTGAATACAAAGGCCCTCTTTTCTGATGAAGGATGATCTTTATTATAATGACTGTCTCTGACTTAAAAATCATCAAAGAAAAAAAGTGTTAAGCGATGTATAGATAAGTAATATATATAAATTTTAAAATTTGAATTGAAGGAAGCACGTAAATCTATCCTTCCGCGTTTTCTGGGGGGCAGAGGCACAAGGAGAGGAGAGTGAAGGGTGGACACAGTGAGGAGGATGCTCAGAGCCCGAGTCCCAAGAAAGGCGCCAGTCTCGGCGGCGACAGCGAGACTCAACTTTCCTTGGGGGGGCCGAGGAGCTTCTGCCGGGAATGGAGGAACACGCACGGCGCTAAGCCGACGCAAAGTCGGGGCTCCTCTCCCCAGGAGGGGCGCTAGGACCCAGGCATCGGCCGGCCTTTCGGACGCGTCTGGAGAGTGAAGGCGCAAAGAGGCTCCAGCTCGCCGTCAGAGTCTCTCGGAGCCTCCGGGACATCCACGTGGGCGCGGGGCCCCGGGTGTGGGGTGCACCGGCCCTGCCCCTTCTGAGCGGGGCTGCAGCGCAGGACCGCAGGCTGCCAGCATGGATCAGCGGCGCTGCTGGCCGAGTGGCCATCAGGTGAGTCCCCCCGTGCGGGGTCGACAAGTCCCAGGGGCACAGCGCCCAGCACCATTCGAGGGCCGCCCCCTCGCACCTGGGCACCCGGGCGCGCAGAGCGGTCCCCTATGGTCTCAGCCCCCTGGGACCCCTTCCAGACGTCCCGCTGCGAGGCAGATTTCTTTCTTTTCTTGCCCCCCAGCCCCCATCCCTCTTCCAGTTCTGCGTGTCCTGTTGCCCGGCTCCCATCTTCCTTCCCAGGCAGAAAGCACCTAGAGAATCTGGTGTTATCGTTTTATAATTCCGAATAACAGCCGCCCACAAACAGCAGCCCTTCGCGTTTGTATGGAGCTTCATAGCATTTGCTGCGCTTTCACTTGCAGTAACTCGGGCTATTGCTTCGTCGGGCCAGCTCGACTGGCTCCTGTTGCACCCGGCGTTTCCCACGCTCCTTCTATCTGCACGAGTCTTTGCGCGGCCGCGGTTTCCCTGCTTTCTTCCGCGTGCTTCCTGTGGCTGCGTAGTTGCCTCCCCTCCCGGGAAGCGAACCACCACCAGCGCGCTCGAGGGGTCAGGCTCAGGAAGCCCGGGTGCCCGCGCTCCAGCGCTCCAGACTCCTCGATCCTGGGGACCCACCCGCACTCAGCTCCCGGGGCAGAATTTGCTGGGCTGATAGACTGTGAGGATTAAACCACCAGCCTCATCCCAGGTGGGAAAAGATCTGTGGAGGCGAGGTGGGGGGCGGCAGTGGGTGAACAGGGGCGTTTGGGGAAGATGGAACATATATGCAAAGAAGGGTCTCTCGCCGTGGGTCGCCGGAAGTGTCCATGGGAACGGTCTGCGGTGTAGTGCGGGGGTGGGGGGAGACGCCTTGTTCTAGTGGGGAGTTGTACAGTTGGCCCCGCCACTCTGAACTGGGGGGCATGCTTCTGGGTGTGGGAGTGTCACTTGAAATGCACTTAGTTGCCAGGACCAAATAGACCTGGTGTCCAGGGCTGTTGAGGGTCTGAGGCTTGGACCAGCCTTTACAAACACTTGGCTTAGGGGTCTTGAATCTTCAGCAATCTCCTTTGTACCCTCAGGCCTAGCCGTGCCCATCCATTCTGCTTCTGACTCAGTCTGACATCAGTTTGCCCTCTACAGGTTGGCAGCCTCAGAAAAATGCCCGCGATAGGCAGGTTGATAGGACCACTTGTACGTGGGGATCTACCCCAGAGGTCTTTGCGGGCCACTGCGGGGCGGGGAGGGGGGCACCCTACCTGACAGTAACAGAAGCATCCCTCAGAACCTGAAGTTAAACTTAACAGGTAGTGCTGATGCTAACCCAGAAGAGAGACTTCCTCTAAACTTTGTGTTGGGAGATAATCAACAAAAACATTGACACGGGAACCCTGGGGGAGGTGCTGGGCAGAGGACCTGCCCTCTAGGATTTTATAATCTGCAAAGCTTTCATTGCCAGTTCTGCTAGGATTGCTCCTCTTACCTTGAACGAGCTATTTTAACACTGTAGAGGCTTGGTTTTCCAAGAAGCCAAAGGGGGAGATTGATAATTTGCCAGCACTGGAAGGAGGCATGGATTGGAAAGCAGGGGGGCTGGGTTTCAGCTCTGTGCCACTGATAAACTACGTTACTTTGGGCAAACCACACAGCCTGACTGGGCCTCAGCCTCTGCACTGCAAAAAGGAGTCTTTAATTCTTGGGTTCTCTCTGGCAGTAGTTTGCCAAGCTTAGACAGCCTGTGGCATGCTCACTAGTTCTTTGCCATCTTACTTGTGCTTGGTTGAAAGAGCATTTATAGGCTGGAGAGATATTGGGTTGGAACTGTGGGTGAATTAAATTTCACTCTAAGACCCACAGAAGTCTTTCAGGTTCCAGGTCTGTGGAACTGGTCTAATAAGCCTGACCAGTTTATTTAATACTTTGAATGCACTGGGAAGGACCTCAAATAGCAGGTCCTGTTTGAGTTCTGAGTGCAGCTATATCACTTTGGAAGGAAAAGTTCCTTTCTGTGCATTTGAAAGAGCTGGTCCTCACTATAACCTCCTGTTACAGGCCCTAGTAGAGGAGAATCCCCAAATTGACTTGAAGCCTCAAACATATTGCATGTCTCATGGAGTCTCCTCAGGTTATACCTGATTAAAAGAAACTATTTACCTGGTACTGAAGTTAATATTAACTTATCGGAAAAGCAGTTTATCACTTTGATAGTGAAATAATGAAATTGTCTCTATAAGCTACATTAAATATTAGAATGCCTAATATTGCTAGTGCTTATTGGGGTAAGCACTGCTTATGATGTAGCCCTGCTTTTTTTATTTAATTGCAGGAAGGAAAATAAGCTGTGTGACTTATGATGTTTTCTTTCCAGATAAATTTTTTTATACTTTATTTATCAAAAAATTAAAAAAAAACCAATTCACACAAAACAAAGGAATAAGAAAAACAATTAACCAAAAATAACTACATTGCTTCCAACATGTTCCTACCATACACCAAGAAAATTAACAAACCATAGTCATTCCTGAGCATTCCCATATCATTAAGATTACTCTCAATATCTTAACAGTTAGTTTTTTAAAGAGCTAAAAAAACAGAAGTAAAATCAACACAATCCACAAGAACCCCTGTTTCTTCAGGTTTTCAGAGACGGATATTACCATCATTACAATTTATTAAGCCAGGAATTGTGCTAAGCACTTTATGTACACCGTCTCATGTAATCCTAGCAGCACCTTCCGAAGAAGCTGTTATTATTTCTTTCAGTTTTACAGATGAGGGAACTGAAGCTTCTTGCCTGACATCATGTATCTGGTAGGTTCTGGCCCAGCTAGCTACGTTTATTTATAATGATCTGAGCAATATGCAAGGGAGGGAGAGCAAACATGCCTACAAAGTGGCAGGCACTTTACACACCTCAGTGCAGAGAGATCAATAAATTTTTTATGAGTAGTGAATTTCTTTTTTTTTCTATGTATGCTATCTCGCTTTTATCACTTAACAGTATGACTTGGGTATCCTTCCATGGACAGCAAGGAGATTGACCTCTGTCTTTTGTATTGTGTAGATTTGAGTGCAGATGGATGAACCATAATTTATGTAACCAGTTCCCTGTGAGTGGGCATTTGGATTATTTCTAATTATTTCTATTATTTTTACAATCACATAGTGTGCTACTACAATGGATCTTGTTATTTATATATTTCTCCAAACCTGTTCAGGTACTCCTGGTAGATCAATCTCTAGAGGTGGAATTGCTGTGGAATTACTATTTGATATGTATTTTTAAATGCATACTGCTAAGTTGCTCTCCCCAACAGAAATATAATTTCTGGTTTGGGGTCCAGTTCTTCCTTTACCATATTTTTAGATGGCTGGTAATTCGCTTAATCTGAATGGGTCTCAGGTGTATTATCTATAAAGTACAGGTAATAGGTCTTGTTGGTTGCCAAGGTCTTTACCAATTGTAAGATTGTGCACATCTGTGAAATTAGAGGTTCAACAAAGGTTATTGCTGATATTTCTTTTTTTTTTAATCTATAAAAATGGCAATTTATATGGTTTTACCTGATATCACAAGAACTCCTGAAATGTGACATCTGTTTTTGGGACCTTGGCTTTTCTGAGGTAAATTTTTGTGTGAGATGGGGGAAGGCTATGTTGCTGTCACCAAGTAACCCGAAACCTCAGTGGCTTAAAAAAAAAAAGACTTATTTCTCTCATATTACATATCCAGAGTAGGTTGGCGGATTGCCTTGCTCCACACAGTCACTCAAGGAGCCAGGCTGACCAAAGTTCTGCCATTTTGTATCTCTACTGTCTAAAACATGTAGTCTCCATGGCCCCATGGCAGAGGAACAGAGAGGCAGTGGAGAATTTCTTTTACTTACAGCCCGTGGGTCAGAACTAGCCATGTGCACCTCACCCCAGTGCATAGAGACCAAGGAATGTTGTCTTCCTATATCTCTAGAAAGCGGTAAATGGTGTGGGAAATATACAGCATTGTCTCTGCTCAATGGCGCATGCTGAGCGGTACTCACTGTTTTTATTTTAGGTGGCCAGCATGTTTCTGAAGCCTCATTATGGAGTTGTTTCTCCCTTCAAATCACATCCCTCTCTGCACCTCCCCTTCTCCACTGACTAACAAAAAGTATCATTGCCAGAAATTCAAAGGTGCCCAAAGTCACTCCTTCAACCATGCAACCTTTTATTAAAGGCATTGAATCTAACATGAGACTGGGTGACCATGTGTGCAAGATGGTTAAGAGCACAGACTCCCAAGCAGACTGCCTGGGTTCTAATCCCAGCTCCACCACTTGCCAACAGTGTCTCCTCATCTGTAAAACAGGAATAGTAAATACCTCATAGGGTTATTGTGCCAATTAAATGAGATAAAGTATACAAAGTGCTTGACACGAACTAGGGGGTCAAAAATGGTGATTATTGTTATTCACTTCAGAAGCTTATAGGCCCTTGCAGGCCCAGTGTGTAGCATCCCAGATGGTGCCCCAGGGTCACAGACAACAGGGAGACGCTGCTACATGAGCTCACCAGGGCTTCTATGGCACACCCAGGAGGCATGTATTCCTTAATATGACGGTATTTGCATCACCATTTTATAACTCCCAACAGCTTATACACATTCAAACCATAGAAAAGGAACACAAGAGACTAGCTCCTTAAAATAATTTAGCTCTATTACAGTTGAGGCAGCTAGGGTTGGCAGAGTTAAAGTGTTCCGGTTTGCTAATGCTGCCATTTGCAAAACACCAGAACTAGATTGGGTTTTATAAAGGGGGTTTATTTCATTGTAAAGTTATAGTCCTAAGGCCATAAAAGTGTCCAGACAAAGGCATCAACAATAGGCTACCTTCTTTGAAGAATACCAATGGCATCCGGAAAACCTGTTAGCTGGGAAGGCACATGGCTGGCATCTGCTCCAGTGTTCTGTTTCAAAATGGCTTTCTTCCAGGACGTTCCTCTGTAGGCATCTGGGGGTGTTCTCTTAGTTTCTCTGTGCCAGTTTGGATGTATTATGTCCCCCAGAAATAGCCATGTTCTTTAATGCAATCTTGTGGTGGCAGGCATATTAGTGTTGATTAGGTTGGAAACCTATTTGTTCAGTGTTTCCATGCAGATGTGACTCAATCAGCTGTGGGGGAGACCTTTCATTGGATTATTTCCATGAAGGTGTTGCCCCACCCATTCAGGGTGGGTCTTTATTGGATCACTGGAATACTTTATTTATTTATTTATTTATTTATTTATTTTTTTAAATCATCATTTTATTGAGATATATTCACATACCACGCAGTCATACAAAACAAATTGTACTTTCGATTGTTTACAGTACGATTACATAGTTGTACATTCATCACCTAAATCAGTCCCTGACACCTTCATTAGCACACACACAAAAATAACAAGAATAATAATTAGAGTGAAAAAGAGCAATTGAAGTAAAAAAGAACACTGGGTACCTTTGTCTGTTTGTTTGCTTCCCCTACTTTTCTACACATCCATCCATAAACTAGACAAAGTGGAGTTTGGTCCTTATGGCATTCCCAATCCCACTGTCACCCCTCATAAGCTACATTTTTATACAACTGTCTTCGAGATTCATGGGTTCTGGGTTGTAGTTTAATAGTTTCAGGTATCCACCACCAGCTACCCCAATTCTTTAGAACCTAATAAAGGTTGTCTAAAGTGTGCGTACGAGTGCCCACCAGAGTGATCTCTCGGCTCGTTTTGGAATCTCTCTGCCACTGAAGCTTATTTCATTTCCTTTCACATCCCCCTTTTGGTCAAGAAGATGTTCTCCATCCCACGATGCCGGGTCTACATTCCTCCCCGGGAGTCATATTCCACGTTGCCAGGGAGATTCACTTCCCTGGGTGTCTGATCCCACGTAGGGGGGAGGGCAGTGATTTCACCTTTCAAGTTGGCTTAGCCAGAGAGAGAGGGCCACATCTGAGCAACAAAGAGGCATTCAGGAGGAGACTCTTAGGCACAAATACAGGGAGGCCTAGCCTCTCCTTTGCAGCAACCGTCTTCCCAAGGGTAAAACTTATGGTAGAGGGCTCAACCCATCAAACCACCAGTCCCCTATGTCTGTGGTCATGTTAGCAACCATGGAGGTGGGGTAGGCGAATACCCCTGCATTCTCCACAGGCTCCTCAAGGGGGCACTACATCTTTTTTTTTTTTTTCCTTCTTTGTCTTTTTTCTTTTTTTTTTTTTTTTAACTTTCCCTTCTTTTTTAAATCAACTGTATGAAAAAAAAAGTTAAAAAGAAAACAAACATACAATAAAAGAACATTTCAAAGAGACCATAACAAGGGAGTAAGAAAAAGACAACTAACCTAAGATTAACTGCTTAACTTCCAACATGTTCCTACTTTACCCCAAGAAAGTTACATAATATAGCAACATTTCAGTGAACTTGTTCCTACTACGTCCATCAGAAATTAACAGACCATAGTCATTTCTGGGCATCCCCAGAACGTTAAATAGCTTATCTGTTCTTC
Source organism: Choloepus didactylus (assembly GCF_015220235.1). NCBI lineage: Eukaryota > Metazoa > Chordata > Mammalia > Pilosa > Megalonychidae > Choloepus > Choloepus didactylus. Next base: position 13,108,609 of record NC_051319.1, read on the forward strand.
TTGGATTATTGTTCCCCCTTCCTTAACTGCTCTCTACTGCTAGTTCCCCTACATTCTACATTATAAACCATTTGTTTTACATTTTTCAAAGTTCACATTAGTGGTAGCATATAATATTTCTCTTTTTGTGCCTGGCTTATTTCGCTCAGCATTATGTCTTCAAGGTTCATCCATGTTGTCATATGTTTCACCAGATCGTTCCTTCTTACTGCCGCGTAGTATTCCATCGTGTGTATATACCACATTTTATTTATCCACTCATCTGTTGAAGGACATTTGGGTTGTTTCCATCTCTTGGCAATTGTGAATAATGCTGCTATGAACATTGGCGTGCAGATATCTGTGTCACTGCTTTCCGATCTTCCGGGTATATACCGAGAAGTGCAATCGCTGGATCGAATGGTAGCTCTATATCTAGTTTTCTAAGGAACTGCCAGACTGACTTCCAGAGTGGCTGAACCATTATACAGTCCCACCAACAATGAATAAGAGTTCCAATTTCTCCACATTCCCTCCAGCATTTGTAGTTTCCTGTTTGTTTAATGGCAGCCATTCTAACCGGTGTTAGATGGTATCTCATTGTGGTCTTAATTTGCATCTCTCTAATAGCTAGTGAAGCTGAACATTTTTTCATGTGTTTCTTGGCCATTTGTATTTCCTCTTCAGAGAACTGTCTTTTCATATCTTTTGCCCATTTTATAATTGGGCTGTCTGTACTATTGTCATTGAGTTGTAGGATTTCTTTGTATATGCAAGATATCAGTCTTTTGTCAGATACATGGTTTCCAAAAATTTTTTCCCATTGAGTTGGCTGCCTCTTTACCTTTTTGAGAAATTCCTTTGAGGTGCAGAAACTTCTAAGCTTGAGGAGTTCCCATTTATCTATTTTCTCTTTTGTTGCTTGTGCTTTGGGTGTAAAGTCTAGGAAGTGGCCTCCTAATACAAGGTCTTGAAGATGTTTTCCTACATTATCTTCTAGGAGTTTTATGGTACTTTCTTTTATATTGAGATCTTTGGTCCATTTTGAGTTAATTTTTGTGTAGGGGGGTGAGGTAGGGGTCCTCTTTCATTCTTTTGGATATGGATATCCAACTCTCCCAGCCCCATTTGTTGAAAAGACCATTATGGCTCAGTTCGGTGACTTTGGGGGCCTTATCAAAGATCAGTCGGCCATAGGTCTGAGGGTCTATCTCTGAATTCTCAATTCGATTCCATTGATCTATATGTCTATCTTTGTGCCAGTACCATGCTGTTTTGGCAACTGTGGCTTTATAATAAGCTTCAAAGTCAGGGAGTGTAAGTCCTCCCACTTCGTTTTTCTCTTTTAGAGTGTCTTTAGCAATTCGAGGCATCTTCCCTTTCCAAATAAATTTGATAACTAGCTTTTCCAAGTCTGCAAAGTAGGTTGTTGGAATTTTGATTGGGATTGCATTGAATCTGTAGATGAGTTTGGGTAGAATTGACATCTTAATGACATTTAGCCTTCCTATCCATGAACATGGAATATTTTTCCATCTTTTAAGGTCCCCTTCTATTTCTTTTCGTAGAGTTATGTAGTTTTCTTTGTATAGGTCTTTTACATCTTTGGTTAAGTTGATTCCTAGGTACTTGATTTTTTTAGTTGCTATTGAAAATGGTATTTTTTTCTTGAGTGTCTCTTCAGTTTGTTCATTTCTAGCATATAGAAACATTACTGACTTATGTGCATTAATCTTGTATCCTGCTACTTTGCTAAATTTTTTTATTAGCTCTAGTAGGTGTATCGTTGATTTCTCAGGGTTTTCTAGATATAAGATCATATCATCTGCAAACAATGACAGTTTTACTTCTTCTTTTCCAATTTGGATGCCTTTTATTTCTTTGTCTTGCCGGATTGCCCTGGCTAGCACTTCCAGCACAATGTTGAATAACAGTGGTGACAGCGGGCATCCTTGTCTTGTTCCTGATCTTAGAGGGAAGGCTTTCAGTCTCTCACCATTGAGTACTATGCTGGCTGTGGGTTTTTCATATATGCTCTTTATCATGTTGAGGAAGTTTCCTTCAATTCCTACCTTTTGAAGTGTTTTTATCAAAAACGGATGTTGGATTTTGTCAAATGCTTTTTCAGCATCTATTGAGATGATCAATTGATTTTTCCCTTTCGAGTTTTTAATGTGTTGTAATACATTGATTGTTTTTCTTATGTTGAACCATCCTTGCATGCCTGGAATGAACCCCACTTGGTCATGGTGTATGATTTTTTTAATGTGTCTTTGGATTCGATTTGCAAGTATTTTGTTGAGGATTTTTGCATCTATATTCATTAGGGAGATTGGCCGGTAGTTTTCCTTTTTTGTAGCATCTTTGCCTGGTTTTGGTATTAGATTGATGTTAGCTTCATAAAATGAGTTAGGTAGTGTTCCATTTTTTTCAATGTTTTGAAAGAGTTTGAGTAAGATTGGTGTCAGTTCTTTCTGGAAAGTTTGGTAGAATTCCCCTGTGAAGCCATCTGGCCCTGGGCATTTATTTGTGGGAAGATTTTTGATGACTGATTGGATCTCTTTGCTTGTGATGGGTTGGTTGAGGTCTTCTATTTCTTCTCTGGTCATTCTAGGTTGTTCATATGTTTCCAGGAAATTGTCCATTTCTTCTACATTATCCAGTTTGTTGCCATACAGTTGTTCATAATATCCTCTTATAATTTTTTTAATTTCTTCAGGATCTGCAGTTATGTCACCTTTTTCATTCATTATTTTGTTTATATGGGTCTTCTCTCTTTTTGATTTTGTCAGTCTAGCTAGGGGCTTGTCAATCTTGTTGATCTTCTCAAAGAACCAACTTTTGGTGATATTTATCCTTTCTATTGTTTTTTTGTTCTCTATGTCATTTATTTCTGCTTTAATCCTTGTTATTTCTTTTCTTGTACTTGGTTTAGGATTGGTTTGCTGTTCATTTTCTAGCTTCTTCAGTTGATCCATTAGTTCTTTGATTTTGGCTCTTTCTTCCTTTTTAATATATGCGTTTAGTGCTATAAATTTCCCCCTTAGCACTGCTTTTGCTGCATCCCATAGGTTTTGGTATGTTGTGTTCTCATTTTCATTCGTCTCTATATATTTAGCAATTTCTCTTGCTATTTCTTCTTTAACCCACTGATTGTTTAGGAGTGTGTTGTTTAACCTCCAGGTATTTGTGAATTTTCTAAGTCTCTGATGGTTATTGACTTCTAATTGTATTCCATTGTGGTCAGAGAATGTGCTTTGAATAATTTCAATCTTTTTAAATTTATTGAGGCTTGTTTTATGTTCCAGCATATGATCTATTCTGGAGAAAGTTCCGTGAGCACTAGAAAAGTATGTGTATCCTGGTGATTTGGGATGTAATGTCCTGTAGATGTCTGTTAAATCTAATTCATTTATCAGATTGTTTAGGTTTTCAATTTCCTTATTGGTCTTCTGTCTGGTTGATCTATCTATAGGAGAGAGTGATGTGTTGAAGTCTCCCACAATTATTGTGGAAACATCAATTGCTTCCTTTAGTTTTGCCAATGTTTCTCTCATGTATTTTGTGGCACTTTGATTGGGTGCATAGACATTTACGATTGTTATTTCTTCTTGCTGAATTGCCCCTTTTATTAGTATGTAGTGGCCTTCTTTGTCTCTCAAAACATCCCTGCATTTAAAGTCTATTTTATCTGAGATTAATATTGCTACACCTGCTTTCTTTTGGCTGTAGCTTGCATGAAATATTTTTTTCCATCCTTTCACTTTCAGTTTCTTTGTGTCCCTGTGTCTAAGATGAGTCTCTTGTATGCAACATATTGATGGTTCATTTTTTTTGATCCATTCTGCGAATCTATATCTTTTAATTGGGGAGTTTAATCCATTTACATTCAACGTTAAAACCGTGAAGGCATTTCTTGAATCGGCCATCTTATCCTTTGGATTATGTTTGCCATATTTTTCCCTCTCTCTATTAATATCCTTTATTGTACCCATACCGAATCTCTTTAGTACTGAACCTTTCTCCAGGTCTCTCTGTCCTGTCTTTGTTTCTCTGTCTGTAGGGCTCCCTTTAGTATCTCCAGTAGGGCAGGTCTCTTGTTAGCAAATTCTCTCAGCATTTCTTTGTCTGTGAAAAATTTAAGCTCTCCCTCAAATTTGAAGGAGAGCTTTGCTGGATAAAGTATTCTTGGCTGGAAATTTTTCTCACTCAGAATTTTAAATATATCTTGCCACTGCCTTCTCACCTCCATGGTGGCTGCTGAGTAGTCACTACTTAGTCTTATGCTGTTTCCTTTGTATGTGGTGAATTGCTTTTCTCTTGCTGCTTTCAGAACTTGCTCCTTCTCTTCTGTGTTTGACAGTGTGATCAGTATATGTCTCGGAGTGGGTTTTTTTGGATTTATTCTATTTGGAGTTCGCTGAGCATTTATGATTTGTGTATTTATGTTGTTTAGAAGATTTGGGAAGTTTTCCCCAACAATTTCTTTGAATACTCTTCCTAGACCTTTACCCTTTTCTTCCCCTTCTGGGACACCAATGAGTCTTATATTCAGACGTTTCATATTATCTATCATATCCCTGAGGTCCATTTCGAGTTTTTCAATTTTTTTCCCCATTCTTTCTTTTATGCTTTCATTTTCCATTCTGTCATCTTCCAGGTCACTGATTCGTTGTTCAACTTCCTCTAGTCTTGTACTATGAGTGTCCAGAATCTTTTTAATTTGGTCAACAGTTTCTTTAATTTCCATAAGATCATCTATTTTTTTATTTAGTCTTGCAATGTCTTCTTTATGCTCTTCTAGGGTCTTCTTGATCTCCTTTGTATCCTGTACTGTGGTCTCATTGTTCATCTTTAGTTCTTTGAGTAGCTGCTCTAGGTGCTGTGTCTCTTCTGGTCTTTTGATTTGGGTGCTTGGGCTTGGGTTATCCATATCGTCTGGTTTTTTCATATGCTTTATAATTTTCTGTTGTTTTTGGCCTCTTGACATTTGCTGAACTTGATAGGGTTCTTTTAGTATTTGTAGACCAATTGAAGTCCTTATCTCTAATTTATCAGATCTACAGCTTCGTGGAGTACACTTTCTCTAACTAACCAGCAGGTGGCGTCCACAAGCCACCTGTTCTCCACAAGCCAGTTCTCCCCTGCTTAGCCTTTTTGTGGTGGCAGGCATATTAGTGTTGATTAGGTTGGAAACCTATTTGTTCAGTGTTTCCTTGCAGATGTGACTCAATCAGCTGTGGGGGAGACCTTTCATTGGATTATTTCCATGAAGGTGTTGCCCCACCCATTCAGGGTGGGTCTTTATTGGATCACTGGAATACTTTAAAAAGAGCCACACAGGCCCAGATGCAGAGCAACTAAGGGCGACATTTTGGAGAGGAGCTGCAGCTGAGAGACACATTTTGAAGATGGCTTTTGGAAGCTGACACTGACATTTTGGAAAATGCTATTTTGAAACACAACCTGGGAGCAAGCAGATGTCAGCCACGTGCCTTCCCTGCTAACAGGTTTTCTGGACGCTATCGGCCATCCTCCAGGGAAGGTACCCAATTGTTGATGCCTCACCTTGGACACTTTATGGCCTTAAGACTATAACTGTGTAACCAAATAAACCCCCTTGATAAAAGCCAATCCATTTCTGGTATTTTTCATTATGGCAGCATTGGCAAACCAGAACATTCTCGCAGGCAAACTCTGGACTAACAAAAGTCTACTTTCAATGGCCGTCTCCGAAATGACTCTTTGCTGCAGCAACTCTGAAGTCCTTCTGTTTCTGAGCTTTTATAGGGCTCCAGTAATTAAACCAACACCCAAGCCACACCTCCATGGAAACAATCCCATCAACAGGTCACACCCTAATCAAAGGTGTTACTAGTTACATCTCCATGGAAACAATCAAAAGTTTCCAGCCTAATCAACACTAATAAGTCTGCTTCCACAAGATTGCATTAAAGAACATGGTGTTTTGGGGGACATGATACATCCAAACTGGCACATAAAGTGATTTGGGAAAACAGCACTCCAGTTTTTCTGAGATGCATTCTCTCTTCCCTCCCTCATTTTGGTGACCCTGAAATTAGTCTGTGTCTTGAAGTCAATGGCACATTTGAGTTAGGGAGTAATGCAGGCCTGGAACCTTTTCCCACAGACCTAGGCCTGCCTGAGAAGATGCCCACAGACTTGCCTTCTCACAGCATCTTTTCCTTGGAAATATAAGGAGTTAAGGTAAATGTGGGTTGCTGTATACCTGGGGTAGATGCTTTGTCTTAATTACTGTGAACCCCTTATCTGTGGGACTACAGCTGGCCTGTGAGGACTTTCAGTTGTCATGTAGACCTCAGGCCTGTGTGGCTGGAGCAAAGGAAAAGAAAAGACCAGTAGGAAGCCAAGGCAGTGGCCTGTCTGGGCCAGGGGCAACCACACACCTCATCCCTGACAACTGCCTGCCTCTCCTATGAGACAGCAGACATTGTGCATAGTGTATTTCCTGTCCTGGGCCCCATTGTAAAGGTAAGTAAGTGCAGTGTTGGAATAGAGCTGATTGTGTCCTGTGAGTTGGATTACCCATCTAAATCTGAGACTGCTGGAGGTAGGGCAGCATCTCATAAATTGCTGCAAGCCAGGCAGTGGTTGCGATACAGTCATGTAGTTGTCATTGCCTGTGCCTGCGCATTTACTGTTACTGTTTCGGTCAAGGTAAGTGCATGGCTGATACTACATGCATTGAGTTTAATTGCTTCCAAAGAGTTACACTGTGATTTGCCATTGAAAAGAAAAAGTATATCGTTTTCATGGAGCATCAAGGAAATACAGCTTGGGATATAAATTTGATATTGATGAAGCAAATATTTGTCATCAGGGGAATGAAGCAATTTCACTTTTGTTTGTTTACAAAGTATCAGCCAAGTGCTTTTTTTTTTTCTTTTTTTTTTTAAATTTTATTTTGAAGTAAGTTCAAAGTTATAGGAACAGTTGCAAAAACAATACAAACCCCATACATAGAACTCCAGCATTCCCTGACCCCCCTCCCCCGATACCCTGATCCACTAACTTGAACATGCTGTCACACCACTATTTCTTTCCCTCTCTCCCTCCCATCTATCATCCATCATCTATTGCTCTGTCTTCTGAACATATGAGAGCTAGCTGCACACATCCTTGAACAAACACTATAATTCACATATACAATTCCCATGAACAAGAACATTCTTTTATGCAATTCCATTAAGTGCAGCTAAGGAGTACAAGAGATTCAACAATGATACAAAGCTTACATTCTATATTTCCTTTTCCTTATGTCTCAACTGTGTCCCTTTGAGCCTCCTGTCATCCATCCTCAGATCCCATCCAGGGTCATACTTGGCATTCAATTGTCAACTATTTAGACTTTCTTTTTTTTTTTTTTTTTCCCCTCAATTGAGGAAACATATATATAGCCTAAATCTTCCCATTCCACCCCCTCCCTAGCCTTCCATTAGTGGGATTAATCACATTTAGAATGTTGTAATGCTACACCTTCCCACCATCCATTACTAGAAATTTCCCCTCACCCCAAACAGCAACCCTATACTCATTTCTTAACTCCCCATTGCCCCTTCCCCCATTTTTCTTAACCCATACTCTACTTTTCATCTCTATGGTCATATTCTCTGATAATTTCTTTGTGTTTACTGTGGGGCTTAAAATTAAACTTTTAAATCCATAACAATCTTGTTTTTCTTTGATACCAGCTTAATTTCAATAGGACACATAAACTATGTACCTATACTCCTCCATTCCCCCACCTTTATATAGTTCTTGTCAAAAGTTACATATTTTACATTGAGTTCAAAACCATTGATTTGTCATTAGAGTTTGTGTATTTTGTATCATGTAGGAAGTTAAATAGTGGAGTTACAATTCAAAAATTATTGACTTCTATTTGTATTCCATTGTGGTCAGAGATTGTGCTTTGAATATGTTCAATTGTTTTTTTGTTTGTTTTTTTTAATTTATTGAGGCTTGTTTTATGTCCCAGTATATGGTCCATCCTGGAGAAAGATCTGTGATCACTAGAGAAAAATGAGTGTCCTTGTGATTTGGGATGTAAGGTTCTATATATGTCTGTTAAAATTCTCTATATCTCTTTCTCCTTTCTTTGTTTCTGTGTTGGTAGGGCTCCCTTTAGTATCTGAAGTAGGGCAGGTCTTTTATTGGCAAACTCTCTCAGCATTTGGTTGTCTGTGAAAAATTTAAGCTCTTCCTCAAATTTGAAGGAGAGTTTTGCTGGATAAAGTATTCTTGGTTGGAAATTTTTCTCTCTCAGAGTTTTGAATATGTCAAGCCACTGCCTTCTCACCTCCATGGTGGCCGCTGAGTAGTCACTACTTAGTCTTATGTTGTTTTCTTTGTATGTGGTGAATTGCTTTTCTCTTGCTGCTTTCAGAACTTGCTCCTTCTCTTCAGTATTTGAGAGTCTGATCAGAATATGTCTTGGAGTGGGTTTATTTGGATTTATTCTATTTGGAGTTCGCTGGGCATTTATGCTTTGTGTATTTATATTGTGTAGAAGGTTTGGGAAGTTTTCCCCAACAATTTCTTTGAATATTCTTTCTAGACCTTTACCCTTCTCTTCCCCTTCTGGGACACCAACAAGTCTTAAATTTGGATGTTTTATTTTATCTGTCATATCCCTGAGATCCTTTTCAATTTTTTTGATTTTTTTCTCCATTCTTTCTTTTGTTCTTTCATTTTCTGTTCTGTGGACCTCTAGGACACTGAGTCGTTGTTCAACTTCCTCTAATCTTGTATTACGAGTATCCAGAGTCTTTTTAATTTGGCCAACAATTTCTTTTATTTCCATAAGATCTTTTTTTAATTTAATCTTGCAATTTCTTCTTTATTCTCTTCTAGAGTCTTCTTTAAGTCCCTTTTATCCTGTTCCTTGGTCTTCTTCATGTCTTTTATATCCTGTGCCATGTTTTCATTCCTCGATTGTGATTGTTTGATTAATTGCACCAAGTACTGTGTCTCTTCTGATATTTTGATTTGGGTGTTTGGGATCAGGTTCTCCATATCTTCTGGTTTTATCATATGCATTAAGATTTTCTGTTGTTTTTGGCCTCTTGGCATTTGCTTTGCTTGATAGGGTTCTTTCAAGTTGTAAAAAAAATACCAATCTAATTTTTCAGACATACAAGTTGGTGGCGTACACTTTCTCCGACTAACCAGCAGATGGTGTCTGCGAGTCACCTATACCCCTCAAGTCAGTTCTCCCCAACTCTGTCTCTGTGGTGTGTGGGGAAATGATTTTTGTGGGGTTCAGTTGGTGAACTCAGTTTGGGTTTGTTGTTGTAGCCGTCCACCCTGAACGTGGTGCGTGTGTCTGGGTAGTCAGGGAGGCAGGGCTGCTTTAATATTCAAACCTCCCAGGTGTTCCCAGAGATTCAAGGCTGTTGCAAGAGTCTAAGCCTTCATTTCAGTTTTGCCCCAGCTTTTCTCTGTTGTTGACCCACAAACCACTGGCATTGACGTAGTGTCCCTGTGTTTTCCGAGCGGGCCCCCCTTCTCAGCTGTGATCTTCCAGGACCTCTGCTGAGGGAAGGCTGTGCTACGTTACTAGTGCACGTCGTCCCTCAAGGGAAGCCCTGGGCCGCCGGGCCATGCAGGGGCGCTCGCCTGATGCAAAGATTAGCCTATAATTCTTGACTGGTGTAAGTTCTGAATGAAAGGCAGGTAGTAGAGCTGGGCCCCACCCCTTTCCTCTTAGAGAAGATAGATGCCCTAGGCGGGGATCGTTAGCATTTCAATGTTCTCTCTCTGCCTGTGCCACACCCTTGTCTGGGTCACAGAGCTGGGAACTAAAAATGGCTGAGGCTTTCTCCACTGAGTTGTAAAAGGAACAGAGCTAGTCCGAGGTGATCCTCCAGCTTTCCAAGGTCAGTCATCACCCAAAGCCTCTGTCTACTTGTTGGGGATTCGTACCTCGTAGTGAGCAGTTCACACTTGCTAATTAAAACCCCAGTTGGAGCTCAGCTGAGCTATATTCATTTGCTGGGAGAGAGCTTCTCTCTGGCACCACGAGGCTTTGTAACTCCGGCTGTGGGGGAGGGGGCTCCCGATTTGGATCTGCAGTTTTTACTTACAGATTTTATGCTGTGACCTTGGGCATTCCTCCCAATTCAGTTTGGTGTATGATGAGTGGATGGTCACGTCTGTCCCCCTGCAGTTATTCTGGATTATTTACTAGTTGTTTCTGGTTTTTTCAGTTGTTCCAGGGGGACTACTTAGCTTCCACTCCTCTCTATGCCGCCATCTTAGATCCTCGCTCAGCAAGTGCTTTTAAGAAAGAAAAGAGGTCCACGAGTAGATAAAGCTAGATTTATGTTTTGTTATTGAGATATGTGCAAAAGGATTACCTATCACATTGCAAGTGGCTACTCTGAAGGCAGGAAAAATTGCCTAATCCCTCTCAGGCAAAACAGTGAGAGAGGCTAGTGGGACCAATTCTTGTATCATGTAGGACTGTCATTAGGGCATTTTGTCATAGGTTAATGGCTAGCATCTTTTTTTTCTGAGTACTACATACATAAAGTAATGGTATTTCATATAATCCGTGGTGACTTAAATTGATGAAATGTGGCACAAGTGGGAAAGAGGGGCCTGGAACCCAGGACTTCCGTCTCTCAAGCAGTTCATCTTCCCTTACTTACACCAAGGCCCACATTCTCTGACTCTGGTGTTGTGTGACCACCCCAGCTTCAGACTAGTGACATAGGTTACTTGCAAGACCCAAGGAGTGAGTCCCTTCTTGGGAATGAGGCACCTGGGTGCAGAATTTAAGCATCCACTTAAATACAGGGTTGGCATCCTGGAGTGAGTGCCCCCTTAAATTTTGCACACTAGACAGCTTGCTTGCCATATCTAGTCCCAGTCCCAGTTTTGATTTTCCCTAGAAAATTAAGACTATTCAACTGAGGCATAAATGGATGAAAAAGCAACCATCTAACCCCTGTGGCCAGCCCAAATTCTCCCTTGTAAATATTACCCCTCCAGAGTGAGATGTGTGGAGGGCATTACAAAGAAAGTGGTTGAGATATTACTAAGAAAGCAAGTCACCTAATAAATGTATTAAAACTCTATAAATTATTGTTGTTTTTTTTTATCATTGTACACATTAGAAGGCCATGGCTAATTAAACGATAGGAAAATGACTCCCCTGAATTTTTAGGATCTGTCTTCTAGTTCCATTTTGTATTTCTTTTTAAGAAAATTGAAGACAATCCTTGTTGTGATGGAGTGGAATACAAAGAGGAAAATCAACTTCCTCAGGGAATTTTTATCAAATCCTGTCTGTTTTGAAAACTGCACAAAAGATCCTAACCTAAGAGCACTTTAGAAAGTTGAGAAGTTCTAGATCCTGCTCTAGCCGGTGATAGAATAATATTAAGAAAATTGAGATAAATAATGCCAATAAAGAGTTTGCTATGAGCATCTTTGTCCAATAGCCCACTAAACCACATTTCTGCTTGCAGAGCTTCAGTTTGCAATGATCCTTTTCATGTCTTGAAGAGGAAAAACTCAGTTTTTTTCCAGATAGCATTTGCAGAGGTACAGTGACCACTGATGTATTTTCACCATCTGTCTTTCATTGAGTAGGTCTTCCCGTTTAAGGAAGGGCATTTTAGATCTTTTAATATGACATGTGTGCTGGGAATTCTCAATGTGCTATCACTCTTTAGGATGACATGTGGGAATAACATGTCAGTAAGTTCATAGCTTATCCAGGGATCTCTGCAACAACAGAAAAGATCCTCTGTTTAAGATCACTGCACAACAGGAAAATAAGCAGGAGGGTGGGGGCGAGAGAAGATGGTGGAGCGCGAAGGGAAGGCTGCTTGGAGGAAGGAAAAAGCAGTGCGTCCCAACCCTTTCTGCATCACAGCACACATATGGCCACTACAGTCGGTGGACAATGCTCTGTGTCTGCCCCAGGTCTTACATGGGTGGCTGGAGGGCTAGGGGAATCAGCCAATATCTTGTCACTTCTGTACAAGTTATTGAGGTTGCTCTGGTGTAAAGAGTAACTCAGGAGGAGTGGGGTTGGCCTCCTGCCTCAGTCACCCAGTTGGCCTCTGGCCTTGGCCTTCTGTCCCTTCCCCAAGCCCTGCCTTTAGGGGGATTTGCTCAGTCTGCAGGTTCTTCTCTGCTCCTGTCTGCATGTGAGATCTGGAGGTTAGTGAGAGCTGTGAGCAGCAGAAGAGGATGAAGGCAGCCAAGAATAGTCACCTCTCCCCTCTGGCTTCCCTCTGTAGAAGGAGCAGGTTTCCATTATTCATGCAACAAGTAATTGCTGAGCATCTAACATGGACCAGACAGACAAAGTTCCTCTGCTCTTGGAGCTTACCTTCTAGTGTAAGGAGGGAGGGAGAGAGGAAAGAAGGATGTTGGATAGAGTTGGATAGCTCTTGAGAGAAAGATAAAGCATGGAAGTGTGTTAAGGACTCCAACAGATGGAGTAGGGGATGTTGCTATATTAAATAGGATGGTCAGAGAGGGCCTCTTTGATAAGTTGGCATTTGAGCTGAAGCCCAAAGAAAAACAGGAGTGAACCATATGACAGTTAGGGGAAGAGCATTCTAGCAGGGGGAGTAGCAGGTGCAAAGGCCCTGAAGCAGGATCCTGCCTGTGTGTTCACACTGCAGCAAGGAGGCCAGTGTGGCAGAAGAGAGAGAACAAACAGAGGGCGGCAGGAGCTGAGATCAGAGAGGACACGGAGGACCAGAGTATTTAGGGCCTTGTTGGCTACTGTATAGACTGAGCCAGATGGGGAGTTATTGGAGGGTTTAGAAAAGAGGAGTGAAGGGATCTGACTTAAGTCGTAGCAGGACACTCTGGCTGCTATGTTGAGAATACCTAAGGGGAGCCTGGGTGAAGCTAGAAGACCTGCTAGGAGGCCATTGCAATAACCCAGGCAAGAGATAATGGTGGCTTAGACTAGGATGGTAGCAGTGAAGATGAAAAATGGTCAGATTCTGAAAATATTTTGAAGATGGAGTCAACAGGATTTGCAGACCGATGGGACATGGGCTGAGACAGTCTTTAGGATGACATTAGGGTATCTCTAAGGTCCCTTCCTGCAGTAACACAAATTTGTGTCATCATCTGTTGGTTGGACTTGCCACCAGGCCCCTGTCCTTTGCTCATTTACTCCTGGATTCTTCTCCATGAGTTGACTTTGATGAACTGGGTGGATTTCAGGGGTGACCAGGTCTGGCCTGGTTCTTGAATCCTCCTGTGCTCTTTGCTTTCCCTGGAAGTGAAAATCATCAGGGGAGCTCTGAGGCCAGCTCTTGAATATAATAGCACCTCTTCTCCACATACCATGGTCGAAATCAAGGCCCAACTCCTCCTGGAAGTCTTTTTTCATAACCAACCTTTGAGTGCCCCTAAGATAGCTTTAAGGAGTAGAGGGGATTTGCTAGCTGAAAATTATTGCTCTAAATAAATGAACCGTCATCAGTGGAACAATGAGGACCAATGGAATCATTGGTGCAGGAATTTACCTGATAAATGAGATAGTAGCATTTCTTGCTACTCCTGCCGACTTTTTACTTGAAAAAATTCATACGTACAGAAAAGTTGAAAGAATGCTTCATTGAACATCTGTATAGCCTCTACCCAGATTCCTTTCTCTGGACTCCACTTTTCCTGCTAGCTCCCGCCCACTTCTCAGCTTTGCTTGTAATAATCTCTTTGAAAAATAGTTATTTATGCTTGCTGTCTCTAACTCCTCTTTCCCCTGTCTCTCTTTAACTCACCAAAGTCAGGCTTTTTCTCACCACTGCACAGAAACTGCTCTTGCCAGGCTCCATGACCTCCACGTTGCTAAACTTGCTGGTTCTCCCAATCCTCACCTTACTTGACTTATCAGGAGCATTTGACACAATTGATCACTTCCTCCTTCTTGACACATTTTTCACATGGCTTCTGGGATTTCACACTCTTCCCCGTAGAGAGGTGCATGGGCAGGCCTACTGTTGTGTCACAGGAGCGAAGGCAAAGTATTTGAGTATAGATACAGGCAGGATCATAGATTTAGTGGTGGGGGATGAGGAAGTTCTCTCCTGGTTGCTGTTATTTTCCCAGTAGAAAAGAAGCATTACAGAGAAGGTGGTAAAAGGAAAGTGATTTTTGTTTGTTTCTAAGTTGGGATAAATAGAACTGTATTTGCGTGTTGTTAACAATGATCAGTAAAGAGGGGGAGGCGAGTGAGGGAGAGTAGGGTTTGGAAGAGATATGAAGGGATTGGATTAAGATAGGAGTGCAGATTATTCATTTATTGAAACAAGTGGCAAGGCGGAGTATGTGGATGCGGGTGCTAGTGGGAGTGGAAGTCTGTGGAAGTTAGCTTATGATTGCTTTCAAAACAAATAAACTGAAGAAGTATTCATTCTTATCCTCAATATATTCTTTGGTCTACAAAGAGAGATAAAAAGAGAAAGAAGGAGAGAGAGATGTGGGCCACAACCTGTGGTTAGGATTAGATGCCAGTGACAAATGACGCTCAATGGGAAACCAGGAGAAAGCAGTCCTTCCACTAAAATCTGATCTGACACATGACTGGGATGAGATGGAGGTGCACCATCGTCTTCCTTTCACTTGCCCCTGACAGTGTCTGTCTGGTATCAATGATTGCCTTTACGGGCCCCAAAGTCATCTTCCCATCTTCGCTTTGGGTCTAATGTGAACTGGTTGTCTGATCTGCTGGCCAAGGCCTTCTGAGGAATTAAAACAACTGTTAGTCCCTCAGCACTTATTGTAGAAAAAACTGACTGGCTAAAGGAAATTAGGCCCAAGAATAATATCATTAGTAAGGGATGATAAGTTTGTCATCATCTTGTCTTGGTGCTAGGGTAAATGCTGCAAGTTTTTAAAAAAATAAACTCTATTGAGATGTACTTTATATACAATGAACATTCTACTTTAGTTTGATGAGTTTTGTTAAAGATACATGCAATCACGTATCACCCATGTAATCACCACCACCATCTAGATACAGAACAAGTCTAACACTTTGTCCCTTTGCCACTTGCCCGTCAACACCCAGCCCCTGCCACAGGCACGAGATAGCCACTGACCCTCTTTCTATTCTGGTAGATGAGTCCAGTGACTAATGTATATGTAGCCTTTTGTGTCTGTCTTCCTTCACCCAGGATGGTGATTTTGAGTTTCATCTATGCTTCCGTGTATATCAGTAGTTTGTTTTTTTTTATCATTGATTAGTATTCCCTTGTATGGAGGCACTACAATTCGCTTATTTATTCACCTGCTAATGACCATTTTGGTTGTTTGAGGTTTTGGTTATTATGAAAGAAGCTGCTTTTGATCATATATGGACAGTCCTTTGGACATATATTTTCATGTCTCTTGGGCAAGTACCTAGAAGTGAAACTGCAGGGTTGTGTGACAGGTATGTGATTAGTTAATAAGACACTGCCAGACTGTGTTGCAAAACTGGTGATGCCAATTTACATCCCATCAGCATTTTTGAGGGTTCCAGTTGTTCCACATCCATATTAGTACTTCGTATTGTTAGTCTTTTACATTTTAGCCATTCTAGTGGATATGTAGCGATATCTCATTGTGGTTTTATTTGCATTTCACTAATGACTAATGACTCTGAACATTTTTTCATGTGCTTATTGGCCATGTTTATGTCTTGTGTTGTGAAGTGTCTTTTCAAATATTTGCCCAATTTTTAATTGGGTAGTGTGTCTTTGGTTGTTCAATTATAAGATTTCTTTATGTATTTTAGATACAAGTCTTTGGATATATAATATTTATCCCAGTCTGTGGTTTACCTTTTATTTTCTTGAAAGTGACTTTAAAAGAGCAGACTTTTAAAATTTTGATAAATTCCAGTTTATCACATTTTTTCTTGTATGGTTCATGCCTTTTACATTCTTTTTAAGATATCTTTGCCTGCTTGAATATTGCAAAGATTTTCCCCTATCTTTACTATTAGAAGTAATAGTAAATACTTCTTTTTAGTTTTACTTTCTCTAAGTATATTACCATTTAAGTTAATATTTCTGCATAGTGCAAGATTTGAAATTTTTGTTTGCTTAGTTGTTGGTTTGTTTTGCATGTGGAAATCCATTTTACCACCACTTGTTGAAAAGACTATCCTTTCCTCATTAAATTACCTTGGCACTTTCATTGAAAATTAATTGACCCTATATACATGGGTCATACCATTCTGTTCCATTATCTATTTGTCTGTCCTTTTGCCAAAACCACCCTGTCTTGATTACAGTGGATTTATATTAAATCTTGAAATCAGGTAGTGTTTGTCTTCCAACTTTGTTCTTCTTTTTCAAAATTCATTTGGCTGTTCTCTATCCTTTGCATTTCTATGTAAATTTTAGAATCAGTTTGTCAATTTCTACTCCCCACCTCCAAAACAAAACAAAAAAATCCTCCTGGGGTTTTGCTTGGGATTGTAGTGAATCTATAGATCAATTTAGGGAAAATTGATATCTCATCAATATTAAGTCTTTTGATAAAAAATATTGTATATCTCTACTTAAGACTTTCTTTTAGCAGTGTTTTGTTGCTTTCAGTTTTGAAGTCTACAGATAAATTGTTATGCTTTTTAATACCATTGTAAACAGTATTTTTGATTTCAATTTCCAATTATTCATCACTAATATATAGAATACGATTGATTTTTGTATACTGACCTAGTATTCTGTGACTTTGCTAACCTCACTTACCAATTGTGGAAGTTTTTTTTTTTTTTTTTGTAGCTTCTTTATGCACAAGTATCTTGGCTATGAATTAAAAAGTTTTACTTTTTTCCTTTACATTTTAATTTCTCTTTGTTGCTTTTTTTTATTGGTGAGAACCTCCACGATAGATATGGTGGTGGTGAACACCCATGCCTTCTTCCTGATCTCATGGAAAAACATTCTGCCTTTCACTTTTAAATATGATTCTTGCTGTATATTTTTCACTGATGCTATTTATCAGGTTGAAGGAGTCCCTTCTACTACTGATTTTTTGAGAGTTGTTATCATAAATAGGTGTTGAATTTGTCAAATGCTTTTCCTGAATCTATTGAGGTGCTGATACGTTTTTTCCTTTATTCTGTTAAACTGGTGACTTACATTGATTGCTTTTTAAATTGTGGTAAAATACACATAATTGACACTGTCAGGTATACCTATATACACATTATGGGAGTCCCAGAAGGAGAAGAAAGAGAGAAAGGGGCAGAGAGAATATTCAAAGAAATAATGGCTGTAACTCCCTGAATTTGACAAAAGGCATGAATATACATATCCAAAATATTCAATGAACTCCAGATAGGAGAAACTCAAATAGACCTACACTGTGGCATATTATAAGCAAACTGTTGAATGCCAAAGATAAAGAGAGAATTCTGAAAGCTATAGGAGAGAAGCAACATGTCATGTACCAGGGGTCCTCAATAAGATTAAGTACTGATTTCTTATCAAAAACCCTGGAGGCAGGAAGACAGTAGGATGATCTATTTAAAGTGCTGAAAGCAAAAAATTGCCAACTAAGAATTCTATATCCAGCAAAACTGTCTTTCAAAAATGAGGGAGATATTAAGATATTACCAGATTAACAAAAGCTGAGAGGGTTTGTTACTACTAGACTGGTCCTACAGGAGATACCGAAGAGAATTTTGCAGGATGAAAGGAAAGAACAATAGACAATAAATCAAAGCCACATAAAGAAATAAAGATTTCTTGTGAGGATAATGACATGGGTAAATAGAAATGCTGGTAGTATTGGATTTTTGGTTTGTAACTCTAGTTTTTACTTCCTATAGGATCTAAAATGCAAATGCATAAAATAATGAGAAATCAGTGGTTTGGAACTTATAATATACAAACATGTAATTTGTGACAAGAACTGCATAATATAGATGGGGGATTAGAGGGGGATAGGAACATAGTTTGTGTACTATGAAGTTAAGTTGATACCAAAGCAAATGAGATTGTTATAGATTTGGGATGCTAAATTAAACCTGACGGTAACTATGAAGAAAATATTGGAGAATATGCGAACTTATAGAGACAGAAATTAGAGTTTAGGTTGCCAGGGGCAGGGGCAGGGGCAGGAGGAAGAGGGAGTTAATGCATAATGGATGTAGGGTTTCTGTTGGGGAGTTTTAGGAATGGTAGGTGGTGAGGGTACTGCAATATCGTGAATGTGATTAGTCCTATTGGATGGTATCCTTGGGAGTGGTAGAGATGGGAAAGTTTATTTGTATATATATGGTCTCATAATTAAAAAAAAGAAAGAAAGAAAAAGCAACTAAAGATACAATGACAGTTAGATGCAATATATGGTCCTGGATGAGATTTAATAAGGGAGGAGAAAAGGGCCAAAGGGCCATTATTGGGACATGTGAAAAAATTGGAATATAGACAGTAGCTTTATATCAATGTTAAATTTCTTGAACTTGTTAACTGCACCGAAGGTGGTTATATAAGTGAATATCCTTACGAATGTACATGACAGTATTAAGTATTCAAAGAGCATGATGTGTACAACCTACATGCCAATGTTCAGAAATATGGATTAATAAATACAAAGATAGCTGGATAGATAGATGGACTGATAGACTGATGGATAGATAGAATGATACAGTAAATGTGGCAAAACGTTAAAATTGGTGGATCTGGATACCTGGGGGTGGGTGAGGGTACGTTGGAGTTCTTTTTATGGGGTTTATAATTGTCTGGCACATTTAAAGTATTTTAAAATAAAAAGACATAAAATTTACCATTTTCACCATTTTAAAGTGTACAGTTTATTGGCATTAAGTATGTTCAAAATGTGTGCAACCAATACCACTATCTGGTTCCAGAAATTTTTCATCACCCCAAACAGAAACCACATACTCATTAAGCAATCATTTCCCATTTCTCCCTCCTGCCAGACCCTGGCACCCACCGTCTGCTTTTTGTCTATGAATTTACTTCTTCTGGATGTTTCTTAGTAATGGACTTACACGATATGTGGCCTTTTGTGTCTGGCTTCCTTTGCTTACCATAATGTTTTCAAGGTTATAGAGTGGTCTTTCCTCTAGGGATTTTATATATTATTGTTAAGGTATGTCCCAACTGGAGTCTCTGCCAAATGCCCCACATGATCAACAATGACTCTCGACTCTGTCTGGCAAGAACTTGGATGGGTTGTGTGAATTGTTAAGCTCACAGCTTTCCAGTCATCCTTTCCCTGGTCTGTGCAATTTCACCCTGCTCATGCATGTCTTACTACTTAGTAAATTTTCAAGTATCTCTCTAGGCTCCTTTTCTTTGTAGTTCCCTCCTTTCTGAAACTCTGTCCCATAACTTCCAGCCACATTAGCCACATTAGCCTCTCAGAATTCTGATCTCTGTCTCCTCACAGCAGCAAAGCCTCTGTGTTCTCCTTGGGATTCCTCCCCTGCTCCAAGGTAGGAATGTACCTCCAGGGTAAGAGCTGGGGTAATCATATTATATACTTCATATTGTTGCTCTTCTCACAGGGATGACAGCCCTGAGTTGCCTGTCATCCAATCTCTGAAAATAGTTGTTCCATAAATTTTCTGGTTGTCGAGTTGTTTACCAAGGGAGGGCAAATTTGGTCTCTGTTACTTCATCATGGCTGGAAACAGAAGTCCATGCTGCAAATTTTCATTTATGATCCTACACAAAATGTTGCCTTCTTCAAATGCTGTTCCATTTGAAGGTGTACTGTGAGATGCTTCATGTCCTTTCTTCTCTATTCTTCTACCACAATAAAACAAAACAAAACAAAACAAAACCAAAAACAAACAAACAAAAAACTATTGGTATTCCAAAGAACTTTGGATGAACTGCAGTGCATTGTTTATATTTATATTGCAAAATTATCTGTCTTCACATAGTGGTTCTTGTGCATTATTCTCTTTTTCCCACGCATGTTCTCCAAATGGAACTAATGTGACTTTTTGATACAGCATTTAGAAACGGCTTTTAGACTTTTCCTAGGGGAATCTCTAAACCCCTAAAAGCTGGAGTTTTAAGAACACACATTCAGGATTTGCTTCCTAGATTTCCTGAGACTGATGATCACTTGTAGATGTGATACCTTTGACTCATTATATGTTTTATACCCATTTATACATACAGAGAAAAACAGACAATATTAAAAATATAAATATTGTGAAACTCATTGTGACCTGAATTGTAGTGGGCTGTGAATTTCTTACAGAACTTTATGTAATTTAGTGCTTAATATATCTTGTACACAAATAGAGTTTGTGGCTGGGCTCTGTCTCTCTCAAAAGTGTTAGAGAAGAAAATTTTAGATATTGGCTTGATTTTTTAAATTAACAAGAGAAAATTCTCATATTCCTGTTCTAACATGGCACTTGCACCTCAGAATTCTGAAGAGGTGTTCTTTTCCTTTTGCGTTCTTTCTAAAACTGATGTTTATGTTGGCAAGTTTAAAAATCACAAATTAGGGAGAATCTGAACCTTATCTTTTAGATCCTTATGGAATGCGGTGCATATAGCATTAGCTATATATTTTTAAAAGGCCTATGTGGGATTTTTATAACCTGTAAAATTTTCATGACTGTGATCAGGAGAAAGCAAATAATTACTTAGCCTTGCTAGGTGGGAATTTGGGTAAACAGAAGGGAGTTTTTGAAATATTTCATATCCAAAACATGAAAACACAAAAAAAGGATTATGAGATAAAACATGTAAAATACAAAACTGTTACACAGTAAGTCATGCCCAAAATGGAAGCCATTATTACTATTATTTAGCCAATGTTTTAAAAATAATTTTATTATCTGTTCCATTTACTTACACTGGATTGAATTCATAGTATTTATTTTTTTAGCTAGGCCCTTGTTTCTTAGAACCTTATGTATTATTCCTAGAAGCTAGTGGACTTCTGTCTTCCCAGATTTGAATGCTGTATTTTAAGAAAAAGAAAATCAAGTACTTTACAGGAAATTAATGTAGTTCAGCTGGTAAGTATGTTTACTTCTATAAGTAAAGTTTGTCCCACTTCCCCACCCCCCCATCTTAGAAAGGGTGAAGACTCTTGAAAGCCTGTCCTTAGAAGTCCCTAGGTTTGGGAGGCTTGGAGACATCCCTGAAATTGCATGTGATTCCCCAACAGTACATGTCTTATAAATTGCTTTGTGACATTCCTTTGTGTAATGAGACATTCATGTTTAAGCACAAGTTACATTACAGTTCAGAAAATAAGACTTCACAGGTGAAGTGGGTTTGTTTTTGTGGGTATGAGGAAGTCATCATTTGAGGCCCCAGCTGCAGCTGCCTGAGAGGTGTTTCAAGGTGTAAAACAGGACATTCCATGCTGCTGAGCAGATGTCAAACTCCAAGAAAGAAGAGGCTTTCTACCAAAAAAAGCTTCTAGAAAACCTCGTTTCACAGCCCCAGCAGCCAAAGTGAGAGGATTAAGACACCAGATCCACAGAAGGCGCTAAAGCAGGGCCCTCATGCTGAGCTGCAGCCTTGAGGTACCTTCATCATGTTAAGAAGTAAAATCCCAGGGCTCAAAAGCTATTCTTGAAGCAGAAGTATCAAAAGACTGAATTTAACAATCCGTATATGAAACAAGAAGCCAGCATCCTCATATAGACCAGATTGTATTTTCTTAGCCACCCTGGGAAAGGGCAGTCAGTGAGGAGGACCTGGAGGTTGACATATCTGTCTGTCCTCTTCATACAGGCCCATCATTCATTCAACGAATATTGAACATGTACTGTCTCTAGCACTAATGAGTTAGAGAGCCAGCAGTGATCACAAAAAGGTTCCTGCCCTCGTGACGCTCACATGTTGGTCACGTTCTGGGGAAATGGTGCTGGTATTGTGTGGATGTTTTTTGGTTTCCAGACTCAAGATTCTGGGCCCCAGAATGTGCAAATCCAGGTGGAGAATTCCCTTTACAGACTAGGCTTATTTCTATTGGGAGATCTCCCTATTCTTGTATCACATTGTCCTAGATATCTAAACTAGAAATTTTGGAATCATTTTTTTTTTATATCACCTACTCCCTGGCCCTGCATCTCATCAGTCACCAAATCCTGGGGATTCTTTTTCAGTATCTCTGGAATTTTCCTCCTCTTTTCGATTCTCACAATTTCCACCTACTCAAAATCCCTGTTATCCAATTCCTGGATTTTTGCAGCACCTTATTGATCCTAATTCCAGGCCCTCTTTCACCAGTCCCTCTTGAATATGCAACCAGATTCATCTCAGTAAAATAGCACATTTATGTTACAGTCTTGTTCAAAAACTTCAGTGACCCTAGTGACTATAGAATTTAGCCAGTTCCCTGGTCATAGCCAATCTTTTCAACTAAAATAATGCTATTTTCACCCCTCCCTGCCCCCACCCCAAGACTTTTTGAATAATATACTTTGCTTTTCTTCAGATATCCTTGGCTTACATTCTTCTTTCAGAAATGTCCTCTTTTCCACGTATTCAAATACTGCCCTTTCTTCTTAGAGCCCTACTCCAGCTCCTCAGTGGCATCCTCTGGATCACTTCCACCCACACTGCTCTACTCCCTGGGGTTGGACCACTTTTTTAAATCAAGTGTTTAACACCGTTCTCTTGTGTGCATGTCTTATGTTCCTGACTGAACTTGCTCAGAGATAGCACTGACTGTTTTACTTTTTTGTGTTCTCTATAGAGCCTAGCACAGTAGTGGGTGCTCAAATAGTGCTCATTGCATGGATGGGTGGATGGATGAAAAAAGTGTGATTTTCTCCTTTGATAAGGCTTCCTGAGAATCTTATTTAAATGTCACCTCCTCTGAGAAAACTTCCATAACCCTCCCACAGTCTTTCTTATCATGTCAACCTATTTTAAATCGCCATAGAAACATCACTACGAGATTGAGATTTTTGTTTGTTTGTTTGTTTGTAACACTTCTCTGCTATAATATTCTAAATTCCATACAAGAGACCATTGCTGTCTTGTTCCCCTATGCCTGCTTAGAGTCTGCTACATGGCAGCCACTCAGTAAATATTTGCTTAGTGAATGAATAGATGGGTGAATTTAGCATCACATAGTGTAATGAAATCCTCTGAAATGGAAGGTATGCATAACAAAGTGTGCATGCAGGTTGGAGAGGGCCTGCTTAGAAACCTGAACTTTTTTTTATTATCCATGAGGCATTTAGGAAATGGCACACTAATTGAAAAGCAAGACAAATGTTCCTGGCTTTCTATATTGTATATTTTAAGAAAAATTGGTGTGAATTAATTTGACATAGACAAACTGACATAGACAATTCCAAAATACTATATGAAAGTATTTATTAAACCATGCCATCTACTATTTAAAGAATGTCAACGTTTAGTCATTTGGCAAACAAAAATTTCTTTTATGATATAACAGATTTGTTTTCTAAATCTAGATTTATCACATGGGAAATTACCTTAAGGGTGGTAGAACCTATAGTGACTTCTCCGTTGGGGAGAAGAAGATTCTAATGATCAGGGTCTTCCATCTTCTGTCTTTCTTTCCCTTCCAACTTTGTCATCCCTGCCCTAGGAGACACTCCCGAGTTACAGGATCTGTTAACTGTCTTCTGAATGTACCAAGGTTTGTTCTGCTTCTGTGCCTTTGCTCATGCTGTTCCCCTTACTTGACATGTCCTCCAAGTCGAGGACCAGCTCACATATCCCCTTCAACAAGACTTCCCTTGTTGCCATAGCAGCCAAAGCAAGAATTGACCACACCACTCATTTTGCTTCTTGTACATTGACACTTGTATATTATTCTCTGTCATTTCCCTGTTTGTAGGTCCCATCTCCCTGGCTGCACTATAAGCTCTTTTTGAGTACAACCATGCCGTGTGTTTCATTTTACGTCCTTTTTTGCCTGATACTTTTGTGAAATGTACTTACAAGATTTTTGAAAATGAATGTTCCATCTGTCATAGCATTGCTATTTGGGTCCAGGAGAATTCTGAAGGCAAGTGGCAAGAATTCTCTCAAGTTTCTCTTGAGGGCTGATCCAGTCTCTCCCTGTGGTATTCTTGTTGGTAGAAAAAGATCACTTTGTAGTACACGGACTCCCGGGCCAGCCCTCAGTCGATTCCATGTTTGATGCTGTTGACCTGAGGAAGTCAGATATTGGCTGAATTTCTTCCTACATCTTCTCTCTCTGCATTTTCTACAACTGAGATGGGAAAACTGTCCAATGGACCAAAGCCTCTTTGTAATTAATTTCATTTGGCCCACAAGAAAAGGTCCAAGAAAGGATGTATCTATAGTTAAAAATATAACTTAATTTTACTCTTTTAAAGAGCTGTATCTGTAAACCCATTTGGAAGGAATATTCACCATGAAAGTGACTCCCTACATCTTTCTTTGTCTCTCACTTTCCTTTTGCTTCTCTGTGCCTTTAAGTGTCTGGTTCTGTAAGTATTTCCTTGTAAATGTGTATGCATTTATTCCTCTGTCTCCATCTATCTCTATTCTCTCCCTTCTTTAATTTTTTCTTTCACTTTCTAGCTAAAGGAAAATATATCAGTGAAACTTAATAAAAGAAAACATATTTTGCTAAAATATTTTTGAGGAATTAGGAAACATGCTTGTTCATGTACATTAATTTTGTATTAACTGAATTTGTTGATCTTCCATTTCTTACCTATATGACTTTACATTCACTTATTAACCTCAACATATATACATATATTTCCATAGCTATAATCAATCTATATATACTCCTCTCTCTCTCTCTCTCTCTCACCTAACACTATTTCATCTATATACATTTAAATGGTGATGTTCTAACATGTTAGTATAGTTTGTTTAGCTATTTGCTAAGTGTTTGATGTTCAGATTATCTTCAGTTCCATTATCATAATTAGCATTGCAACTAACATCTTTGCATACATTACTGTTGTTTTCTTTAGGCTTTCTCTGACATGTATTCCTACAAGAAGAATTATCAGGTCAAAAGCACTCACTGATTTTAAATACTGAAAACAGAGAACTTAAAACTTGACTCGATGAAAACAACACCAAATAACAACATCTTCAATTTTGGATTATAGTGATTAAGAGAAAGGTAAAACATGAAGAAATGGGAGAAAAGTGCTCATTCATTCATTCATTCAACAAATTTTTGAGCACCCACTAAATGCCAGGTACTGTTCTAGGAGTTTGGGATACATGTGTGAATAAGAAATGAAAAAATTCTTGCCATTTTAAAGCCTGTATTTTAGTGATGGAAGATAAACAATAAATATAGTAAAAAAAAAAAAAAATGAGCTAATTATATAATAAATTGGAAAGTGATAAATGCCATGGAGAAGGAAAAACAGACCAGGCTAAGGGGAATCAGGAGTGTGGAGGAAGGGTGATGTGATGTGGGTTGCAATTTTAAACAGAGGACAGGGACAGGTGACTTTGAATAGATGACATTTGAGCAGAGACTTTAAGGAAGTGAAGAAGTTAGCCATGCTATCATCTGGTAAACAGTGTAACTGGCAGAAGAACAGCTCCTGGCTAGTAATGTTTGGTGTGCTGGGAAAACAGCAAGGATGGCAGTGTGGCTGGAGAAGATAGAGTCAGGAAGAGAGGGAAGAGAGAATTCAGAAAATTTGGGTGGGGGTCAGGTCACAGAGTGTCTTGTAGGCTCATGTAAGGACTTTGGGTTTTACTCTAGTTTCACAAAGGAGGCTTTGGACAGGCCACGCTGGACTCACCATCTCTGAAAAGGCAGATGCTGGTTCTATCCTTAAACTCTGAATCCAAGTCTCTGGGATGGAACTAGGGAGCTGCTGTATTTCTGACAAATTTCTCAGATGATTCTTATGTGCAGCTATATTTGGGACCACTCTTTCAGTTCAAAAATTCCACATTCTCTGTTAAAAATAGTTTAATATAAGTAAAAATTTTATAGCATCCCAGAATGGTGATCATTTTAGAGACTTTGGAGATTATCTAGGAAATTGATTCCCAGAGGTTAAGTGATTTGCTCGAGGTTATGGTTATAAGAGGCAGAACTAGGTTTCAGATTCACCGTTTAAACTGTAGGCTCAAGGAACTTTTCCTGCACAGGGCTGCCTAATAAACCGTATCGTTTCACTTATCAGGTGGTTAGATTTCCAATAAGCTTCACCATTAGGAATGCAGTTTGAATCCAGAAGCTCTGTAAGGTTGATTGGTTGATTAAATGTTTGGTTATCTAAAGATCAATCAGAAAGCTGCTATTTTTTTAACCTTTATGGTTGAGACTCATTCAAAATGTATTAATCACATTTTCTGCTTCTTTGGAAGTATTCCAGAAGAGTCATACCATTTTGGAACTGGAAAGGACCTTAATTATTCAGGGTCTTGCAGTGCATCTAGGTCATAGTTCTGAAGTGAGTCTTATTTGACATCAGTAAAAATATATAAGCCTTTCAGCTGACCCTGGACATATGTGAGGTTTAGTTTTTGAATAAATTTTTGATTTAGTTTTCTTTCTTTTGATTTTTTTCTTGGACATTGGCTGTAGCTAAATTTTTTTTCTCTCTCTCTTTTTTAGAACATTGGTTTTGTGGGCTTATTCTGTAACTTGGGCTAAATTTTATCTGCATTGTCTGAGCTTGTAGACTTTGCTGTCATCCTGGGATGCACTGAGATAGTGACATAGGAATCGATCCAGAAATCACATACACAAGAAAAACTCAAGTCTCAAAACTAGGCTGGAGAGTGATTTCAGTTGAACCATTCATTTCTCATCCATGTCGATACTTCTGCATCTGTTTCAGTGGCCAGATCTGTGACCAGGTGACACGTTCCCACTGAGGACACTTGGTGGAGATTATAGGGATACATTACTTTTTCCTTTCACCAGCCAGAATTGGTAGTGGAAGCTGTGTCTGAGGAAGATATTGAAATTATTGACTACTTTGGAAATGGTAGGAAAAATTTATACCTTGTTCATTTTCCCCTCCTACCTGCAATTCCCACAGAGAAATCCATTCAGTGAAAGGCACTGGTCCCAGATGAAGTATTCAATTAATGTACTAAAACAGCTCAGTCCTCTTCAATAACAACCTTGAAGTTATCTACTTTCTCAAGGCTTAATCATTTTTTTTTTTTTAAATGTAGAGAGTTCAACCTAAATTTATTTCTGGGTGATTTTTACCTTCGTGATTCAGCCCTTAATATTCTCCACCAGAAGATTACTTGTAAATTTCTGTCTTCTGGCCTTCAAAAACCTCATAAAGTGACTGGCCCTCTTTTTTTCCTTCTCTGGAAGGTTTTCATCAGAAAGAGTAGACAGGTAGCATGAGAATTAGCTCTTAATTCTCTAAATTTCAAAATGTTACAGCTGCCATTGCAGGATAATGACTGAAATGTGTGTATATTAGGGAACCCTGGATAAACTTCAGGAATGATTAACTCCTTACTTCATCATTTCAGCAGGGATGCTTGTAGGGACTGGTGTTTTTGCAATTTAAACTCTGATGTTGTTTTCCCAGATCCTGAATGGCCCCTTGGAAGTAGAGCAGAAGGCAAACATCAGGCTTAGGCCCGTTTCTAACGAATGATTGTCACCATATCTCAGTTTCCACCATTTAATGTGGTGTTCTTATAAGCACAGATTGGGGCAAGGAAGCATGGGCCCAGGTAGCTTGGCAGGGAATTGAGGTAGAAGCTGTAATGCCAGATCCCCCTTCTGGAAAGAAGGATTTAATTCCCAGCTGCTGGGGAGTGCTGCCAGCTGAAAGCCCTCAGCTCAGCTGTTGGTCTGACAGAGGAATGGCCTCTGCTGAAGAGAGCCACTTTGCGTAAGTTCCCTGAGCATCTGTGTGTAATGAATGAGCCATGTCGGGGTATAAAGGCCTGTCCTCCTACCCCCAACTCAGGACAACTCAGAGCATTTCCGCTTCAGAAGTCCCCCTGTCGGGCTGCCTGAGGCCTATGTTAAGACTATATCCCAGCTCCGCTTCTACCTCTGCCCAAACGCTCCTCCCATCCTTCCTTCTTTCCTTTCTTTCCACAGGTGTTGATTCCAAGGGCACTTCCCAACAAACCTGCTTGCAAAACACCGTCTCAGAATCTGCTTCTTGGGGAAACCACTCTGTGCTAGAAACTTAGGAGCAATTTTCCTGTCCATTAGAAAATACAGTATAGACTTCTTCTGGCATAACTGGAAATGGACTTTTTCATACCATTCGGGAGAGAGAGAGGGAGACAGACAGACAGACCAAGAAGTGGGAATGCTGTGTAAACCAAGCAGCAGCAAAGGTAGGAGAATAAGTTTGGACTAGTTGTTCCCCTCTCTATACCTGAATTTTGGATTTGGGGTGAAGGTTAGAAGCCCTCCCTTGAAATGTTCTTCCAATCACTCTAGCAGTAGGTGGTATGGGGAGAGAAAGGAGGAAAAAAAAAAAACCATTATTTTGAATTGGATCTTTATTTCTTTGTGCTTTGCTTTGTGACTGTGTGTTCTTGTCCTCACCCTTAGAAACAATTCTAGATAGAGTGCTTTCTTAGACCATCTCCTTTGTTATTTCCCCTGTACCACTGTGGCAGCAGGCAGCAAATACTGAAGAAACCAATGGAGGAATGGGCAGTGGCGCCTCCCAGCTGTAGCTCAGATTTCACCCGAGGGCCAGAATGAACAACAGCCCTGCTCCTAAAGGTATTCTTATCCTCTTTGAGTGGGGCTTAATCAATTTATGCCTCACTAAGGGAAGTGAGAGAAGGCAGCCCAAAGTGTAAGGAAGAGCAGTTCACAAGGGGAGGCTGCTTGGGATAGGAGCCACGGTGAAAGTTTAGTAACACCCAAGAAAGAGGTGAAAACTCTGGGGGAGAAAGCCAAGAAACACATGGACTGCTTCTTTCCGTTCTTCCGTTGGGTCTTAGGGAAATTGGGTGTGTGCCTTCCTCTGCAGGGCCTCCATCCCTTGGCATGAGCCTGACGTCCCTCCAAGTGATGAGTAGACGTGGAGGGGGCTTCTTCTGAAGACAGGGTCGCCATTCCAACTCAGCCGTCAGTATGTGTGTATATGAGGTAGGGGTGTGGGGGAGGACTGCACTACGGAAGCATGAGGTCTCTCAACTCCCAGAGTCTGCTGCGAGGTGAGCAAATCAGATGGGTGTGACTGGGCTGTGGAGTTTCGGGAGGGGCGTCCTGGTGTTTTGCGCCAGGATGTGTGAAAATGTGTTTGTAAAATGCTAGAGGCTTATTGCGGTGCTACGGATGAACACCCAGCTACACAGCCCTTCAGGGCTTGGCCTGGGGTGTGTGCCGGGAGGGGGAGAGGGCTTGGAGCACTGGAGGGCAACACGGGTTCGGGATGCCCAAGAGACGAGGCCTTTGGACAGCGGGGGAGGAGGGGGACTCCGAGGCGTGGGGCCAGCGGCCGCGCACAGGGGCCCCGCGTCCGTGGGGCAAGCAGAGCCAAGGACCATTATACTCAGGAGAGGAGAGCTCGAGGAGAGCCGGGAGGGTCTGAGGGGGATGGTGGGGCCGGAGCGGAGCGGCTGCGGAGCAAGGGGCACCTGAGGAGTAAGGAGGGTGGGAAGTAGGGAGATGGGCGCGGACTGAAAGTGGGGAAAGAAGGTGCAGGCAAGCAGCCAGGCGGGGCGCTCTCGCCCGGGGGCTGCGGGCGCTGAAGCCCGGCGAGGTCGAGCTGGGCGGCGGCGCGGACGGAGCAGAGGGAGGAGGGGAAGGCGGAGCGCGGGGAGCGTGTTTGGGGCGCCGCTGCGGGGAGGGTGGCGGTCGCCGGTGCGCGCTGAGCGCTGTGTGTGCGCGCTCCCCGGCTCCCGGAGGAAGATGGCCCAGGAGAGAAAGTTGGGGTGACGCGCGCGGTCTCCGGAGGCTCGGCGGGGGGCGCCGCGGCGAGCCCGACGGAGCGGCGGCCAGGCAGGCCGGGGGGGCGCGCAGTTCGGGCGTCGCCGCCGCCAAGGCGCCCGCCCCCTCACTGCAGGTGGCAGCGGGTGCGCTGGGTCCCGGCTGCCCCGGGCGCGGGCCGGCGGGCGGGCGCGCGGGGGAGCCCGGCCGAGGGATGGGCTGCGCCCCTAGCATCCATGTCTCGCAGAGCGGCGTGATCTACTGTCGCGACTCGGACGAGTCTAACTCGCCCCGCCAGACCACCAGCGTGTCGCAAGGCCCCGCGGCCCCCCTGCACGGCCTCTTGGTCCAGACGGACGCCGCCGACGCCATTCCCCCGAGTCGCGCGTGCGGAC
Organism: Choloepus didactylus; assembly: GCF_015220235.1. Classification (NCBI taxonomy): domain Eukaryota; kingdom Metazoa; phylum Chordata; class Mammalia; order Pilosa; family Megalonychidae; genus Choloepus; species Choloepus didactylus. The sequence continues at coordinate 13,138,827 of NC_051319.1, forward strand.
CCCGCACCCGCAGAGCCCGCGCGGAGCTTGGAAGCGGCAGCAGTGGGAGCTCCGCTGCTCCTGCAGCGACCACCTGCAGGGGCCGGAGGCGCCACTGCTGCAGCAGCGCCGAGGCCGAGACCCAGACCAGCTACACCAGCATCAAGGTAAATGCCAAGCATCAGCACTGGCTGGTGGGGGGCTGCCCGCCCCGTGTGGGCGGGGCTCGCACGGGTAGGGGGCTCTGGCAGAGTTGAGTGGCCGTGACGCGGTTGGTTTGGAAGGTTGTCACTAAGGAGGAGTTTACTTTTCGTTTGTAGGGGTGGCAAGGACTCAGGAAATGAGAGCAGAAAAAGACCCCTGGTGGGATTTGGGAGGGACCTAACCTGGTTTTGGGGGACTGGGTGGGGGACTGGGTGGAGAAAGGAGCGCAGTAGGAAGCAGGTGGACTGGTCTGTTTATCCAGAGGAGGAAGGCTGTGGATGGGTTTATGCCGGAGGGGAGTGGGCGTCATTGACAGCATTCGATGGTGAGTCTGACAGAATGAAATCTGAGCCCCCGGGTGGTTTGCATGCCTCTAAGATCACTGGTGCACACCCTGTGCTAGGATATGGTAGTGCCCTGCATTCCGATTTTTACCTGGGGAAACCAGGCTGGATGCTGTCTCAGCTACAGGCACTGAGTGTGGGGATTACTGAATGAATGAAGGTGTTTGCATATGTTCTGAGGGGAGAGATGTAGAAAGGGAATGGAGGAAGAGGACCAGAGTGGAACCTCTTGTTTGTCACGTGAGCTTGTCTCTTGGTCGACTGGATTCTGGACTTAACTGAGAGAACTGGTCTGTGAGTTTGAAGGGTCATCTGAGCCAGGGTGAGATGGAGTGGTCTCCAGGGCAGGGCAGGTGTCTGAAGATGAAGATTCTGCACATACATATGACCATACATCTGGGAGTGGAGTTTGCAGGATATGGAAAATATTTTTTAATGGTTGAAGCAGTCACTTCTTAATGACAGAAGGAAAATGATTATGTTTGTCATTAACACTGCCCTACTGTATGGTTTCAAAGTATTAACTATTAAATCCAAGAGGGTTTTTTTTTTTTAATTAAAGAAGTTGTAGGTTACAGAAAAATCATAAAATACAGAATTTCCATATACCCTCCCTATTACTAACACATTGCATTAGTGTGGTACATTTGTTACAATTAATGAAAGAAGATTATTATGGTTGTACTATTAACCACAGTTCATGGTTTAAATTAGGGTTCTCTGTGTTGTCCTAAGCTTTTTAAAATCTTATTTTAGTAACATATACAACCTAAAATTTCCTCCTTTTAACCACATTCAAATACTTAATTCAGTCCTGTGAATTTTGTTCACAGTGTTGTACTACCGTTACCAACTATCATTACCAAAACTTTTCCATCACCCCAAATAGAAACTTCACAATTTAAGCATTAACTCCCCATTCCTTACCCCCACCCCAGCCCTGGTAACCTATATTCTGGTCTCTGAGTCTATGAATATGCTTATTCTAATTAACTTGTATCAGTTCATACAAAATTTGTCCTTTATTTTGGGCTTATTTTGCTCAACATGATATCTTCAAGGTTCATCCATGTTGTTGCATGTATCAGAACTTCATTCCTTCTTACAGCTGAATAATATTCCATTGTATGTATGTACCATGTGTAAATCTTGACACTGTGCCTTATTCCACATAGCGAAAAGAATGACACTGGCACATCCAGTTGTGCAGAGGAAAAAATACATTTCCATGTCTCTTTAATGTTAGTAGAGTCACAGCTTTAACATGGCCAGTAGATAACCAGGAGCCATTCAATTGATTCTTTGGCAAAGACACAATTGAATATTCGGTTGCTCAACAATTGGTCTAGTGTGTGTAAGGAGGCTTTTGCTCTTCATTGAGTGAAGTCACTTCTTAGTGAAGGGGGTGAGGAAGAGGATGGCAGGTGCCAACTTCAATTGAGAAAAACCAAAAGCTTCTTTTAATGAACATATTTTTTAACAGCATCTGATTTTGCAACATGAAGCTTAACTGATGTTTATTTGCAGTTGTAGTGTTTTTTAGTAATAATCATAGTCACCATTTTAATAAATCATATCACTGACTGAACACCTACTATGTGCCAGGCATAAGTTTTCTCTTCTCACTATTAGATTTTAAGGCTTGATGTTAGGATAGAATAATTAAAGAATAGAGACCTAGATTCATGACACTGATTACATATTATTTGTTGCAGAGGCTTGTGCTGAACACTGTATTTTTACTTGGTCAAGTTTATTTTTTCACATTGGTTCATATAAAATTAGCATTAGGAGAAATTCCAGGGGATAAAAATGTTGTATTAGTGAAATAATTAAATTTGGATGTTATCAGTGAAGAATATCCTTTTGTCTTCTTGTTGAAAAGGAAAATTGAAGACATGAAGCAATAGTTCAGAATGGCGAAAGTTCATGAACTCTGTGATTTCTTTTTTTTTTTTTTTGGTTGGTGAAGAGAGATTATGTATTTTTGCCTTTCAGAGTAGCAAGAACCCTAATTTAGTACCTAGCAACTCTGAGTACTCTGTTCAAAGAAAGGAATAATGAATGAACCTATTTTCTTCTGTGTTTTAATCCTTTCCTCAAGAGGCTACTTAGAGACCAAGAGTTAAAATTGGAGGGAAAATGAGTCCCAATTATTAGCAGCTAGTGTGAACTCGTAAATCTCATTGCTACTTGGCATAAGTGTTAAAAGGTTTGACCTGGGTAGAAATTTAACTTGCTTTGCTTTATCAACAAGATTCCCAAATAAAGAATTTAATTCATTCCAACCCATTATTAGGTATGTTGGAAATGAAACTGCTGGTTCAGTGGTTCACTGCTAATTTGTATTGTGTAGATCTTAGAAACTATAAATTTGAAATTAAATTTGAGACCAGAGTTATTATTTAGACAAATCGTAATTATTTATGGCAATTCTGTGCTAATATATTCGATAATATCCTTTTAGGACTTGGGACTTAGTGTTATATTATCTTCTTTAGTCGTAAATTAAACATGCTCGGCACCATTTTGTGGATTGGGTAATTTAATAACTCCACTTTAATTTTTTTTTAGATAAGAAATCTTCTGCTTTAAGAGTTTGAGAGAGCCATGCCCTCTCTTCTCTACCCCCAAATTCTGAGAATGCTCGGATGCAAAAGTAGAGTCTTTGCCATTTGGTCCTGTTTAAAGTGGTGGTGGCTTGTTACAGTGTTTTTTTTCCCTTTGTACATCAATTATAAACCATATCCTCATTATCTACTTGGTCTCTTGTGTTCCCCAGAGTGCAGAAATGTGTGCTTGATCTCTATTTTTCTAGCAATAATTCATCTCATTAAGGTTTTAGAATGATGAAGCATTATGATGTCAAATATGATGTCAACAGGAACCTTCCTGAATACCTAATTTTCAAAAAAAAAAGATAAACATTAATAATTCATATGCTGTACAATGATATCACATGGGTTTCCATTTCTGGTAAGAATTTTAGATTTGTCTCCCAATTGCTGTAAAAATGCAACTTCCTAGCAATTTGTCTCCCTCTCACTTGCCTTTTTAAAAATAATACTCCAACAGGAGAATACTGCAGAATGCTCACTCTTGATAGTGTGCCAGTTTTGTAATTTTTCTTCAGGAATCCTCAGAGGAGATCGTTGTACCTCAATGGTCTGGGAAGAATCGGATTCTTACAAATGTTCTTTTCTCATAGCAGCTGTCGCTGTTTGGGAGGCATTGGGAACTAGACAGCTGTTGTAGGGCAGACTCTTCATTGCCTTTACCATCAACTCATGGGTACTGCTGTGTAGGTTAACTATTTGTGCATCAGGCACAGGAGATGTTAATCCCAAATGATTTTTGAGCTGATAGGTGGCATCAGCAACTCCCCCTTTCTCCTCCATTCATTATGCTCATTAATCCATTCAACCAGTATTTTTGCCAGACATTGCTATAGGTGCTAGGGATTCAGGGAATATCCACAATGTTTGGTAAGCAAAGTCTAATTAAGAGGGTAAATCTCTTGAAATGCTGCCATTTGATGTGCACCTAAACCAATTATAAATGATTTCTACGTTTTCTGTGCCATGGCTTTCCAGAATCAGTGAGGATAATCCAGAGTTGACTATATGAAGAGAAAATAAATACATATTTTTCTGACCATATGGTAAATGATTAACCAAATTCTATTTGAGGGAACTGTTTTGGAGAAAGTCACTTTTATTGGTTCTCAAAAACAGTTCTCAAACTATAGTGTGCATCAGAATGATCTGGAGGGCTTGTTAAAACACAGATTGCTGGGCCCCACTCCCAGAGTTTCTGATTTAGTAGGTCTTGGGTGGAGCCTAAGAATTTGAATTTCTAATAAGCTTCAGGAGATACTGATGCTGTTGTGAGAAACACTGCTTTACATGAATTAAATGGACACTGTTGGCCAGATGAATTAGGTTGGGTCTTCTCTAGCCGAGTGAATAGTACCACACTGCATGTAATTGGGGTACTAGTCATACCCCTGATTTCATCTTTGTTCTACTTTTGTATGGGAAGCTGTGCCAGTTTGGATATATTTCTTCCCCCAGGAAAAGCCATGATCTTTTAGTCCAATCTCGTGGGATATTGGTTTTAGGTTGTTTCCATGGAGATATGACCCACCCAACTGTGAGTGATGCCTTTGGTTAGGGGTGACCTCTGATTGAATGTTTCCATGGAGGTGTGGCCCTGCGCATTCAGCGTGGGCCTTGATTTGTTCACTGGAGCCCATAAAAACTCAGACAGAAGGAGCTCACTGCTAGCTGCATCTGAGAGACACATTTTGAAGACAGCCATCGGAAGCTGACACTGACATTTTGGAGAATGCCATTTTGAAACTCAACCTGGGAGCAAGCAGATGCAGTCACATGCCTTCCCAGCTAACAGAGGTTTTCAGATGCCATTGGCCATCCTTCAGTGAAGGTACCCTGTTGATGCCATACTTGGACACTTTATGACCTTAAAACTAGAACTTTGTAACCAGATAAACTCCTTTTATAAAAGCCAGTCCATTTTCTGTTATTTTGCAAATGCCAGCGTTAGCAAACCGGAACAGAAGCCTATCATCTCCCCTCATGAACTCAAACCCAAGGTTGATTGGCAGAGGCTGGAAAGTCTTTAAGCAGGGAGGGTGCTGGAGATTCAGCATCCCCTCAGGATTCTCCTGGGTTTCCAGGTCTTGATGTTTTGCTTTGTCATCATAATCCCTCCCCTGTCTCTTCCCTTGTGGGGGACGGGAAACTGCAAGGCAAGGGAGGAAATTAAAAACAGAACCTGGGTGTGGCCTGATACAGGCACATATTCATTTATTCAGTTCATAGCTCTTGGATATCTTGCTAGCCCTTTTCTCAGTTATTTTTTCATTTAAAATGGAGCATAAAGTTTAGTAAGCTCAGGTGAGTCTTGTATTGATTTAATAACTCAAATTTACCTTCTGCCATTGCACATTGCATCACAGTTTAGTTTCTCCCCCTTTTCTCAATACGTTAATTATAGCCTATGAGCAAATTCTCCTAACTTTCATTGCTTTCCTCAGTAGTTACACTAATTTCTAAGGAATATCAGGTAATTCTCCATTTTGACCTTGTTAACATCTCAAACCAGAAAGTAATATAGTGCAAGCTGCTAGCTTTTCAGCAGTGATGCATGCATTCTTTACTGAAATCCCACCCTGGTGACCACCAGCCAGGCAGGGGCTGCAGTAGCAAGGGCTGAGCACATCCTGTGGGGCCAGGTTGATGAGAGTTAAAGGGCAGGAACCAGGATAGGAAGGAAGGAATGAGTCCCATGGAACCAGTGGGGAAAACAGTCAAGAGTTTGGAAAAATCAGCAAGGTTGGGGAGTAACAGGTGAGTACTTTGGGGCCCTATAGGCAAGTACAACTTAGAATACAGAGGTTTAGCAAAGGCAAAAGCTGTTGAACTAGGCTGAGTCTTCTGATTCAAGTACAGATGCTGGAGAGCCTAAGATGGCAGCTAGGAGAGACAGGGCAAAAAAACACGCGTGTGAAAAATACTAGATAAAAGCCGATAAGTGAACCAGAACACCATTTCCAGTGATGCATCAGCTGGACAAGGTCTGCTAAATCCACAGGGACCCTGCACTTGGTGAAACTGGGAGTCTACATTCTGAAACGAGTGAGTAAGCCTGCTGAATATCTGGCAGCCACACTGTGGTGTGAGGAAACCATGGGTTGGCGTTGGAGTTAGACTAATTCTTTTTTGAAAAACCCAAAAGTGGCTGCAGATACAGCAGCGAGAACTGCACAGTGAAGCGCGGCAGGAACGGGCTGTGGGTATGCCTCAATATCTGGCATGGATGATAGCCTTTTGCGTACCTGCTAGTAATTTTCTGGGAGCAAGGAAGGCAGTGGTGAGCCAAAAGAGGAAAATAACCATGCACCTTGTAGCTGTCTTCCCCGCGTGCCAAAAAACCCAGTGTGACAGGAAGTGTTTCCAGCAACACTGGCACATACCACAATATTGGGCATGGACAATAGCCTTTCGCGCACCCATAGATAATTGTCCCAGAACTGGGAAGGCGGAGCTGTGCAAAAAGGGGGAAATTAATACGCCCCATACAGCCATCCTTACAGCAGGCTGGGAACGCACCTACATGGCCTGGCAGTCCAGAACTTCCCTTGAGGGATGGTGCGCACTTGTGATGTAGCACAACCTTCCCTCAGCAGAGGCCCTAGAAGGGCACACCTTGGAAGAGGGACCCACTTGGAAATCCCAGGGACCATATGCCAATACCAAGGACTTGTGGGTCAGCGGCAGAGACAATCTGTGGCAAGATTGAAATGAAGGTTTACACTTGCAACAGCCTTAAATCCCCAGGAACACCTGGGAGGTTTGATTATTGAAGCACCTTCTTCACTAACCGCTCAGACACACGCCCCACATTCAGGCGGACAGCACCAACAACACACCTAAACTTGTGCACCAATTGGACCCCACAAGAATCAGACCCCCGCACACCACAGAGACAAAGTTGGGGAGAACTGACTTGAGGGGAATAGGTGACTTGCGGACGCCATCTGCTGGTTAGTTAGAGAAAGTGTATGCCACGAAGCTGTAGATCTGACAAATTAGAGATTAGACTCTGAATAATCCTACATACCCTAAAAGAACCCTATCAAGTAAAGCAAATGCCAAGAGGCCAAAAACAACAGAAAATTTTAAAGCATATGAAAAAACCAGATAATAAGGATAACCCAAACCTAAACAGCCAAATCAGAAGATCAAAGGAGACACAGTACTTGGAGCAACTAATCAAAGAACTAAAGACAAAGAACGAGAGCATGGCACAGGATATAAAGGACATGAAGAAGAGCATGACACAGGATATAAAGGACATGAAGAAGACCCTAGAAGAGCATAGAGAAGAATTTGCAAGAGTAAATAAACAAATAGATGATCTTATGGAAAGAAAAGAAACTGTTGACCAAATTAAAAAGAATCTGGATACTCATAGTACAAGACTAGAGGAAGCTGAACAATGAATCAGCGACCTTGAGGGCCACAGAATGGAAAATGAGAGAACAAAAGAAAGAATGGGGGAAAAAAGTGAAAAAATCGAAATGGACCTCAGGGTTATGATAGATAAAATAAAACATCCAAATATAAGACTCATTGTTGTCCCAGAAGGGGAAGAGAAGGGTAAAGGTCTAGAAAGAGTATTCAAAGAAATTGTTGGGGAAAATTTCCCAAACCTTCTACACAATATAAATACACAAATCATAAATGCCCAGCGAACTCCAAATAGAATAAATCCAAATAAACCCACTCCGAGACATATTCTGATCACACTGTCAAATACTGAAGAGAAGGAGCAAGTTCTGAAAGCAGCAAGAGAAAAGCAAGTCACCACATACAAAGAAAACAACATAAAACTAAGTATTGGCTACTCGCGGCCACCATGGAGGTGAGAAGGCAGTGGCATGACATTTAAAATTCTGAGAGAGAAAAATTTCCAACTAAGAATACTTTAACCAGTAAAGCTCTCCTTCAAATTTGAGGGAGAACTTAAGTTTTTCACAGATAAACAAATGCTGAGAGAGTTTTCTAATAAAAGACCTGCCCTACTTCAGATACTAAAGGAGCCCTGCCGACAGAGAAACAAAGAAAGGAGAGAGAGATATGGAGAAAGACTCAGTACTGAAGAGATTCAATATTGGTTCATTAAAGGACAATAAGAGAGAGGGGGAAAAATATATCTGACAAACATAAACCAAAGGATAGTATGGCTGATTCAAGAAATGCCTTCACAGTGATAACGTTGAATGTAAATGGATTAAACTCCCCAATTAAAAGATATAGATTGGCAGAATGGATAAAAAAAAATATGGACCATCAATATGTTGCATACAAGAGACTCATCTTAGACACAGGGACACAAAGAAATTGAAAGTGAAGGGATGGGAAAAATATTTCATGCAAGTTATAGCCAAAAGAAAGCAGGAGTAGCAATGTTAATCTCAGATAAAATAGACTTTAAATGCAAGGATGTGATGAGAGACAAAGAAGGCCACTACATACTAATAAAAGGGGCAATTCAACAAGAAGAAATAATAATCATTTATGCACCCAATCATGGTGCCACAAAACACGAGACAAACAGTGGGAAAACTAAAGGAAGCAATGGATGTTTCCACAATAATTGTGGGAGACTTCAGCATATCACTCTTTCCTGTAGATAGATCAACCAGACAGAAGACCAGTAAGGAAATTGAAAACCTAAACAATTGGATAAATGAATTTAACAGACATATATAGAACATTATATCGTAAATCACCAGGATACACAATCTTCTCTAGTGATCACAGAACTTTCTCCAGAATAGACCATATGCTGGGACATAAAACAAGCCTCAATAAATTAAAAAGAAAAAAAATTGAAATTATTCAAAGCACATTCTCTGACCACAATTAAAAGTCAGTAACCATCAGAGACTTAGAAAATTCACAAACACCTGGAGGTTAAACAACACACTCCTAAAATAAATGGTTTATAAGGTAGAATGTAGGGGAACAAGCGAGAGAGAGCAATTAATGAAGGGGAAATGATAACCCAATAAGAACAGATAAGCTGTTGTGGGTAAATTTAACGCTCTGGGAATGCCCAGGAATGACTATGGTTTGTTAATTTCTGATGGGTATGGTAATAACAGGTTCACAGAAATGGAGAGTCCCTTAAAACAGTAAGGTTGAACACTTTTATAGTTGTGAGCAATTTGGATATCCTGCTTTATGAAGTGCCTATTTTTCTATTAGGTTTTGTGTCTTCCTATTATTGATATGAAAGACTTAGTTTTATATTTCTGTATATGTTTTTTAAATGAATTATATGTGTTGCAGATGTTGTTTCCCAAACTAATAATTGCTTTTCAGTTTCTTAATGGAATTTTTGTAACTATAACTTCTTAATTTGAATGTACTCCAGTTTATCCTTTATAGTTAGTTCTATAATTAGTGTGTTAAAATATTTTAAGGAGCTGGTGGAGAATGCAGGGATGTTGGACTTCCCCACCTCTATGGTTGCTGATGTGCTCACAGACATAGGGGACTGATGGTTTAATGGACTGAGCCCTCTACCACGGGACTTGCCCTTGGCAAGACTGTGCCTGCAAAGGAGAGGCTAGACCTGCCTATAATTGTGCCTAAGAGCCTCCTCCTGAATGCCTCTTTGTTGCTCAGATGTGGCCCTCTCTCTCCAGCTAAGCCAACTTGACGGGTGAAATCACTGCCCTCCCCACTACGTGGGATCAGACACCCAGGGGAGTGAATCTCCCTGGCAGTGTGGAATATGACTCCTGGGGAGGAATCTGGACCCAGCATTGTGGAATGGAGAACATCTTCTTGACCAAAAGGGGGATGTGAAAGGAAATGAAATAAGCCACAGTGGCAGAGAGATTCCAAAAGGAGCTGAGAGGTCACTCTGGTGGGCACTCTTACACACAATTTAGACAACCCTTTTTAGGTTCTAAAGAATTGGGGTAGCTGGTGGTGGATACCTGAAACTATCAAACTACAACCTGGAACCCATGAATCGTGTGGACGATTGTATAAAAATGTAGCTTATGCTGGGTGATAATGTGTTTGGGAAAGCCATGTGGACTACACTTTCCTTTGTCCAGTTTATGGATGGATGAGTAGAAAAATGGGGGAAGAAAAAAAAAAAACACCCAGTGTTCTTTTATACTTTAGTTGTTGTTTTTCACTTTAATTTTTATTCTTATTATTTTTCTGTGTGTGGTAATGAAAATGTCTAAAATTAATTTTGGTGATGAACACACAACTATATAATGGTACTGTAAACAATTGAATGTATGCTTTGTTTTGTATGACGGCACGGTATGTGAATATCTCAATAAAAATGAATTAAAAAAAAAAAAAGAACAGATGCTATTTACTTTCTGTTCTCTTGGGGGCTTCTCTGCTAAGGGTGAAGACCTCATGGCCCACGGGAGGTGCCAGTGACAGATCAGAGCCTGTAAGAAGGGGCAACACCCACCAACCAGGCCTTCCTCGTACCCTGATCAGACCGAGTCCGAGCAGGAAACAGATTGCGCATTCAAAAGGGTTTAACTGAAAATAATCTAATGAAGGGACTATTTTCAAATGTGTTGGCAGGATGAAGAGATGGTGAATCAGCACACCAGGACTAGAAGAGGGAGCAGTTACTACTACTCGAGAGCAAAAGGGAGTGGTGATGGGAACCTGACAAACCCATAGGGCAGTGCAGCCCACCACCACTCCCTCAGAAGCTGTGGCCTTGGGGAGTCAGGGGAATAAATACCTCCATCCCATTCTCCTCCCTCTCTTTGATCTCATCACTGTATCTCCCTTTGGTAAAGAAGCCCCTTGGTTGTGGTTTTCTAGGGTTCAGGGCTGGGTGGAGAGTGGGTTCAGAGGGGCAAATGGAGTATATCCAGCACACTCCCCAAAAGAGCTCTCTGTAACAAGATATTTAACATTGTTAGAGGTGCCCCAGCAGAGATAAGGTCCAACTGAGTTGGGCAGTTTTCGTTTTGTTGGTTATATAAAATTTTAAATAGCTGCAATTTATTGTTTACAATTTCCTGTTTAATGACTAATGATATTAAAATGTGTCCAGTTATCTTGTTTGTAAACATATCCTCCTTTTTAGCTCATTGTCTACCCTGACTCTGCTCATATGTGTTTCTTTCATTACCTCTGCCCCTTGCCTACCCCCTATTCCACTTTCCCTGTCCCAACCATGATCTCAAAGCCCAAGGGTGGGGATGGGGAGGAGAAAGCTCTTCTTCTTAGGACATCAGGACCTCAGCCTAGTCAGTTTATTACATTTTCCTCAGATTGTACTTTATTCCCCTCTACCACCTTCTCACCCCAGCCTCAAGAAAGTTAAAAAAAGAAAAACAAAATAAAACAAAAATGAGCTTTACTATAGGTTTACAAGGTGATAGTTTCAAAAAAGAATATGTATATTTAGAACATATTCTAAAATATCAAAATGTTTTCTGGAGTTCATTACAAAAGGCAAGTGTTACCTTTATCTTACAATGGATATCTTGTTAGATATTATTTTCTTAATGGAAAACTCTGTTTTTTAATAAGTTGCAGCAGATATTAGTTTAGATTGGATTGTTGATGGCCTCCTCCCTGTTTTGTCTTTTCTCCTGTTGGCTTTTATTCAGGATTCTGATGCTTTATTATTCTTTCACCTCTCCCTTTGTGCCTCCTTAGGAACCATCCTTCCCCACCACCACCCCCCAAAAAGCACATTAGTCCTGAAAATGAATTATATTACTGTGCTGAAAATTTGCTTTAAGAAGCTTGTGTTTGCTGTAATAGAAATCAGAGGAGACTATTTTACTTTTGGATAATTTGTTAGTGAAAGGAAGACTATTTTGTGGTTCTCTTATTTCCAAGGCGATTCAAGCTTTCATGCATGGTTTATGCATTCTGCAACAAGGTAAATGGGGTAGCTATAATAATGGTAGCTATTATTTATGTTGTTTCTGTTTGTGGACCACTTTGCCTACATTGTTTTGCCTAGTCTACATAAAAAACAACCTCTATGAACTACATATTATTATTCCCATTTTACATATGAGGAAATTGAGGCTGCAAGAGGTTGAATAAATTGCTCAAAGTGAGGACTGAGATTTGAATGCAAGATTGTCTGACTCCAGTGCCCAGGTTTGTAACCCCTGAGTTTTATTGCCCCTTAACCAAGTGAGCCCGGCGCTTCCCAGTGCTGCTGGCTAGGACCCCAGGACTCACAGGCCTTAAGCTCAAGACTGGCTGGTCCTGGAATTGCAGATTTATTTATAGCCAGAGGTGATAAACAGTTAGGGGAGGGGTTGCCAGGAGGTGGCAGGGGTCCTGGTGGGTGAGGTTATTCACTGTCACCTGGTCTGTTTAGCTTGACCTGCAGTGTTATTTTGAGATGACTGGTGAATGTGAAATGCATACAAGATTGGAGAAGCTTTGGCACAACATTTTGTCATTATATTCACTGAAGACAGTGCTGAGCACTTTGTAAGTGCTGTATAAATATTTGCTGCTAATATTCTTGTGACTGCTATTATTACTATTTCAGTAATTTAAATGAGATTTTGGTTATTTAGATTGAGATGTTTTTGAAACATTTATTTTTTATTGGAAAATGTATCCCACACTTTTAAGTATATTGATTGGGCCAGTGTAGAAAATTAACTGGATTTATGTGGAGATGTGTTATCCTGAAGCCTTGAAAACAACTACCAGAGACATGGGTTTGGTCAGCCCTGGTTGGATTTCCAGTGGAGATGACATCATAGAGTCTTGCCAGTTGAAGGTCCCAGCTGGGACTTGGTTTCCATGATGTTGGGACTACACAGGCAGAATTTAAAGGTCGGGGCCTTGGTGTTATCTTGAGGTGTTTCCACGTGGACTTCTTTGGTATAAACCTGTAACCTGAAGCCTCCATCTGTAATTGGACTTGAAATCATTTTGCATGCGTTCTGTTAGTTTTTTACTATTGCATTTTGAGTGTTGTCAGAAGTAGTATAATGTTGGGAAATGATGCATAGTAAATCTAAGTCCTTGTTTTTTTTCTCAGATAGGAAGGTATAATGGTTAGGGTGAGTTACAAAACTGAGAGGACTCTGAATTTTGGAAATTTTTATTGGAAGACTCATGAGAGACTTTTAGCAATTGTGTTCGTTTGAATCTGTTGTGTACTGCATAAAAAGCCATGTTCTCTGATGCAGTCTTGTGGGGGCAGACCTATTGTGGGTGGGATCTGTTGATTGGGTGGTTTCCATGGAGATGTGATCCACCCAGTTGTGGGTGGGACCTTTTGATTAGATTATTCCATGGGGATGTAACCTTGCCCATTCAGGGTAGGTCTTATTTAGTTTACTGGAGTTCTTAAGAGAGCCCACAGAGATAGAAACTCAGAGAATCTGAGAGAGACATTTTAGAAAGAAGCCAAGATATGTAATCCAGAGTTTGCCCTTGGGAGACGCTAAGAGCCAACACAGACCCAGATATTTGGAGATGCAGACAGAAAGACGTTTGGAGATGCTAAGCTAAGGGATGAAGCCTAGAGTTTGCCCCGGACAACTAAGTGAGAACCCACAGATGCTTAAAGAAAAAGCTACTGGAATCAGAAGCTGAAGGCAATTCAACCCGGAAGCAAAGGACCAGCAGACACCAGCCACATGCGTTCCCAGGTGACAGGTGTTCCAGACGCCACTGGCCTTTCTTCAGTGAAGGTATCCTCTTGTTGATGCCTTAGTTTGGACACTTTTATGATGTCAGAACTGTAAATTTTTGAAATAATAAACCCCCATTGTAAAAGCCAATCTGTTTTTGGTATTTTGCATTCTGGCAGCTTAGCAAACTGGAACAGCAGTCTGTATCACAGGGTAACTTATTTTTTCAAAAACTGCCATTTTCTGACAGCAGGACAAGAAGTAACGTAAAACTCTGAAACTGTAAAGTGTTGATAGGAGTTTAGGGTAGATAGGGCTTTGTCCACTCAGGGATTTCCTGCTGAGGAATCTTCAAGCAAGAGCAAGGTCCAAAATGGAGAGAAAAGTATCAATTTATGAAGATCAATAATGACCCAAAGGCCAGACCTCACCCTTTAGTGGTCTGTGGGCCGTATAGGAGTTAACTTCATTTTATGTCTTAAAAAACTGTTGCAGTCCTGGCTGAGGATGGCCCTGAGGAGTGAGCAAAACTCACTACACCAATCGATGCTTGAGAAGTCTCAGTAGTGTTTTGAGCTCAGCCTTAGCTGGAACTACAAGTCTGTCTTTCCCCCATAATCTAATACAAGCCCTGGCTACAAAATCAGCTGCTGCCGCAACAACTAGAGCCTGCATTTCACCCTGTAGAACTTTGGTGTCAAATGCCAGTCCAGTTGAGGATCCCAGTCAGGTGCACGTTGGGTGCCATCCCATTAGGGATTTCTAAGAGGATTTGGTGCCTAAAACCTACACTGTAGATTTCTCCCCTCCGGAGTTCCCTCAAGAGAGACTGAGACCAAAAAGAATGATGGCTACATAAAGACTGAACGAGCAGAGGGTCAGGCTTTGTCAGTGTCTGGGCAAGCACCTAGCTGATACCTGCCTTTCTTCTCAGCAGCCCCCCTACCCCCTGGCTGGGAAGTGTTGTTGGCACAGGAGGCTTAGGCCAACACGTTTACATGAGGCTTCCTGCTCTCTTCCTCCAAAATCTGTAAGGTGGGGCTGCAAAGCCAATTCCAGGACCCTTTACCTAGTAGATCCCCAGGCTTCCTGTCCCTGAGGTTGGCTGCTCTGCCCATGTCAAGTCACATGTGGAGCCCAAGGTGAGCTCTCCAGTGCCTCACACCCTTCTCCCCAGTGATCTGGCCCACTGTGACTGTAAGGCCTTGGGCCTGGCCCACTGTGACCCACAGAGCCTCATCCCTTTGGGAGGAGCTGGGGAGGGGGAGGGGAGTGTGGGAAGGAGATGTGGTCCCTTTATTCTGATCCCCTAAGGGCAATGGCAGGAAGGAGAGTTGTAGACATGTTCTTCCCTGCCTTTTATTTGTTGAGATTTTCAAGGGGGGAAAAGGAGGTGGGATGAAAGCCTGCAACTTCTCCTTGTATCAAAGATGAGAAGTTTGAATCCTAAAAAACAATCACAAAATACTTTGGATTAATATAAAAGTCACTGTTATGTGGAGATTGTATGACAAAAATACTTTCTAAGGCACCTAGGTAGTATTGGGAAAGGATTTGCATATAGAAACAATGTTATACTAGGCATTTAGGTTTCTAGGTTAACCTCAAAATGGTATTTAACTCATTATGTAGCTGGAATTTATTTACAATGTTGAAACAACACTGCTGAGTGAAACATAAAATTGAATTGGAACTAGGGTTTCTTTTGTAGGCATGTCCTTTGGGTTTAATTTGAAGGTGGTGAAGCAGATGAGGGAGAACGTGCCAAGTTCCTTCGGGAAAAGCTTTCATAGTGATCCTTGGGATTCTGAGGAGGTGAGGGCTCAGGTGATGTTCTTAACCCACGTTGCTAGGGAGGAAGCTGAGGTGCAGAAGTTGCAATGGCTTGATGGAAGATTGCACAACTGGGGATTCAGAACTAGCTTTTCTGCTAAACTGTCCTTTGTTCCTTGTGTTCTTTTACTTCCAAAGGCACTAAAGGGGAGTGTCTAGATTCTTTGTGGCACTTACTTTCTCTTTCACCTACAGATATTTCAGTATGTCTCTTTTAAATATAAGAACTCGGTTTAAAAAAAAAATCACAAAACCATTATCACACCTAAAAATACAATGATTACTTAAAATATCAATCACATTTTCCCAATTGCCTTATAGTTTGTTGGTATCCAAACAAGGCCCGCTTATTGTGATTGGCTGTGTCTCTTAAGTCTCTTTAACATATAGGTTCCCCCTTCCTCTCTCTCTTTTTACCGTTTGCAATTTATTTGCTGAGTTTTGAAACTGGGTTTTTTTTTATCTTGTCAGTTCTGATCTGCTGGAGAACCCTGACTAATATGGTGTAATGGAAAGGTACTCACTGAGCTGGGCTTGAGTTCCAGTTCTGCCATACACAAGCTCTGTGACCTGTATACCTATAGAAGCTGTATAACTTGTCCTAAGGTGGGGATAATCACCTACAAAAGGATTGACACAAGTATAACTGATGTACAGTCCTTGAAAACTTTATGGGTTCTCATGAATTTTCCTGCTTTATATCAGGCAATGCTATAGGTGTTTGGTGATACAAGAATGAATAAGACATAACTGCCCTCAGGAGCTTTCATCGTTTGGGCCTGATATTGTCATCCTTTGTGGGAAAGCAGGGTTTTGGCTAGGTGCTGGCTGGATGACAAAGGTTAGGGGTTAGGGATTGGGTTCTTCAAGGTGGAACACTCCTACTAGGGGAGTATGGAGAACTGTGAGCCTGACGGCTAAGTCAGTCAAAGCTCACAAGTGAACACCAAGAATTAGACAACTGTGTGATCATGATTCCATCAAGCTCGGGCCAGAGGCAGAATTAAGGTCAGGCTTTCTAAGCCTGTAGCTCAAAGCTGGAAGACACAGATAGGATCCAAGGGAACAGACCAAAAGTGAATGTAAAGTCTGGTGGAGTTTTTGCTGAGAACACCCTTGGGTGTTGCAGTTTAGTGATGTGCCAAGTATGCTTGGGTTGGTTTGAAGCTCTAGAGCCATACTGTCCAATAGAAATATAATGTGAACCACGAATGTAAGCCACACATGTAGGTAATTTTCTATTAGCCACATTAAAAAAGTAAGAACAAACAGGTGAAATTAGTTTTAATAGATTTTACTTAACTATATATTAAAAAATATTATCACTTCAATGTGTTCAATGTAAACATACTAATGAGATAATTTCCGTTTTTTTGAACTAAGTCTAAATACTTAACTAAGTGTAAGTATTTTACACTTACGGCACAACCATACAGGCTAGCCACATTTCAAGTACTTAATGGCCACATAGTAGCTACCATAATGGAAGAAGGCAGGAAAGAAGTAAAACTTCACATCAAGGTTGTAAATCAAGCAATTACAATTTGACTTTATAATTTTGACAAGAAATTTAGCATAATAGTTGTGTTTGTTATTTGTCTCTTGTTTCTCAGCTCCATTTGTACTTTTTCATGTTCTTCTTTGTATTATATGGGGCTAGAAGCCTGCAAACTGCATCTTCCAGAGTCCTTGTTGAAGTTAAAAGCCCCAAGGCCACGGCAGAGGCAAACAGCATCTCATGGGAGAGGGTTTAAGTTGTGCCTAGGCTCCGCTCCGCTCATTTAACCCTCCCATGTCAAGCCATGGGGCACAATCAGTTCTCCTCTTAGATACTGCAAATGAGAGTTGCTGGCAGGAAATTGGAATGTGAGTGAAAGGAAGAGGACTCTTTTCCCTGCTTAGAGCAGTTCCTCTGGCAAAGGCAGTAGCAGTGGGTCCTGCTAAATGGTAGTGGTTCACCTTTTACAGGGACGGAGCCAGCATCTCTGGCAGAGCTTGTGTGTGGTCTTTTGGGGACCAGTCCATGGTGTGAACAGTTTTCTGATCTCTGAATGTTACCTTTTCATCTTTTTACACTCCCCAGCTCTGATCCCATCTTCCTTTTCCTCTTCCAGACTTCCCAGCACCTTTGTAAACAGTTCTCTACATGAATCCCTTTCTGCTTAAAATATGTGGGGTGGCTTCTATCTTTCTCATTGGACACTTGGGGCCTGGAGTCAGATAGAACTAGGTTAAAATCTCATCTGTACCACTTAGGACTCTTGTGATTTAATTCTTTAATTTTCAGTTTCTTCTAATAGGAATAGTAAAAGTACCTGCCTCATAGAGTTGTGATGATGGTATAATTAATATATGTACCATTGTTGGCTTTGAATGTAACTCTCAGTAAGTGTCTCATTGATAAAAATATACAAGACAATTTTGAAGTCTCATCGTTTAACATTTTTCAGTATGGAAAAGTTCAAATGTATGTAAAAGACAAGAGAGTAGTATAATGAAACTGTGTACTCATCACACAGCTGCAACAGTTAAAAAAAATTAAGACCACTCTTTGATCTATATTGACCATTCTTTCCCTTACCCTGGGATTATTTTAAAGCAAATCTAAAACATGATATAATTTCATTTACAACTACTTAGACATGTAACTCTAAAAGAAAAAGCGTAACTAAAATACTATTAGCATTTCTAAATATCGTCAAAGACCGAGACAGTGTTCACATTTCCCCGTCTCTCATAAATGCCTCCATTTTTTAAAAAAAGTATTTGCTTAAATCATCCTTCAAATAAGATTCACCCCACTGCAATTGGCTAATAGCTTTCTCAAGTATCTTTTAATTTGCAGCCCCTCCTTTTCTCTCTTTTTTCTTTGAAATTTGTTTGTTGAAGAAACTGGGTTATTTGTCCACACAGTTTTCCACGGTCTGGATTTTCCTGTTCACATTCCTGTGGCATCATTTGACCTGTTCTTCCCTGTATTCCCTGGGTATTGGCAGTTAGATCTAGAAGCTTGATTGGATTCAGGTTTGCTTATTTACTTTTTTGGAAGACCACTTTACGGGTAGTGTTGTGTACCTCTGTCCTGGGACGCGTGGTGTCTCTCTCTCTTTTCGTGATGTTAGCAGCCAGTGATGACAATTACCTAGGTCCATGAAGTCATTATGGGTTGCAAAAATCTGTCTCTTTCTATAATACTTCTGGAATGCTTCTATAAATAGAAACTTATCTTTATCAATTACCTGGTTATCCTGAGGTACAGTTCATGTGGGAAAGGTAAAGTAAATGCTTGAGTCTTTGCTTTTATTTACCAGTTTTCAAAATGATGAGGTGGTTTCCTAACATCTCCAGAGGTAACCAGTGATGTTTTTACTATTGTTATAAACTTATCAGTTTTCAAATATTTGATGTGTCCCAGTCCTTTGCAGTTATTGTCCTTACTGAATCTCAGTTGTCCTGTTTTTGGCTGCTATGAGTAGCCACAGTGGCTCTTAGGTCCTTTTGATCTGACTGGAGTAATCATTGGTAGATTTCTTGCCTTTTGCTAGACAGGATGTTCCAGGTTCACTGTGTTCATTCCTGGAATCAGTGATTCTCCCCAGAACCTAATTCCTTTTATTGGAAAATGGTATTTAGAGGCATGATGTGGGCAGTGGGATACTCCTTGCAAATGGCCTGGTCACCGTTTCTGGGATTTTAAAGTACAAATAGCCAGGAAATAAATACTTTTTAAAGATAAAATACACTATCAGTTTACACTTATACTTCCAATCCCAATTTAGGCTAAAAGGCTTTTCTTAAATCTCATTAGTCTTAAATTTTTATCTCCTTTTTCTTATGTCAGAAATCCTGGTTCTTCAACGAATGGATAAACAAAATGTCATTTATACATACAATAGACTATTATACAGCTATAAGAAAGAATGAATCCCTGATAAGTGCGGCAACATGGATGAGTCTTGAAGACCTTGTTTTGAGTGAAATAAGTCAGACACAAAAGGACAAATATTGTGTGATCTCACTGTTTTGAAACTATTAGAATAAGCCAACTCATAGAATCAGAATCTAGAGTATAGGTTAGCAGGGGCTGGGGTAGGAGTAGAGAATGGGAAGTTAAGGCATAAAATATACAGGGTTCCTATTTGGAATGATGGAAATGTTTTGGTAATGGATGGTGGTGGTGGTAGCACAACATTGTGAATGCAATTAACAACACTGAAATATATATCTGAATGTGATTAAAAGGGGAAATGTTAGATTGTATATAAGGTAACAGAATAACAATTTTTAAAAGGTCCGTGAAACTACACCACACAATGAACTCTAAGTTAAACCATGAATTTTAATTAATAGTACAATTATAAAAATGTGCTATCATCAATTGTAACAAATGTTCCACACCAGTGTAAGGTGGTGGTGGTGGGGTGGTGTATGAGGATCCTGTATTTTATTCATGATTGTTCTGTAAACCCACAACTTCTCAAAAAAAAAAAAAAAAAAAAAAAATTCCTGGTTCTTAACACCAAGATTAGTGGAACAAATAGGTTCATTTGTTTCCTTTTACTTTTTTTGATGCAATTTTATTGAGATATAGTCACATGCCATAAAATCATCCAAAGTATACAGTCATATAGTTGTGCATTCATCACCACAGTCAATTTTTGAACATTTATATTACTCCCCCCAAAAAATAAAATTAAGAATAAAAATAAAAGTAAAAAGGAACACCCAAAACATCCCCCCCTCACACCCCACTCATTTGTCCCCATTTTTCTGCTCATCTGTCCATACTCTGGATAAAGGGAATGGGAGCCATAAGGTTTTCACAATCACACCATCATGCTGTATAAACTATTTAGTTATATGATCATCTTCAAGAATCAAGGATACTGGGTTGCAGTTCAGCAGTTTCAGGTATTTCCTTCTAGCTATTCCAATACATTAAAAACTAAAAAGGGATATCTATATAATGCATAAGAATAACATCCAGAATGACCTCTAGATTCCGTTTGAAATCTCTCAGCCACTGAAACTTTACTTTATTTCATTTCTCTTCCCCCTTTTGGTCAAGAAGGCTTTCTTTATCTCCTGATGCTGGGTCCAGACTCATCCCTGGTAGTGATGTCCCATGTTGCCAGGGAGATTTATACCCCTGGGAGTCATGTCCCATGTAGGGGGCAGGGCAGTGAGTTTACCTGCCAAGTGGACTTAGAGAGAGGCCACATCTGAGCAACAAAAGAGGTTCTCTGGGGGAGAGTCTTAGGCATGATTATAAGTAGACTTAGCCTCTCCTTTGCAGTAACAAGCTTCATAAGGGCAAGTCCCACAATCAAGGGCTTGGCCTTCTAAATTGGTAGTCCCCAAAGTTTGCAAGAATATAAGAAATTCCCTAGGTGGGTAAATTTAATATTTCCGCATTTTCCCCCAGACCCTCAAGGGGGTTTGCAAATACTGTTATTCTCTGCCCAAATTACTCTGGGGTGTACTCGGGCTTTACGCTAACCTGTACAAACCAACCAGATCTCACTCTGGTTCCATGTACTTATTGTTCCATGTGTTTGAAAAACTGACCATTCAAGTTAAATTATACAGTGTGCTACAGAAAAATATGAATTTTGCGTCACATAAACATCTCTTTCTTTGGTCTTGCACATAAGTTGAAGTTTCAAAACACAGTCATTATCATCCTTTACCCTTTAGACTGATTTATCTTAGTCCCAATCAATATTTAGTCCTTATTAGTGAGGCATTATAATATTTTTCTTTTCATTTCTGGCTTATTTCACTCGACATACTGACCTCGAGGTACATTCACCTAGTTGCATACCTCACAACTTCATTCCTTCTTGCATCTGTTCAATATTTCATTGTATGTATATACCAGAGCAAAATACTGTGTGAAGGTAGCACAGTATTGTAAGTATCTGAACAAAGATGAGTGTGAATAGAGTTAAAAGAGGAAGACTAGGGCCATGTATGACACCAGAAGGAAAGACAGAAGATAAAGACTTGGATTGTGTAACTTAGTAAAAACTATAGTGGTCAATGATGGTGATTAAATATACAAATATAAGAATGTTTTTACCTTAGGGAGAACAAATGAATATCAACATTGCAAGGTGTTGAAAATTGGATGGTATAGGAGAAAAATACAATCAATGCAAACTACAGTATATAGTTAAGAGTAACATTGTAATATGCTTCCATTAATTGTAACGAAGGCAATATACCAAAGCTAAATGTCTATAAGGGGAATTTAAGGGAGGGGTATGGGACTCTTGGTGGTGTGGTTGTTGTCTGACCTTTTCATTGCATTTTATTTAATTTTTCTTTTATTTTTTTAGTCTTCATTTTTTTTCTCCTCTTTCTCTTTGTGGAAGACATGGAAATGCCCTCATATAGATTGCGGTGGTAAATGCGTAACTATGTGATTATACTGGGAATCATTGATTGTTTATTTAGGATGGATTGTATGGTGTGTGAATAAAACTTTAAAAATAAACAAGTGCTGGAGAAAATGTGGAGAGAGGGATGTAGAGGGAAAGTAGAATGGGGCAGCCCATCTGGAGAGCAGTGTGGTGGTTCCTAGGCATCTAAGTATGGGGTTGCCATATGGCCCTTTTACTTTTGAGTTGATATTTTTAAAATATTAATTTTGTTTTATAATAATGTAGATGACTTATATGTTCCAAAGTAAAATCCATATAATATGGTATATTCAGAAAAGTTTAGATTTTATTTGTCTCCTACATTCTATCCTATAAGTAACTATATTTAAATATTTTATGGTTTCCTTACCATTGTTTTAAATACACGTGCAAATGCAGATGTTTATATCCTCCTTTTCTTTGATAAATAGTAGCATTCAAACTCACATTTTTTGCATTTGCCTTTTTCTTTTAACAATACCTCCTTAGATCATTCCATCATATGCCATAAAGATATCTCTCATTCCTTTTATAGCTGAGTAGTATTCCATTGTGTGACTGTACATCCTGTTTATTCATCCTATGTCCTATTGATGGTTTTGGGTGTTATTTCCAGTGTTTTTGCTATTATAAGTGTTGCTGCAGTGAATAGTTCTGTGCTTGTATGTTTTCCTATTGTAAAAGCTCATTTTTTGGTAAAATAGTGGAATATTTTTTCCAGAAAGGCCGTATTTGCCTAGTCCTGGGTATTAACTTCTGCTCATCACATAGAGAACTTTCTTTGGGCCCTTTAGTTCTCTGGGAATTGTAAAATAGTAGTATAATTTTAGCTCATGCTCATGATTAAAATCTCTAGCAGAGAGGTCTCTGTAAACCAAACCTGCTTCTGCTTTTAACCCAGCTATAGTTTCATTTTCACAGGGATTTGAGGTCTCTGAGGCAGATTTTCTAGAGGAGGTGGGTCCTCCCAATGGTGAACATCCTTGGATGCTGTAATTCTCCTCCCTCGTCATGGCAACAGAGTGGTTTCAGAAGAACATTATCTGCTTTTTCATCATCACTACTTCATCTCCACTTATCTTGAAGTTCTGTGCATTTACGCTAGCACTGACCTCGTCCACACTCACCTCACGGGGCTCAGCATCACTGAATGTTTTAAAGAACCTCTTTGAGCCTTTTCAGGCACTTAGAGCACAGTGGACTTCTTCTCTTGGTATTGATCATTGGTCCCCCAAATCAAGATTTTTCCATTTTGGAAATTAAAAGTATGGATGTATATTCTTTTGTATGTTTAAAAAATCTGATTCTCTTTGTGTGTCACATATCTGAGTTGTGATGATACTTTTCCTAAAGTGCTTTCTTTTGTTCAATATCATTTGTAAATGGATCTTGTTCTTTTTCATTACACAGCTATATCATCTTTTTCAACTAGCAGTGCTCAAGGTGATTTCTTGGCTCACAGATTGTTGCATATGAATGAGTGAGTTAGAGCATGTGATGAAGTTGAGGCTGGACAAGGGGAAGAAAGTCAGGGAAGCAGAGGCACCAATGAGAGAGAGAGTGAGAGAGAGCGAGCAAGAGCATATGAACCAGAGCAAGAGTTTTGGGGTGCAGATTGGAACTGAAATGTGGAGAAAGTAGTATAATGAGTGGATTTGTGCCTGTGCATATCCAAAAGAGATACTCCTGGAGGTGGAATAACTTAACCGTGTATCACAACAGATGAAGATAGAGTTGGTTATCTGCCTCAGTTTGTGGGAGGAGCAAGGTTGGTCAGTTTCCTGTGTTGACCATCTGGTGGTGCTGTCAAACCAGGGCAGCTTGGTTGTCACACATGCAGAAACTTTAGGGCAGACTGGTCCAGTGTGACAACAGTTCAACGGTTATTGAAGGCCTAACTGAGCATCAAGTACCTTAGGAATACAAAGGCGAATGAGATGATTCCTTTCCCTAGGAAAGTCTGTATTCTAGTGGCGAGGGAGTTGGTACAGCACACTAACTGGTAGTTATCTATTGCTGTGCAACAAATAACCACAAATTTAGCAGCATAAGACACATTTATTGTTAGTTTCAGTAGGTCAGGAGTACAGACACAGCTTATCTGGGTCCTCTATTCGGGGTCTCACAGGCCTCAGTCAAGCTGTTGGCTATGCTGGGGTCTCACCTGAAGGCTTGACTGAAGAATGGTCTGCTTTCAAGCTTATTTACATGGCTGTTTGCAGGATTCGCTTCCTCCACTGTTGCTTGACTTACGCCTTTAGTTTCTTGCTGGCTGTTGGCTGGAGGCCACTCTTACTTCCTTGCCATGTGGGCTTCCCCAGCATGACAACATGCTTCGTCCGAACCGGCAAGAGGGAGAGTCTTGGTGAAACGGCAGTCACAATTTTATGTAGCCTAATCCCAGAGGTGGTGACATCCCGTCACGTTTACAGTATTCTGCCAATTAGATGCAAGTCTCTAGGCAAGCTGACACTCAAGAGGAGGGCATTACACAAGGGCATGAATCCTAGGAGGTGGGAATCACTGGGGGTCATGTAGGAGTCTGTCTGCCATATGAGCGTATACTACAGTTCTGTAATGCCTGAGAGAGGTAGGGTTTCATGGGGATGTGAAGGAACAGTGTCTTTCCCAGCCTAGGGTGGAAATAGCTTTTCAAATAACATGATGCCCAAGCATAACCTCAAAGGACAAATAGGAATTAACTTGGTATGTGTATGGTAGGGGAGAGAGGCGGAAGGGATAAGTTCCAAGAAGAGGGTACAACAGCCTGAGCAAATAGTAAGGGGGTGAAATAGAGTGGTATGTTTGAAAACCACGATCCAAGTAGTTCAGTGTGAACTGTGTGTGGAAGACATGTAAAAAAGAGTCAGAAGTGGAAGACAAGGACCATATTTGGGGGCTCCTCCTTTGCCAGGCTAAAGAATACAGACTTTATAAAGGGAGCATGGGCAGAATTGTAAACATGGGAGTAACAAAGTCAGACTTGTGGTTTCATCAGTGTGGAAGATGAATTTTGGGCAGCTATTATAGTAATCCAGGTAAGAGATGAGGATGGCCTAGATTAAAGTCGTGGCAGTAGCTAGGAGGAAATAATTTTTTAAAATTAAAAAGTTATTTAATGTTTGGATGAGACAGATGTGGGAGAGGGAGCAGTCTGGAATGACACCCAGGTTTTGGCTTAGAACATCCTTGTTGGGGAGCACATAAAAGAGAAGGGGAAGAGGAAAAGGAAAGGGTGGGAGGGTAAGGGCTACTGGTATGTACGTAAATTAAGAGATTGACTACAGAAGAGCCTAACTCAAAATATTCTTTACAACAATATTGTTTTCAATTTAATCAGTGTAACTAGTAAATTTACTGTCTTGTCAAACCATATGCCTCACTGAATGGTGATAGAATCAAATACAGGTTTCATTTCCTTTCAAAGAGTTTGATAAAAGAAAAGTTAGTTTTAGAATTTTAGTAAGCCTAGGCCAAAGTTGGGAACCCCAGTCACTAGTCCTATCTAGGGCTTAGAATGTCATTTGACCCTTATGTGCAAGAAATACAATAGAATACTAATTACTAGGTATGAAGTGTCACGTGACTTTTAAAAAATTGTGATGTAATTCCCATAATATAAAATTCACCAATTTAAATTCAGTGAGTTATAGAATATTCACTATGTTGTATAATCATTACCAATATCTAGTTATAGACTATTTCATCACCCCCCAAAAGAAACTTTGTACTTCTTAAGCAGTCAGTCTCAATTCTCCCCTTCCCCCATCCTCAGTGTGGTTTTGTTTTTATAGATTTGCCTTTTCCAGACATTTCATATAAATGGACTCATATAATGTGTGGCTGTTCTGGTTTGCTAATGCTGCAGTTATGCAAATTACCAGAAATGGATTGGCTTTTATAAAGGGGGTTATTTAGTTACAGAGTTACAGTCTGAAGGCCATGAAGTGTCCAAGGTTAGTCATCAACAATTGGGTACCTTCACTGGAGGATGGCCAGTGGTGTCCAGAAAACCTCTGTTATCTGGGAAGGCATGTGGCTGGTGTCTGCTCCGAAGTTCTGGTTTCAAAATGGCTTTCTCCCGGGACTTCCTCTCTAGGCTGCAGCAAGCAGTGAGCTCCTTCTGAGCTTGTATAGGGCTCCAGTGAATTAATCAAGGCCCATGCTGAATGGGCAGGGCCACACCTCCATGGAAACATTCAATCAGAGGTCACACCTAACCAAGGATGTCACTCACAGTTGGGTGGGTCACATCTCCATGGAAACAACCTAATGCCAATGTCCCACGAGATTGGATTGAAAGATCGTGGCTTTTTCTGGGGGACATAATATATCCAAACTGGCAAAGTGGCCTTTTATCTTTGGCTTCTTTCACTTAGCGTAGTGTTTTCAAGGTTCACCCATGTTGTATAGCATGTATCGATACTTCATTTCTTTTCATTGACAAATAATATTCCTTTGTATGGCTACAACACATTTCTTACTCTTTTTCTTTTTGGCTTAAACAACTGGAATTTGTTGTCTTATACTTTTTTAAAGCAATTTTATTGAGATATATTCACACGTCATACAATCCAACCAAAGTGTATCATCAGTGGTTCCCAGTATCATCACATTGTTATGCAGTTGTCTCCACAATCAATTTTAGGACATTTAAATTATTTCAGTAATAATAATAATATAAAATAAAAATAGAAAACCCAAAATATCCTCTACCCTTTATGCCTCATGTTGTTGACCCCTGGTAGTGATGTTGTACATTTGTTGCTGTTTATGAGAGAATATTAAGATATTACTGTTAATTATAGTCCATAGTTTGCAATAGGTGCATTTTCTCTCAAATACCCCTCTATCATTAGCTCTTTGTAATAGTGTCAGACATTTGTTCTAGTTCATAAGAGAACCTTTTAATATTTGTACTGTTAATCACAGTCATCGTCCACTAGAAGATTCTCTCTGCTATACATTCCCATGTTACACATTCTCATGTTTTCACCTCTAGCTTTCCTTCTGGTGACATACAGAACTCTAAACTTCCGCTTTCCATCACATTCACCCGTAATTCAGCACTGTTAATTATATGCACAATAATGTGCTACCATTACCTCTATTTCAATACCACATTTTAAATGTACATGCCATACAAAAATCCATCCAAAGTGTACAATCAGTGGCTCTTGTTAAAATCACAGAGTTGTACCTTTGTCACCACAATCAATTTGAGAACATTCATTGCTCCAAGAAGAAAATTCCCATACTTTTTATACCCCCTATTATTGACGCTTAGCATCGGTATGGTACCTTTGTTACAACTGATGAAATAATATTACAACGTTACTGCTAACCATAGTCCATAAATTCCATTCATTGTATTTTTCCCATGTATCAACCTATTACTAACTCCTTGTGACAGTGATGTACATTTGTTCTAGTTCATGGAAGAACACTTTCACTTTTGTAAAACTGTTAACCACAGTCATCCACACAGGGTTCATTATGTTGTACAATCCCATGTTTCATCCTCTAGCTTTCCTTCTAGTGACATACACAACCCTAAACTTTTCCTTTCAACCGCAATCACACACACTAATTACACTCAAGATAATGTGCTGCTGTCACCTCTATCCATTTCTGAACATTTGCAATCAACCTTATTAAAAATTCTGCACAAATTAAGTATCAGCTCCGCATTCTCTACCCTCATTCTATCTCTTGATAACCTATACTCTAAATTTTAACTCCATGAGTTGCTCATTGTAATTAGTTCATATGAGTGAGACCAAACAATATTTGTCCTTTTGTGTCTGGTTTATTTCACTCAACATAATGTCCTCAAGGTTCTTCCATGTTGCTGCACGCATCATGACTTCATTCCTTCTTACAGCTGAATAATATTCTATCATACGTTGTGCCGGTTTGTATATATCATGTCCCCCAGAAAAAGCCATGTTCTTTGATGCAGTCTTGTGGGGGGAGATGTATTAGTGTTGATTAAGTTGGAATCATTGGATTAAGTCATTTCCATGGAGATGTGACCCACCCAACTGTAGGTGATAACTCTGATTAGATAATTTCCATGGAGGTATTGCCCCACCCATTCATCATGGGCCTTGATTATTTTACTAGGCCGTATATAAGAATTCAGACAGAAGGAGCTTGCTGCTGCAGCTTACAGAGACATTTTGAAGATGGCCATTGAAAGCTGACACTTTGGAGAATGCCATTTTGAAACGCAATCTAGGAGCAAGCAGATGCCAGCCACGTGCCTTCCCAGTTAACAGAGGTTGACTGGATGCCAAGGGCCTTTCTGCAGTGAGGGTACTCTGTTGTTGATGCCTTACCTTGGATACTTTATGGCCTTAAGACTGTAACTTTGTAACCAAATAAACCCCCTTTATAAAAGCCAATCCATTTCTGGTACTTTGCTTAAGAGCAGCATTAGCAAACTGAAACATATGTATATACCACATTTTGTTTATCCATTCGTTAGTTGACGGATACTTGTGTTGTTCCCATCCTTTAGGAATCGTGAATAATGCCACCATGAACATTGGTGTGCAACTGTTTGTTTATGTCCCTGCTTTCAGTCCTTGAGAGTATATAACTAGTAGCAGGGTTGACAGATCATATGGCAATTCTATACTTAGTTTTCTGGTGAACCGCCAAACTGTCTTCCATAGTGGCTGCACCATCCTACACCCACTACCAGTGAATAAGTGTTCCTGTTTCTCCGCATCCTCTCCAACACTTGTAGTTTTCTGTTTGTTTGTTTTTAACAGTGGCCATTCTAGTAGTGTGCAATGGTATCTGTGGTTTTGATTTGCAGTTCCCTAATAGCTAGTAACGTTGAGCAGTTTTCATGTGCATTTTAGCCATTTGTATTTCATCTTTGGAAAAGTGTTGAAGTTGTTTGCCCATTTTTTAATTGGGTCATTTGTCTTTTTATTGTTGAGCTGTAGGTTTTTTATATATATTCTGGTTATTAAATCCTTAACAGATATTTGGTTTCCAAATATTTTCTCCCATTGAGTAGCTTGTCTCTTCACCATTGGGACAAAGTCCTTTGCACAAAAGTGTTTAATTTTGGGGAGATTCCATTTGTCTCTTTTTTCTTTTGTTGCTTGTGATTTATGTATAAAGTCTAAGAAACCACCACCTAACACAAGGTCTTGAAGATGCTTCCTTACATTTTCTTTTAAGACTTTTATGGTTCTGGCTCTTGTATTTAGGTTTCTGATCCATTTTGAGTTAATTTTTATATGAGGTGTGAGATATGGTTTCTCTTTTGTTCTTTCGGATATGGATATCCTGTTCTTCAGGCCTTATTGGTTGAAAAGACTGTTTTGTCCCAGTTGAGTAGATTTGGCAGTCTTGGCAAAAATAATTGACCATAGATGTAAGGGTCTATTGATGAACTCTCAATTCAGTTCCATTGATCATTATATGTATCTTTATGCCAGTACCATGCTGTTTTGACCACTTAGCTTTGCAATATGCTTTGAAGTCAGGAAATGTGAGTCCTCCAACTTTGTTCTTCTTTCTAAAGATATTTTTGGCTATTTGGGGCCTCTTACCCTTCCAAATAAATTTGATGATTGGCTTTTCCATTTCTGCAAAGTAGGCTTTTAATTGGGATTGTGTTGACTATGTAAATCAGTTTGGATAGAATTGACATCTTAATGATATTTAGTCTTCCAGTCCATGAACGTGGAATGTCCTTCCATTTATTTAGGTCTTCTTTGATTTCTTTTAGCAGTATTTTGTAGTTTTCCGACTACAGGTTCTTTACATCTTTGGTTAAATTTATTCTTGGGTACTTGATTTTTTCAGTTGTTGTAGGATCATGCCATCTGCAAATAGTCAAAGTTTTACTTCTTCCTTTCCAATTTGGATACCTTTTGTTTCTTTTTCTTGCCTAATTCCTCTAGCTAAGACTTGTAGCACAAGGTTGAGTAACAGTGGTGACACTGGGCATCCTTTTTTTTACTCCAGATTTTCGAGGAAAAGTTTTTAGTCTTTCACCACTGAGTACAATGTTAGCTGTGGGTTTTTCATATATTCCCTTTATAATGTTGAGGAAGTTCCCTTCTATTCCTGTCTTTCGAGGTGTTTTTATCAGGAGAGGATGCTGGATTTGTCAGTTGCATTTTCTGCATCAATCAGGATGGTCGTATGGTTTTTCCCCTTTGATTTGTTAATGTGGTGTATTACATTTATTTATTTTCTGGTGTTGAATGACCCTTGCGTACCTGGAATAACACCTACTTGATCATGATTTACAATTCTTTTAATATGCCGTTGGATTTGATTTGCTAGTATTTTTTTTTTAATTCAGTTTTATTGAAATATATTCACATACCATACAATCATCCATGGTATACGATCAACTGTTCACAGTACCGTCATATAGTTATGCATTCATCACCACAATCAGTTTCTGAACATTTTCCTTACATCAGAAAGAATCAGAATAAGAATAAAAAATAAAAGTAAAAAAAGAACACTCAAACCATCCCCCCCAATCCCACCCTATTTGTCATTTACTTTTTGTCCCCACTTTTCTACCCATCCGTCCACACACTAGACAAAGGGAGTGTGATCCACAAGGCCTTCGCAATCACACTCTCACCCCTTGTAATCTACATTATTATACAGTCGTCTTCAGGAGTTCAGACTACTGGGTTGGAGTTTGGTAGTTTCAGGTATTTCCTTCTAGCTATTCCAGTACATTAAAACCTAAGAGGTGTTATCTATATAGTGCATAAGAATGTCCACCAGAGTGACCTCTCCACTCCACTTGAAATCTCTCAGCCACTGAAAGTATTTTGTCTCGTTTTGCATCCCCCTTTTGGTCAAGAAGATATTCTCAGTCCCACGATGCTGGGTCCAGATTCATGCCCAGGAGTCATATCCTGTGTTGCCAGGGAGATTTACACTCCTGGGAGTCGGGTCCCACGTAGGGGGGAGAGCAATGAGTTCACCTGCTGAGGTGGCTGAGTTAGAGAGAGAGAGGACCACATCTGAGCAACAAAGAGGTACTCAGGGAGACTCTTAGGCACAATATATGCAAGCTTAGCCTCTCCTTTGCAGTAACGAGCCCCACAAGGGCAAGTCCCGTGATAGAGGGCTCGGCACATCAAACCGCCAGCACCA
Source organism: Choloepus didactylus (assembly GCF_015220235.1). Taxonomy (NCBI): domain Eukaryota; kingdom Metazoa; phylum Chordata; class Mammalia; order Pilosa; family Megalonychidae; genus Choloepus; species Choloepus didactylus. The sequence goes on from NC_051319.1 coordinate 13,169,975, forward strand.
ATGTTTGTGACAACATCAACACCAGTCCAGGTGAGGAAGTCCAATACTTCTGCACCTTCCTCCAGCTCCTCGGAGCTGGGTGGGGGAGGGCTGTAAATATATTTTTTATTCTCTGCCCAAATTACTTTGGGATGTGTCCCTATTTCAGTCTAACCTATACCAACCCACCGTATCTCACTTCTTATTCAAAGCTTCATGCAATCGTGGTGTTTGAACAAACCGACTGTAGAGTTATGCTAGTATTTTGTTGAGGATTTTTGCGTCTGTATTTATTAAAGAAATTGGTCTGTAATTTTCTTTTTCTTGTAGTATCCTTTTCTGGCTTTGGTTTTAGGGTTATATTGGCCTCATAGAATGAGGTAGGTAGCAGTCCCTCCTCTTCTATTTTTTGAAGAGTTTAAGTAGGATTGAGATTAATTCTTCTTGGAATGATTGGATATACCACATTTTACTTATCCATTGATCCATTGATGAGCATTTGAATTGTTTCCACTTTTTAGCTATTCTGAATAATGCTGCTATGAACATTTTTGTTCAAGTTTTTGGGTAGACATATGTTTTCATTTCTCTTGGGTGTATCCTAGGAGTGGAATTTTTGGGCCATATTATAACTCTGTGTTTCTTCTTTTCAGGCTCTGCTATACTGTTTTTGTGAAGTGGTTGCCATGTTTACCATTCACACCAGCAGTGTGTAAGGATCTCAGTTTCTATATTCTTGCTGACACTTATCTTTTTTTTTCATTTTTATTGTGGAATATGACATATATACATAAAAATGATAACTTTCAAAGTGCATTTTAACTAGTAGTTAGAGAGCAAATTTCAAAGAATATTATGAGTTACAGTTCCATGGCTTCAGTTATTTCCTTACTGTGGAATATAGCATATTTGCAAAAAGGTGATAACTTTCAAAATACTATTTAACAAGTAACTGTAGAGAAAATTTCAAAGAATGTTTTGGGTTACATTATCACAATTTCAGTTCTTTCCTTCTAGCTATTCTAATACCCTAGCAACTAAGGAAAAAATTATATAAAGATTCAGTATTCGTAATCCTTTGTTAAATTCTGTCTTGTCTGTTGCTACCTATTCCTCTAGTTTAATCCCTTTCCCTATCTTCAAGGATGCCTAGGCAGAGCCACACTAAATTGTTCATACTGAAAAGGGGCGTTGATATTGTGGGAAAGGGGGATGCATCTGGTTGATGTTCTTGAAGAGGCTATTGCCTCTGGGTTTTAGGACTTACCTGGCATAGGAACACTCAGGAGGATTTAAGTTTCTGAGAAATAAATTTAGCAAGTGAAACTTTTGTAGAGTCTCCAGTAGGGATCAGAGTATTCATTGGGGGTTTTAGGACGACTGTTGATTTGGGCTTGTTCTACTATGGCCATTTGGCATATCTAGCAGAAGCTTGCATAGGAGTAGCCTCCACGAAAGCCTCTTGACTCTATTTGAAATCTCTTAGCCACTGAAACCTTATCGTGTTGCTTTTCTTTTCCCCTTTTTGGTCAAAAAGGCATTCTCAGTCCCTTGATGTCAGGGTCAGGCTCAATCCTGGGATCTGTGTCTCGTGTTCCCAGGGAGACTCACCTGGGAATCCTGTCCCACATTGGGGAGAAGGTGATGAATTTATTTGCAGATTTGGATTTAGAGAGAGAAAGGCCACATCTGAGCAACAAAAGAGTTTCTCTGGAAGTGACTCCTAGGCATAATTATAGGTGGGCTTAGCTTCCCCTTTACAGCTATAAGTTTCAGAAGAACAAGCCTCAAGATCAAGTGCTTGACTTATTAAGTAAGGGGTTTGTAATTTCACATAGCATATGTTCTGTTCAAGTTAAACAATCAATATCTCACATTATCTTCACTTATTTGTATAATCATCATCACTTTCCATTTTAAACAGTTCTTATGACCCAAAACACCCTAAAACTCTTATCAGGCTTTAATTTATCCCTAGTATTTGTGTGTTACTAGTGAGGTATTCCTATTAATTACAGTCCCTAATATGCAATAGGTAGTCTTTCCCATATATCACTCTGTTAACTCCTTATACCAGTGTCGTACTCTAGAAGTATATCTTGCAAGCACTTATTTATATTTGTTGTGCAAATCTGTGGGATACATGCCTTAAAACAACCGCTTTCAATCATGTTCACCTTCTGTGCGGCTCTGATACTTCCAATCCTATTAACACTCATCAGCCCTATCAATTCCCATACCTTTAAATTCATCCTCATTAACATTTCTGAACATATTAGGTTATCATTCTGTCTTCACTAGCTTCTGATTGTCTCTAGGTCTCCTGTATGATGTATTATAAGACACTGATTTTACATTGTTCAGGGAGTTCATAGTAATGGTAACATACAATAGCTCTCCTTTTGTGTCTGACTTATTTCTCTTGGAATTGTATCTTCAAGTTTCATATGTTGCCATGTGTTTCAGGACCTTGTTCCTTCTTACTGCTACGTAGTATTCCATCATATGTATATACCATGTTTTTTTTATCCACTCATCTGTTGAAGGACAATTAGATTGTTTCCATCTCTTGGCAATTGTGAACAATGATGCTATGAGCATCAGTGTGCAAATGTCTGTTTGTGTCACTGCTTTTTTCTGGGTATATACTGAGAAATGGAATTGCCGGGTTGTAGAGTAACGCGATATCTAGTTTTTTGAGGAACTTCCAAACTGTCTTCCACAGCGGCTGTACCATTATACATTCCTACCAGCAATGAATAAGAGTTTCAATTTCTCCACATCCACTCCAGCATTTGTAATTTCCTGTTTGTTTAATGGCAGCCATTGTTATTGATGTGAGGTGATATCTCATTGCAGTTTTGATTTCTATTTCCCTAGTAGCTAGTGAAGATGAACATTTTTCCATGTGTTTTTTTAGCTGTTTGTATTTTCTCTTTGGAAAAATGTCTTTTCGTATCTTTTGCCCATTTTGGGCTGTTTGTACTATTGTTGTTGAGTTGTAGGATCTCTTTATATATGCTGGATATCAGTCTCTTATCAGATATATGGTTTCCAAATATTTTCTCCCATTGAATTGGCTGCCTCTTCACTTTTTTAAATACGAGTTTATTGAGATATATTCACGTACCATACAATCATCCAAAGTGTACAATCAGTTGTTTAGAGTACCATCATATAGTTGTGCATTCATCACTCCAATCTATTTTTTGAACATTTTCCTTGTACCAGAAAAGGTGAAAATAAGAATAAAAAATAAAAGTAAAAAAGAACATACAAATCATCCCCCCCACCGTATTTTTCATTTAGTTTTTTGTCCCCATTTTTATACTCATCCATCCATACACTAGATAAAAGGACTGCCATCCACAAGGCTTTCACAATCACACAGTCACCCTTGTAAGCTCCATTGCTATACAGTCATCTACAAGAGTCAAGGCTACTGGGTTGTAGTTTGATAGTTTCACGTATTTATTTGTAGTTATTCCAGTGCATTAAAACCTAAAAAGGGTTATCTCTATAGTGCATAAGAATGCTTGACTTCATTTGGAATCTCTCAGCCACTGAAACTTTGTTTCGTTTCATTTCGCATCCCCCTTTTGGTCAATAAAATGTTCTCAATCCCACGATGTCAGGTCCAGATTCATCCCCGGGAGTCATATCCCACGTTGCCAGGGAGATTTACAACTCTGGGAGTCAGATCCCACATGGGGAGGGCAGTGAGTTCACCCGCCGAGTTGGCTTAGCTAGAGAGAGAGAGCCACATCGGAGCAACAAAGAGGTACTCATGGGGAAACTCTTAGGCACAATTATAAGCAGGTTTAGCCTCTCCTTTGCAGTAGTGAGCCTCTCAAGGGCAAGTCCCGTGATAGAGCGCTTGGTACATCAAACCGTTGGTCCTCAGTGTTTGTGAGAACATCAGCAACAATCCAGGTGAGGAAGCCTGACACCTCTGCATTTCCCCCCAGCTCCTCAGGGGGCCTCTGCATTTATATTTTAATTCTCTGCCCAAATTACTTTGGAATGTGTCAGTCTTTCACACTAGCCTATGCAAACTACCAGGTCTCACTTCCTATTAAAAGTTCCATGTAGTTATGGTATTTGAACAAACTGTATGAGTTAAGTTGTTTAGGAAGTACAGATCTTGCACCAACTACAATCTCTTCCCTTGGTGTCACATGGAATTTGAGGTTTTATAATGCAGTCAGTATTGTCCTTTACCCTTTGGCCTGATTTGCCCTAGTCCTAACCACATCTGCTTCATTCGTATCTCTAGTTGAAGTCTGGACTCTTTTTCAGCTTTTTTAACAGTTGCTATATATTCTAATACTGACATTCAAATCTGCCAAGTTCCTCTGGGTTTCAGGTGTCACACAGATACCTAAAGTTCCAGGGATCAGTCAGGTTATACACAAAGAGATCAGTATCATGGAATCTGGAGATAGCCATTACAATTCAGGAATAGATGTGACTGCTGTAAGAGCTTACAATCTAGAGACCATTATAATAAGAATTCCCCTGATAAGCTGTGCTCTAAGGTTCAACTCTGAGTTTACACATTGTAATTAGTCCATATTGGTGAGGCATTATAGTGCTTGCCTTTTTTTCTGTTGTAGTTCACTCAAAATGCTGTCTACAGGTTCCATTTACCTCGTTGCATGTCTCAAAGTTTCACTCCTCACAGTTGCTCAATATTCCACTGTATGTACACACAACAGTTCACCATTCTGTTCCTCAGTTAATGTACTCTTAGGCCACCTCCACCCATTGTGAATCATGCTTACTCTCTCTATAACACCAATGTGCAAATGTCCATTCATTTCACTGCTCTCAGATCCTCCAAATAAATGCCCCCTAATGAGGTTGCAGAACCTTATGGCACACACTTAGCTTCGTATGGTACCACCCCACTGTCCTCGAGAAAGGCTATACCATTCTGCCTTTTAACCGATGGTAAATATGTCCATCCTTCTCTCCATGTTTTCTCCAGCACTTTTATCCCTGTTTATATTTTTCCATACAATTTTATAGAGCTATATTCACAAACCATATAATTATCCACAGTGTACAATCAGTTGTTCATGGTATCATCATAAACATTTGTGCATTTATCACCACAGTCAACACTTGAACATATTGATTATTACAAAAAAACTTTTTTTAATGAATAATAAAGAAGATAAAAAGAAAATTAAATATCATACAGTACAATATAATAGCAGGGTCAGACAACAACACCACTACCAATAATCCCATATACCCTCCTTATATCCCTCTCTCATACACATTTAGCTTTGGTATATTGCCTTTGTTACATTTAATGGGTGCATATTACAATGTTACTGTTGACCATAGACTCCAATTTGCTTTGATTATATTTTTCCCTAGTACCATCCCCTTTGCAACACTGTGCCTGGTTGACATTCATTTGTTCTCCCATATGCAAGAATGGTTTTATATTTGTACATTTAGTCACAGTCATTGACACCTCAGTTTTTGCTAAGCTAAACAGTCCTAGTCTTTATTTTCTGTCTTTACCTCAGGTGTCATTCATGCCCCTAGCCCATCTCTTTCAGCTTTACTCGTGGACATCTTTATTCAGTGTAGTTAAATTGTTGTGCTACCATCACAATGTAGCACATTGTGATGTGTTTCTGGATCTATAGAGTCAATCCTGCTGAACATTCTGTAGTCCTTCAGCATCAAATGCCCGATCTCTACCCTCTTTCTATCTCCTGGTAGCCTGTGTTATCAGCTTTTAACTCTCAAAGTTTGCTTATTAATGTCAGTTAATATTAGTGAGAACATACAGTATTTGTTTGCTCAGCATAATGTCCTCAAGGTTCATCCATGTTATTATATGTTCTGTGTCTTTGTTCTGTCTTACAGCTGCGTAATATTCCATCATGTGTATGTACCACAGTTTGTTTATCCACTTGTCCACTGATGGACATTTGGGCTGTTTCCATCTCTTGGCTATTGTGAATAATGCCGCAGTAAACAGCAGTTTACACATGTCTGTTCGTGTCTTAACTTTCGGTTCCTCTGAGTATGTACCTAGTAATGAAATAGCTGGGTCATATAGCAAATCTATACTTAGCTTCATGGGGAACCACCGTAGTGTCTTCCAGAGTGGTTGCACCATTCTGCATTGCCACCAACAGTGAATAAGTTTACCTCTTTCTCCACATCCTCTCCAGTGCTTGTAATTTTCTTTTTTTTTGGATAATGTCCATTCTGGTAGGTGTGAGATGATATCTCATTGTGGTTTTGATTTGCATTTTCCTAATAGCCAGTGAAGTTGAGCATTTTTTCATATGTATTTTTAATCATTAGTATTTCTTCTTCAGAAAAGTGTCCATGTCTTTTGCCCATTTTTTAATTGGGTTGTCTGTCTTTCTGTTGTTGAGTTGTAGGATCACTTTATATATTTGGGATATTAAACCCTTATCTGATATGTGGTTTCCAAATATTGTCTCCCATGGTGTAGGCTGCCTTTTTACCTTTCTGACAGTCCTTTGATGTACAAAAGAGTTTAATTTTGAGGAGAGCCCATTTGTCTATTTGTTCTTAGGTTGCTCATGCTTTGGATGTAAGTTCTAGGAAACCACCTCTTATCACAAGATATTTAAGAAATTGCCCTACATTTTCTGCTAAGAGACTATGGTCTTAGCACTAATGTTGAGGCCTTTGATCCATTTCAAGTTAATTTTTGTGTAAGGTGTGAGATAAGGGTCCTCTTTCATTCTTTTGGAAATGGACATCCAGTTCTCCAAACACCATTTATTGAAGAGGCTGCTTTGTCCCAGTTGCTTTGGCTTGACTGCCTTATCAAAGATCAATTGTCCATAGATGCTAGAGTCTTATTTCTGAACACTGAATTCAATTCTGTTGGTTGGTATATCTATCCTTATGCCAGTACCATGCTGTTTTGAGCACTGTAGCTTTGTAATATGCTTCGAAGTCAGGTAGGGTGAGACCTTGCACTTCGTTCCTCTTTCTCAAGATATTTTTGTCTATTCAGGGCACCTTGCCCTTCCAAATATATTTGGTTATTGGTTTTTCTGTTTCTGCAAAGGAAGTTGTTGGGATTTTAATTGGTATTGCATTGAATCTATAAATCAGTTTAGGTGGAATTGACATCTTAATTGTATTTAGTCTTCCAATCCATGAACATGGTATGTTCTTTCAATTTTTACATCCTGTTCAATTTCTTTTAGCAGTTTCTTGTGGTTTTGTTTGTATAGGTGTTTTGTCGACTTCATTAAGTTTATTTCTAAATACTTGATTCTTTTGGTTGCTATTGTAAATGGAATTTTTTCTTGATTTCTTCCTCTTTTTGCACATTACTTGTGTATAAGAACACTACAGATTTTTGCATGTTGATCTTGTAGCCTGCCACTTTGCTGTTTTCATTGATTAGCTCCAATAGCTTTGCTGTAGATTTTTCTGGATTTTCTATATGCAGAATCATGTCATCTACAAAGAGTGAAAGTTTTACTTCCTTGTCTCCAATTTAGATGTCTTTTATTTCTTTTTCTTGCCTAATTGCTCTAGCTAAAACTTCCAGCACAATGTTGAATAACAATGGTGACAGTGGGCATCCCTGTCTTGTTCCTGATCTTAGAGGGAAAGCTTTCAGTCTTTCCCCATTGAGTATGGTATTAGCTGTGGGTATTTTCGTATATTGCCTTTATCATATTGCGAAAGTTCCCTTCTGTTCCTACCCTTTGAAGTGTTTTCATCAAGAAAGGATGTTGAATTTTGTCAAATGCCTTTTCTGCATCAATCAAGATGATCATGTGGTTCTTTTGCTTTGATTTATTGATGTGGTGTTTTACATTAATTGATTTTCTTGTGTTGAACCAGCCTTGCATACCTGGAATAAACCCCATCTGGTTGTGGTGTATAATTCTGTTAATGTGCTGCTGGATTCGATTTGTGAGTATTTTGTTGAGGATTTTTGCATCTACATTCATTAAAGAGATTGGTCTATAATTTTCTTTCTTTGTAGTAGCTTTGTCTGATTTTGGTATTAGGGTGATGTTGGCTTCATAGAATGAATTGGATAGCTTTCCCTCCTCAGTTTTTTTAAAGAGTTTGAGCAAGATTGGTACAAAATCTTTCTTGAATGCTTGGTCGAATTCACATGGGAAGCCATCTGGTCCTAGGCTTTTCTTTTTTGGGAGCTTTTTGATGACTGACTCAATCTCTTAACTTGTGATTGGTTTGTTCAGGTCATCTATTCTTGAGTCAATGTTGATTGGTTATGCTTTTCTAGGAAGTTGTCCATTTAGTCTGTTGTCTAGTTTATTAGCCCGTGGTTGCCCATAGCATCTTCTCATTATCTCCTTTATTTCTGCAGGGTCAGTAGTTAAGTTTTCTTTCTCATTTCTCATTGCATTTATTTGCATCCGCTCTCTCTCTCTCTCTCTCTTTTTTTTTTGTTAGCCTAGCTAGGTGTTCATCAATTTTGTTGATTTTCTCAAAGAACCAACTTCTAGTTTTGTTGATTCTCTCTATTGTTTTCTTCTTCTCAATTTCATTTATTTCTACTGTAATCTTTGTTATTTCTTTTCTTCTGCTTGCTTTGGGGTTAGTTTGCTGTTCTTTCTCTTGTTCCACCAGGTGAACAGTTAATTCCTCAATTTTTGTTCTCTCTTTTCTTCTAATATAGGTGTTTAGGGTAATAAATTTTCCTCTCAGCACCGCTTTTGCTGCATCCCATAGGTTTTGATGTGTTGTGTTTTCATTGTCATTTGCTTTGAAGTATTTACTAATTTCTTCCTTTACCCACTGGTTTTCTAAGAGTGTGTTGTTTAGTCTCCATATATTTGTGAATTTTACAGTCTTCTGCCTGTTATTTATTTCCAACTTCTTTCCATTGTGATTTAAAAAGTGTTTTTAATAATATCAATATTTTTAAATTTGTTGAGACTTGCTTTGTGACCAAACATGTGGTCTATCATAGACAATGTTCCATGAGCATTTGAGAAAAATGTGTATCCTTCTGTTGTGGGGTGTAATGTTCTATAAATGTCTATCAAGTCTAGTTCATTTATTGTGCAATTTAACATCTCCGTTTCTTTATTGATCCTCTGTCTAGGTGTTCTATCCATTGATGAGAGCAGTGTATTGAAGTCTCCAGCTATTATTGTAGCGGTATCTAATTCTCCTTTCAGTGTTCTCAGTGTTTGCCTCATGAATTTTGGGGCACTCTGACTTGATGCATAAATATTTATGACTGTTATGTTTTCTTGATGAATTGACCCTTTTATTATATATTGTGTCCTTCTTTGTCCCTTTTAATTGTTTTACTTTTGAAGTCTAATTTGTCTGATATTAATATAGCTATTCCCACTTTTTTCTGGTTGCTGTTTGCCTGAAATATCTTTTTCCAACCTTTCAGCATATTTTTGTCCTTGTGTCTAAAGTGAATTTCTTATAGATAGCGTATAGATGGGTCCTGTTTTTTAATCCATTCTGCCAGTCTATGTCTTTTTTATTGAGGAGTTTAATCCATTAACATTTACTGTTACTACTGTAAGGGCAGTACTTTCTTCCACCATTTTGTCTTTTGGATTTTATATGTCATGTCTTATTTTTCCCTCTCTCTCTTTTTACCCTGCCTGATAATATTCATTTCTACACTCTTCTACAAACCTCTCTCTCCTGTTTTTTCCTATCAGGCTATAGCACTCCCTTCAGTATTTCTTGTAGTGCTGGTCTCTTATTCACAAACTCTCTCAGTGTCTGTTTGTCTGAAAATATTTTAATCTCTCCCTCATTTTTGAAGGATAGTTTTGCTGGATATAGAATTCTTGTTTGGCAGTTCTTCTCTTTCAGTATCTTAACTATATCATACCACTATCTTCTCACCTCCGTGGTTTCTGTGGAGAAATCTGTACATAGTCTTATTGAGCATCCCTTGTCTGTGATGGATTGCTTTTCTCTGGCTGCTTTCAGAATTCTCTCTTTGTCTTTGACATTGGACAATCTCATCAGTAAGTGTCTTGGAGTAGGTCTATTGGGATCTATTCTGTTTGGGGTACACTGTATTTCTTGAATCTGTAATTTTCTGTCTTTCATAAGAGATGGGAAGTTTTCATTGAGTATTTCTTCTATTATTCTTTCTGCCCCCTTTCCTCTCTCTTCTCCCTCTGGGACACCCATAGAATGTATATTCATGTGCTTCATGTTGTCACTCAGTTCCCTAAAACCTTGCTCGTATTTTTCCATTCTTTTCACCATCTGTTCTTTTGTGTGTGTGAATTCAAATGTCTTGTCTTCCAATTCACTGATCTTTTTTTCTGTCTGTTCAAATCCACTGTTATATCCCTCTATTGTCTTTTTCATCTACTCCATTATACCCTTCATTCCCATAAGTTCTGCCATTTGTTTTTTCAAGTTCATGAATTCTTTATGGTCAACCAGTGTCTTCCTTATATCCTTCATCTGTTTTGCTATGTCTTCCCTCAGTTCATTGACGTGATTTTTGAATTGATTTAGATTTGTCTGAATAGTTTTAATTAGTTCTTCCTTCAGTTCATTGAATTGATTTAGCATTAATTGCTTCAACTCCTGTGTCTCAGTTGAGCTATTAGTTTGTTCCTTTGGCTGGTCCATATTTTCATGTTTCCTAGTATGGCTCATTATCTTAAGCTGTCTGGGCATCTAAATTTCTTGGTTAGTTTATTCTGGGGCTCATTTTCACTCTTTTACCTAGGGTTTTCTTGTCGGTTGGCTTTTTTATCTAACCTTTGGTGTTCAGTTCAGCTTATTCTAGACCTCTAACTTAGTTTCTATTTAGTTGATCAGAGTTTTTCACCTCTTGTTTTTCTGTTTCTTGCACTGCCTCTATGTAGCCTTTTTGTGTGAGGGTCTCTTCAGATGTGGTCAACCCCAGTCAGGTTTTCCCAGTCCAGAGAGGCCCAGGTCTTGGGAGGAGGGTATGGAGTTTCCTTGAAAATGAGACCTCCCTGTGAGGCCTTTAGACTCTGTGCTTCTCCTATGCTGTCCAGTAGGTGGCTCTTGCCAGCCTGCAGCTCCCTCACCAGTGTGGGGAGGTATGAAGCCTTTGGTTGTCCTGGTGACCCTGACCCTGTCAGGGGTGTGGCTGACTGAAGCTGGTTTCTGAATTCCAGCCCCTGGGGTCTGAGTTCCCCAAAGCAGGGCTGCTACTGGAGCTGGGCCATGCCCCCTTTTCTTGGGGAAGTTATGGTCTTTAGCAAATTTTCTCCCCCACTAGGCTCATTGCTTTGTCTCTCAGATCACTCTTAGATCTGCTCTTGCCTGGGCCCAAATCTCAAGTCTTTGAGGCTTTCTGTAATGGGCTACTTTAGAATAGTTATTTAAAAGAGAGAGAGAGAGAAAAAGATTAAATAAAAAGAAAAAAAAAAAAGAAAAAACAAGGCCCAGTATAGACTATTTAAACAAAAGCCCTTTAATTCCATCCTTGCAGTTCTGATAGGCTATTGAAATGCAAGGAGTTGGAGAGCAATTGAGTAGCAAACATGAAACCAGAAAAGCTGGCTTTTCAGAGAAGGGCCCTGACCCCCTGGGTTTACATATGTGCCTGATTCTGTTTGAGCCCAGCCCTTCTCTGTATTATGTTCATCCCCAACTCCAGAAGTCTCTGTTTTTGTGTTTTCTGCTGTTTTTGCTAGCCCTGTCTCCTCTCTGCTGGGCTGTCTGCTCCCAGATTCTCCAGTTTCTGATCTCAGGTTATGTATGTTGGAGTTTTTGTTCAGTAGTCTGAGTTTGTTAATCAGTGCTGCAACTGCAGTTACCCCTTTTGGTTCCCAGCAGTGATGGCCCCTCCTCCCTCAGGAGACCAGTCTCAAAACTGTTGTGCCTGGCAGGGAGAGGCACAGGCCCTGTTGCTGAGAGAACTTACAGATTTCACTGATCTCATCTGGTCCACGTGCTGGAGACTGTTGTATGATGTGTGTCCAAACACATATTCCTCTGTGGCATCCTTTCCACACAGTTCCTGGCTATCTACCAGCTGCTCCAGAGGAGTAACCAAAACACACACCTCACCACTCCATCCTCTTGTCCCTCCCAGTCTCAGATCTTTTCACTTTTTTAAAATCCATCTTTTTATTGTGAAATTTAACATACATATATGTTAAATTTAACAGTGATAACTTTCAAAGTACCATTTAACAAGTAGTTAGAGAATGTTATGGGCTACATTTCTACAGTTTCACTTGTTTCCTTATTGTGAAATATAAAATATATAGAGAAAGGTGTTAACTTTCAAAGTATAATTTAGCAAATAGTTATATAGGTAATTTCAAAGAATGTTGTGGGTTATAGTTCCACTGTTTCGGTTATTTCCTATTGTAAAATATAAGATATATACAGAAAGGTGATAACTTTCAAAATATGATTCAACAAGTAGTTATATAGGTAATTTCAAAGGATGCTATGGGTTACAGTTCCACTCTTTCAGTTATTTTCTTATTGTGAAATATAAGGTATATACAGAAAGGTGGTAACTTTCAAAGTTCAATTTAACAGGTAGTTATACAGGTGATTTCAAAGAATGTTATGGGTTACAGTTCTGCCATTTCAGTTATTTCCTTCTAGCTCTTCTAATACCCTAGATCTAAAAAAGCTTTATGCAAAGATTCAGTATTTGTAATCCTTTGTTAAATTCTATATTTTCTGTTGCTACCGCTTCCTGTCATTTAATCACTTCCTCGATCTTCAGAGATATCTAGGCAGAGACCACCCTAACTTGCTCATATTGAAAAGTGGTGTCAACATTATGGGTAAGGGGGCTGCATCTGGTTGTTGTTCTTAAAAAGACTGTTTAGGACTTATCTGTCATAGGAACACTCTGGTGGATTTAAGTTTCTGAGAGGTAAACTTAGTGAGTGAAACTTTTATATAGTCTGAGATAAGGACCTAGGTATTTGGAACTACTGTTGGTCTCTTCACCTTTTGACAGAGTCTTTTGAGGCACAGCAGCTTTTGACTTTGCGGCACACTCATTTGTCTGTTTTCTTTCATTGCTTATACTTTGAATGTAAGGTTTAAGAAACTACCTCCTGTTACTAGGTCTTGAAGATGTTTCCGTATATTATCTTCTAAGAATTTTATGTTGCTCTTATATTGAGGTTTTTGATCCACTTGGAGTTACTTTTTGTATAGGGTGTGATATAGGGGTCCTCTTTCATTCTTTTGGTTATCGATATCCAGTTCTCCAGGCCCCATTTTTTGAAGAGACTTTTCTATCCCAGTTCAGTAGATTTGGGGGCTTATCAAAAAGTTAACCATAGATCTAAGAGTCTATTTCTGAACTGTCAGTTCAATTCCATTGGTCAATATGTCTATCTTTGTGCCAGTACCATGCTGTTTTGACCACAGTGGCTTTATAGTAGGCTTTAGAGTCAGGGAGTATAAGTTTTCCTACTTCATTCATCTTTTTAAGGATGGTTTTGGCAATTCAAGGTCCTTTCCCCTCCAAATAAATTTGATAACTAACTTTTCCAAGTCTACAAAGTAGGTTGTTGGAATTTTGTTTGGAATTGTATGAATTTTGTAGATCAGTTTTGGTAGAATTGACAGTTTAAGGATGTTCAGCCTTCCTATCCATGAACATTGAATGTTTTTCTACCTAATTAGGTCCCCTTTGATTTCTTTTAGTAATATTTTGTAATTTTATGTGTAGAGGTCTTTTACATCCTTGGTTAAGTTTATTCCTAGATACTTGATTGTTTTAGTTTCTACTGTGAATGAAATTTTTTTCTTGATTTCCTCTTCAGTTAGGTCATTCCTAGTGTATAGGAACATTAGTGATGTATGCACATTAATCTTGTATCCTGCCACTCTGCTGAATTTGTTTATTAGCTCAAGTACCTTTGTCATTGATTTCTCAGGATTGTCCAAATATAAGATCATATCATTTGCAAATAATGACAGTTTTACTTCTTCCTTTCCAATTTGGATACCTTTAATTTCTTTGTCTTGGTGAACTGCTCGGGCTAGAACTTCTAGCAGTGCTGAATAATGGAGGTGACAGTGGGCATCCTTGTCTCATTCCCAATCTTAGGGGGAAGGCTTTCAGTCTCTCACCATTGAGTACTGTGCTGCCTGTGGATTTTTCATATATGCTCTTTGTCATATTGAATAAATTTCCTTCAATTCCTGCCTTTTGAAGTGTTTTGGTCAAAAAGGGATGGTGACTTTTGTCAGATGCTTTTTCAGCATCTATTAAGATGATCGTTTGATTTTTCTCTTTTGATTTGTTAAAATGTTGTAGTATGTTGATTGATTTTCTAATGTTGAACCATCCTTGCATGTCAGGAATGAGCCCCTCTTGGTTGTGGCATATAATTCTTTTAATGTGCCTTTGGATTTGATTTGTAAGTATTTTGTTGAGAATGAAAAAAAAAATTCATTATGGAAATTGGCCTGTAGTTTTTCCTTTCTTGTAGTATCTTTATCTGGTTTTGGTATTAGAGTGATATTACCTTCATAAAATGAGTTAGGTAAAGTTCCTTTTTCTTCAATTTTTTGAAAGGGTTTGAATAGGAATCATGTCAGTTCTTTTTGGAAAGTTTGGTTAGATTCATCTGTGAAGCCATCTGGCCTTGGGCTTTTATTTGTAGGTAGATTTTTGATGACTGATTGGATCTCTTTGCTTTTGATTGGCTTGTGAGGTCTTCTATGTCTTCTCAGGTCAGTCTGGGTTGTACGTGTATTCCAGGAAATTGTCCATTTCCTCTAGGTTGTCTAGTTTGTTGGCATACAGTTGTTCATAGTATCCTCTATGATTTTTAAATTTTTTTCTGGATCCATAGTAATAACCCTGTTCTTATTTCTGATTTTATTTGGGGCTTCTCTCTTTTTGCCTTTGCCACCATCGCTAAGGGTTTGTCAATCTTATTGCTATTCTCAAAGAACCAACCTTTGATTTTATTTATTCTCCTTGTTTTTTTTTTTTTTTTAATCTCCAGCTCATTATTTCTGCTTTAATCTTTGTTATTTATTTTCTTCTACTTGTTCAGAGTTAGTTTGTTGATTGTTCTCTAGCCTTTTCAGTTGTCCAGTTAGGTCTTTGGTTTTAGCTCTTTCTTCCTTTTTGATGTACGCACTTAGAGCTATAAATTTCCCTCTCAGCATAA
This sequence comes from Choloepus didactylus, assembly GCF_015220235.1. Lineage (NCBI taxonomy): Eukaryota > Metazoa > Chordata > Mammalia > Pilosa > Megalonychidae > Choloepus > Choloepus didactylus. Next base: position 13,185,091 of record NC_051319.1, read on the forward strand.
CCTTCACTGCATTCTATTGGTTTTGATATGTTTTGTTCTCATTGTCATTCATCTCTAGACATTTACCTATTTCTATTGCAGGTTTTTCTTTGACTCACTGCTTGTTTGGGAGAGTGTTGTTTAACCTCCATATTTTTGTGAAAGTTCTAGTTCTTTGGTGGTTATTGATTTCTAGTTGTATTCCATTATGGTCAGAGAATGTGCTTTGAGTTATTTCAATCTTTTAAAATTTCTTAAGACTTCTTTTGTGCCCCAGCATATGATCTATCCTGGAGAATATTCCAAGATTGCTAGAGAAGAATGTATATCCTAGTGCTTTGGGATGTAATGATCTTATGTATGTTTGTTAAGTCTAATTCATTTATCACATTATTTAAGTTCTCAGTTTCCTTATTAGTCTAGTTTTTCTATCAGTAGAAGAGAGTGGTGTATTGAAGTCTTCCACTGTTATTGTAAGAATGTGTATTGCTCCCTTCAGTTTAGCCAGTGTTTGTCTCATGTACTTTGGAGCTCCCTGATTGGGTGCATAAACATTTATGATTGTTACTACTTCTTGATGAATTGCCCCTCTTATTAATAGATGGTGTCTTTCTTTGTCTCTTATGACATCTTTGCATTTAAAGTCGATGTTTTCTGATATTAGTATAGCTACCCCTGCTTTATTTTGGTTGCAGCTTGTGTAGAAGATTTTTTCCATCCCTTCTCTTTCAGTCTATTTGTGTTGCAGGGTCTAAGATTAGTCTCTTGTAAATAGCTATTAAGGGTCCATACTTTTTAATCTATTCTAACAGTCTGTATCTTTTAATTATAGGGAGTTTAATTCATTCACAAAGTTATTACTGTGAAGGCAGTTCTGAACCAGCTGTCTTATTCTTTGGTTTTTAATTGTCAGGTCTATTCCCCACTCCCCCAAACACACTTTTTTTCCTTTAAGTTATCCTTAGTGATATGCATCAGTTCTATGCCCATCTCCAGACCCATCTCCTTTGTTTTTTCTCAGCCAGTAGAACTCCCTTTAGTATTTCTTGCTGGGCCAGTCTCTTCTTAACAAATTCTCCCAGCATCTCAGCATTTGTCTGTCTGTGAAAACTTTAACTTCTCCATCAATTTTTTTTTTTTTTTAAGTGGAACAATACTGTTTTATTATTTTACCAAAGTCCCTGGGCTTGTGGATGGCTGTGCTGGTTTGGAACTATCATGCCCAGAAAAGGCCATGTTTCTCTCTCTCTCTCTCTGTTTTTTAATTGAGATTGTTCCCAAATCATACAATTATCCAACGATTCAAAGTACACAATCAGTTGCCCATGGTACCATCATATAGCTGTTCATCCGTCACCACAATTAATTGTTTTTTTCAATTTTTAGAACATTTTCATTACTCTAGAAAAGAAATAAAGACAAAAAAAAGAAAATCAAATCCTCCCATACCCCTAACCATGCCCCCCTCTATTATTGATTCATAGTATTGGTATAGTACCTTTGTTACTGTTGATGAAAGAATGTTAAAATACTATTAACTGTAGTATATAGTTTGCAATAGGTATATATTTTTTCCAGTATCCCCTCCTGGGGATATAGTCTCTCTGACTCTGCTATCCCCACCCTTGTCTGGTCAGAGTGCTGGGAACTGAAAATGGCTGAGGCTTTCTCCACTGAGCTGAAAAAGGGACAGAAAGCCCCACTTCAGGGCCAGTCTGCAGCCAACCTCAGTTTCACCCATCGGCCAGAGATAGCATCTGGTCTTCTGGGCTTCCCATCCCTCCCAGGGAGGTCCTCCTGTTCTCCAAGGTCAGTCATCACCCAAAGCCTCTGTCTGCTTGTTGGAGATTCATAGCTTGTATTGAGCCATCAATGTTTGTTAATTAAAACCTCAGTTGGAGCTGAGCTGAGGTATATTCGCTTGTTCAGAGTGCTGCTCTCTAGCACAGTGAGGCTTTGCAGTTTGGGCTGCTGTGGGGGAGGAGCTCTTGGCTCAGGTCTACAGTTTTTACTTATAGATTTTATGCTGTAATCTCGGGCATTCCTCCCTATCCAGGTTGGTGTATGATGTGTGGACAGTCACGTTTGTCCCCCAGCAGTTATTCCAGATTATTTACTAGTTGTTCCTGGTTGTTTATTAGTTGTTCCAGGGGAACTAACTAGCTTCCACTCCTCTCTATGTTTCCATCTTCTTCTGACCTCCCCCTCAATTTTGAAGGAGAACTTTGATGGATAAAGAATTCTTGACTGGCAATTTTTCTCCTTTAGAACCTCAAATATGTCATACCAGTGCCTTCTCACCTCCATGGTGTCCACTGAGTAGTCAGTATTTAGTCTTATATGGCTTCTCTTGTACATGGTGAATCGCTTCCCTCTTGCTGCTTTCAGGACATTCTCCTTTTCAGTATTTGGCAGTCTGGTTAGTATATATCTTGGAGTGGGTCTATTTGGATTTATTCTATTTGGAGTTCATTTTGCTTCTTTTGTTTGCATATTTATTTCATTTAGAAGGGTTCAAAAGTTTTCCCCAACTACTTTTCCTAGCCTTTTTCTCTTCTCTTCTCTTCTTCTGGGACACCAGTGATTCTTATATTTGCAAGCTTCATGTTGTTCTCATTTCCCTGCTATCCATTTCAAATTTTTAGATTTTTTTTTACTATTAGTTTATTTGTGCATTCACATTCAATTGTACTGTCCTCTAATTCACTTATTGTTTCATGTTCGTCTTCAAATCTGCTGTTGTGCCTCTACTATATTTTTAATTTTATTTCCATAAAATCTGCTATTTTTAATTTACTCTTTCAAATTCTTGTTTATGCTATTCTAAAGTCTTCTTTATGTCTTTAAGCAACCCATTGAAGTTGTTTTGGAGATTTGTATGTACTTCTTTGATTAATTGCTCCAGATTCTCTCTCCTCCAGCTTTTTAATTTGGTTGTTTGGCTTGTGCTTTGTGATTTTCTGTTGGATTTGGGACATTTGCTTATCTTGATAAGGTTATTTTGAGTTATGCAGGACTATTTGATCATTTATGTATAATTGGCAGAGCTACAGCTTACTGGCATGCACTTTCCCTGCCCTCCCATCATATGGCGCCCTTAAGCCAGCTCTTACTGAAGCCAGTTTTCCCCCAACTTCACCTGTGTGCTGTGCAGTGCCCAAACCAGGTTTGAATCCAATCAGCACATCAGTTCTCTGTGTGCCTGGGGGACTGCCAGCCTTTGAGTGTGGGGTGTAGGCCCTATCCAGCTTAGCAGGGAGTTTGCTTAAGGCGCAGTCAGCCTGGTAATTCTTGGGTCTCCAGTTGGACCACCCTTGAGCTGCAGGGGTGTGTGTCTCACCCCCTTCTCAAATACGCCCTGGACACTGTCCACCACACGCCCGCAAGCCTCTGGGGTTGGGGAAGGGCTCCTGTACTTCTGTGTGTTGCCCTCTCCTCTCCCTGCCTCTTGCTTATGCACACCATGGTCTTCTGTGGAGGAAGAGTATATGTGGTCACCACAATTCCGCTGAATCCCAAGTTTCTCACGGGAGCTCCCAGCCATGGGGCTGTGAAGGGTTATCTCCCCAACCACTGCTGAAATGGGTACACAGGGCGTGGAAAGCTGCTCCCTCCCATGCTTGGCATCTGGTTCCAGCGGCCAGTCCTGGTGGTGAGCCCGCTCGAACACACTCACCTTGTCTTTCAGATGCAGTCTCTCTGCTTCTCCAAGTCCCCACTATGCGTTGTAGAGTTCCCTCCCCAGTCAGTCACACCCTGGGACTACTGTCCTGGGTGCCCTCTGACCCTCTCTAGTCCCTTTCATGGAGGAGAAGTTTGCTCTGCCTCTCCTATTCTGCCATCTGCCTGGAAGCTAGAAGGAAATAACTGAAATGGTGGAACTTTAACTGATACATTCTTTGAAATTTGCTCTATAGCTACTCGTTAAATGGTACTTTGAAAGTTATCACCTTTTTGTGTATATCTTATATTTCACAGTAACAAAATAACTGAAATTGTGGAACTATAACCCATAACATTCTTTAAAATTTGCTCTCCAACTAAAGTTGTACTTTGAAAGTTATCACTGTAATGTATATATGTTACATTTCACAATAGAAAATATTTTTTAAAGAAAGCTACAGTTTAAATATTGAGGTAGCATCAGTGTTGAGAATCACTGCCCATACTCCAGTCTGGGAGATGTAATTGGAAGGACCTTGGGGGGAAAGTGAGAGACTTTATCTCGAGTCCTCAAGCTGTGCCTTCTTTCACTGCCACAGGAGGCGCTGTTGAACACATGCAGTTCAGATTTCACACTGAGAACTGAGAGGGTTGATCACCATTTAACAAATGGAGAAGGGAGAGGGAGATGGGGAGAGGCAAGGGGTAAGAAGGGAAGAGGGAGGGAGAAGGGGAGCAGCAGGCTAGAAGGTATTCATAACAGGGAAGAGAGAGTGTGGGAGAGTTTTTAAGGACTGGAATTGGATAATGGAAAAGTTCTGGAGGGAGAAGTCAAGTACTGGGGTATGTCAGTTACACAATGTTCTCTTGAGTTTCTCTGGAGGCCAGGTGGAATGTGTTGTATCTGGATTTGTAAGGGCCAAGCTGAGGAAGGTCAGGGGCCCAGAGACAAGGATAAGCCTATCTGAGTTTAGTCAAGCTAAAGAGACACACAATGGATGAGGCATTTCTTAACCTAGGCTGTTTTGCATGGTCACGGGGCACAGGGTTCAGGTAAAATTCAACCTTGTACATCTATCTGTCTATTGCTAATTTAGGGGAAATGATGGTAAAGATAATTCCCAAATGGTGACTCATGCAAAAATTGTGAGTATTTGTTTTGGAATATATTTTCTACTTGCTCATATGAATGCAGAAACATCTTACAGTTTGGAAATCCATAGGACAGCAAACAAAATTAAGAAACCAGTCTACGAAGACCCTGCTCAAAAGGACTAGAGGAGAATCTGTGGGAATTTCCTACTTTTTCAATTCTTCCTGTTGCTTATTTAGATTAAATAACATTGCTTTTTAGATTGACATAATGTTCTTAAGGAAACATGTTGTTTCTCTCTAGGCTCTTGTCTCCTGGTTACAGTGGAAAGAATTGGATTTAGGCTTAAAAAGAGGGAATTTCAAATTACCTTCTTTTCTGGTTTCTTATGTATGATAATCAGAAAAGGTAGGAATAATAAGAATAATGATAATGTCAAAGAGAGCTGTGACAGAGGCTTTCTCCATGTTCACTCAGAATTGTTGGCAGTTGTCAAAGTTGCACTGGTCAGGGTCCCAGGGAAACGATTTATCTCAGATGGTTCTAATGGAGAGACCGAGGAGATGAAGATCCTGCTTACGGACTTGTGGGCAGGGATAAGGAAAGACTAGAGCCAGTGAGGTGCCAAACCAGGAACAGTGTGAAGCCCATAGCAGGCCTAGGACTGAAGTGCAGTGGGGAGAGAAATAACCTTGCAGGCTGAAGGGCCCTGGCAGGAGCTGTACTCATGCAGGACAGGGCATGGACGCAGGGAAGAAGTGGGGGAGAAATGGCTTTTCTTCTCACCCTCTGCTTGTCTGCCAGTGCCTCCGATTGGCTGACCCCAGTGTGAAGCCAGCTGGCAAGGGAGGCTGGCATGCAGTGGGCAGGGTCAGCCTCCCCAGGCCCGGGGCCGAGCAGACCGCCGATGTGGAGGGATGGGATGGTTTGCAGGCAGAGAATAACTTGCACAATAATCAGCTGTTTGTGATCACATTCTATTTTTTGTTAATTTTAGAATGTATTCTTTTGGTGAACTTTGAGAAATACTGCAAGGGATAGAAAGATGTTTGTTTCTCATTTTTAAAAAATTCCACTGTATCTCACATTTACTTATGCAAGAGCATCTATAATTTATGTGACAAACACCATTATTAAGCCTCTTAAACTTTGGACTTTTTTCATATTTTCCCACTACATTAACATTGTACAAAATATTGTACTATGATAAGCTTGAAATAGTGCCATGCTGTCTTTCAGATTGGTGGAGAGTGATTTTTAAATTCCTTTTGTTCAGAAGTGCACAGATAATTTGTGAATTATTTAGAAGCGGTTACTTGTCCTCAAATCGAATTAAAGTAGAATTCTGTTTTTTTTAGCTTGTAGCTGAGGGCAAAGATGCATTGTGTTAGAGACATACAGGTATCTGCATCTGTCTCCTGCAGCCATAGCTGGGAATTATTTGGCCCCATACATTAATGAAATACCCTGACTTGAAATCTTTGTGGTATCTGAGTGACCTGTTTTCTCGGTGATCATATGTGTAACTCTTCCAAGTCTGCGTAAAGAGCAGATGAAGATCTATGTCTCTGGGTGCCTATGAGGTTGCTAGGAAATGATTTTCCAAGTTCTTCATGGTGGTACAGCAGGTTGAACTTTCTTGTGAAGTGTTGTCATGGAAACTAAGTGCATCATTTCCTTGTCTGACTAATTTATCTTTTAATGATAAAAAATTGTCATCCAGGGTTTACAGAATTGTAATAAGAAAACAATAACTTTAAAGGGAATACTGCTGTAAATAGCAAATCTTTTGAGTCAGAAGATTTCACTGTGCTAACGGCAGGAGTATTGTGTAATTCCTGTTGGTAAGGGGGTGACTGTATGAAGTGAGGGGAGCTGATCAGTTTGTTTTCCTTATCTTGGGAGTTGGAAAACCACAATTTCACCCTGTGGCTTGCTAGTGTGGGGTTTTATGACTGACCCCATCCTCTGGGCTTCTAAGTGAAGTAGAAGGCAAGACACATCGCTGCAAGTCTTAGTAAGGTTAACAGGGCTTCGTTGTTTGTTTTTACTCCTCCCTACTCCCACTGCTGCCCCCGAGAGAAGGCTGTGGGGGACAGGGATAGTCCTCCCACTCGTGAAGGCCTGTGGTGTGGCCATGTCACCCTAGGCTTGCTCTCTTGGCTCAGCACCTGTGCACCCTCACTTCCCTCGGAGCAGATCCGAGCGCTCAGCAGCTGCCCAGATGTCTTTGTGGTATTGAGCCCTCAAGGCAGAAAAATCCTCCTCTCATGTGTATTGAGGACCAAATCTAGCACTGTGAATGTAGATGGATGCCGCTTTTATGTTGATCAGTAGCTTATTAGGATGTTTCAAAGGAAAGTACTTAGTCAGGATAGGAGAACTGAACTGGAAGGAGACTTTACATGTATTTGATAGTTCATCTGCCTCTGTGAGATTGAGCTCCTGTGGCCCACCCCCAACCCCTGCTTTGTTTGGGAGGGGGTGCCTATTAGGCTTTTGTTGCATTGAGTTAAATCTGCTCGTTTGTTTTAGTCCTTTCCAAAATATTCTTTATTAATATTTCCAGGTTTCACATATATTTGAATTATTTGCATTTAAGAGGGGAAGTTTGAACCTAGGCATGAGTCCTAAGTTAATGGGAACAAGTCCATTTAAATGTGTGTTTCGCTAAATGTTATTTAAGGCCCAAATCTATTTTCATTCATTCATTTAGCACATATTTACTGAGCAACAACTGTGTGATAGTTACTGCCTGCTGCCGATTATGTACAAAAGAATTGTCAGGAGCCAGGAGGTGCCTTTAAAGGACTGAAGGCCAAGGCCACCTGAACCCAAGGCCTGTCCGGAGAGGCTGCAGATGAGGAGGGTGCCACCTGGCAGCCACATGCGGATCTCCTCGCTGAGCTCCTAGTATTCCCATGTCTTACTTCCTATCACTTTGCCTGTTGCCCCAGTCCCAAAGTCTTGGCTGCAGCTCTTGATGCGCTGCACACATGCTCAGCATCTCCATGCAACCTTCCAGTATTGATCTTCGGTTAGGAATGCTACCTTTGTTGGTAAAGTGGGCCCTAGAACCTAGCACTGGAAGGACTGGGTGGCTCTTACCTCCAACCCAGTGCATTTCATTCTCTGCTTAGAAGCCTTTCACTGAGCTTCCCTGTTTCTGCCTCGATGCTGGTCTCAGGATGGAAATCAGGGCCCTCCACCCCCCTTTAATAATCTGGTCCATGCACAGACCTCAGTTCCTAACTGTGATTCCCTGGAGCAGAGCTGAGAAAGGCTATCGTGTCCAAAAGGATTTCATTGAAGACTTGGGATGACAAAGGAGAAAAAGCAGAGCAAGTGCTCAGATATTGGATGCTCTGGTTTGCTCTCAGGTGTGGGAAGCTCTTGTCCGGTTAACCAGAGACCCCAGTCAGGCCTTCTTACCTAATGCCTCTCCATGACATTTGACCTTTAGCATCTCCCCTCTGGAATCCTTCCCAAGATTCCTAGGGCCCTAGAGTCCTGACCAGGTGAGGCTGAGGCCCTCCCAGGTTGTGTTTTGTCTTTGAGAATAAGTGGAGACCTAAGGTTCTGGAATTCCAACTCCCCCTCTTGATGGCTGTAACCTGTTACAGCTATCTTGACCTGTTTCTCATCTGTTTAAGGAGGGTAAGAACAATAGCTAGCTCGTCCAGGAGTAGTGAGCATCGACCCCTATCTCACTCCGCGTAATGTCTGGCACTTGTAAATGCTTGTGATTGTCATTATTGAAAAGACCTCCCCTTCTAGTGCCTCCCCACATCCCCCCCAATAACTCAGCCCTGCTGGTCTCAGCATTCCTTTCCCAGTCTTCACCCCATAGAGGCCTAGGGTCAATCATTTATCCTACACCATGCTGTCCTTCTTGTATCACAGAACAAACTGTGGCTCTACTTCCTCCTAGTATTTACTAATAGGTTGTCTTGCATGTGTGTATGTGCATGTGTGTGTGTGTGTGTATCTACTCCAAGTTGGAAATCATAAAAGTGGAGGTATAGGCTAAAAATTATGTTCATAATAATTATGTTCATTGATCTTTTAGTATGTCATTCAGTTAATAATCTATTCAAGAAAATTGATTTTGCTGTAAAATGCCCAGCATTTTACTCCCCTCTCCTGCTTGTACCTCAGCTCCCAGGCTGCCAGAATGGGAACAATCCTGGGTGACTCTTGTGCTTCTCCCTGTTAGGGACTCACTCTCTTGCAGGTCAAGGACCAGGAGACTGCAGACAGGGCATTCGTTTACTCAGCCTTACAGCCAGTACATATCGAGTGCCTACTGTGTCCTCAGTTCACGTAATACAAACAAGGACCTTGCTCTCCTAGGGCTTACGCTGTAGTAATGCATTCACTGTTTTCATTTATTCATCATTCAACACATCATGGAAGTCTGGTGTTCATCCTTCCAGTAAATAAAGAAGACTTCCTTCATATCCTTTTCTTTTTTCACTTGCACTTTCATCTACTTATTTGTTTAGCAAATATTGATTGGGGGCCTACTATGTATCAGGTGATATTTGAGACATTGGCATGAGAGCAGTGAATGAAAGCAAAACTTCCTCGAGTTTTGTAGAGTTAACATTCTACAAAATTATATAAAATATAAATGTTAGTGATAAGTGTTATGGAGGAATACAATGCAGGGAAAAAGAAAAGGAAGTGACCTTGTAATAACGTAATATAATAAAATAGCTAACACGTACCTCACATTTCACTGAGTTTAAGCTGTACTTTTTTAAGAAACATTTTATCAGCTCTGAAGTCAGGATGCATCTTATGATTGATGGCATTTCAGACTTTAATTGGCAGTCTTATTTTAAAGTGGTGGATTAAATAGTGGTGTGTCTTATAATGGAAAGCATCTTAGATTTAATAAATATGGCAGCTCTCACTGTGCACCAGGCACCGTCCTAATTTATGTTAATTCATTAAATCTTCACAACAACCTTATGAGATTGTTACTGTTACTATCCTGCTTTTAAAGACGAGGAAACTGAAGCCCAGAGAGATTTAAGTTACTTACCCAAGGTCACACCACTAGGAAGTGGCAATGTCAGGACTGGAACCCAGACTGGTTGGCTTTGGAATCTGGGTTCTTAACTGCTGTGCTGTATTGTCAGGGACGTTCTCCCCTAAAGGTGACTCTTGTGATGAGACCTGAAGGAGGTGTGAGAGAGTCCTGTGGATATCTGGAGGAGGAGTGTTCCAGGCAGAAGGAGGCCCTGAGCCTGGAGTGAGCTTGGTATTTTGAAGAAGCACAAGCAGGTCTGTGTTTTTGGATTGGAATAAGGGAGGAGGAGGAGAGAGGAAGATGAGGTCAGAGAGGAGAGGGGCTGAGCAGATCATGTTAGAGCGTTGTAGTCTGTGGTAAGGACTCTGAGCAGAGACGGATTTGGCATTGATTTATTTTACTAAGATCACTGAGAATAACCTGAATGAGGCTGTAATTGTTTCCTACAGTCACTGTGACAAGTTACCACAAACTTGGTGACTTAAAACAACAGAAATGTATTCCCTCACAGTTCTGGAGGACAGAGGTCTGAAATCAAGGTGTCCCAGGGCCAGGCTCTCCCCAAAGGCTCTTGGGGGGAGTCCTTCCTTGCCTTTTCCAGTTTCTGGTGGCTTCATATGTTCCTTGGCTTGTGGCCACATAATTCCTATCTCTGCCTTCATTTTCACATGGCCTTCTCCTCTGTGCCTGTGTCTTCTCCTCTTCTGTCTCTTATAAAATAAAAAGACAAACTTGTCATTGGATATAGGGCCCTTGCAGATAAGCCAGGATGATCTCATCTCGAGATCCTAAACTTAATTACATCTGCAAAGACCCTTTTTCAAAATGAGGTCAAATTAATAGACTCCAGCAGCTAGGACATTGAGTTATCTTTTTTGGGGGGCCACCATTCATCCCACTACAGAGGCCAAGGATGGAAAGTGAAAGACAAGTTAGGAGGTTATTGGAATAATTCAGGAGAGAGATATTGAAGCCTCATGCAAGCACATGAGGTTGATAGTGGTAGAGGAAATGAGATATAGTCGGATTCCATATATATTTAGTGGATGACATATTTCTGATAGATTAAATGTGGGATTATGAGATGGTCAATGATATTAAAATGATAGCTAAAAATAATAGCTAATGCTTATGTATCCTCACTAAATACCTTATGCATATTAGCAACTCTAGAAAGAAGCAGGTGCCATTATTATCCCTATACCACAGATGATGAAACTCAGGCACTGAAAGGTTAGTAGCTTGCCTGGTTTCAGAGGCTAGTTAGTGATGAAGTTAGGATTCTAATCCAGGTGGTCTGCATCCAGAGACTATTGTCAACCACTACATTTTATTACCTTGATGCTTAGAAAAAGAAAGGAGTCATGGGTGACCTAAGATTTGTGCCCTGAGAAGCTGAAAACCACTGAGGCCATGTTGGCAGCCAGATCTGTTTCGAATATGTTGAGTTTGGGTTGCCTTGTAGCCATCTCTTGGAGATGTTGGGTAAGGAGTGGAATGTTTAAGTCTGCAGTTCAGGGGAGAGGTCCTAGCTGGAGACAAATTTTGAGAGTCGTTATTGCATAGATGACACTTAAAGCTATGAGCCTAGATGGGATCACCAAGAGAGTAAGTTCAGATAGAAAAGACATACTAGGACTAGAGTAAGTTCTGGGGCACCCAACATTTAGAGGTTAGGTTGATGAGGAAACTGATACCTGAGAATGAGGTATTAGGAAGAATGTGTGGTGACCTGGAAGCCAAGCGAAAAAATTGTTTCGAAGTGGAGGGAGTGGTCAACTATGTTATGTGCTCCTGATAGATTACGTAATATGAGGACCAATGTTGGACCACGGGATTTAGCTACATGGAGGTCATTGGTGACTTGACTAGCATATTTTAGTGCAGTGATAGTTTGAAGAGAGACGATGAGGAGGAGGAGAGAAATTGGAGATTGCAAATTTAGATAGCTATTTTGAGGAGCTTTGCTTTAAAGGGAGGGAAAGAAATATGGTGATACCTGCTGGGTCAAGTCTTGTATAAATGCCAATTAGGCTCAGTTGGTTGATGTTCAGTTTTCTATGTCCTTGCTGATTTTCTGTCTAATAGCTCTATTGATTAGTGAGAGAGGATTGTTGAAACACAGCTATAATTGTGGATCTGTTCTTTCTCTATTAGTTCTGTCACTGCTTGCTTCCTGTATTTTGATACTGTTTTGTTTGGTGATTATGTATTTAGTGTTATTATTTCTTATTGGTAAATTAACACTATAAACATTAGGTAACATCCCTCTTTATCCCTGGTAATTTTCTTTGTTCTGAAGTCTACTTAATAAATTTTAATATAGCCACTCTACCTTTCTTTTGGTTACATGGTATATCTTTTTCCATTCTTTTCCATTAAAAATTTTTTTTTCTTAAAGAAATTGTGAGTTTACAGAATAATCCTGCATAAAATGCAGGATTCCCATACACCACCCTACCACCAACACCTTGTATTAGTTGTGAAATATTTGTTACCATTGATGCTAGCACATTTTTATAATTACACTATTAATTAAAGTCCATGGTTTAACTTAAGGTTCTGTGTATCACAATTCCATAGATTTTATTAAAATTTTTGTTACCATATATATAATCACACATTTCCCCTTTTGCTCCATATTCAGATATATATTTCAGTGTTGTTAATTGTATTCGCAGTGTTGTGCTACCATCACCACCATCTATTACCTAAATATTTCCATCATTCCAGATAGGAAGCCTGTGCATTTTAAGCCTTAACTTCCCATTCCCTATTCCAACCCCGTCTCCGGGTAACCTGTATTCTAGATTCAGACTGAGTCTGCTTATTCTAATTGTTACAAATCAGTGAGATCATACACTATTTGTCCTTTTGTGTCTGGCTTATTTCACTAAATATGATGTCTTCACGTTATAGCTGTGTTGTCACATGTTATCAGGACTTCATTCTTTCTTACGGCTGAATGATATTCCATTGTACATCTGTATCACATTTTATTTATCCATTTATCTGCTGATGGACACTTGGGTCACTTTCATCTTTTGGCAGTTGTGAAAATGCCGCTATGAACATCAGTGTGCAAATATCCTGTTCGAGCACCTGCTTTCAATTCTTTTGGGAATATACCTAGTAGTGGGATTGCTGGGTCATATGGTAGTTCTATGCTTAGCTGTAGCAACCCATGGCCTGAGCAAAACAGGCCTGCAGACATTTGGTGCACAGCAGTCTGCATGACCTAGACAGCTAATGTTTAACCTATTATCTTTGAAAGCCAATAAAGAGGAAAAAGAGTAAGTTGATCTTAAAATGTAACTTTATGGGAAACAGGCAGGAAGTGAGAGGCTCTTAGTCTCACAAAAAGAGCAAAATGTAATTGTTCAAGTTTATTCTAGTCCTTCCTGCACCACCTCTCAGATCAGAGTGACCGGTTCCCACATCTATGCTTCCCCTACCCTTAGGAAGGCCTTTGTCTTAAGCCCTTATAAATGGCTTGCTGTCCTCTTTGCATTGCGCGGTCGACTTCCCTGTGAATGCGATGCCTGCCCAGCCTGAGAGAGCCGTCATGATCTCTTTATGACTTCTCACCCTGTAAGTAAGCCCTGAATAAAAGTTCATGTATCAGAAAATGAGTGTTGTCTTCTTTGGCCTTTGGACTGGCATGGCCCTCATGGGCTGCAACATTAGCTTTCTGAGGAACCGCCAAACTATCTTCTACAGTGGCTGCACTATTTTACCTTGCCACCAGCAGTGAATGAGTGTTCCTATTTCTTCATATCCTCTCCAACACTTATTTTCCATTTTTTGAAAATAGTAGACACTCTAATCGGTGTGAAGTGGTATCTCATTGAGGTTTTGGTTTGTATTTCCCTGATGACTAATGATGTTGAGCATCTTTTCATGTGCTTTCTGGCTATTTGTATATCTTCTTTGGAGAGATGTCTATTCAAGTCTTTTTAATTTGGCTGTTTGTCTTTTTGTTGTTAAGTTGAAGGATTTCTTTATATATTCTGGATATTAAAACTTTGTCAGATACTTGGTTCCCAAATATTTTTTCCATTGTGTAATTTGTTATTTACTTTCATGATAAAGTCCTTTGAGGTGCAAAAGTTTATAATTTTGATGAGGTCCTTTTTATCTATTTTTTTTCTTTTGTTGCTTGTGCTTTGGGTATAAAGTCTTAGAAACTATTACTTAACACAAGGTCCTGAAGATGCTTCCCGATGTTTCCTTCTAGGAATTTGATAGTTTTAGGTCTTATATTTAGGTCTTTAGTTTTTACTAGTTTGATTATGATGTTTCGGGACATGGACTTTTGGGATGTTGTCCTATTTGGTGTTCTCTGAGCTTCTTGAATATGTAGGTTTATGTCTTTCACTAGAATTGGGAAGTTTTTAACCATTATTTCTTCAAATATTTGCTTTCTCCTCCCTGAAACTCCAAAAAACATAAATGTTTAGGCCTATATTTATTGTCCCACAGGTCTCTGAGACTCTGTTCTATTTTTTATTCAGTTTCTTCTCTGTTGTTCAGATTGGATAATTTGTATTGATCTGTCTTCAAGTTCACTAACTCTGTCATCTGCATTCTACTGTTGAGACTATCCAGTGAGTTTTTTTTCTTTTATTTCAGTTATTGTGTATTTCAGTTCTGAAATTTCCATTTGTTTCTTTATATCTTCTCTTCTTTGCTGAGATTGTCTATCTTTTCATTTGTTTTCAATGTTAACCCTTTCTTGTTTGACCATTTTTGTAATTATTGCTTTAAAATCTTTGTCAAATAATTCCAATATTTGTGTTATCTTCATCTTGGCATCTGTTGATTATCTATTCCGATGCAGGTTGTGATTTTCTTGGTTTTTCTTACACAAGCAATTTTGTATTTTATCCTGTATGTTTTGAATATTATGTTATGAAGCTTTGTATCTTGATTAAATTTTATGGAGAATGTTGATGTTTTTGTTTTAGAAGTGAATCAATCCCATTGGGTTCAGGATGCAAGTTTTAATCAACCTTATGTAGGTTGTCACTTTAAAATCAGTTCCGTTTTCACTGCCTTTATAGTGTTCTTTGTCACTGTTTTGTAGGTGTGCCACCCATTGGCCAGTCTAGGACCTGGGAGGTGATCTATCCCATATTTTAGTTTTAAAATCTATGGTATGCTATTTAGAGTAAGATCCACGTATTTACAACTTAGAGGTGATCCCAGAGTTTTATAAACAATGTATGGCTGTGCTTTTCCAAGCTCCTTCTTTCCATATTCTCCTAGTAGTTTATGGTTCCTGGGGGCTCCCTTTTTGGTCCTCTGGCCAGATACCTGGGGCTTTATTTACCTCACTCTGCTACATATATCTCACAACTTATGTGTCCATGTTTGCACCAAGTGACAAGAGAGCAGAGAGAGAAAAAAGAGTAACAGAGATTTGTCTCACCTCTTGGGACCACAGCTCTTCTGGTTGGAAAGGAAGTTCTCTTAGTCTCCTGTGGTTGCTGCCACTGCCGCCACAGAATTGCTTGAGGGCTGGGGTAAGAGAGAAGGGAGAAGGGAGAAGAAATGGGACATTCCCATCCTCTTGGGTTTACAAGACCCCTTAACCACTCCAGAACTAGAAGTCTTCTTATGGAGTTCTCTTTGAGACCACTGATGCCCAACTTCTGGTTTTCAGTCAGCACTGAATACAAGCTGGGGGTTTGTTAATGCTGCTGTTATGCAAAATACCAGAAACAGATTGGCTTTTATAAAGGGGATTTATTAGGATTTATTAGGTTACAGATTTACAGTTCTTAGGACAGAAAAGTGTCCAAATTAGGGCATCAACAAGAAGATACCTTCATTGAAGAATGGCCGATGGCATCCGGAAAACCTCTGTTAGCTGGAAAGGCATGTGGCTGGTATCTGCCGGTCCTTTGCTCCCAGGTTCTGGTTTCAGTATGGCTTTCTCCAAAATGTCTCTGGACTTCTGTCTTAGCTCCTCTCTCTCAGCTCCTATGTGTCCTTTCTTCTTTCTTCCAGGGCGTTTCTCTCTAAGTATTTGGGGGTCCTCTCTTAGCTTCTCTGGGGCAAACCCTGGGCTTCATCTCTTAGCATCCCCAAACATCCTTCTGTCTACATCTCCCAGTGTCTCCAAGCTTCAGCTTCTGTGTTGACTTGAGCTCTCTTAAGTACTCCAGTGAACTAATCAAGACCCACCCTGAACTGTAGGGTTCATACCGCTATGGAAATAATTTAATCAAGAGGTCTAGCCCACAGCTGGTTGAGTCACATCTCCATGGAAATATTCACTCAAAAGTTTCCACCCTAATCAAAAAAACTATCTGCCCCCAAAAGATTGCATCAAAGAACATGGATTTTTCTGGGGGGCACAATATATCCAAATCGGCATGAATATCAAGGGGGGACAAAGGTAAACTCACCACTGATTTGCTGATAGTTGAGATCCTGGTCTTCTTCTCAAATCCACTGCTAGTATTTACTTTTCAGAGTTCTCCAATAACTGCTCCATGCATGCTCTACAGGTTTTATAGTTGCATTCCATTGGAGAGACAGAGAGTAGTGTGTTTATTCCATTTTACCTAGAACTGGAATCTCTGGATATATTCTTCGAGGCTCATTGGCATCTGCCATGTTTGAGTTTGATGTTGGGACAAGTTAAGGAAGGATTTGAAGGATAAGAAAGTGTTCAATTGCTATTTGGTTGTGGTTGTGGCAAGCAAGGTGGTAGGTTCTTGTTGGTGTCTTTTCCAGAGGCATTTGAGCAGCTGTGGCTGCTCTGTTTTTCAAATGATCACTTTGGAAACTTTAAATGCAAAATCTGATATGTAAGTAAATGTATCATCTGCATTGGAAATATAAGTTAGCCAGAAGTTTGTGGTTCCTTAAGTGAGTCAACACAGCTTTGCTATTTCCGTAGAGAAATCACTCAATGGCTAATGTGAACCTTGCTTTAAGAGCATATTAGCTCAAGAGAGAGGCAGGGATTGTGGCTGGGTGCTGACCTTGTCGTTGGGCAGACTTGGACCCCAGTCTTGGCTTTGTTGCTTCGTAGCTGTGTGACCTTTGCCAAGCGGTTGAACCTCTCTAACCTCTAGTCCTGTATGTGTAAAACGGTAGTATTAATCATAGTGCTTATATGTCATGACTGTTGTGATGATTAAATGAGATAATGCTGCCCATCCAATAGCGCCATACTAGTAAGTGTCCTGGGAATCATTGTCTTTTCAAGTAGCTGAGACTTTCTCTTACTGGTTGCAGTCCCTGTTTGTAGCTGTCTTATTCTTCTCTTCTTCATTCTTAATTTTACATTAAAAACAGTATGTGTTCACTGAGAACTTTCTGGTCACTTCCTAGGAAGTTTTATAAACATATTTATTTATATCTGTGTTCCCTGTATCTCCTCTGTGACAAAATGGTCCTTGGTTATAAGTATATATTTTTCAAAAGGCTCCTTAAACATTTTATTCCTGCAAATTTGGAAACCTGCATTTGAAAGGTAAAATAATTTTATTTTGAAACTTCATGTCAGGACGTTTCTTGAAAGTAAGAATTATGTATTTTTCTGTATTCCCTGTACAACAACTGTTTGCCTTTTGCATAAAATGGGTACTAAATAATTGTTAGCATAGTTAATTTAAATTCAAGTGCTTTTGAATAAATTGTTAGTGGGGGATAACATTTATATTGGATATTTTACTGAAAATAAATTACTAACTAGCCCCCAGGAATGGGAGAAAATATGAGCATTTTTTAAACACAGGATCGTTTGACCAGTGTCCAGTGGCAGGAGTAAAGTAGGCTGCAGGTCATGCTTAGTTTCTTTTTTGTACATGAGTAGCATGTGGTCTACAAGCCTCACCCTTCCTGTGAGCTCCAAGTTTTAATTAAAATTTAAATTGCCCTTTTGAAAAACTCTCAATTGAATGATTAAAACAAATGATAAAAGCGGCTTCGTTTTAACTTCTGTATTGTGCTGTCACTGGAAAGCTTGTTAAAAGGAAAGACCAAAAGACCACAGAAAAAGTACTGATGAAGGACGCAAAACACTTAATCCTCCGAAGCGCTTGGAGACACTATGCACTTGGCGAGACTGCTGTTGTGTTCCTCAGTTCAAAGACCCCCTACAAAACATTGTGTTCCTGGGGGATTACTGACCAGGGGCAATGATAAACAAACATTCTTTAAAAGCCACCCAAGTAGAAGAGCTTTCTGGAGAGACAAGCCTGGGTTATTACAAGCATGAGAGTTCTGAACAGGAACGTGTTTAACCACATCCAACATCTTTGCAGTAAGATGGAGGAGCCCATTTCTTTTTCAGAGACACATGGAAAGTTTATAAATTATACAAGGATAAAAGATTGGTGCATTTTCACTGGAAGTGTGGATTTTAATTTCAGAGAAATTGGATGTTATTTTGTTTTTATTTTTTGGATTCCATTTCTTAAGCTGAAATTATCCAGTAGTGGAAGAGAGAAAGTATTGATGCAAGACCTTTGATTATAAAAAAGAATTACTGAAAAGAATGGTGGCCAAATATCATTAGCAAAGGTGCTTAAGAAGAAGTTAATAGAAATTAACTAAACATATTTCATCTACATCAGCATGTTTTCAAGTGTGTTTTGAAGAACACTAGTTGTATAGAATATTAGACCAAAACAAACAAAATAGTAGAGATTTGTTATGGGTAAATAAGACTAGGAGCCATTTATATTATTAATAAAACTAAACATATAATATATGAGCTTATAATATTGGGCAAGAGGGTTTGTTATAGACAATTATTGGAAATTCATTATTGAGGAGAAAGGTTCAAGATACTGAATTGTGTTGGAAATTTGTGCTTTCTGTACATATTATGGCTTTATGTGGCAGCCTGTCTTTTGCCAGCATGGTCTCCTCCACATCACCTCAGAGTGTTGGTTTCACCAAGCATGTGTGGTACTGCTCACTCACCTCCTAGGGGAGGATGGAGTAGAGAAATACGGTACTTGTAGGCATAACTTTCTTATGTTATTTTTTTCTGTTTTTCTGAATTCTGTTGTCATTTTGAATGAAGGTATGATGCTCTCAGATAGAAACCTGCACCTGGTCTCTTGGTTATTATGCAAATAAGGTGTTTGTTTCATTGAAACAGCAAAACGAGGAATCTGGAGTTGATTGTTTTGGCAGATCCTTGGTGTTATGCAAAAGACCCTGGATATGACTCATGACTGTTCAAGTATCATAGAATCTGCTCCTCTTCACCTGTGATTCTTTGTTGCTTTAGAGGTTGAGCAAGTGAACCTTCTCCAGGTTTTACCTGTGACAGGGTAAGTCTTGCAGGGGAAGGTGGTTGCCCCCTTCCACATTCTTTGGATATATTATTGGGACCTGCAACAGCCATTTTATGGCCAAGAGAAGAGTGTCTCAGGCCTGCTGAGGATGGCAAAACTGGAAGATTTACTTGTGGATGGGAGCAACTGGCTCTTGCCCATCAACTTATGTAACTCTTCTTTCATGAGATTATTAAGGTCCCTACTCCATTTTAGTTGGATATTCTCTTGTATGCTGTTTTAGTTTTCTAGCTGCTAAAACAAGCACCATACAGTGGGTTGGCTTAAACAATGGGAATTTATTGGCTCGTGGATTTAAGGCTAGGCAAAGTCCAAAATCAAGGTGTTTCTCCCAGAGGACTGTAGCTATCTGGGGCTGGCTGCTGGTGATCCTTGCCCTTGACTTTTCTGTCACAAGGCAGTGCGTCTGGAGGCATCTTTTCCTTTCTCTTCTGGGTTCCATTGACTTCCAGCTTCAGGCTGTTCCCTGTGGTGTCTCTCTCCATTTGACTTTCACTCTGCTTATAAAGGACTCCAGTAATCTGGAGTACAGCCCAGCCTGGTTTAGTTGGGCCATATGTCAACTGAAGTAATATCTTATTTACAGTGAAAAAATTGGAATATTGACTGTAAGCTTTATATCAATGTTAAATTTCTTGAACTTGATAACTGCACTAAAGGTGGTTACATACGTGAATATCCTTGATCTTAGGAAATGTACATGGCAGTATTAAGTGTTCGAGAAGCATGATGTATACAACTTATATTCAAGTGTACAGAAAATGGATTGATAGGCTGATAGATGGATTGATAGTTGGTTTGATAGATTGATGAATAGGTGGAATGATACAGCAAATTTGGAAAAATGTTAAAATTTGTGGATCTGGGTAGCTGAGTGTTTTAGTTTCCTAGGCTGCTGAAAGCAAATACCATGAAGTGGTTTGGCTTGAACAATGGGAACTTATTTGCTCACGGTTTTGTTTTTTTTTTTAATTTTTTAATGAATTTATTTATTTTATATGGCAATATATTCACATGTTCAAAATTCAAAAGGCACAGAAAGATTGTGTGGGACAATTCCTCCTTCCCTCCCACGTTTTTAAAAAATTTGTATATATATATTTTATTGAGATTGTTCACATACCATACAACTATCCAAAGATCCAAGGTGTACAATCAATTGCCCATGGTACTTTCGTACAGCTGTGCATCCATCAACACAATTCATTTTTTTTTTTCAATTTTTAGAACATTTTCATTACTCCAGAAAAGATACAAAGACAAAAAAAGGAAACTCAAATACTCCCAGACCCCAACCACGCCCCCTTCTATTATTGATTTATAGTTTTGGTATAGTACATTTGTTACTGTTAATGACAGAATGTTAAAATACTACTAGCTGTAGTATATAGTTGGCAATATGTATATATTTTTTTCTATATGCTTCTCTATTATTAACTTCTAATTATAATGTCATACATTAGTTCTAGTTCATGAGAGAGATTTCTAATATTTGTACAGTTTTTCATGGACTTTTTCCACCACAAGGTTCACTGTTTTATACATTCCCATCTTTTAACCTCCGACTTTCCTTCTGGTGACATGCATGACTCTGAGCTTACCCTTTCCACCACCTTCACACACCTTTCAGTACTGTTAGTTATTCTCACAACGTGCTACCATCACCCCTGTCCATTTCCAAATGTTTAAGTTTACCCTAGTAGAACATTCTGCTCATAATAAGCAACCACTCCCCATTCTTTAGCCTCATTATATATTCTGGTTACTTATATTTCATGTCCATGAGTTTACATATTATAATTAGTTCATATCAGTGAGACCCCACAATATTTGTCCTTATGTGTCTGTCTTATTTCACTCAATATAGTGCCCTCAAGTTTTCTTCATCAACCCATTTCTTCTAAGATGGTTTTGTTCACACACCATACATTCCATCCTAAGTAAACAATTGTTGGTTCCCTGTATAGTCACGTGTTTATGTATCCACCATCATTGCCACTCTCTATATAAGGACATCTCCATCTCCTCCACAAAGAAGGAGGAAGAGCCAAAGAAAGCAGAGAGACAAAAGAAAAAGAAAAGAGAAAGAGAGATAAAACAAAACAAACAAAAAAGAACAAAACTTGACAGCTAGAAAGCAACAAAAGGAAAGACAGCACCATCCCAAAGCAGAACAATGAGTCAGACAACATCACCAGTGCCAGTAGTCCCACACCCTTCCCCTATTCCCCGCCCCCTCCACATGCATTTAGCTTTGGTATATTGCCTTTGTTATATTAAAGGAAGCATAATACAATGTTTCCATAGATTATGGTCTCTAGTTTGCATTGATTGTATTTTCTCCCCAATCCCACCCTATTTTTAACACCTTGCAATGTTGACATTCATTTGTTATACCTCATATACAAACATATTTGTACCTTTTATTACAATTGTTGAGCACCCTAGGTTTCCCTCAGTTACACAGTCCCAGACTTCATCCTTCATCTTTTGTTCTGGTGTCCCACATGGTCTCAGCCTTCCTCTTTCAACCATCCTCACAGTCATCTTTGTACAGTGCACTTACATTGCTGTAATACTATCTCTCAAAATTGTTTTCGAAACCTCTCTCACTCCTGTCTTTTCCTTTCTGTCTGCAGTGCTCCCTGTAGTGTTTCCTGTAGAGCAGGTATCTTGTTCACAAACTCCGCCATTGTCTGTTTGTCAAAGAATATTTTAAGCTCTCCCTCATATTTGAAGGATAGTTTTGCCGGATATAGGATTCTTGGTTGGTGGTTTTTCTCTTTCAGTATCTTAAATGTATCACCCCACTTCCTTCTTGCCTCCATGGTTTCTATTGAGAAATCTTCACATAGTCTTATCAAGCTTCCTTTGTATGTGATGGATTGCTTTTCTCTTGCTGCTTTCAGGATTCTCTCTGTCTTTGACATTTGATAATCTGATTATTAAGTGTCTTGGCATAGGCCTATTCAGATCTATTCTGTTTGGGGTATGCTGCACTTCTTGGATCCATAATTTTATGTCTTTGATAAGAGATGGGAAATTTTCATTGATTATTTCCTTTATTATTGCTTCTGCCCCTTTTCCCTTCTCTTCTCCTTCTGGGGCACCAATGACATGTACATTCTTGCTTTTCATTTTATCATTAAGTTCCCAAAGACATTACTTATATTTTTCCATTCTTTTCTCTGTTCTTTTGTGTGTAGGCTTTCAGGTACCTTGTTCCCCAGTTCCTGAGTGTTTTCTTCTGCCTCTTGAGAGCTGTTGTTGTATGTTTCCATTGTGTCTTTCATCCCTTGTGTTGTGGCGTTCATTTTCATAGATTCTGCCAGTGATTTTTCAGACTTTCAATTTCTACCTTATGTACATTCTGTGTTTTCATTATACTGTTCATCTCTTTCGCCCTATCTTCCCTAAACTTTTTGAACTGACATATTATTAGTTGTTTCAATTCCTGTATCTCAGTTGAAGTGTAAGTATGTTCCTTTGACTAGACCATAACTTTGTTTTTCTTAGTGTAGGTTGTAGTTTTCTGTTGTCTAGGCATCTGGTTTCCTTGGTTACCCCAGTCAGGTTTTCCCAGACTGGAATGGGCTCAGGTCCCAGAAGGAAGAAATATTCAGTATTTGGTTTCCCTGAGGGTGTGTCTTAGAAATTGGTACACCCTGTGATGCCTCAGGTCACTGTGCTTTTCTGCCCAGCAGGTGGTGCCGGTCAGCCTGTAACTCCAGACTGGTGTAAGGAGGTGTGGCTCGTGGCTCTTCACCCCCTCCCCCTGGCTCTGGGGTCTGGTTCTGAATGGAAGGTGCATAGTGGAGCTGGGCCCCACCCCTTTCTTCTTAGGGAAGATAAGCCCTTAGGGAGAGGTCATTAGCATTTGAATAGACTCTGCCTGTGCTATCTCCACCCTTGTCTGGGTCAGAGCACTGGAAACTTAAAATGGCTGAGGCTTTCTCCACTGAGCCGAAACAGGGACAGAAAGCCCTCTTTAGGGCAAGTCTGCGGCCACCTTCTGTCTCTCCAAGGTCAGTCATCACCCAAAGCCTCTATCTGCTTGTTGGGGATTGATAGCTTGTAGCGAGCAGTCCATGCTTGTTAATTAAAACCCCAGTTGGAGCTTACTATATTCGCTTGCTGGGAGAGAGCTTATCTCTAGCACCATGAGGCTTTGTAGCTTGGGCTCTGCGGGGGAGGGGGCTCCCAGTTTGTATCCACAGTTTTTACTTACTGTGATATCAGGAGTTCCTCCCAATTCAGGTTGGTGTATGATGAGTGGTGGTCACGTTTTTCCCCTTGCAGTTATTCCAGATTATTTACTAGTTGTTTCTGGTTGTTTGTTAGTTGTTCCAGGGGGATAAACTAGCTTCCACTCCTCTCTATGCTGCCATCTTAGCTGCTCACAGTTTTGAGGTCAGAAAAATGTCCAAACCAAGGCATTATCAAGGCAGTGCTTTCCCCCTGAAGACTAGCTTTCTGGGGCTGGCTGTTGGCTATCCTTAGTCTTTAGTTTGTCACATGGCAAGGCACATCACTGTATCTCCTGGTTCCTCCCTTCTCTTCCAAGTTCTTTTGATGTTTAGCTTCTGGCTGCTCCATATGTGGTTTTCTCTCTCTTTGTCTGAATTTTATTTTCTTATAAAGGACTCCAGTAATAGGATTAAGACCAGTCTTGATTGAGGTAGGCTATACCTTAACTAAAGTATGATCGTCACATGGTCCTAGTTACAATGGTTTTACACCCACAGGAATGGATATACTTTAAGGACATGTTTTTCTGGGCTACATATAGTTCCAAACCACCACATTGGAGGTATATGGTTATGTTGGAATTCTCTGTTTACAGAGCTAGTATTATTTTTGTAGCTGTTCTGTAAAATAAAGGGTTTAAAATGATAAAAAAAAAAAATCCCTGTGCTGCTGTTGATATTGTATTTGGAATGCAGCTTTAATATGTGCAAATCTATGACTTTAATATTTTAATATCTATGCCAGAGCTATCTGGAATTAAGCCATTTTCAAAGAAAGTAGGCATATTTCTAATTTGGTAAATAAGTATGATTTGGAGAACTTGAATAATGTGATAAATTAACTAGACCTAACAGACATATACAGAAATGGGAAGATATACTCAGTCAAAGGAACAAATTGAAAGTTTTAGAGGAGACACAGAAGTTGAAACAACCAACTAATCAAAGGTGTTCAAGCAAATCTCCTAAATCAATTCAAAGAGATGAAGGAAAATATGCATAAAGAGATAAAGGATATTAAGACTATGTGTGGGCTCTGAAGAAGAATTTGAAAATATAAAAAGAACCATAATAAATTATGGAGATGAAAGGCATAATAGTAGAGATTAAAAATAACTAGAGGCATATTAAAGCAGATTTGAACAGACAGATGAAAGAATCAGCAAGCTAGAAGACAGGACTATCAAAATCATGCAGTCAAAAGAGCAGATAGAGAAAAGAAGAGAAAAAGCTGAGCAGTGTCTCAGGGATTTGAGTGACAGCGTGAAATGCCCAAACATACATGGCATGGATGTTACAGAAGGAGAAGAGGAGGGAAAAGGGGCAGAAAGAATATTTGAGGAAATAAGGACTGAAAACTTCCCAACTCTTATGAAAGACAAAAATGTACATAACCAAGAAGCCCAGTTTACTCCAAACAGTATAAATCCTAATAGACCTACTCCAAGACACATACTAATCAAAATTTCAAATGCCAAAGAAAAAGAGAGAATTCTGAAAGCAGCAAGAGAAAGCGATTCATCATGTACAAGGGAGCCTCAATAAAACTAAGTCCTGATTTCTCATCAGAAACCATGAAGGCAAGAGCACAGTGATATGAAATATTTAACATACTGAAAGAGAGAAACTGCCAGCCCAACATTCTTTATCTGGCGAAACTGTCCTTCAAAAATGATGGAAATTTTAAAGTATTCAGGATAAAGAGAAACCAAGAGAATTCCTTAACAAGAGAACTGCCTACAAAAATTACTGAAGGGAGGCCCACAGGTTGAAAGGAAAAGACAGAAGAGAGAGTGGCTTGGGACTAGTGTGAAGAAATAAAGATCCTCAGTAAGGGTAATTAAAAGGGTAAGTGCAAAACTATATAGTACTGTATCCTCAATATACAACTCTACTCTTTAATTCATGTAAGAATCAGAATACAGTTGAACAAGAAAAAGGTCCATTTCCTGTTAACAAACGTGCCAAGTATAAAGTGGTCGAGTGGGACAAAAATAACATAAAGGGGATCACAGAGGAATATGGGGTCAGAGAACATGTATGCTATTGAAACTGAGTTGGTATCTTTCCTAATTGGTATATTATAGATATAGGTTGTATAAAATTAGCCCTAGGGTAACATGAAGTATTTTAAAAATTTGCGGAAGCAGAAATGAGAAAGGAGTTAGTCAGATACATCAAAAAAGATCAACTATACAGAAAAGGAGGTTGCGCTAAAGGAATAGAGAGACCAAAAAAAAAGATATGACATATAAAAACCAAAGGACAAAATGGCTGTCATAGTACTACCTTTACAGGAATAATACTGAATGTTAATGGATTAAACTCCCCAATCAATAGACACAGGTTGGCAGAATGGATAATGATCCAACAGTAAGTTGTTTATAATAGACTCACCTTAGACCCCAAGACACAAACAGATTGAAAGCGAAAGGATGGAAAAGATATTCCATGCAAACAGTAACCAATAAAGAGCTGGAAGAGCTATAATAGTATCAGATAATATAGACTTTAAGTCATAAGCTGTTATAAGATACAAAGAACGGCACTATATATTAATAAAAGGGGCAGTCAACCACAAGGAAGTAATCATAAATATTTATGCACCTAGCCATGATGCCCCATACTACATGAAACAAACACTGGCAAAACTGAAGGGAGAAATAGACACCACTACATTAATAGTTGGAGATGTCAGTATACCTCTCTCATCAATAGAAAATCTAAGAGGAAGATCAAGAAACAAACTGAGAACTTGAATAAGCTGATAAATAAACTAGACCTAACAGATATATAGAGAACATTGCACCTCGTAACTTCTGAATAGACCACGTAATGGGTTACAAAACAAGTCTCAGTAAATTTAGAAAGATTGAAATCAAACAAAGCGTCTTCACTGACTATAATGGAATGAAGCTAGAAATTGATAACAGGCAGATAATTGGAAAACCCACACATTTATGGCAGTTAGATAATGCATTCATTAACAATCAGTATGTCAAGAAAGAAATTGCAGGGAAATCATTAAATGTCTTGGGGTGAATGAAAACAACATAGCACATCAAAACTTATGGGATGCAGCAAAGGCAGGCTGAGAGGGATATTTATAGCCCTAAATGCTTACATTAGAAAAGAAGAAAGAACTAAAAATCAAAGATCTAACTGCATATCTGGAGGAACTAGAAAAAGAACAACAAATTAACCCTAAAAGGAGCAAAATAAAAGAAAGTGCAGAAATTTGTCAAACTGAGAATAAAAGAAATAGAATTAACCTTGCGTGATTCTTTGGTTCTTTGAAAAGGTCAATAAAATTGAAAAACCTTTAGCTAGATTGAGAAAGAAAAAAAGAAAATTCAGACAAAATCAGAATTGAGAGGAGGGACATTACTACTGACCCCACAGAAATAAAAAGAATCATAAGCAGTTAGTATGAACAACTGAATGGAAACAAATTAGATAATCTAGATGAAAGGGACAAACTCCTAGAAACACACAAACGACCTACACTAACTCTACAAGAAACAGAAGACTTCAGTAGACCAGTTACACAAGGAGAGACTGAATCAGTCATCAAAAACTTCCCAAAAAAGAAAAGCCCAAGACGAGATGGCTTCACAGGTGAACTGTATCAATCATTCCAAGAAGCGTTAATACCAATCCTGCTCAGTCTCTTCTAGAAAATTGAAGAGGAGGGAACACTCCTTATCTCATTCCATGAGGCCAGCATCACCCTAATACCAAAGCCAGATAAAGATACTACAAGAAAAGAAAATTACAGACCAATTTCTCTTATGAATACAGATGCAAAAGTCAACAAAATACTTACAAATTGAATCCAACACCACATCAATAGAATTATACACCATGATCAAGTGAGTTTTGTGCAAGGGTGGTTCAATATACATAATAAATTAATGTAAGTCATCACAGCAACATAATGAAAGAACAAAGCCACATGGTCATCTCGATGCAAAAAAAGGCATTTGACAAAACTAATCATCCTTTCTTGGTAAAAACACTTAGAAAAATAGGAATAGAAGAAAACTTCCTCAACATGATAAAAAGCATATGTGAAAAACCCATAGATGACATCATACTTGATAAAAGACTGAGAGCTTTCCCTCTAAGATCTGGAACAAGACAATGAAGCACACTGTCACCACTGTTACTGAACATAGTACTGGACATTCTAGACAGAGAAATTAGGCAAGAAGAAGAAATAACAGGCATCCAAATTGGAACGGAAGAAGTAAAACTTTCACTGTTGGCAGATGACGTGATCCTATATTTAGAAAGTTGAAAAATTGACAACAAAGCTACTACAGCTAATAAATGAATTTAGCAGTGTGGCTGTGTATAAGATCAACACACAAAAATTAGTAGTGTTTGTATACACTAATAATGAGTATCATCTGGAAATGAAATCAAGAAAAAAAAATTCCATTTACAATAGCAACTAAAAGAATCAAATACCTAGGAATAAATTTGACCAAGGATGTAAAGGACCTGTACTCAGGAAACAACAAAGCATTGTTGAAAGAAATCAAAGAATATCTAAACAAATGAAAGAACATTCCATATTCATGGATTGGAAGGCTAAATATGTTAAGAAGGCAGTTCTACCCAAAATGATCTACAGAGTCAATACAATCCCAATGAAAATTTCAACAGTCTACTTTGCATAAATGGAAAAGGCAATTATGAAATTTATTTGGAAGGATTAGGTCCTTGAATAGCCAAAAATTATTGAAAAAGAACAACAAAGTTGGAGGACTCACACTTCCTGACTTTAAAACATATTACAAAGCTACAGTGCTCAAAACAGCATGGTACGGGAGCAAAGATAGATATATTGACCAATGAATCAAATTGGGAGTTCTGAAATAGACCGTCACACCTATGGCCAATTGATATTTGACAAGGCTGCCAAGTCCACTCAACTAGGACAGAATAGTCTCTTCAATAAATGGTGCTGGGAGAACTGGATATCCATATGCAAAAGAATGAAAGGAACTCCCTGGCCATCCAGGATCTGTGGATGAAAACAAGGACAGAGCCACACTTAGTTCCTCTGTTTCAAGGATTGGCAGACTTTGATCCAGAGACCAAACCCAGCCTGCTTTTGTGTTGCCTGTGACCTGAGATTGGCTTTTACATTTTTGAATGGTTGGGAAAAAATAAGAAGTAGAAGAGTATTTTTTGACTGTTGAAAATGAAATGAAATTTGAATTTCATGGAACATAAATAATGTTTTATTAGAATAACGCAACACTCATTCATTCACATGTTATCTGTGACAGGTTTTACACTACAATGGCAAAAAAATGGCTGCAGCAGAGACCAGATAGTCCCCACAGCCACAAACATTTACTATCTGTCCCTTTAACCGTTTGCCGACTGCTGGTCTTTTGGCTCAGGTTGGAGAGACTGTCCACTTCTTGAGAAAAGTGACTAAGGAGGAGAAGGCAGCGAGCAGCACGGTGCACTTAACTCATTGAGAGCACATCAGACTCTGGATTTGATCTCAGTTCCACCAGATACCACCTGCGTGACTTTGGGCAACTTACTTTACCTATCTGTACCTCTGTTTCCTTATCTGTGAAGTGGGAATAATAATAGTTCCTACCACATTAGTAGTGTTATAAGATGTATTTATATGTAGAGCACCTATGCATTGTTTTAACATATAAATATGCATAAAGATGATTCATTAATGTACATCTTTGTGTCATGAGCGTTTTCTCTAGGACAGGTACGACAAGGCCTTTGTAGCCCTCAAAGCTTGGCCTCCTTGGGGAGTACCCCAGCACAGGCCTTCGTGGCCTCCGGACTGGGCCAGCTGTTCCCCCCGTGCTCTCTTCCTGAGCGTCATGATGGCAGCACTGCAGCCGTGTGCTGGACCCTGCAGGGTCCCAGACTTGGGCCATGTTGTTCTCACATGGCCCTCTCCTAGTCCCATCACAGTGGCCACTCCCCCGATGACCCACAGTCCAGGGTAGGGGCAGACCTGTCATCAGTGCCACTCTTAAGGAGCATCTGCTCCACACCAGGCCTTGGGCTAGGCTTTCTGCACATATTATCATCAGTCTGCACGCAATCCCTGCAGAGAGGGCACTGTCCTCGTCTTACAGATGGGAAGGAGGTCCCCTCACTCGGGGTGATCCCCTCCTGTAACTAGGGCGAACATGCTGCTTCCCCTCCTTGGAGGCTGGTGTTTTCTAGAGATTTGCTTTCCCTGAGGAAAGGAGGAAGCAGTGTCCTCAATCTGAGAACTGAGTCCTTTCTGCCTCCCACTCTTGGCTGCCTTATCCCCCACCCCAAGCCTTGTTTCTCCAAAGTATAATATAAAGTGGGTGCTCAGTAAATATTTACTGCACAGGGATCCATGCAGGAAAGTCTGAGGTTACCAGTAGGCAAAACAGGAAAAAAATCCAAGAAGAGAGAGTAAGCTGGCACATTACTTTCGTGGTCATGCTCGGGCCCACCAGCACATATAAGCCAGGTCTGCTCTTCCCCCACTGGGCAGCTGAGAAAACAGAGGCGCAGGACGTGAAGTCACCTTCCCAGAGCTACAGATAGTTTCTAGCAGAGCTGGGCTTCCAAACCCAAGTTTGGCCAGATGCAGAAGGTGAAATGGTGATAAGCACATACCAAGGCATCAAGCTTGTCATAGACCCCAGGCCCTAGAACAGTGTCTGGCTCATGGTAAGCTCTCAACAGATATTGGTTGACGTCCTAGTGCATGTTATTTTGGCCAAGGTGCACACGAACCAGGAGCCTTCTATTTGGATGGGGAGCAAGGGAGAGATTGTAGCTGGGAACTGAGCACAATGCTTTATATCCTCGAGAATTAAGAACCCTAAGTTAAATTAGTTTGTTTTGTGGAATGAGCTTCAGTTTCTTCCCTGTCCACAATGTGGATGTTTGGCATTTGTTTGACAGAAAGTTCCTCACCCCTGTGCACATTATCACTACAGGAAATAGCTCAGCATGCACGTGCTGTGATGAAGCAAGAGCATGTTCTCTCACGAGATAGGATGTTAGATGCACTTGAGGAATCCTGTTTCTCTATGGGGAAAGTGAAAATCTACTTAAGCCAGAAAAGTCTCTGGGAATTTACACATCAGACATGGTTTCCCAGTATTCATCCTTCCTATAACTAGGATCTGGCTGGAGAGGTCTTTACATCTTCAACAACAGAAGCAGATTTTTCCAGTTGATGCCACTGGTAGTTAATAAGTTGTATCCAATAAGCAGCAGATATAATGGTCCATATTTTTACAACAGGATAAAACCCTTCGTTAATACTTTTCTGTTTGCACATGGCACACCACAAACACTGTTCACTTTAATCTTGTAGTAGTGTTGTACTATTTTGAGAGGTAAGGAAATTCAAGCTTAGAGAGGTTGATTGAGTTGTTGAAGATCCAGAGCTAATGAGTAGAAAAGTCAAAACTTAGTCTGGTCTTTGACTCTTGGGGCCATGTAGATTTAGGACATAGTTCATGTTCTCTGACCTTTAATGGCCCTGTCTACCAAGTGGCAAAAGACCTCAGAATGAAGTGCTGTAACCCAAGGAAAAATCTAGAAAATTTAAAACTAAGGGTTTGTCTTTGTTCTTAATTTACCTGACAGTATTTTCTGAAGTAATGGATGTCTCAGAAATGTGTGGGATGCAAGATGCCACAATTGCAGCAATTACTAGGCAGAATAAGGAAAACTGGGGAAGGTTTTAGCAGCATCCTCCCTATCAGCTGTCAAGGCCTTTTACTTTTGTTCACCTGAAGCACTTATAAAAGCACTTCATTTTCCACTGATGAAAATTAGAGAAATACGTTTTTTAGGCAAGCGTTCTAGCACGCATAAACAAAAACCATTCGGCTGAAGTGTCTGCAGGCGTGGATTTTATTCTTTGGAAAACAGGAAGGTTTGTGAAAACAAAACAATTATGAGTTGATGGAGGCCTTGTAAAAGATGTGTGCAGAGGTTCCTTCTGTTGTCAAGGCTGTGTGCACAGTCTATTATATAATTCCTATATTACTGCTTTCTTGATGGCCTCAGTTTTAGGAAGGGAAACAGCATAAGCCCAAACAACACAATGTGACTAACATTCTTTGGGGAAAAAATTACATCTATGGACTGCTGCTTTCTCATAGAACGGGGAGAAGGGTAAGAAACCAGAACTGCTTGCATATCTGCTCTGTATCAGACTCTGTGCTAGGCTCTTTAGATGGGTTCACTGCATTTTCCTCTCACAGCAACTCTGCAAGGTAGATTGTATCATCCACATTTTACACATTCAGAAAAGGGTGGTTAAAGAACTTGTTCAAGAGTTTTCCCCTTTAAAGCTGAAAATTGAGAAAAGTTCCAATGATTCAGAAATCCTTGCCCAGTGCTAACGGAGCACAATCATTCCCCTTCTCTTTCTCCCTCTCTGATGATTCTGGGGAGTAAGGGGCCCTCCTAGCACAGAGCTAGGCCACATCTCTTGTTTGTATTAGGATGGAGGGACCTGGGTCAAGGACATTTTTCTCAGAATCCCAGACTTCTGGGTAAAAATGTCCTTTTTTGCTGCTTTCTTGAGCAAACTCTCTTGAGGTTCTGGGAAACTTCCCCTCTTCTTCATATATTTAGCTGTCTTGGAGTAGAAGCAGAGAAGGACTCTTTTCCATGTTAGAATGACTTTTGCAATATTGCCTGCCCAGTGATAGCTCCCTCTCCAGGGCCCATGAGGGTGGGAGCAGGGATCATAGCCTCTTCTGGCTTTGAATGATTTGTAATCATCTTGTACTGACTCCTCAACCTGGGTATTTGGTGGGTTCAGATTTTCCAGACAACTCCAGAGAACAAGTGCATCTGGGCGCCAAGAATTCCCACTTCACAGATGAGGGGAGGGGATGCAAAATGGCTACAGGAGATATAGTGTTACTCCACAACTACATTTTGGCTGAACATCATGGGATGTGTTCCTTCTAGGTCAAGTTATGAAAGTATATAATATAGGTACTCTCGACTAAATAGGCATCTGTAGTAGCACAATTCAGCTATATTATGGGTCCTTATAGACAGTTTTGACAGCTAGGGAGGATGTTCAACAATAGTAGCTAAGAGCATGGACTTTGGAGTCAGGTTGCTTGGGTTCAAATTAATACTCTGCCGCTTGTTAGTCGTGTAATCTCAGGCATGTTTTCTTAATTGTCTGTGCCTCAGTTTCCTCATCTGTAAAAGGGCAATAATAATAGTACCTACCTCATAGGGTTGTTAGGAGGATTAAGTGATTGAATATGTGAAGGGTGTTTAGAACAGGTCTTTGCACATAATGAGAGCTGTCGAGTTATTTAGGATGATGAATGGTAAAGACTGGAAGAGATTGACAACAATGGTATGAGCAAGTTCAGCGCATTAGCTCTGAGTTATATACTTGCAAGTTAATGCAGGCTAATGGAAAACATGGGACAGTGTTCCACATTAACATGTTTTATTCGTTCCTCACATATTGAATACATGGTATATGCCAGGCACTGTGCTTGGCATCAAGTATACAAGATTAATGAAATACGAGTCTGCTCTTGTGGAATTGCGCAATAGCTAGTCAAGGTTAATTATTCAGTATCTCAGCATTTCAAGTAATTATTTCAGTATTATACTATTTTATAGCCCCTTGGGTACAGTACATAGCTGCATTGTCTAATATGATGACCACATGTGACTACTGAGTAGTTGAAATATGGATAGTGTGACTGAGAAACTGAGTTTTAAATTTTATTTAATTTTAATTAATTTCAGTTTGAAAATTGAAGCAGTATAAAATGTTTTTCCATTAAATGCAACTTTATGGTCTTGGTAATACTGTATTTTACTTTAACCTTTGAAAGTTTAACATCCAAATTGAGATGTGCTGTAAGTATAAACTACATACCACATTTTGAAGATTTAGTATGGGAAAAGAATATAAATATTTTATTAATATTTTAATATTAATTGCATATTGAAATTACGATTTTTAACATATTTGGTGATATAAAATATTAAAATTAATTTCTATTTTTAATGTGGCTACTAGAAGATTTAAAATTATGTGTGTAGCTGACATTATGTTACTATTAGCACAGTTCTATTGTGTAGTATTTTAAAAAAATAAACACTTTATGGAGAATTATTAGATTAGATTTGTCTTTTTTAAATAGCTTTGTAGCGGTATCAGACAGGGTCTAGTTGGGTAAACAGAACCCATGCTAGGTATTTCAAGCAAAGGGGATTTAATACAGGGTGATGGCTACATAGGTGTTGGATTAGTTGTGTAATCTCAGGGGATGATGAGGTAGCTCAAGTATTAATAACAGCAGGAAGCCAGAACAAGGCACTAGGGGAAGGGTACCCACATGGCTGGTGCTGTGCATGTGAGAAGGAGCTGGGAGCTGGCACCGATGTGTCCTCTAATGCTGGAGAGATGCTGAGTAGAGCTGGAAACAGGAATAGAATCCCTTCTTCCTACCTCTTGACTTCTTCCCTCTAGCTAGTGCCTCCCATGGGCAAATCTTATCAGAAACTCAGCTAACAAGGGAGTCAAGGAGATGACAGATTCCTGGCCCCAGCTGCACAGAGCAGAGTTGGTGGGCTTGGAGCTGAGAGAGAGCAGGTGAATAACTAACACAGTGGCTCTGGTAGTGTGCCTAACCGGACAGCCCCCTCCTTCCCACCTCCCACACTCCCATGCTCAGCCCATTCCATCCCACCCCTCCAACCAACAAATGCTTACTATGTGCCAGAACCTGGTGATAAAACAGTGAATAACATACAGTACTGTGCTAAAGGGGCTTACGATTTAATTAATGGGTGCTCAACAAATAAAACACAATTTAATATGGTCTGCAGGTACCTCCAAAGGAATAAGCCCTCAGTGAAAGATGTGTAGGGGTTAGAGATGGTTTCTCAGAAGAGATGATGTTGAACTTGAGAACAGATGGTGGCCAGATAAAAAGTGGGGGGAGGAGTGGCATTTTCTAGGCAAAGGGCATAGAAGGAAAAAAACCAACTAATCTTGGTTAGGCTAACATATGGAGCACGTATAGGCTATCCAGCAGTGTGCTAAGCACTTTAAACATATTATTTCATTTAATTCGGACAACTTTTTATGATAATGTTCTCAACCTTTAACAGATGAAGAAAGCATCTCGAGTCTTTAGAAACTTGCAGAAGGTCACACTTCCTAAATGGCAGAGTCGGGTCTCAACCCAGTTGGGTCTGACCACAGAGCTGTGCCTGCCTTAGCCCATTGCTGTAAAGTTTCCCAACCACATGCAGAGGGCAGAAGGTGAGAGAAAGAGCTGTGACGAGTTGAGTATGGATAGGGGTAGAAGAGGGTGCGTAGGGGATCCTGATGAGGGTGAAAGATGAGTTGGGAGAGATGGGCAGCCCTTGTAAGCCCTGCCAAGGAATTTAGATGTTATCCTAAGAGCAGTTGAGTTAAACGGGAGCAAGATGAAATTTGAAATTTAGAATAACTTTAAAGCTCTTATTAATTCTAAAATTCTGTGGTTCTATACCAACTTTCTATTGGTCTATTTATATTTTAATGTAACCACTGGGATATTTGGGTTTAAATTGACCACTTTTTGTTTTGTTTTCTCTTTGTCCTGTTTTCTATTTTCATGTTTTGTTCCTCTCTTGCCTTCTTTTAGATGGATTGTGTATTTTTAATTAATTGATCCCCTCCCCAAGTACTGTGTTTCTGTCTTTGCTTGGTTACCAGAGAAAACAGAACATGTACCCTTAACTTTATGCAGACTAAAGTGAATCAGCACCCCTGCCTCCCAGACCAAAGAAGGACTGTTTACCTCTTTCCAAGCTTACATGCTTTTGTTGTCATGTCTGTTATTTCTCGATAAATCTTGAACCTTGTAAGACATTATTATTTTATACAGTCAGTGACATTTAAGTTTATCCACGTACATACCTTTTTCTTTGTTATTCCTGGTTATATTCCTTTTTTCTAAGATCATTTTTCTTGTGCCTGAAGCACACCTTTTGTATCCTTTGCTGTAGGTCTCCTTTCGCAAACTCTATTTCTGTTTAAAAATATGTCTATTGCACCTTGATTCTTGAAACAACTTTCACTGCATACGGAATTACAATTTGGTGGTTATTTTCTTTCAGCACATTGAAGGTATCGTTCCTCTGTCTTCTGGCTTCTCTTGTTGCTGCAGACAAGTGGCTTCACTGACGATGATTCATCTGAAAGTCATCTGTATTTTTTCCTCTGGTTGCTTTTAAGATTTTCTTTGGTTTTGGATTTCTGCACATTTACTATAATGTGTGGCTCTCTTTTACTTATACTGCTTGAGCATTGTTGGACCTCATGAACCTATAGGTTGACTTATTTTATTGTTTCTAAAATATTCTCAGTTATGATCTCTTTACATGTTTCTGCCTCATTTTCTTACTCCTTTTCTTCTTGAAGGCCAGGTATATATGAGTTAGACTTTCTCACTGCATCTACTACATCTCTTGTTACCATTTCTTTTTTTTTTTTTTTTAATCTGTTCCTGGTACATTTTGGGTAATTTTTGTAATACCTTGTGGTTTGCTAATTCTCTGTTCAGTTGTTTCTTACCAGCTCTTAAATCCTTCCACTGATTTATTAATTTTGATAATTGCATTTTTTTAAGTTCTAAAATTTCTAACTGGTTCTTTTTCAAGTCTACCAAATCAATTTGTCTAGTTTCCAATTCCTACTGAAAGTTTCAAGTTTTGCTTTTCTTTCTTTGAATGCTGTAAGTAGTTGTATTATAGTCCATATCTGATAATTTCAATATTTGCAGGCTATAGGGGTTTCTGTTGTTTCTGCTAGTTCTCACTGATGTTGACATCTGTACTTGTGAGTCTGGTTATCTTTGTGTACTGGACATTATATTTGTAACATTAATTGTAGGAATGTTTTAAGGCCTAAGGGGATTATATACCTTACTTCACAGAGGTTTCCTTCTGCTTCTGCCAGGGAAGGGGGAGAGGAGTATGGCCTGCTTAATCTGAGTTCAAGGGTCGAGTTTCCTTGGATTACCTTGCTGCAAAGCAGTCTCCAGTCTGCCCAAGGGCTGATTTACTTTGGGGTCACCCTTTCCCTGGGGTGTAGCCCTTTGGGGTACCAGATGAACCTGATTCACTCCATCTCCACCTCTGGTGGTCCCTGGCTTTTACTTTAGTTCTCTTTGACCCTTGAAGCTGTTAAAATAAGCAGCTCAGTTTCACAATTCTTTCTTCAAAACCAGCAAATACTCCTGGGTACTAATTTTACCTACCTGGGTTCTGATCTTCTAGATTTTGGCTTGCTGATTCCTCACTACATTGATACCTCTTTGATGTATTTTAAAATATTTTATCCAGCATTTTTAGTAGTCCTTATTGGGAAAATTAGTCCTAATCTCCTAATCGCCATTACTAGAAGTGAAGTCCTGTATTCTGACTTTCATGCAGTAAGATTGGTGACCTCATTAATTGTGCTTGTTGTTGTTTGTTTGAAGAAGATACTTTTATGACACTTTTTTTGCCCATTTCCCTTTTTTGGTAAAGAGTAGAAAGGGATCATTCCTGTATTTATTTATTTGGAAGTAGAATAGATATAATTATATCATCCTTCTTCCTAGCAGATGAAGCCTTTTAGGAACGAGAACTTTTTTCAATGGTTGAGAACTGGTGGTTTAGTAGAAGAGAGCAAGACTATTTCCAATTTCATATTTTCCATTATTTTTTCTGTTACCATTTTCAAAGCCTCAGAGTTTGAGCAGAAAGTCCTCTGTTTCAACCCTTCCATTGAGGTTGCTTTTTTTACTAAATCAAGTTCCTCTGCATATGACATCACATCCTCTTATAAAGGAAAGCATTGTAATTCTGGAGGGGAAATATAATTTGTGATAAAAGTGATTTATTTTATAAACACAGTTCAAGGAAAAGCAGCCATTCATTGGTGTACAAGGAGCAGGAACTAATCTTTTATCTCCTCAGCGAGCATCTGTTGTTTTAGGGCAACTTTGGCTCTACTTCCAAAGACAGTTTGTATTTTCACATATTATTTCAAAATAATTATGAAGAAAACAATGTTCCAAGTGTCTTGCAGTCTTAATAATAAATAATAATAAGTGAGTGTAAATTTTAAAGGATAAAGTATTGCAGTAATCAGCTATCACTTAAAAAGTGTGTTCTCCATTTGGAGACACTTGTTAACACAACTGAAGATGAGAGAAAAATAGTTGACTGTGAGAGGCGCTGTTTGTAGTCAAAGGTACATTTGTCTTAGAAATTTTTCTCCTTCAAATCTTCAAATGCCAAATTCCTGTCTCTGAAACATCAGGCTTCAAAATGATTGGCAAAAGCCATTCAAAATATTAACATTTCCAATCTGCTTCTGAGAAGAAACCTTCCAAGTATTAGAGAAAAAGAAATATAAGACCACCCTGTGTATAGATTTATCCATTTGAAATTTCATTGGTGTGAACACAACTGCAGTGAATGCAGTTTTCTTTCAGCATTCTTGAACAAAAATTTTGGAGTAAAAACTTGAGATACCTGTAGTTCTTAGTTGTACAGCCCTAACTCTAGATGTGGAACTTGAAATTAGACTTTAAAAAAGGGCAGTTATAGGTAATGACATTGGTCACAAATGGGTAATATGAAAAGAAAATATTTTGCTTGTTTAAATTGATCTGTACCAAGCTCCTCAGTGGATGCTTTAATATGCTTGTAGAATGGACTATAATGAAGTTTGAGTTTTCTGTGTTTTAAAGTTACCATTGATATGAAGTGTGCTTTCATTCTCTTCATTAACATGGCCTGAAAAGTTACTAAAAAGAAGTAAGGCATCTGGAGTTTGCATGCAACTAATTAGAATGACCTAACCTATGTGACTGTATCTTTATTTGAAACATGTTAAGATGTTACCTTCAGATCTATTCCTTATCCATTGTGGATCACAAAGGATTACAAAAGAATCCTGTTGCTTAGCAACCAGATTATATAGGATGGAATTTCTTGCAAGAGCTCTAAGTGTTAACTCTAGAAACTGAGAGTAACTTTGACACTGCGAACCTCTTAATTTTAAAAGTGGATATGAATTGTGCTCAGAAAAGAATCATGGTGAAAAACTGTCTCAAAAGCAGACAGAAGCATTTCAGAACTATTTGAATAAATGATTTCTAATTTAGAAAATTCAGCTATTAAAAAATTGAATAATTGCTCTGATAGGTTGATGCTCTCATTTAATATTCCATCTCTAATGGGGTTATTAACAGCCTCTTCTCTCTAGTTGTTGTATTGTTACACCAAACTCTCAAAGCCAGGTTTATAATGACGCACATAGTTTCTTTCTGCCTTTCACAGAAAGGGACTGATCTTCTAGTCTACTTTTTTTCCTATTAAGTTTCCATTTCTGAAATACCGTTGAATAATGGTTGGAACATTAATTGTAACTTGAGATGAAAAGACTCATAATTGAAATTAATTTCTTTATATTATCAATTCTTCAACGTTGACTGATTTCTTCTGTGCCTGCCATTTTCTGTTCATATTGAAGTGTTATGTTTTCCCGGATGGAGCAGCGGTCGCTGGCAATTCTGTGCAGGCGGGGTAAGAGCCCACTAGGTTTCTTAGTTTATGTATGCTCTCATCTATGAGTTCAGGGAGGTGTCGTTTCTTTAATAGAGGGTGCATTCTGGGGAGAGGTTGGGTGGATGTGTCTTCTGACAGACGTGAGTGACTGTTTCTAAAGGACCCTTAATTTCCATCATTGCCTCTCTTTGTTCCTTCCCCATCCAGCATCCAGGGGGGTGTGATGCCCCAAGTCTCCTCCCTCTTCCAGAAGTAATTCCTTCCCAAGATGGCCATTTTTGTTCTCATGGACTCTCCAGCCCTTCCTTTAATTTCTCCTGCAGCCAAGTATCAGACTTATTCTCATCCTCTCCACACTCAGGGTAGGCTCGCTTTCCAGAGGTGATTTTCATCTGTTTTCTGCTACGAGGCCCTGCTGCTTCTCCCCTTTCTACTCAGTCCCTGCCTGACTCCCTGGCAAGGTCTCTGCTGGTTTCAGATGCTTGCTTCCTTCCCTGTACATCAACTGAAGGCGACAATGTGCTCTGTTTCCTGGTTGTGCTGTGGGCATGGCTGACCTTGTGGGTGTGCAGCCGGTGCAGTTGCACAAGGCCCCCTGCTCAGAATGATCTCACACTTGAGGATAGTGCTCTGTAATCACTGTATTGAAAGGCTTAATAATTTAATCTTTGAATTTGTGTTTTGTGAGTGAAGTCAGCTCATCACAGTCCTGCCCTTCTCCACTACCCTTCACCACCACCTCCCTATCTCCCTTGGATGGGTTCTCAGTCTCCCACTCCCTGCCCCTGCCCTGTGACCACCACCAAACCTCTGCCCAGGGCAGCAACCCAGTTGCATTGGAAGGAGGAGGCCCTGGCTCTGCTTGTGTTTCCCCCCTGCTGGAGGTCCAGGTCTGGGTCTTGGGGTTGTGGCAAGGCAGTGGCTGTCCCTCTCCTGGGCTGGCAGCTTGACAGCTTGTTTAGCAGACAACTCAGAGGGGCCTCTTACTACCGCCGATGCAGATACCAAGTGTATTGCAGCACAGAGGATGCAATTCCTTGGAGGCTGGCAGTCCATTGTGGGTTGAGGTAGCAGGCCCCTTAGAAGAGAAGATTTGCTTCTCTGCCTCCTGCCAGGGCCCAATTTTCATTCTGTGCTGGCCCTGCGAATTATGTAGTAGGCCTGGCTGTAAGTATGAGTTATGGGTGGTTTCATTTGTGCTCCTGATTGATCTCTTTGATTTTTGGAGAGATCCAAATTTAGGTGGCTGCCATTGTCCCATGGTGTATTAGGGTCCCTCTAGGGAAACAGAACCAACAGGAGATAGTGTAAATATGAGATTTTATAAAAGTGTCTTATGCAACTGTGGTGATGCACGAGTGCAAATTCTGTAGGGCAGGTTGCAAGCTGGCAACCGGGATGAAGGTTTTCAATGAATTCCCCAGGAGAGGCTGGCTGGATGAAGTTACCCAGCTTAACTGCTGAAGTCATCACTTCTCCTTTTAAATTCCTCAACCGATTGGATTAAACGTCTCATTGTGGAAGACACTCCTCTTAGTTGATTGTGGATGTAATCAGCCATAGATGCAATCAACTTACTGATGATTTAAGTCCATGAAATGTCCTTGCCGTAACAGTTAGGTCAGTGCTTGCTTTACCAGGCAACTGGGCACCATTATCTGGCCAAGATGACACATGAACCTAACCATCACACATGGGAACCTAGAAGTTCCTGATTTAATTTGCTTTATTGAATTTTCTTTCAACCTATAAAATATTTTTACAGCAAAACAAGCAACATACATATGTACAATAAAAATCAACATTCTGTTACCTCTCTTATCCCCCACCAAATAACCAGTGTTCACATTGGGTGTATATGTATGAACTTCCCAAACTTTAATTCATGATTGTGCCAGTTTGGATATATTGTGTCCCCCAAATGCCATTATCTTTGATGTAATCTTATGTGGGCAGATGTTATCAGTGTTGATTAGATTGTAATTCTTTGAGTGTTTCTTTGGAATGTGCCCCACCCAGCTGTGGGTGATGACTCTGATTGGATAATTTCCATGGAGGTGTTGCTCCACCCATTCAGGGTGAGTGTAAGTTGAGTCTCTGGAGCCATATAAAATGAGCTGACATAACAGAGGGAACTCAGTGCAGCTGCGAGTAACATTTTGAAGAGGAGCTACAGCCAAGAGGGACACTTTGAAGAAAGCACAGGAGCTGCAGATGAGAGACAGTTTAAAGGCAGCCGTTGAAAGCAGACTCTTGCTCTGGAGAAGCTGAGAGAGGACAAATATCCCAAGTGCAATTAAGAGTGACGTTTTTGAGGAACTGTAGCCTAGAGAGGAACATCCTGGGAGAAAGCTATTTTGAAACCAGAACTTTGGAGCAGACGCCAGCCACATGCCTTCCCAGCTAACAGAGGTTTTCCTGACACCATTGGCCATCCTCCAGTGAAGGTACCCGATTACTGATGTGTTACCTTGGACATTTTATGGCCTTAAGACCGTAACTGTGTAACCAAATAAACCCCCTTTTATAAAAGCCAATCCATCCCTGGTGTTTTGCATTCCGGCAGCATTAGCAAACTAGAACAATGATCATATAACACATATGCAGACTTTTGTATATACACACATGAACCCATGTCAGGTTTTTGGGAGTATGGTAAACATGCTTATGCCTTGATATCCTGAAAGTCCCTCTATTTCGATACATATGGATTCAACTTATTCGTTTTAACAGCATACAATATTTTTTATCTGTTGTATGGATTTGCCATAATTCATTTGCCAGTCTCATTATGATGGACCTTTAGGTTATTTCCAGTTATTAGTGTTACAATTAAAGCAGCAAATTAGCCCCCATTACTTTTATCTTTATATTTGGTGTTTTATTTTATAAGGATGAATTCCCCAAAGTGCTCTAGGCTCAGCGCATATTACTTTCTAAAAAGATCTGAGGAACTCACACTCCCACCATCAGTATATGAATGCCTGTTTCCTCATAAACTGCCAGCACCAGAAGTTATTAATCTTGTAAATTCCTTGCTAATATGAGCAGTGAAAAATATCTGGTCTTGATTTGCATTTTCCTAATTATTGTGAGGTCAAGTATCTTGTATATTTATTGATCATTTGCATTTCCTCTTCTGTGAATTTCTTATTTGTCCCTTATATGAATTTTTCTATTGGAATACTTGCCTTTTTCTTATCAGTTTTGAAAGAGTTCTGTTTATTAGGAATATTAACCTCATCTTTCATCTGTGTGGTGTTTTCCTCAGTTGCCACTTGTCGTTTGGTCTAATGATGTATTTTGTCATAAAATAATTAAAATTGAGTGTGTGTAATTTTTGGCTTTTGTGTTTCTTGACTTGCTTGTGAAGTTCTCTCTGATGCTGTGGTTATAAAACAATCTCCTAAATTTCTTCTAACTTAAAAAAATATGTTTTTAATCAACATCAATTTTATTTTGTGTCTCATACAATGTGAGTCTAACGATTTTCAGATAGATAACTGTTGTAGCCAGTATCATTTATGAAACAAGTCCTTCACTTCCATTATTGATCATATATTATATCTATATATGTTTGGATATATTTCTGGTTTCTCTGGTCTCTTCTGCTGATATATTTGTCTATTCCATACTAATGGCATATTGTTTTAAATACAAGGCTTTATAGTATGATTTAATCTGATGTAGTAAATTTCCACTCAGTATTCTTTATGTCACAAAATTTCATGGGAATTCTAATGTACTCTTCTATAAGAACTTTAAAATGAACTTTGATTCCATTTCTTCTAAAGACTTTTTTGGATTTAGATTGGAATTTTATATATTAATTGAAGTTGAAATATTAACTTAAAATAGATGTATAATTTTCTTAATATTCATTAGACTACTTCCTGGTTAAATTTATTCTGGTTACTTTATAACTGTGGTTACTGTCATGCATGGAGTTGTTTTTCTATTTCTTACAGGTTACTGCTAGTATAGAGGAAGACTGTTTGCATTTATATTGTATCTAGTCACTTTATCAAAAATTGTTCCTCCATTTTGTAGCTTTCACTGTTGAAGATGAGATTTCTAACACTAATTTTCTCCCTTTTCTAGGTAAGCTTTTCCTTATTGATGGAAGCATATAAAATTTTCTCTTTATTCTGGTAGTTCAGATATTTCAGCAGGATATGCCTAATTAAACCTGAAAGTATAAGTCCTTCTAAGGAGAGTTTTCTTCAATTATTTCTTCTGCATCTGTTCCTTTTTCTCCTCTAGAGTTACTGATTTTACATTTTAAAATATCTGGATCCATTTCTGTCCCTTTATCCCCCTCTGTTGTGATAGATTTTCCATTTGTCCTTCTAGACCAGGGATCCACAGATTTAGCCCGTGGACCAGTCGAGCCCACTGCCTGTTTTGTAGGTGAAGTTTTATTGATCACAGTCCGGCACATTCATTTAGGTATTGTCTGTTGCTGTTTTTGTCCCACAGTGACAGATTGAATAATTTCTACAGAGACCACATGACCTGCAAAGCCAAAAATATTTACCATCAGGACCTTTATAGAAAAAATTGTCAATCCCTGTTCCATATTATTATTTGGTTCTCAGGAATGACCATTTTCTTCCAATTAGGTTGCTGAAGTTTTAAAATTTTGCAAACTCCTTTTAGTTCCAGAAAATCTTTTTTGTGTTCTAATTACATCACTTTAAGGGTTTACATTCCCTTGTCCTTTAATGTTTTCTTTTGTCTCTTCCATCATCCTGTTCCATTAGCGAGATCCACTTGTTCTGATTTTGGCTTGGTCTTTTCGCCTTAGGGACCTGCATCTCCTTTCATGGATTGGCGGTTTCCTTTCCCTGTTCCTACTTTCGGTGACTTCAGTACCAATACAGTGAGGCTGTCGAGCTCTCAAGCCATGTCACACTTGCTGGGGGTAGAAGACCTGGCAATCCTTGCTGGGAGCAACCCTTGGTCAAAAGATGGGAAAGATCTGTTCTTGACCGGTGATAACTGAGGAAAGTCTATTCTCTGGCTTTGAAGGGGGCACTGAGTGGGTGGAGCAGCCTTTTCCAATCCGTAACAGTGATTCACTTCTCCAGCAGGACTCTCTAGCAGGATTGTGGGCCTTTCATAGTAAGCTGGGAATATGCAGAACTCCTCCCCAAAACACACACATACATATACACATGTACACGCATGTGGACATGCACGTA
The DNA here is from genome assembly GCF_015220235.1 of Choloepus didactylus. Taxonomy (NCBI): domain Eukaryota; kingdom Metazoa; phylum Chordata; class Mammalia; order Pilosa; family Megalonychidae; genus Choloepus; species Choloepus didactylus. The sequence goes on from NC_051319.1 coordinate 13,229,241, forward strand.
GATACACATCTTCTGCTTTCTTGGCCTTCTGCCCTCTTACCTTAAGAGCTTCTTGAGAACTTCAGGCCTCAGCAGAGGGTGTCTTCTTGTTTTCAAATTTTAGAGTCATTTAGTGAGTTCATAAGAAATGAGAAACCTCCTTGTCGATTTATAATTTTGGTATTTTGATAATGAAGTAAATACTATAGCACAAGTTGCACACGTTACAATAACAGCAACATTACCCGATAAAGGAAAAATAATCCCTGAAGGGACCAATGCTTGAGGACCCTGTTTTAAACCCCCTACCCCATCTCCTAGAAGTTCTACGAGAATACCTGCTGGCTAATGAACGTTCATTGTTGCTGTAGTTTACAAAGAAAGTTGCTAGTTCAGCTAATTTCTTGAACTTTTTCAGTTTATAAAGGGTTCTGGACCAGGAGTTCTCAGATTTAGAAGGTGATCTGTATTTGTTATTAATCACTGGTTAAAAGCTTTGGTTCAGGCAAGGTGTAATTTAAATTTGTGTATGTTATCTCTTCATCAGTGATTATTTGCAGTTGTTTGCCATGTATCATCACATCATTTAATTATTAGTTACAGTAATTAAATTATTTTCATATCTTCTAATAGTTTTTGCCCTAGAGGATTATAAACTGGAAATAGTACATGAAAGCAATGGTTGGATCATGTTTTTATGTACCACAAAAGAAGCATAACCCTTCTGGGAGCTGTTCTAATGCATTGGTTGGTCTACTTATCATTCCCAAACTACATTTAAGTATGTGGACAACTTCATTATGCATTCAACATTCACTAGTGCATTATTACTTTTATCATAATATCATTTGATTTAATTGCATTTTAAAAATTCTATAATGGTTTCTGTGAGTCTGATACAGAAATACTTTTTTTCTATTACTTTATTTCCACAAATAATAAATATTCTCCTTTAATTAGAACCAAACTTGGCAGTCTCCAATAACTGGAAGAATTTTTTTTTTTCCTTCTTTTTGTTAAGGACAGAGGCAGGTTACAGAGAAACCCAACCACAATCACATTTTCTTGGAAAAAAAAAAAAAGAACCTAAATAAGTAACTTTAAGTGTGTATTCAGGGGTCTGTACAGATTTATTTTGTTCTCCACCTTCTCTTCCATTCTGTGTTTATATGCCAGTTTCACTGGTGTTCAGAATGATGAAAAGGAGGTATTGCAAAGTTATTTCTAGTATATTAAACTTTGTAAGGCATGAAGAAACAACTTATTAAATTTTACGAAAAATCTCAAGCCAAAAAGGTTGGAGCAAATAGTTTTGTGAAAAGCCCTCACTTAAAAAAAAAAAAAAAAAAGGCATAAATAATAAGCTAACAAAGAAGATAAAATGCATTAGATTCATATTTCTTAAGAAATACTTAGAAAATACAAAAGAGGGAAGAAAATGAGGAAAAGGAACCAGAACAGAGGAGACAACTTGGAAACAAATAGGCAGATGATGGCTTTAAACCCAGCCCTATTGATAATCACGTTAAACACGAGTGATCTAAACACCTCAATTAAAAGACAGAGGCTATCAGATTGCATGAAAGAAAAAGCAAGACAACTATATGCTGCCAAAAGACACATACCTTAATAAAAAGACATATAGGTTAAAAGTAAAAGGATAGAAAAAAGATATACTATGCTAACACTTACCAAAAGAAAGCAGGAACAGCTATATTAATACCAAACAAAGTGGATCTCAGAATTAAGAATATTACCAGCAATATATGGCCATTTAATAAGAAAGGGGTTAATAAATCAAGAGGGCATAACAATACTAAAAGTTTATGCATCCAGTAATAGGGCTTCAAAATACATGAAATAAAAACTGATAGAAAAAGGGGAAGTGGACAAATCTATAATTATAATCAGAGATTTCAACACACCCTTTTGCCGTTAATAATTCAGGGCAGAATGTTCCAGATGGAAGAAAAGGTATGTGCAAAGGCTCTGAGGTCAGAGAGAGCTTGTGTACTGGAAGAACCCAAAGCAGCCCAGTGTGGCTGGAGCAGAGTGGGAGTGAGCACATGGTCCAAGGTAGGCCAGAGAGGTAGGCAGGATCCAGTTTGCATAAATCCTAGTGGACCATGGTAAGGGGTTTGCAAAAGCACAATACAGGATTGGGGAGCAAAAAGGTTTGCTTCATCCTGTGACTTTGATTTAATATCTAATCATTAGGTGGGTCTGAGAATTTCTCCATGCACCCCCAAACTAGAAACAACAGGGGGTGAGAATCCCCACACTTTGAAGAATAGGCTAGATCTGGTAGGGTACATTTTGGAAACAGATTTGTTTTTCACCTATCACTTCTTTCATATCTCTTCTGTCAGATCTTTCTTTTGTGTCCGTGAATTATATATCACAGGAGCCCCCACTCCTCCAGACATGAGATGGACATGAGATCAGAGAGCTCCTCTTGTTTGAGTTACAGAAAATTTATAGCATCTTTGTTTATTTGCTGTTATTAAAAAGTCCAGTCTGATCTAAATCAAAACTTCTGTCCCCGATGATTCAATTCAGTGTCTCCACTCAGGGCTGTCCTGTCTCGGAAACCTGAGGCAGGTAAAAGAGGTGCTTGGCCCCTTGCCTCTGTTCTCCTTGCCCCACCTCTTCCTGCATAGACTTACGGTTCCTCAGGATCTGGGCATTGGGAGTGGAGGGCGGGAGTTAGGGGAGGTGGTGGTGGCGAAAGTCAAAGGGGAAGAATTTGGGTCTTTTAACTCAGCAGACTTGGGCTACCGAATACCTTCTCTCATGGTATTTCATGACTTCAGTGGCTCTTCGTCCACTCCCCTGTCCCCTCCCTCCAACACACTGTTCCATTCCTTGACTGGGGGAATGCGCTCTCCAGCTGACCTTTTATCTTTGTCTTCTCTCTCAGCTCCTGCCTTTAGGGGCACAACTCCAGTCTCTTTCTACTCGTGTCACCTTACCCCAGTGGCAGGCAGCCCTCCTGGGTGTGGTTCTTTCAAGGTGGCTCAATTCTGCTGCTGCCTTCTGCATTATCCACCTGGCCCACCACCTCCTGGAGACATAGGCTTCTCCCTCTCTCTTCTTTCCCTCTCCCATAAGGGGCAGCCCCTGTCTACATCATATATGGCCCAACTCTCCGAAGAACTCTTTGTTCCTTTTCTCTTGGCTGCATGGGGAGGCCTACAAGTTATTTTCTGCAGCTCAGCAAGAAGTCTGCCTGGGAGGGAGTTGCCAGCCTTCTTTCTGGCAAGCATCTCCACCTTCTGGGGGGACGTCTCTAGCTGCCGCCCTCACTTGAAGGAGGAACTGTCAGGGGTTTGTCTCTTTAAACCTCAAACCTATGATCTCTGTTAGAAAAGGCCTGAGCCTTATCAGGTCGTGATTCAATGTGTTTGGGCTTCCTCAAGTAACCTCCCACTCAGTTAAGAGTATAGAGACAGACAATAGTTTAAAAGTAAAGAGCACTTAAGAAAATAATTCACCTTTAACACATTTTTACTAAAGGAGCACTTAAGGTAAAAGGAACAAGTTTACAATGTAAAAATTAATTTATACATTACCAAGCCTGGGAGCCCCCACTCCTCCAGACAGGAGATGGACATGAGATCAGAGAGCTCCTCTTGTTTGAGTTACAGAAAATTTATAGCATCTTGATTTAGAGTAGCTTTAATTAAGTCATATTCTATTTTTACATTAAATGATGCTTCATGAACATGAATGTCTCATGAAGCAAAGCATCTCAATCCATGAGTGGTTCAAGATCAAAGGAAGGTATCCACGTTATTAGAGACTTAGCCTTGAATGCCTGTAAAACTCTGCTGATAATATTTTTACTAATTAAGCTATGATTTCTGTAAGAGCAATGTAACATACTTCAACGTGTATAAAAATTAGAAAAGAGATTACTATTACTTGTCTCTAACTTGTTAATATAGTTTTTTTTTATTTTATTCTGTGATTAGTTTAGCCATTATATCATATTGATAAACATTTGGTTAGGACTGTATTCAACCTTGCCACAGTATTTACAACTTTTCTATGATGAACCTAACAGCTGCAGCCCATCCTGTTTTCACAGAGGACTAGGTGATTACATGTTCTCTATATCTAAGAAGGTTTTTGATTTCTTGAAAATATTCACAGCTTTTTTAACTGTTTAGCTTCTTCTTCAGTATAATCTTCTAATATGGGACTTGGAGGATTTGAAGCATCTGTCCCAGTATTTATAGTAAGGCCTTTCTACTTGTTATCATTTGGAAATTGTATTTGAGTGTTTTTAGGTAAAAGTTCTGTTAAATATGCTTCTATATCAGAAGGAATAACTGGTTCTTCACCATCAGAACAGAAAACATCAGGTGGTGTATGAGAGCAGCATAGGGAGAAGGAATCAGTGTTTTCATTTTCAGATTCCTCAGTAGAGATATCCTACGAGAGAACAGCTTCTCCCCTTCTGGACTTTGAGGGAGAGAGGGAATGCCACATCAGGCCCTACCAGGCTAACAGCTCTTTAAAAATTTCTCCACACCCAGGAAATTTCTAGCCTTCTCTTAAACAGATAGAGGTGGGAGATGAGCTCAGAGTGGGGGTCAAAATATTCTCTGCATCCTAGCAAGGCCTGTGTGGATAAGTCTCTAAGTTTTAAGCCATTAAATTTCCTGTTACACGTGGAAAAAAATTTTGACATACCGAAAAAGCTATCATTCACATTGAATCGTACTAATGAAATATATAGGACCAGCTAATTTGTTCAAGATTTTTTTTTTAAAGCTTTAATTGGTAGTAGAAATTTAAGACCTTGCTCAATTAAGTATTTCTCAGAAATCAGCTCATCATTTTACCATCTGATTTGGAAAGGAAGAGGCTTCTTCCTGGAAGGAGCATTTTGAAAAGTGACGTTTGAAAATTAGCCATCATATATGTAAATGCTTCTGCAAAAAGTTTAGGTAAAATTTAATGATTTGTTGAATTAGGAAATATTAAGTGTATCCAAAGTCATTAGTCTCATTGAATTTTAATATTAATTTCATAATAAGAAGGCAAACCTATCTTAGGTATTTTATTGATGCCTTCCACTGAGGCTAACGTCTTAATAAGTAGTTGGTCAATTCTCCCAAAGTACCTTGTTTCTTTGTTAGAAAAGTGATTAAAAAATAAAATCATGACTGTTCTAATACTGACTGAATATAGAGAAACCTTTTAGGACATACTGATCATGAGCACCCTTCAGTTCTGTGGGATTGTGGAGAGACCATTGCCTAAGTGTTTAAAAGCCGTCTGTATTTTTAAATGTCCAGAAACGCAAATGACCTGGGATCTTTAAAAAGTATAGAAAAAGTCCAGCGGCTTAAAGAGTCAGAAGCCGTTCTGTTAGAATTCTCCTGTGGAGGTAACAAAACAGGCCTACAGTCCTTATTAAAGGAACTAACTGTATGATATGTATAAATGCGGTCGTGAGGAATGTCACCTCTGTGGAGAGTGGAAAAGACACTGTGAAGGAGCAACTCGAATCCCTTTGGGTCTTTATATAAGCCCGAGGCCTTTGGAGAGGTGGAAGTGAAAGAGTTGGTTAAATATTTTTCGATAATGTAGATCAAGATGTAATGCAAACCAAGAGGAGATTAAGCGCTGATGGATACCTGGCAAGATTCTGGGAACCACACTTGTTTCTCCAAGATTTGCTTCCAGTTATGTCATTTTGTTTCTCATTACTAGCATTTTAACAAAATAGTATGACTGCTAGCTATCAACAAGATTGCCGTAGATTGAATTATGTGGCCCCTCAGAAAGACTTTCTTAATCCACATTCCTATGGGTGTGACCCCATTTGTAAATGGGACCTTTTGAAGATGTATTATTATTATTTAGGTTGTGGACTTAGCTGACTCATTATTATTCAGGTGTGGCCAAGCTGAATTAGGGTGGGCCTTAATCCATGTTACTGGAGGCCTTTTAAAGAGACGCTGGAAGTTGGAGAAAGACACAGCAGGGCAAGGACATTGCTGTGTGATGAGAGGCAGAAACGCAAGTCAGGGAACCCTGAGGGTCGTGGCAAGGCAGAACCAGAATACTATGGACTTCATAGAAAAATGGCCTTGCCAACACCTTGATTGTGGACTTCTAGCCGTCAGAACCATGAGACAGTGCATACTTGTTGTGATTGTGGACTTCTAGCCGTCAGAACCATGAGACAGTGCATACTTGTGATTGTGGACTTCTAGCCATCAGAACCATGAGACAGTGCATACTTGTTGTTTAAGCCAATCCATTTGTGATATTCGTCACAGCGTCTCTGGCAAACTAAGACACAGGCTGTCAGTCATCTCCTCGCATCAGATTGATCCATTGCCAGGTGCCCCTTCTGTCTGAAGGTAGCTACCCAGATTGTCTACTGAAGGCTTACTCCACACACCCAGACCTGTAAAGTGCTAGCAGGTGCCAAAGAGGATTCTGGAAATGTCCCTTCTAAGGATATACAATAGGGAGAAGGCCTGACCCGGTGTCCTCCTTAATCCACATGTTTAGGCCCTGTTCCCAACTTTTAGAAGTCTGTTCCTGGCCTTGCCTCCAGCAGCCAAGGGGATTTTTCATGTGTGGGTTCAGAGAAGTGCCCTGTGTTCACAGTGAAGCTCTCTTTATTTCTGTAACATCCCTCTGTAGGTTGCTGACAGTCTCCTGGTTTCTAGTTTTCCTCTCTGCATCTTTGCTCAGGATGAAATAAGTTGGGCTCCATCTTTTATAGATGGAAAACATTTTCTTTTTAATGAGAATACCACCCCTTAACAATAGTAGCAGGAAACACAAGTCTTTATTCACTTTACAAAGTGTAAGAAGTAACAGTATACTTCAAGTCTATATTATGTCCATTTAAGATGGAAAGATCCTGCATGTGGGAATGGGATGTGGTCTAGTGAAAGCTTCTTTCACTAGAGAAAAAGAGCAAAATGGCAGATACGAGAGCAACAGGAGGACAGACAGAATGAGGAGCTCACAGAGTAAAAGGGAGGTGGAGGAGCCTCTAAAGGCTTTTTTAAAAAACATGTTCTTTAGTGCTAATGTAGTCATTGATTAGCTCATCCACAATCTCCTTGTTTAGCTGTTAAGCATAATCACTATTATTTTTCAAAAATAGAACTGAGAAATGAAAAGAGGTGTCCCTCTTGCTTTGTACCCTTATCACAGTATCAAAGCATAATCAATGCTGGAGGATGCTGATCTTCATTTTAAAAATACAGGATTAGGTAAAGTAGGAGTAGAAAGTAATGGGGTGGATTATGCACCCCATGCACAAAAATTGATTTCCATGCCTTACAGTTATACCTTATTTTCAGGTTTGTGTATTGTGTGTCTGTTTCTGATATTAATGCCCCAAATACATTTCCTTTAATATATTCAATTTGACACCTTCAATTACTCTCATCACCTTTCTGGACTAGGTTGCATCCTCTGGTTTTCTGCCTCTGTCTTTACTGAACTTGTCACATGCCAGCATCTAGAAGCCATCACGACAGGGCCTCCAGAGGCGGCCACAGGGGCTCAAAGAGGAGAGTAGATTTCTCTTCCAAAGTCTATTTTGTGAACCACATGAACCCAAGGACCTTCTCTGTTTAGGAGTGGGGTGCCTGCTTTATCAAAACACTTGGGGGCCCTCACCTTATTTCACAAGGGCAAGTCCTTATCAGCTTTTCATTTCCCTTGACCTGTGATATAATATCCTCAAGTGAAGACCCTTTTTTTCGTTCGTAATAGTAATTAAAAAAACAAAAAACGAAAGCACTCTCCAGGAGACTAACTGAAATGAATATGGTTGTTACTGCATAAGAAATGATGAAGCCAACTCTGTAGAGGCTGTTTTAAGCTTTCACCAAAATAGAAGCAAGATAGAGGAAACAAAGCAAAATGATTAGTGATCCTACAGAGGCCATGTTTGGTTTGTTAATGCTGCCGTTATGCAAAAGACCAGAAATGGATTGGCTTTTATAAAGGGGGTTTATTTGGTTACAAAGTTACAGTCTTAAGGGCATAAAAGTATCCAAGCTAAGGCATCATCAACAGGGTACCTTCACTGAAGGATGGCCAATGGCATCTGGAACACCTCTGTTGTCTGGGAAGGCACGTGGCTGGCGTCTTCTTCCTTTGCTCCCAGGTTGTGTTTCAAAATGGCTTTCTCCCAGGATGTTTCTCTCTAGGTGTCTGGGGGTATTCTCTTAATTTCTCCCAGCACACTCTTGAGTAGTAAAAGTCTATTTTGAATGGCCATCTTCAAAATGTCTCTCTTGGCTGAAGCAGTGAACCCTTCTGTCTGAGCACTTATAGAGCTCCAGTGATTTAAGACCCATGCTGAATGGGTGGGGCCACACCTCCATGGAAATAATCTAATCAAAGGAATTACCCACAATTGGATGGGTCACATCTCCATGGAAACAAACTAATCCAGAGATTCCAACCTAATCAACACTAATACATCTGCCCCCAAAGATTGCATCAAAAACATGGCATTTTGGGGGAACATAATACATCCAAACCGGCACAGGCCACCAAGAAGAATTTTTGAGTGATCAATAGAACTAGAATAGGTGGGCAACTAGAATAGGTGAGCTGAAGACTCTTTGAGATTTGAGGGTAGAATACTTTTTGTGTCAGAGAATCACAAATGTTTTGTTTTTAGTGAGTTAACAACAATATGCAATTTTATTCTAATGCTGACCTTGCAGTAGGTTAAATAAGATATTCTAATGTTCCCAATTCCTTTTCTTGGAACATATTTAAGTAAATAAAAATCTTTGTTTCTTAGGTCATGTGTAAGCAAATAAAGGTTTTTACTCTTTGATATACTGAGAGCTTTATGTTGAATATTTTGTTTCTGAAATGCTGTCATGGATGCTGGTAAGTAATTTTTCACAGAGGACAAATTTGATTCTTTTCTACTGAAAGGCTAAATTACAGAAACCCATCATCTTGTTTCCCTCCCCCAACCATCAAAATTGGATGATTTTAAAATGTGGAATTAGCTTATGTAATTTGATTTATTAAAGTTGAAGAGATCTCACCAGGTCATTGTTAAATTTAGGTTTCAGGTCTCCCCTCCCTCCACTGCTGATCATTAGAATCTCAGTACCTGGTACTTGGTACTGTGTAGAGTGACCATATGTCTAACTTCCTGATAGGGATAGTTTATTATTATTATTATTATTACAAGATTTTATTATTATGATTATTATTACTCTGCCATCTCACCTGGAACTCCTGTTATCATTCTTAATAGTGAGATACAACAGTAGATCAGCTTTGTTTAATAGGTAAAACAACCTTACCCGGGTGAATCATAATCCATTTTATCCAAATTGGCTCCCAGCAGTAAAGATGTGTCAGATAATCTAATCAGATCTTTGTTTATACTGCACTTCATTACCAGGGACATTCGTTTCACATTGAAGTCCACCTCTCTCCTGGTTGTTTATACAGGTCAGTAGACTTTCTGGTTTTGCAGGTTTTTTCATCTTATTCCTTTTCTATATTGTTAGTGACCAGCTGGTACTGTTCTTGTGTGGGATCTTTAGCCCTCTACCCTATCACTGTGACAGTTGACTCATCTGGCTAACAATAGTTTACACTAGAAATGTGTGCATGTGAACAGCTAGGGTGACGCCATATAGAACACTGTAAATATCGGCTGACCCGGAATCCAAGGCATCATAAATAATCTGTAGTGGTGTTGGCACAATAAAAACCTGCTGGACCCTAGTACCCTCAAAACTATCCTTTCTAGACTAGATGATATTGTTTGTTGTCTTTTTTCCACTGATGAAAATTATATGTTAATACGATAATTTCTCTGTTCCTTCCAGTGTCTTTTTTTTAAATTGTATTCTTATTTGTCCTCATATGTGTTTTTTTCCTTTTTTGACATTGTAAGCCACCTCCAAATTACTTTGACAGAAGTTTGGAGTATTAACAAATTTCCACCCATCTAAAATATAACTGTCTTTTCTCTCCAGAATTGTGAAATCTCATGATTTGATTTGATTAATTGACTCTTCTAAATGGTGCCTGCCCTCTCTGAGCTCTCTGACATCCTGGGTCATCCTTGTTTGTCATTCTAGGGATGTGTAAGGAGAGTAGCTCTTTGGTTGTTCTTCCAGAATTTAATTAGAAAAGGCAAAATGCTTGACAAAGAGGTACTCCTCTCAAGATTAAATTCCAGCCGGGAAACTGGGCTCGAGTTTAAACTGCCAACTCCTTTGAGATTGTTCAAATTGTCCTTAAGATGTGCAGATACAGAATAATGTCTTTGGATTTCCCCAACTTTTCTGGGAACATGTTAGAGTACTTCCTCTCAAACAGAAGTGAGAACTGTCCTGCTCCGAAAGCCTCTGGAGAGGCTAAGCTCAAACTCAGCCAGGACTTCTCTGCTCCATGAATAATGGGTGTCCCCACCAGTGTGGCGAGGGCTGGCTCACAGGGGCTTGCTGCCCCAGGTTGCCTTCAGGTTGATCCTACTGGTCAGCACCATCGTCCCCAGGGCTGGAGGATCCTGTCTTCCTACCCTTTTAAGTCTTCAAGTCTGTAGGACCCTGCCTTTTGACCTCCAGGACAAAGCATGGGCTATTTCTTAGACCTGTCTATTATGTGGTGTTGACTTGAAGCTTTGAAAACCTAGTCAAAGTCATCTCCAGGATATTTGTTCCAAACAATGAACTAGTCTTTAATCAAATGTAGAACAAGGCCTTCCCTCAAGCTTCTGTCCAAAATGTTTTCACAGGATATACTAAATGTAGAGGACATGTTTTCTTTTTATTTACTAAGCATTCACAATGTGTAAAAAAATAAATATATATATAAATGTAGAACTTAGAAAAGGATGATTTACTGGGTATTGAATTATACAACCCTGTAAATTTAGAGAAAATTATTAACAATAAAACTTTAAAAGCTGAAAGGTATGTTTAGTGAACTAATTTCATGGAAGCAAAATCATTTCATAGTCTCCAGGGTGCTGAAAAAGCAAATGCTACATTTCACTTAGAAATTTCTGTAGGGCCGTTTACTATCTTGGTCCTTATATTCTTTGTTTTCTCTCTGAGTGCCTGAATGAGAAAGTTTGGTAGGCATTGAATAATAATCAATTACTGCAAAACAGTGATGAAAAAACCTAAACATTGCAATTTAAATACTCACCATGATTTTTTCAACATTAACTGTGGAATTCGATTGATGCTGTACCCTTTAAGCCCACCTGATGCTTCCCAAACATTCAGATTTACTTGCTCTCCAACTGATTCCTACTTCTTCCACTGGAGGATTAGCAACACTATTATAAGTGGCAGGAAAGTATTCCAGCAGTGAGTTTAAGTGAGAGCTTTGCCTTATCTGAGAGAGAGTGCTCTCTCTCCCTCTTCCTGTGCCTCCCTGATCTGGAAGGTGGCTGCACCTACCCTGGGGAGTTTCAGCAGGGGTGGTAGGGACAGGTTTCTCTTCCGGAGAGTAAAGCCCCAGCCAAGCAGCTCCACTGGGCATTCGTCACTCTCAGACTCTCCCCTATTGTTCCCTAATCTTTGCTAAGTTTTTTCACAAGCTGCATCATGTTGACCCAATTCCCAGAAAAGGAGTAGTAATCAAGTCAACTTTCATAAGTTTTCTTATATTACGTGAAATGTTTACAAAAAGACTGTTTCCAAGAAGTGAGGGCAGTACCTTTAGTGAGCAAATAAATTGTCTGCAGGTTGATTGGGAAATTGTTTAGTTCAAGATTAGAATGTTTTCTGAAGCACATAACCAATGAGCACATGCCTTGAAGAGACTTCCTTATAGAAGTGTGTATTTACATGCCAGATCGGCTTAGTGATTGTTCTTGTATACCAGATTTTAAAAATTCTGATGGAAGGGTGACTAACAGGGCATTGGAAAGGGGAGAGGTAGTTTGGCTAAGGGACAGCGACTGTCACTGGCCATTAAATAACTTCACTTGCTTTTGTAGTTTCAGTGTCTCATTTCCTCCCTTGTTCCCTTTTAACCCTTTACTCCACCTGTACTTTGTCCTCATAGCACTGGAGCTACTGAGTGTTAAGGGTTGGTGTTATGTGATGATGGCATTTGGATAAGGGACCCTGGAACTTCTAAATCCTGTTCTTAATCAGCTGCCCTGCTCAGAGAGGTCTCCAAGCACCTTATTCCCAGAGGACAATGACCGTTGGCCCTTGCTGTTAGACTGTAGCTCACACTCCAAATTTGGGACCCTGTGACTTCTGTTGGACCATTCATCATTGTGCCACCATCACCCTCATCCATTACTCAAACTTTTTCATCACCCCAAATTAAGCAGGAGCCCCTATTCACACAGCCCCCTCCACCATCCCCTACTTCTGGTAACCTATAATCTACTTTCTGCCTCTATGTGTACTTGCATATTCAAAGTATTCCTTAGAAGTGAAATCATATAATATTTCTCCTTTGTGTCTGGCTTATTTCACACAACACAGTGATTTCAAGGTTCATCCATGTTGTAGGATGTCAGAACCTAATTCCCTTTTATAGCTGAATAATATTCCATTGTATACATATACCACGTTTTGTTTATCCTTTCCTCTTTTGATGGACCCTTCGGTTGTTTCCACCTTTTAGCTGTTGTAAATAATGCTGTTGTGAACGTTATTGTGCAGATATCTGTTTGAATCCCAGCTTTCAATTCTTATGGGTGTATACCTAGAAGTGGAATTACTAGGTCATATGATAATTCTATATCTGCCTTGCTGAGGATTGTTTTCCACAGCAGCTGCATCATTTTACACTCCCACCAACAAGATACAAGGGTTCCTATTTCTTCACATTCTCAACAACACTTGTTACATTCTATTTATATAGTCTTTTAAAAAAATAATAGTCGTTCTAGTGGGTGTGAAGTGGTATCTCATTGTGGTTTTCTCATTTGCATTTCCCTAATGACTAAAGATGTTGCAAACTCTTTTATGTGCTTATTGGCCATTTGTATATCTTCGCTGAAGAAATGTCTATTCAAGTCCTTTGCCCATTTTTAAATTTTTTTTTTTTTTTTTTTTTTTTTTTTTTTTTTGCTGAGTTCATTTGCCTTTTTAAACTAAATATCTTTGGACCCCTTAATTGATGTATCTTTTAAGAGAAAGCCTTTAAGGTGCTCTCATGATGGTGCAAACATTACTAGGGTTATCAGCAAATTGTAGGAAAGCTGTGAATGTATGTCTTATGTTAAGCCTGGGGCTAGCATTCTTCAGTATGTGAAGCCTGTGAGTAGGAGGGAAACATCTTTTGACTCTACTTAAAAACTATTAAGTACTACTCTGAAGAAGAGGTTATTAATTTGTTTTTAATTGCTTTAACTGCTGCACAGTTCTCCTTAGCTCCTCTGTGAACTTGTAGAAATCCAACCACTATAAAAGTTGGATTCATTAAGCTGTTAAGAAATCGTTATGAGAATTAAAACTTTGTGTTCTAAGTGCATCCAAGATACTTCTTAAAATGTTGAATTTCATTTAAATATCCCAATAAAGAAAAAACAACTAATCAAATGAGACAGGAAAACTTCAAAATAATTACAAAAGGGGGTATAAGTATCCATATATTATCTTCTGAACTAAACAGGTACAGCTTGTATTTGTTATTCTTTATGCAGAACTAATTGTGTAAAAAAGATAAAGTTCAAACTATGAGTGGAGTAACTGTGTGATGAAGTACCAAAATGCCTCAAGTGATTGTCTCAAACCTCCACTTCATTTTCTTTTAGAGTTCTTCTGAAGAACTTAGCAAAATTATCTGAAAGTTGTTTGACTTTTCTGCGGACATAAGTCCATTCAGCATTTAAAATAATGGTATTACATTGGTCTCCTTTCTGTCCCTTAAACAAGTCAAGCCTTTTGGCCTCAGGCCCTTTGCACCTGCCGTGCCCTACGCTGAATGCTGCATGCATTCCCCCGGTCCCCCAAAGCAGAGTAACAAATCCCTTCTCATACTTCAGGTCTCAGCTCCAAGGTTTCCTCTTCAAAGAGCCTCCCAGGACCTCCTTATGTAGAGCATCTCCTCTCTCCAGTTACTCCGTATAGTACTATCGGATTTATTTCCCTCATGACACTTGTCATAATTTATCATTATCATGTTTGTTTGTTTTCTCCTCCAGGCAGGGTCTATCTTGGCACATAATTGATTGCTCAGTAAATACCTGTTGAAACAAGTAAAGGTTTCACAAGTGCCCTGGGACTTCAGTGGTCATTCTTTGTGTCTCCATTCACTCCTTTTTCTTTCCCTTCAGCACATATTGGACACATATGGAGTGTCAACTGTGTGCAAGTCGCTGTGCAGGGCTCTGGGAATGCCAAGAAGGCATTGCTCAGCAATAGTGATCTTCAGATAATTCATGCTTTGCCCTTCTGATCACAAACTTTACCTACAAGTAAATATTGGAAATAAATATTGCCTAAAAAGTAAAATATTAGATTAAAAAATCTTCCTTAAGTACCATGTACGCGTCTCTTTCTTAAATAGAAATACCTTGTCTTGCTGTGTCATGGTCTTCGTTGTGAAATGCTGGTACTGTGTAGTTTTTAATGCACATATTCGTTTTCTCTGCGCCTCTACCATCATTGTACCAGTTGCTTCAATAATGGCCTCTAACCTGTCTCTAGAGATAGGACTGAGAGCTAGTCACGGAGCTCCTTAGGCCTAAACTGAGATATTTAGGGAAGTTATTCTTGCTCTGTCCCCCACCATCCCAGATTTTCTGAAATGTGTGAAAGACTATAAAATTATGTAAATTTGACTCTTATTCTCCAAGGATAATACAGTAGAAAACAGAGATTTTTGGAAAATTACATTTATGAAGTCATATTATGAATGTTTTTATCGTGTTATAAAATCTCCTATGTATTTTCCTTTTATAGAATTATTTTTATACATTGAGATTTATACTAAGAGTTAGTGCTCAGTTGGCCTTTCTTTGTGAGAAACACCAATTATCAATGACTGGGATTGTCGGAAAGCAAAAATGTCAAACCTTCTTCCATATAGGAAGCCTTTTTCTGGGTTTGGTGTTTGTGCTTCTTATCTCTGTTTCCACTTTAACTCCTGTCAGAGGGCATCTTCTAATAGTATAATATCAAACATGGCAAGATTTCATGTGCTTGTTTGCTGGGGATTTTACTGGATTTGTTCCTCGAAAGGAAAAACATACACATTTTTTGGCTTCGTATCCAAAATAGCTATAGTTTTGAAATCTGTGTCCTGTTTTTGGCTTGAGTTTTTATGTGTTTGGTATTTTGCCTGTTATTTCTCTCTATTCCCTTTGGCTTATTTCACAAGAAATGGAAAGTGAAAGATTTCGGGTAAGTTTTAACCAGTTTGCTCTTTTTCCCTCCACATCTCAGTTTTCTTCTGCCTCTTCTACTCATCATGCTCATTCCCTACAGACTGACCACAGAGCACATTTTCCGTGTAGGTGAGACTCCATTACCACCAAAACTTTAAAAGAATTATTATCTCAATCACTTTGAAAATGCACTTCACAGTTCCCTCATTTCCTAAATAGACTATGCAGAACATTCACCTGTCCTTATTGAGTCAGTGTCAAGAAGAGTGAGCCTCTGCCCTTGCCTCAGGCTGGAGGGTGATGGTTTGGAGCCCTGTTGAAGCAGCCAGGCTGTTTGCCTGGACACTAAATGCTTTTACATTTCTCTGTCTCTCCCAGCTGCCATTTCCTGGGACCATGACTGAGTCCTTGTTGCTTCTGATTTTTTCCTCATTGTAAACACAATTGGCTGTGTTAAGGTCTGTTTTAGTCCACTTCTTATAAGTGAAAGTCCCTCTCTGCACATCCATGCTCTGGTTAGGTTCTTGTAGGCAGAGACTTGACCTCTGGCTAAGGAGAGAGGGTGATGTCATGCTGAGTTGTAATTACAAATCTCTTAGCCCTTTTGGATGGTCTTGCTCAGGGCTGTTCATTTTCATTTTTCAACCCTATGTTCCCATGAGATGGAAATCGTGGGCTAAGTCTCTCTGAAGAACTCACCCTGAGTTCATAACAAGGCTCATTTTTTAAGAAGAGATAAGCTTTTAAAATACTTGAAAGGATAGTTTTGCATATTAATACAAACATTGAAAACAGTGTAACATCAGTCTTCATTTTAATTTCTTTCTTTCCAATAAATACTAGGTTAATTTATGTTGCTATTTCAGAAAATGTCCCAAATTCAGGCGTACAATTGAATGAATATATACAAAGTGGAAGCTTTGTGGCTGGTGTTACTTCTTATTGCCACAGTGCTTGGTTTATTGTACTTTAATTACTATAAACATCTGAAAGAAAACAATTGCATATACATGACCCCATGGTATCATTTTAATTGCTTTCTTAAATTGTTTTCTTTCATCCATAATTTTTGTTTATGTCACATTTCATTAAATACTGGTGATTAGGTGGAGTTTCTGATGAGTGTATATGTAATAAAAATCAGAGGGAACTTAGATTCAGTGGGTACACCACCTAAAAAACAAACTTGTTTGATTCCAAATTTCCTATTCTTTGATAATTTGTGTTGTAGATAGAATTTTTTTAATAATAAAAACTTTCAAAATGCGGGGTGTGATTTGAGCAATAGTTGCTGTTCTCATGTCAATTATTTTTATTTTATACCATATCTTGCCTTCTTGATGGCCTCTCCACATTATGTTCTTTTGGTCCCACTGGACTCTGTAGTTCCATCTTGCAAAGGTCATTTAGGTAGCTGCACCATGAACATTTTAGAGAGAGCACTGTCTTTAGAGTCAGAAAACCCCAGCTCCTTCCTCCTTTGTCATAATAATGACTCCCCTCCCCATCTTTTTTTTTTTCCTCTCTCGCTTTTTTTTTTTTTTTTTTTTCAAACCAGCATTTACTGAGGACTTTGGACCAGCTGCTGTGTGCCATGGGTTTTGCAGACATTGCCTTACTTCATTCTCACCTGAGCCCTATTACGCAGGTATTAGTAGCCACATTTTACAAATATGCAAACTCAGGCCCAGAGAGGTTAAGTAATTCCAAGGTTACCCAGCTGGTTAGGAATAAAGGTGGGGTTTCAATACAGATCTTACTCCCAAAGCCTGCATTTGATGTACTGTGCATCTTCGGCCTCTCTGAATCACCTTTGTCTGTAAAGTGGGAGCGACAGTCACAGTCTCCTGGGTTACCTCAAGGCCGAGTGAGGCAAGGAAGGCAAAATGTCTTTGTACTGTACTGGACAGCTATACAGCTTGGATAGTAATTTTCTTTTCTCTGTATGTACATTGTCTCCTTTCTGGATTACAGGAAGCAGTATCTCCAAACAGGGCCAGTTTCATCCTGCACCCCCTCCCCAGCAGCACCACAGCTGATGGTTGGTGGATGCTGGGGAAATGCAGATAAACTGGAATATGACCAGTTAGAAAGTGGTGATGAAGAAAGACTCTCACTTGAGAGCCGGACATGTGCTCTTTCTCATGTGATAATGAGATCGTTCCCAGGGCCGTGAGAGTGCAGGTGATTGGTGTTTACCCGGGCCCTGAAGAGTTTGCTTGGTCTAGGCATTGTCCTGCCCTCGAGGCATCTTGCCCTTTGTCTTTCAGGCAGTTGCACTGAAGTTCTTCCCTGGAACAGCTGTCGGATCGCCCCTGTGCCATCACTGCCACCCCTTCCTGCCCGGCCGCAAACCCCTCTCCATGGTTGTTGGGATTATCATCATAGAAAAGAACCAGGATTTGTGTCTTTTTTTTGTTTTATATTTCCAATCCATTGCAGACCAATATTCTTATAAAAACACAATCAAAATGAATTACTAGAAATGGCATACAATTAAGTGAAGGTCGCTATAAAAGAAGTACTCATGACATCACAGATGAGAAATTCTATTTTGTGTGTAAGTCCTTGAAAAGCAAAAAGATACAATAGTATAGTGAGCCATAATGTCAAACTATGAATTAAAACAAACAAGAAAGGCATATAAGATGCAGGCTCTAATATTTTAATAGAAGATTCAGCAGCGATAAAATTACATCTCCATAAATGTCATAGCAATGCAAAATTGCTGGAAGTTTCTGAATGCTTGTTCTCCATTTTTGCCCTTATCTCATCACTGATGGGTAAAAGTTCTCACCAGCACCAGTCCAGAGTGTGCTTTGAGAAGCAGGTTCGTTGCCCACACTGAGGCCATCAGTATATACGTGGGTACAGGCTTACCGCAGAGGGTTTGGAGCTATGCTTACTGCTGTAAACCTCGTGTGGGGACTGCTTGGGCTGAACCCAGGCTGCAGTGCCTGCTGAGGTGCCAGTCTCCTGCTGTGATCCATGTTAGCTCAGTCCTTGTGATTTGGCTTCTGCCTCAGCTCCTGGGTTTCATTTTGGTTCCTCTTGGTTCTGGGGCCCCACCCTGAACCCTAACTGATGTGGCCGTGTGTCACCGAGTGGCTGGTTCTTGCCAGCGTCCTTCCCTGGGGCCTAGTTTCTGCCGTCTGGATGCCTGCCTGTTGGTTGGGATTCTAAGCCAGTGTATTAGTTTCCTATTGCTGTTGTGACAAATTACACAAACTTAGTGGCTTGCAACCAAATAAACTTACTCTCCTAGAGTTCTGGAAGGTGGAAGTCTGAAATAATCGTGGTGTTGGCAGGGCTGGTTCCTGCTGGAGGCTCCATGGGAGAATCCATTCTTTCCTCTTCCAGCTTCTGGTGGCTGCCGACATTCTTGTGGTTGCAGCACTCTAGTCTCTGCTTCCATCGTCACGTTGCTTTTTCCTCTTCTGCTGTCAAATCTCTCTCTGCCTTCCTCTTATGAGGATACCTGTGATTATCCAGAAAATCCAGGATAATGTCCCCATCTCAGCATCCTTAACTTAATCATTTCTGCAGAAGCCCTTTGGCCATGTAGGGAGCATGCACAGGTTACAGGGATTGGGACATGGATCTCATTGGGGGCTGTGCTGGTTTGGATGTATTATGTCCCCCCAAACACCATGTTCTTTCATATAGTCTTGTGAGGACAGATGTATTAGTGTTGATTAGGTTCGAACCTATTGAGTGTTTCCATGGAGATGTGACTCAATCAACTGTGGGCAAGACATTTGATTGGAAAATTTCCATGGAGTTGTTACCCCACCCATTCAGGGTGGGTCTGAATTAAATCTCTGGAGCCATATAAAAAAGCTGACAAAGGACCTCAGAGGGCTGCAGCTGAGAGACACATTTTGAAGATGGCCGTTGAAAGCTGACACTGACATTTTGGAGAATGCCATTTTGGAATGCAACCTGGGAGCAAGCAGATGCCAGCCACATGCCTTCCCAGCTAACAGAGGTTTTCTGGATGCCAATGGCCTTTCTCCAGTGAAGGTACCTGGGATACTTTATGGCCTTAAGATTGTAACTTTGTAACCAAAGAAAGCCTCTTTATAAAAGCCAATCCATTTCTGATATTTTGCATAACAGCAGCATTAGCAAACTGGAACAGTGGCCATTATTCAACCTGTCACTTCCAGGTGGGTGATTCATATCACTGTCACCTGACCCACTGAAGGTTTCCCTTCTGTTGTACACCACTACCCCCAGACTGGATCCCCTGGGAGGTGGA
This sequence comes from Choloepus didactylus, assembly GCF_015220235.1. Classification (NCBI taxonomy): domain Eukaryota; kingdom Metazoa; phylum Chordata; class Mammalia; order Pilosa; family Megalonychidae; genus Choloepus; species Choloepus didactylus. The sequence continues at coordinate 13,248,821 of NC_051319.1, forward strand.
TACATTTGTGGACTGATCTCAGGTTGTCAAGTCTGGGATGCTGGGATGGCAGCTGTTTATTGAATGCATTGCATTTCAGACATTCTGCTAAGGGCTTTCTAGTTTATCTCATTTAATACTCATAAGAATCCAAGAGGTATTGTAGCCTCTAATACAGAGATGTGGAAACTGAACCCCCAGAGATTAAATAATTGCCCACAATCCTCCATCAGGTTAGGTGGGGGAGCTGGGATGCAATCCCAGACAATTAGGCTCCTTAGCCAGAATTCTTACCCTCTACACGATACTGCCCTCGGACAGAGGCCGATCCCGAGATGTGAACAACAAACATCTCTGCTTCCCCAGGAAGCCACCACACAACATGGCTGGTGCTCCAGCCTGGTTCCTCTGGTCTCAGCCTTTTCGCTTCCCCTGCAAGCCTGTGAGATGTATCTTTCCAGGGAGGAACAGCCAGGACGGGTCTTCAGCTCTTTCCCAACAGGCTGCATAGAGCTGAGGAACCTAAGTAATCCATTGACTGTGTGAAGAGCCCAGATTCTCCGTGCATTCTGGCTCTGAACCTCCACACTGTGCTGCCCCCTGGGTAGGAGCAGAGCTGGCAATCAGCAAATGCTGGCCGAGTTTGAATTTGTTTGCTGATTCTTTCATTACATGTTATGAAACATTCCTGGATGGAAGTTGGAAGCACACAGGAGGGTATTCTCACACCCCTGTGCTACTTTCCCATCTCTTTCTGGCTGCTCTGTCACCCCCTCGGGCCTTCTCCTTCCCTTTGAGAGGTAGCCAGCAGCAGACGCAGGGTAGCTGTGGCACAGCAGCAGCTGGAGTGAGGGGAAAGGCTCTCTTAGGCTGCGTCTCATCTTGTCTGATAGTGAAATCTGAGTCCTGGTGGAGCAATGTCCGGCAGACTCAGGAAGGTTGGAAATCTAGAGCTCCAATGCTGGGAGCTGGAAGCCAGAAGCCAGACTTGGTGGGTTGAGCTAAGCTTCTGCCAGAGGCTCCTACACAAAGCAGTTCTGAATCCCTATCTGTGGAACCATAAAATGTCAAGCAAAGAGATGTGTCATGAGAACTAGAACCTAAACCCTAGACTGACCTTGGGGAGTGCTTCTTGGGGAGCTATCAAAGCTGGAAGTGCCAGGAAGCTACAGGATTAAAAACACTATGTGTTTTCCTTGAATGGGAGTTTTATTAAATTCTACATAATTTAAATAAATTTTAATAATAAAAGTAGGGATATATCTTTGAGAATACAAGGGTGTTTTGCATATTTTTACATTATGTAAGTAAGCACTGAAGTGGTTTCTTTTTTATAAACTCTTACATTGAGGAATAATATACAAACAGATATTCCATTTTCAGGCTATTATAAATAATGCTGCTGTAAGCATTCTTGTATGTATTTTTTGATACCCATATGGACATATTCTATGGGGAGTTAACCTATAAGTAGATAGATGGTGTTACCGTATTTCCAGTTTTTGTTGAACTGTCCCAGTTTATGCCTAGTCTTCCAGAGGAATGATTATTATTTTATTCTTAAAAGTGTCCCAGTTTGGACAATAAAAAAATGTGTTTAGTCTATTCATAGTGTATGCATACATTCAACTATGGTAGATACTGTCATTTTTCCAAAGTGATTGTACCAGCATTCTTCCCCATCCTTGCCAATGCTGGGTACAATTTTATTTTAAATTACTTTTAAATTGTGGTAAATTTATATGCAGGAAAGTGAGCAGATCTTAACTATTACAGCTCAGTGGATTTTTACATATGACTACACCTATGTTAGCACTGCTCAAATCTAAATATAGCAGATTTCCAGCACCCCAGAATGCTTAACAGTTATTCTGACTTCTATCATCATAGATTCATTTTGCCTTTTCTTGAACTTTGTGTAAATGGAATCACACTTTGTATTATTTGGTGTCTGGATTTTAAATTCAACATTACATTTATGAGATTTATCCAAGTATCTATAGTTCAGTAATGTCAGTAATTCATTCTTTTTCATAGCTGAGTAGTGTGAATATACCACAGTTTGCTTATCCACTCTACTCTTGATAGATATTTATCCATTCTAATGTTGATGAACTATTATTTTCAATTTGAGGCTATAAGGAATAAAGCTAGTATGAGTATTCTTGGACATGCCACTGGTGGACATAGCGGTATGTGGATGTGAGTTCAAGTTGTTTTCAAATCCTCACCAACATTTGACATTGTCCGTGCTTCTAATTTTAGTCAATGTGATGAGTGTGCAGTAGTATCTCATTTTGATTTTGAGTTTCGTTTCTTTAATTACTGATGAAATTGAGCAGCTTTTCATATGTTTATACTTGGATAGCTGCTTTTGTGCTACTTACCCATTTTTCTATTTGGTTCTTGCCTTTTTCTTACTGATTGTACAAGTTCTTTTTATATTCTAGATATCAGCTGCTATTCGTTGCTTATTTGTTGCAAATATCTTCTTTTACTCCATGGCTTGTCTTTTTACCCTCTTATAGCTGTCTTTTTATATATAGAAGTTTCTCATTTTAATTAATCCAATTTATAGTAGTTTCCTTTATGGTTGATACATGTTGTGATCTGTTCACAAAGGTATCCTCCTGTGTTAGCTTCTAGAAGCTTTATTGTTTTACCTTTTGCATTTTTTCTATAATACATCTAGAATTTATTTTTATACATAATGTGAAGTAAGGGGAAGGCCTCTTTTTTTTTTTCTAATTGACCCAACATCATTTAGTCAAAGATAGCCTTTCTCCTCTGCTTTGTCATAAAACAAGTGTTCGTTTATGTGAGGGTCCATTTATGGACTTACTGTTCTTTCTGACTTTCTGCTGCTGTGTTCTATTTGTTTCTCCTTCCACCAATACCCGGCTATCTTAATTGCTATTAATAAATCTTGATATGTGGTAGAGTAAGTTTTCTACTTTGTTGTTTTCTTCAAGATTGTCTTGGCTTTTCTATACTTTTGCTTTTCTGTACTTTTTAGAATCTGTTTGCCCCAGTTGCCACCAGGGGGAGAGTCAAACTTTAAATAGTACTTCATAAATCACTAACTAGCTGTTGTGGTTTGCTAATGCTGCCAAAAAGCAAAATACCAGAAATGGATTGGCTTTTATAAAGGGGGTTTATGTGGTTACACAGTTACAGTTTTAAGGCCATACAGTGTCCAAGGTAAGGCATCAACAATAGGGTACCATCACTGAAGGAAGGCCAATGGCATCCTGAAAACCTCTGTTAGCTGGGAAGGCATGTAGCTGGTGTCTACTGATCCAGGGTTGTGTTCCAGCTCTACTCTCATCTCCTGTGTGTGTGCTTCAAAGTATCTCTTTTCACTGCAGCACCTCCTTCTGTCTGTGAACACTTTTATAGGACTCCAGTGATTGAATTAAGATGCACCCTGAATGGGTGGGGTAACACCTCTGTGATGGTTAGGTTCATGAGTCAACTTGGCTGGGTAATGGTACCCAGGTGTCTGGTCTAGCAAGCAGTGGCCTAACCGTTACTGCAAGGACATTTGTGGCTGGTTAATAAACCAGAAGGCTGGTTTATTAAATCATCAGTCAATTGGCTGCAGCTGTGACTGATTACACCAACAAAGGGTGTGTCTTCCACAATGAGAGAATGTAATCAGCTGGATTTAATCCAAGCAGTTGAAGACTTTTAAGTGACACAGATAGAGGACCTTCATTTCTTCTTCGGCTAACCAATGAAGCATTTCCTGAGGAGTTCATCAAAGTTGCCAATTTGCTTCCTGAAGAGTTTGTTGAACACGTTCATTGAAGTTGCCAGTTTGCTGCCTGAGAAGTTCATTGAATATCTTCATTGGAATTGCCAGTTTGCTGCATGCCCTACAGAATTTGGACTTGTGAATACCCACAGTTACGTGAGACACTTTTATAAAATCTTATAGATATCTTTTGTTGATTCTGTTTCCATGGAGAACCCTGACTAATACAACTTCCATGGAAAGTATCCAATCAAAGGTCTCACTCAGTTGATTGAGTCACATCTCCATGGAAACACTCAATCAAAGGATTCCAACCTAATCAACACTAATATGTCTGCTCCCACAAGAGTGCATCAAAGAACATGGCATTTGGGGGGACATAATACATCCAAATTGGCACATTGCTTTTCTTTCTAGTGTCTAACAGCCTTCCAAACAAGGGTTGCACCCCCTGTGTTAGGCCCCGGCCTTGGTTTGGCTGGAAATTACTGACAAACCAAGTGCCAAAGGAGAACTTCCATGCAAACCCAGGAAACCACAAAACCTTACATGAGTGAGGGGAACCAACTTTCAAAATAATCTTATCAAGATAATCAAATGCCAAGAAATCAGCAAAAATCACAAGGCACATGAAGAAATAAGATTTGGCAAAGCCAAATGCACAAATTAAAAAGCTGGAAGAGACAGAATTTGAAACAACTAATCAAAGATTTTCAAACAAATCTCCTAAATAACTTCAATGAGATGGCTAAAGAGATAAAAGACAGCTCTTCTAGATACACTAGAAGAGCATAGAGATGAAATTGAAAGAATAAATAGAAAAATAGTAGAGCTAATGGAAATGAAAGATACTGTATCTCAAATTAAAAGTATGCTGGAGATGCACAATAGCAGGTCTAAAGAGGCAGAGAAAAGAATAAGTGAACTAGAGGTCAGACAACTGAATTTGAATGCACAAAAGAAAAAAAATGGTGAAAAAAGATGGAAAAAATTTGAATTGGACCTCAGGGGAAGGATAGACAACACGAAGCACACAAATATAGGAATCATTGGTTTCCCAGAAGAGTAAACGTCTAAGAAAATTATTTGAGGAGATAATTGGGGAAAATTTCCCAATCCTTATCAAAGACATAAATATGCAAATCAAGAAGCCCAGTGAACTCCAAATAGAATACATCCAAATAGACCCACTCCAAGACACATACTAATCAAAGTATCAAATGCTGAAGAGAAGGAGAGAGTCCTGAAAACAGATAGAGAAAAATGAATTACCACATACAAGGGAATCCACGTAAGACTAAGTACTGACTACTTAGTAAGCATTGTGGAGGTGAGAAAGCAGTGGTATGTTATATTTAAGATTCTGAGGGAGAAAAATTGCCAGCCAAGAATTCTTTTTCCAGCAAAGCTGTCCTTCAAAAGTGAGGGAAAGTTTAAAATTTTCATAGATAAACAAACACTGAGAGAATTTGGTAACAAGAGACCTGCCCTGCAAGAAATGCTAAAGGGAGTTCTGTCAGCTGAGGAAAAAAAAAAAACACAGGAGAGAGAGGCTTGGAGGAGACTATAGAAATGATGATTATCAGCAAGAGTAACTAAAGGGATAAAAAAGATAAAAATACTAGACCTGACAAATAAAAGCCATGTGATAAAATGGGTGAAGTAAGGGCAGTTTTCACAGTAATAACACTGAATGTTAATGCTTTAAACTCCCCAATAAAAAGACACAGGTTGGAAATATGGATAAAATAATTATGATCCATGTTTATGCTATTAACAAGAGACTTATTTTAGACATAAAGTTACAATTAGGTTGAAAGTGAATGGATGGAAAAAGATATTCCATGCAAGCAATACTCCCCCACCCCACTCCCCCCAAAAAAGCTGGGGTAGCTATACTAATATCAGATAAAATAGATTTTAAGGGAAAAGAAGTTATAAGAGACAGGAAGGTTACTATATATTAATAAAAAGGAGCAATTCACTAAGAAGAAATAGCAAATGCAAGTGTTTATGAACCTAATCAAAGTGCTCCAAAGTACCTGAGGCAAACACTGGCAGAACTGAAGGGAGCAATAGATGTTTCTACATAATTATGGGAGGCTTCGACACACCACTCTTTTCGATAGATAGAATGACTAGGCTGAGGATCAATAATGAAATAGAGAACCTAAGTAATATGTAAATAAATTAGAGACGTATATAGATTGTTGCACCCCAAACAACAGGATATGCAGCCTTCTCAAGTGCTCATGGAACATTCTTCAAGATAGATCATATGCTGTGGCACAAAAAAGGTCTTAATAATTTTAAAAAGATTGAAATTATACAAAGCACTTTCTCCCATCATAATGGAATAAAGCTGGAAATCACTACCACCGAAGAACTGGAGCTTTCGCAAATATATGGAGGTTAAACAACATACTTTTAAACAATCAGTGGGTCAAAGAAATTGCAAGAGAAATCAGTAAATATCTGGAGATGAATGAAAATGAGAATACAGTACATCAAAACCTATGGGATACAGCAAAGATGGTAGTAAGTAGGATATTTATAGCCCTAAATGCCTACATTGAAAAGGAAGAAAGAGCTAAAATCAAAGACCTAACTGACCAACTGAAGAAACTAGAGAAAGAGCAACAAACTAACCCTAACGCAAGTAGAAAAAAATAAGTATCAAACTATCTGGGTATCTTTAGGAAAAGAATGTTGATTATATAATTTACATCTTCTGTATTCTTACTGTTTTTTTATCTGCTTATTCTGTGATACCTAAAGAGTCATGCTAAAACATTTCCCAGTATGGTTGTAAATTTTGTCTATTTTTCCTTTTTGTTCTGTCAATATTTACTTTATACGTTTTGAGACTATATTATTAGGTGCATACAAATTTAGAATTTGGCAAGTGCCTGATACATTGAACCTTTAATCATTATGAAAAATCCCCCTTTATAAAGCTCTAGTAATGTTATATGTATTAATATCAGTCTCTTGTTGATGAATTTGCTCAGTTTTTGTTCATCTGAAAGGTTTTACTTTATTCTTATTTTTGAAGCCTATTTTTACTGGGTACAGAGTTATATTTTGGCATGTATTTTATTTTAGCACTGTGAAGATAACCATTTCATTGTCTTCTGCCTCCCATTATTTTTATTGAGAAGTCATCTGTCAGTCTTACTTTTTTCCTTTAAAGTAATATGTCTTTTTCTGTGGCTATTTAAAAATATTTTTCACTTTGTGTATTGCTTTCATTTGTTCTTCTGTAATGTGCTTAAATGCCATTTTCTTTGTCTTTTTTTTTTCTGCCTAGGTCTTAGTGCTTCTTGAATTTGTGGCTTGATTTATTCCTTTGCCAATGGAAAATTCTCAGCCGTTTTCTCTTCAAATATTGTCTCCCATTTTCTTTTGCTAATCCTGCTTGGGCTGCAATTACATGCATGTGAGACCTTTTTACTGTCTGTACTGGTTTGAATGTATTATGTCCCCCAAAACGCCGTATCTTCGATGTAACCTTGTGTGGGCAGAGGTATCAGTGTTGATTAGATTGTAGTTCTTTGAGTGTTTCCATGGAGATGGGACCCACCCAGCTGAGGGTGATGACGCTAATTGGATAATTCCCATGGAGCTGTGACTCCACCCATTTAGGGTGGGTCTGAATTAGTTCACTTGGAGCACTATATAAGCTCAGACAGAAGGAGCTGCCTTGCTACAGCCAAGAGGGACGCTTTGAAGAAGGCATGTAAGCTGAGAGAGAAGCTGAAGCTTACAGAGACCTTTTGGAGACAGCCTTTGAAAGCAGACTTTTGCTCCGGAGAAGCTAAGAGAGGACAAACACCCCAGGAGCAACTGAGAGTGACATTTTGGAGAGAGGCTGAAGCCTAGAGAGGAACGTCCTGGGAGAAAGCCATTTTGAAACCAGAACTCCGGAGCAGACGCCAGCCACGTGCCTTCCCAGCTAACAGAGGTTTTCCGGACACCACTGGCCATCCCCCAGTGAAGGTATGTGATTATTGATGTGTTACCTTGGACACTTTATGGCCTTAAGACTGTAACTGTGTAACCAAATAAACCCCTCTTATAAAAGCCGATGCATTTTTGGTGTTTTGCATTCTGGCAGCATTGGCAAACTAGAACACTGTCCTATATGTCTCCTTCCTGTGTTTTCCATCCTTTTGTCTCCCTATGCTTATGCTGTTTTTTTTTCCTAATATAGCTTCCAGGTCCTGAAACTCTTTCTCAGCTGTGCCTAATATCCCTTTAAACCCATCCGTTTATTGACTATTTAAAATTATTGTATTTTGAATTTGTGTTGTATTGTTCATTGCTAAAATTTCCATTTGATTCCCTTTTTATAGTTTCTAGTTCTTTGCCAAAATTCTGTATCTTGTCTTTAAATCTTTGAACATATTAATCATAGTTATTTTCAATTCTGTGCATAAATTCACTGTTTGTATCTTCTGAGTACATACTTCTATTGTATTTTTTTTAATCTTGGTGTCTGGTCAATACATTTTTCCCCTTACAGTCCTCGTTATTTTTGATTGACTGCAGGACATTATATGTGAACAACTTTAGAGATATTTTGAGGCTCCAGAAGATGGTATATTCCTCCAGACAGAATTTACTTTTGCTTCTTATTGGCATCTGGGAAAGGGGCACATAATAATAGTTTATTCAGTGATTGATATAATTCAAAGAAGGGTGTCAGCCTTTGTGAAGGCTGATCTACCTTCAGGTCAGCCTTATTCCTAGGCTGTAGGCCATCAGGGTCCCCACTGTAAACCTGAGCTGTTTACCTAGGTTCCTTCTCCCGTGTAGGCCCCAACTCCAATTTTTGCCCTTCCGTTTCTGTGAGATGGCTGGAATCTCAGGTTCTCAGCTGCTCCTTTGAGAATTGTCAATGGCCTTGAGGAAATATGTGCACCAAAAGCCGCACTCCTGTTTCTCACCTTCCTTTCTTTCCCACTCTTGGTCTCACAGAGTCTTATTGTATGGCCTATCTCTGATACCTCAAATAGATGTTTTGTTTTGTTTTTTTCAATATTCTGGCCAATGTTTCTAGTTATTCTTATGAGAGAATTGGTCCAAGACAAATAGGATAAAAAATTTCCAAGGCCATATAGCTCCTGGAAGCAGAATCCCCATGTAATATTTTAAAATAGAGATCTAAGACCAGAAAACTCTTTGGGCCTGCAGCCACCTACATCTCAACCATCATTCTCTGTTATAAGGGTGTATCTGGGGTAAGTTTGAGAAGCATTGAGTTTAACTTCATTTTTTACCATACTGCTACCCAGAGAGATAGTGTGATTTGCCCATGATCATATTGCTAGTTAATGTTTGAGTTGGGACAGAATATAGGCCTTTGATCCCCTCTTACATCTTACAGGCCCATATTGTTTTGTATTATTTTTCAAGGACCCTGACCTCTGTAATAGCTCTGTTAAGACATTTCAGTGGTCCAAGTGGATCCTTCTAGTTGATAGGAAATTTTCCTTGATTATCCTTCACCATATTTGAACTTTGCCACTTACGCCCTTTTGCCTTTCCTCCTTCATTGCTTCCCTTTTCTTCTCTGGATTTTTACATTGCCACTTACATCTGGTCTTGGCTAATGGGCAATCCTGCATTGATTGACATACCTGCTAGTGGAGTGTCTTCAGAGACTGCTTAATTCGTTTGTCCTGGTTTATGGATGGATATGTTATGTTACATTTTGCAAAAGTCTTTGGAAAGTGAGTTGCTGAGGGAAATGATAAAATGAGGCATTTGAGGCAATTTATCTGCCCATGATTAGCTTCCTTTGCTTAAAAAATAATTCATAATATCTTCCAGAATGGCTAGTGAAGGCTTTTGGCTTATTTGATTTTTCTGTCATTCTCTCCAGCATGTGGCATATATTTTCAGAGTTTGTTTCTTAAGTCAAACTAGCTGAGCAGAATCATCAGTTAAGAATTGGAAGTAAAGCTGGCCAAAAGTAAATCTATTCCAGCTACCTCTCTTTGCAAAGTTTGTAAATGTGATATTCTAGCCTTCTGTTATTGAAGGGAAAGCATTTTGACAGTTACTAGGAATACACAGTGGAGCAGGGTGGAAATATCATTGTCCTCAGCCAGGAGACCTCAATTTTATCTCACTTGTGACACTATCGACTCGTGAATGACCTTTGGCATGCCATTTGCCTTCTCAGGCTGTATTTGATACTCTGTAAAATGAAAGGATTGGACAAGATGATGTCTTAGCAGCCTTCCAATTCTCAAATTCTGGGAAACCATCCTCCACCATGAGCTCAGTGTCTGGAAGATCATTTTGTAATAATATAAGTGAAGACATAAAGCTGTACTTGTTTTTCTATGCTGTTGTGATGGGGAGGGTAAGGCTAGCTAATGGAGAAATGGCACTTGTGTTTTCATGTAAGCAAATCAAATGTTCTGGGACTCCATTTTAATGCAAGCTAAGGAAAGATCTTATGCTGTGAATGACTGACTCATTAAATTAGGTAACAAGTGTAAGGTATCTGTTTAGTTTCTGGCTTATCGTGGGGCTCAGTAAAGATTTTACAAGAGAATAAATAAAGACATCATAATAATATCTATTATTTATCAACTGCCTCCTGTGCTAAGCACTGCAGATACATCTGTGAGCAAGAGACTTAGCCTCTGCCCTTTCCAAAGGGTATGTATTATTCCCCCTTAGTTACACAAGGGGAAACGAATTCCAGATTTGGTCTTAAGTGTTAAGTCTTTTACTGAATAGCAACATCAGCAGCTTTGGCTCTCCAGCCGCCCAGCATTTTGTGCCAAGGAGCAACATAATCTCCCATTTACCCAGTGCTCTTTCAGATTTTTAATGATCTATGAAATTAAATGCCCACTTACAAAGTATCTGTGAGTCTTGGGTTGAAGCAGATGGACTTGGGCATTGGGTGCTGTGATACATCCTGCCCCAGCTGATCACTTACTCGTTCTGTGACTGAGGTTGGATGAAGTTGGCACCTGTATTCTATGGTCCTTCTGTCCCCACCCCTCCTGAAAGTTTGTGGTTGTGGTGACCAAATTATCATGTGATAAATATTATGGCAGATGTGCAAACAGAGAAAAGGGCCTCAAGCACATTTTAAAGTTGCTAACCATTTGTTTTCAAGGCCCGGGAAGGCTTTGGTGTCTGTTAAGGGACCCAGGGACACTGGGATAGTTTTCATCTCCCACCAGCAGGATATGAAAATACTGATTGCCCCAGACCCCCAACAGAACTGGTGATCATCACTGTACAAGGTTTGGAATTTGATGTGCAAAATGGGGAATCTAATTGTTTTTATTTGCTTTTTTGTGTGTGTATCCAGAGGAACAGAACATTGTTGCATAATTTTATAGCCTATTTGTGTATTTGCTTTGTGAGTTGCCTGGCCTTTTCTTGACCCATTTTTGATGGGGGTGATTAGATTTTTTATTGTCTCATTAGGGCTTTTAGAAAATCAAATAAGGATGTCAAGCCATTTTAATCATATAGTTGTAATATTTTTCTCAGTTTGTTTTCTATTTTAATATTTTTTATGCTTTTTATATTGATTTTCATTAGTAAAATCTAATAATCTTTTCCTAAAAGGTTTGTCTTTGATGTTATTCTTAGCAAAGCTTTCCCAACCCCTAAATGATATAAGTATTCATCTATGTCTTCTTCTAATATTCTTGTGGTTTTTTTTCTGTTCCATTTAAAATTTTAATATATGTGGAAGTAATTTGGGTATATGGCATTATGCATGGAGCTGACTTAATTTTTCTCTACATAGTTAACTAATTGTTCCATCATTTAGTGAATTATCTACTTTTCCCACTGATATAAAGCAACACTTTTATTATATACTAAATCTGTGTGTGTGTATGTGTAATGTCAATTACTAGGCTTTCTGTTTCATTGCTCTCTACCAAAGCCACACTCTTTTGGTAGTGGTAGCTTTGAAGTACATGACTACATCTGGCAGAACAAAGGACTCATCTCTTAGCCAGCTGCTTGCAATTATTCTTCTAGATGGATTTGAGAGTCATTTCACAAGTTAGAAAAGTTGTGCCAGTATATTTTAGTGACTAATAAAAAGATTAATTTAGAGGAGACTTGATAGCTTGTCAATTCTCTTTTCCCATAGAAGAAGGCAGCATATCATTCTGTTTGTTTGTCTTTTCTTTAGTGCCACTCAGGTAATTTGGAATTTAATATAGCATGTGGGGTAGTATAGTATGCAGTCAAAGAGTCGGGGTTCAAATTCACATCAGGCCATTTATTAGCTTATACAGCTAATAAATTTACCCTCAGTTAATGGAACACGATGAGTGCTCAGTAAACACACTTTGAATAAATGAATATATTCTTAAGTTTTTTTTTTGCTATTGTGAACATGACCTCTTCTACTGTCCACCTCCATTTATTCCTTTCCAATATTTAGAAAACAGTATGAAGCAACAACAGTCCTTCTCCTGATTTTACTGCAACTGTCTCTAGTATTTTACAGTCAACCATGATGATAATTGTTACCTTGAGATAAGTATTTATTACATTGTTATATAAATTCAGTTTAACTCCTGGTATGAATAATTTATTAAAAATTTAAGAATGGAAATTTGGGGAGTCCAAAGCAAGATGGTGGAGGTGGTGACACAGTCTTTTCTTTAATAGGATTTAATTTTAGAAAAGTTTGGGATTGACAGAAAAGTTGCATATATACAACTTAAAATTTCTCCTTTTAATAAAACAAAATTCAAACATATAATTCAGAGTTGTTAATTACATTCACAATGTTGTGCTGTCACCACCGTACTTTACCAAAATTGCCCATTATCCAAAATTGTACAGAAACTCTATACAGTTGAAGCATTAACTCCCCATTCCTAGCACCCATCCCAGCCTTGATTTTCTGACTGTATGAAATTGCTTATTCTAATTATTTCATAGCAGCAAGATCATACAATATTTATCTTTTTGTGTCTGGCTTTTTCACTCAACATGATGTCTTCAAGTATTTGCAAAGTCCCCTTGAGGGACTGTGGGGAAATGTGAAAATATTAAACTTCCTCACCTGGGGAATTCCTGATATTCTTGCAGATGTTGGGGACTCCCAGTTTGATGAGTCAAGCCCTTGATCTTGGGGCTTGCCTGTATGAGACTTATTCCTGAAAAGGAAAAGCTAATTCTACTTCTAATTATGCTCAAGAGTCACCCCAAAGAACCTTTTGTTGCTCAGATGTGGCCTCTTTCTCTCAGACAACTCTGCAGATAAACTCATTACCCTCCCCCCTACATGGGACATGACTCCCAGGGGTGAAATCTCCCTGGCAACGTGGATTGAGAATGCCTTCTTGACCAAAAGGGGGAAAAGGAATGAAACAAAATAAAGTTTCAGTGGCTAAGAGCTTTCAAATAGAGTTGAGAGGTCATTTTGGAGGTTATTCTTATGCATCATGTAGATACTACTTTTTAGTTTCTAGTGTATTAGAATAGCTAGAAGGAAATACTTCAACCTGTTGAATTGCAGTCCAGTAGACTTGATTCTTGATGATGATTGTATAACTGCCTAGCTTTTATCATCTGACTGTCTGATTGTGAAAACCTTGTTAATGACACTCTCTTTACCAGTGTATGGGCAGATAAGTAAGAAAATAAAGAATATGTATAGTTTTTTTAAACAAAGAGTACTGGATTTTGTCAAATTGCCTGTTTTTGTGAAAGGCTCTGTTTACTTTTTCTAATTCTTTTTTCTTTCTGCTTCTCAGCCTTACTCATTTCAATTGTCTTGTCTTCAAGGGCACTGATTCTTTCTTCTGCCGGTTCCAGTCTCCTGTTGAAACCGCTAGGAAAATTTTCATTTCAGTTGTTGTGCTCTTCAATTTGAGCAGTTCTGTTTGGTTCCTCTTTAAAAATTTTCAACTCTTTATTGATAGTTTCATATTGTTCATTCATTGCTTTCCTGATATCTTTTAGTTTTTTCTCTGTATTTTCCTTCATCTCCTTGCGCATCTTGAGGGTCATATTTTTTAGTCTTTGTCTGACATGCCTGCATTCTGGTCCTCTTTGTTTATGTTTTCTGGATTTTTATCCTATTCCTTTGGATGGGCCATCATTTCATGTTTCTTTCTCTTTAATCTTTCGTTACACACTGTAATTTTAATATTTTAGTGTGTTAACTCTTTGTTTTAGTCCCTGTTTTAGTTTCCTAGGCTGCTTAAGCAAATACTATGAAATGTGTTAGGTTAAACCATGGGAATTTATCCTCTCACGGTTTTGAGGCTGGGAAATGTCCACATCAAGGCATCATCAAGGTGATGCTTTCTCCCCAAAGATCGTGGCATTCTGGGCCTGGCTGCCTGGGATCCTTGGTCCTTAGTTTGTCACATGGCAAGGCACCTGGTGGCGTCTCTTGTTCTCTTCCTTCTCTTCTGGTTTATATCTTTGACTTTCTCCTTCTCTGAGTTTCATTCTGTTTATAAGTACTCCTGTAATAGGATTAAGACCCATCCTAATTTAGGTGAGCCGCACCTTAACTGAAGTAACCTCACCAAAAGGTCCTACTTACAATGGGCTCACACCCACGGGAATGACTTAAATTTAAGAACATGTTTTTCTGGGATGCATATAGTTTCAAACCACCACAGTCCCTGAGCATTGCATTTCTTGAGTTTATCCAGCTGATGTCATGACAGAGATTTCCTTAAATGTCAGGAGCCATCAAAACCAAATAAACCAATGCAAAAATCACTTTCCACAGCCTTTGCAAATTGACTGTGTGTTGGCTGGTTTTCTCCTTCAAGTTCAACCCTTCTATCAAGGTCAGCCCAAGTCAAATGCAAAGTGCAGGAGTCCTCTCTGTCTTTTCTGAGACTGTGTCTTGTCCTGAGCTTGTTCTTCCTAGTGGCCTTGGGAGTTCCCATATTTACAGGCATTTGATTTCCTCCTCTACTCCCTATGAAATAGACTTTCTACCTCTCTCAGGTGCTCTATTGTAGTATTTTAAACAATTACCTTTGCCCCAGGAAGTTTGTGTTAATTTTTTTTTAACCCTGCTGTAGCTTTCCCAAGCTGCTTTTGCTTGGAGGACAAATTCTGGGGTGGGGAGATCTGGAAAGGAATTTCCTAGGTCATTCTTTTCTGGTGGGAACAATGCTAGGGACCCACAGTGGGGGCTCTGACTGGCTCCACACGGCCCTAGAGAGGTGGTGAGGGGGTGGCCAGCAAGGGCACCAGAAATTTCCCCTATGGCTTTTTGAAACTTTTTATTTTTTATATTTTTATTCTGCACTTGCTCAATAAACGTAGCTCTTTAACTGTTTTCTGTAGTTTTGAGGAAGGGTAATGTCTTTAAGATTCTTCTGCTTCTTTTGCCCAGGGCAGATTGGAACAATGGCCATCATCCCATTCAGCCCCCAGTGATCTGAAGTAGATGATCAAAAACATTGATCATTGATTGGACTGCACACCCCTAGAAGAGATAACTAGGCCTTTATATCCCACCGTGGCACTTGGGTTGAGGACCCCACTGCTGCCTGCTGTGAGGATGAGGGATGAGGGATGGTAACTGCTGCATGGAGAGTGAAATTCACCTGTATTTACTGCAGTTTACCAGCCTCTTCCTCCAATATTCCTGGGATGCTACATAGTGTTCTCTGGGACTCTGGAGTTTCACAGTAGTCGATTCAAACATTTCCTGCCCATTCATAGTTGTTCTGGTGGAGGGACTAATTCCTGAACTTCCTATTCTGCCTTCTTCCCATCTACCCTATTATTAGAATCTTATACTAGTATGGGACATTGTCTCAATTAATGAATCAATATTGATACTTTATTTTAAACTAAAGCCCTTAGTTTATTCAGATTTCTTTAGTTTTTATCTAATGTCCTTTTTGTATTCCAGGATCCCTTCCAGGATAGCATAATACATTTAATTGTCATATCTCCTTAGGCTCTCTTGGCTATGACAGTTTCTCAGATTTACTATGTTTTTAATGACCTTGACCTTTTGAAGCATACTGGGCAAATATTTTGTAGAATATCCCTCTATTAGAATTTGTTTAATTTTTTAAAAATTCAATCTGGGTTAAAAGTTTGAGGAAGGAAGAAACACAGGTAAGGTGCCATTTTCGTCATGTATCAAAGGTCCACATGATCAACATGACCAATCACTGTTGACGTTGGTCTTAATCACCCTGATGAGGTTTTATTTATCGGATTTTTCCACTGTCAAGTTACTCTCCCTATCCCACTTCCTATATTGTACTCTTTGGAAGGAAGTCACTATGTGCAGCCCATACTTAAGGAATGTAGAGTTATCTTCTATCTACATAAATTATTTGGAATTCATCTGCACGGTTTGAATTCTCACCAGCAATGAATGGGCATTACTGTTGTACTGCATTCTCACCAGCAATGGATTTTAGCCATTTTAATAGGTGTATTTGTAGCACATTGTTTTACTTTGAAATTCCCTAATGAAAAAACGGTGGTGAGCATCTTTCATATGCTTATGTACCATGTCTATATCTTCTTTGGTGAGGTGTCCACATCTTTTGCCCAATTTTTGATTGAGTTTTAGTTGAGTTTTCTTAGTGTAGAATTTTAGAAGTTCTTTGTATATTTTGGATGTAAGTCCTTTATAAGATATGTGTTTTGCAAATATTTTCTCCCCATCTGTGGCATGGCTTTCAATTCTTTTAACACCATCTTCAAAGGTAGAAGTTTTAAATTTCAATAAAGTACGACTTACCAATATTTTTCAATATTTTGTGGCCTGGTATTTTCAGTCTTTTTAAATACTTTTATAAAAATAGTCAGAAGTGTAATAAATTCCTCAAAACATACAAATTACCTAATCTGACGCAGATGAAATAGAAAATCTCAACAGACCTACAACAAGTAAAGAGATTGAACCAATAATCAAACACCTCCCAACAAAGAAAAGTCCAAAACTGGATGATTTAATTGCTGAGTTACAGCAAACATTTAAAGAAGATTTAATACTAAGCCTTTGTAAATATTTCCAAAAATTAAAAGACTTTACTTCCTAACACATTCTGAGTCCAGCATCATCCTGATCCTGACACCAAAGTCAGGTAAAGACAACACAAGAAAAGAAAATTGCAGATTGTATTCCTTATGAATACAGATGAAAAATCCTCAACCAAAAACTGGCAAACTGAATCCAACAGTATATTAAAAGGATACACTATGACCAAGTGGGATTTATTCCAGGAATACAAGGACTGGTTTAACATAAGTCAATCAATGTAATACACCACAATGATAGAATAAAGAAAAAAAAACCACTTGAGCATCTCAATTGATGCAGAAAATGTGTTTGACAAAATCCAACATTGTTTCATGATAAAAACACCCAGAAGACTAGGAATAGATAGCACGTTTCTCAACATCATTTATGAACTACCCATAGAAAATATCATAATCAAAGGTGAAAGATTGAAAGCTTCTCCCCTAATATCAGGAGCAAGAAAAGGTTTCCCTTTGTCCCCACAGTTATTCAACAGAATACTGGAAGTTCAAGCCGGAGCAGTCAGGCAAGAGAAAGAAATAAAAAGCATCCATATTGGAAAGGAAGAAGTAAAATTATCCTTATTTGAAAATAACATGATCCTATATGTAGAAAATCCCGAAGAATCCACAAGAAAACTAGTGTAACTAATAAATGAATTCAGGAAAATTGCAGGATACAAGATAAACATGTAGATTTCAGTTAGGTTTCTATATACCACTGTGCCGATTTAGATATATTATGTGCCCCCAAAAGCCAGAATCTTTAATGCAGTCTTGTGGGGGCAGATGTATTAGTGTTGATTAGGTTGGAATCTTTTAATTGAGTATTTCCATGGAGATGTGACTCAATCAACTATGGATGAAATGTTTGATTAAATTATTTCCAAGGAGATATGCACCCTGCCTATTCAGGGTGGGTCTTGATTTAATCACTGGAGTCCTATAAAAGAGCTCACAAACAGAAGGAGCTCAGAGCAGCTGAGAGGGACATTTCGGAGAGCTGACACTTGGAGGATGCTTGGAGGCATTTGGAGATGCTAGTCCAGAGTTTGCTCCAGAGAATCTAAGAGAGGACCCCAGCACTTAGATGCACAGGAGCTGAAGAAGCTAAGAGAGACCCAAAGACGTTTTGGAGAGAGTCATTTTGAAATGCAACCTGGAAGCAAAGGAACAACAGACACCAGCCACATGCCTTCCCAGCTGACAGAGGTGTTCTAGACACTGTCAGTCATTCTTAAGTGAGAATATCATCTTGTTGATGCCTTAGTTTGGACACTTTTATGGCCTCAGAACTGTAAATTTGTAACTTAATAAATCCCCTTTGTAAAAGCCAATCCATTTATGGTATTTTGCATAATGGCAGCAGTACCAAACCAGAACGACCACTAATGAGCAATCTGAAAAGGGAATCAAGAAAACAATTCCATTTCCAATTGCATCTAAAAAAATAAAATACTTAGAAATAGATTTCACCAAGGAGATGAAAGATTTTGTACAGTGACAACTACAAAACATTGCTGAAAGATATTAAAGAAGAACCAAATAAATGTAAAGACAGCCCCATGTCCATGGATTGGAAGACCTAATATTATTAAGATGTCAGTACTGCCTAAAGTTATCTACAAATTCAGTAGAATCCCTATCAAATTCTGGCATCCTTTTTTCCAGAAATGGAAAAGCTGCTCCTCAAATTCATAAGGAATTGTAAAGGCCCCAAATAGCCAAAACAATCTTGAAGAAGAACAAAGCTGGAGGATCCCCACTTCATGACTTAAAAACATACTACAAAGCTATAGTAATTAAAATAGTGTGGTTTGCATTAGGATAGATATATAGACCAATGGGATAAGTATGAGAGTCCAGAGATATAGCCACACATCTGTGGCTAATTGATTTTTGGTAAGGGTGCCAGGTCCATTAAATGGGGAAATAATAGTCTCTTCAACAAATGGTGCTGGGATGAGTGGAAATTCACATGCAAAAGGATGAAAGTGGACCCCTACATCTCACCAGGTACAAAAATTAATTCAACATGGACCAGTGACCTAAATATAAGAGCTAATACTGTAAAAGTCCTACAAGAAAACATAGGGAAATATCTTTAGGACCTGGTGATAGACAATGGATTTTTAGACTTTACACCAAGCACACAAGCAACAAAAGAAAAAATAGAAAAAATGAACTTTATCATAAAGTTAAAAACTTTTGTGCATCAAAGGATATTATCAAGAAAGTGAAAAAACCTGCAGAATGGGAGAAAATATTTGGAAACCATATATCTGATTAGGGTTAAATATCCAGAATATATAGAGAACTCCTACAACTCAACAAAAAAAGACAACTCAGTTAAAATATGGACCAGGGGTTTGAATAGACATTTCTCCAAAGAAGATACACAAATGGCCTATAAATATATGAAAAAAAAGGCTCAGCATTCAACATCATTAGCCACTAAGAAAATTCAAATTAAAACTACAATGAGATCCCACTAGGATGGCTGTAATTTAAAAATCTGAAAATACCAAGTTGGTAAGGATGCAGAGAAATAGGAACCTTCATACATTGTTGGTGGGTATTTAAAATGGCACAGGAACTGTGGAAAACTGGCAGTTCCTCAGAAGCTTAGTAATATAATTACCCTATGACCCAGCAATTCCACTCCTGGGTATATACCCCAAAAATTGAAAACAGGGACTTGAAGAGATATTTATACACCAATGTTCATTGCAGCATTATTCACAATGGGCACAAAGTGGAAGGAACCCAAGTGTCCATCGATAGACGAATGGATAAATAAAATGGTATATACAAGCAGTGGGATATCATTATCATTCAGTCATGGAAAGCAATGAAGTCCTGATAAATATGACAACATGGATGAACCTTGAAGACATGTTGAGTGAAATAAATCAGACACACAAGGACAAATATTATATGGTTTCTCTTACATGAAATAGTTAGAATAAGCAAATTCATAGGGACAGAAAGCAGAATACTGGTTACCAGAGGTGGGAAGAAGAGGGAATGGGAAGTTATTAAATGAGTATGAGTTTTGGTTTTGGATGATGAGAACAGTCTGGAAATAGTAGTGAAAGTTGCACAGTATTGTCAATGTATGTAATGTCAAAGAATTGTCTACTTAAGATAGTAAAATGATTTTTAGGATATGTACATTTTACCATAATTAAGAATTTTTAAAAAGTTAAAAACAAACAAGCAAACATTGACAATAATGTTAGTGAGGCATGATGTGGCAAACAACCCACAGGAAGCATACAAAACTGACACAGTATCTCTGTAAACTCCAAAATATAAGTAGCTGGGGCCAAACCACTGACAGTAACAAGAAACTTTGCAGGAAGAAGTGGATGGTCCTGAGGGCTGAGGAACCCAGAAATTGCCCTGGCATTCCAATAAAGTTTAGGGAGGAGTCCTTACTCAGAATGTATGGCTTGGCAAGTTGATTTGAGAACAATCACTGAAAGTGGAGAAGTCATATCAGCCCATTTCCCCTGATTTCTGGGGGACGGCAGGAGGTAGGGTTGCAGGTTGAGTTCAACCATGTGAATATTGATTCTGTGGAATGAGGCCCCATGTAAACTCAAGACACTCAAAGCCCTGATAAGATTCCATGATTGTAAAAGACACATCTCTGGTCTGGGAGTATGACGTATCCTGACTCTACATGTAGAGGACATGGAAGCTCGAGTTTGAGACCCTCCCCAACCTTGCCCTATGTGTCTCTTCTTTTGGCTGCTTCTTATTTGTATCCTTGTACTATAACAAAGCAGTAATCATAAGTGTAGTGCTTTCAGTGAGTTCTGTGAAATAATTTAGCAAATTATGGAAACCTAGGGGGTAGTGGGAACCCCTGAATTTATAGCCAGTTGGTCAGAAGTGGAGGTGGCCAGAGCCCCCAAAGGACAATCTTGTAGAGAATTGTCCTTATTCTGAGAAGTATGGCATAACTCCAGGTACAGTCTGATTTGAATTGAATTACTGCAATGTATGCAGCAGCTGATTGAACTTTTGAGGTCCATTAATAGTTGGTGTCAGAAGCTGTTGTGGAAGCTGATAGAAGCTTTTAATATCCTCATTCAAACTTGCTTAAATAAGAAAAGGCAACTTATTGGCTCATGTAACTAAAAAGTCCGTGAGTAGATATTGTTTGGTGCAAGGCTTGATCCAGTAGTTTGATGGTGTTCCAAAGGATCTGGTTTCTTCCCATTTCTCTACTCTGTTTTCCATGGTGGTGTTTCCATTCTCACGGGGTCTCATGATGTTATGAGCAGCTCCTGGCTACACATTTCTTTTTTGATGACTAGTGAGGATTAAAAAAGAAAACAAAACAACAGCAACAAAAAACCAGAATAGCTTTGTCTCAGCATTACTAGCAGAATCCTCAGTATAATCCACATGCCTACCCCTAAACCGATCACTGTAGCCAGGGAAATTAAATGTTTAGCCATACTGACATATATTTATCTGTGTTCTTGAGAACCACATAGATCTCCAGGCATAAGTCAGTGACTTCTGGAAAAGGGAAGGAGAGAATGGGTGTTGGGGAGGCTATCAATAAAGGAATTTTTAAAGTGTTGAATTTTTATTAAAATGCCATTTTGTCGTATCTTGAAATGATCATATATGGCTTTTCTCTTATTGGTTATGATGAGTGATGTAAATAGATTCTCTAATATTAAATTAGGGAACAAAATCTACTTTAGTTACACCCCGCAAAAGTAACTGAGGCTGTAAAAGAATCAGTCTGTTTCCCTTTTCTTCTCTTTTTCCTTCTGAGCCTTGGCTTAGCCTTCCAATTCTGTGTTCCCCAGAGCTCTGTCTTGGGTCTTCTGCTCTGAATGATGGCATGGTTTTCGCTGCCTCTCCTGTATGCTGGTGTTCCTCTCCCTGACCTTCGTTCTCAGACATCCCACGGCATGATGTTGCTTCGATGGCCCACAGGCATCTCAAACTCAGCATATTCAGCCCTTGTAGGCCTACTTCACCTCCTGTGTTCTTGATAGTTCCACCCAAACCAGAACCCATGGACTTCCCTTTCTTTCCCCTCCCTTGCCCACTCATCTTTCCTATGTATGCCTTCAATTCCTCCCCTTCTTTCTGTCCCCACTGCCACTACCCCTAGTGCAGGTACTCATCATCCCTTGTCTACACTAGTGGTTCTGAAACTTTAGCGAGCATCACAATCACAATCGCCAGCACCACACACATTGCTGGGCCCCACCCCTATAGTTTCTGATTCATTAGGTCTGACTGAGATTTTGCTTTTCTAATAAGTTCCAGGTGATGCTGATGCTGCTGGTT
This sequence comes from Choloepus didactylus, assembly GCF_015220235.1. Lineage (NCBI taxonomy): Eukaryota > Metazoa > Chordata > Mammalia > Pilosa > Megalonychidae > Choloepus > Choloepus didactylus. The sequence continues at coordinate 13,270,911 of NC_051319.1, forward strand.
CAGGGAACATACTCCTAAAACAGCAGCTCCCTCTGATCTCTGCTCCTCCAGTCCTTACCCTCTTAATCTATCCACACTACAACCAGGGTGATCCAGCTAAACACTAATCCAAAAACTCTGTACCTTTGTCCACATACTAAAGTCTGTGTTTCTCAACGTAGAAACCAAGTGTGATCTGTCTTCTTCTCACCTCTGTGGTCACATTGCTCCCCCTCCACAGTCCCAGGTTGTTTGTGTTTGTCCACATGAATTACATTCGTTGCATTACTCATGCTCTTCTGTCCACCTGAAATGCCTCTTCCACCAGTCTTCACCTGGTTCATCCTCTCATCTGTCAACACTGAGCTCCCGTGTGATTTCCTGGAAGATTGCCTAAATCCCCAGGTGTGGATCAATGCATCTTGCCTGAGTTATTGTAGCACCTCTGGCTTATCACTTACTACCACTGTTGAATTGATTGGTTCATGTGTGTCCCACTCCCGCCCCACCTTCAGACTGCGGGCTCTTTAAGGCATGAAAACTAAGTCTTACTCATCTTTTTATAATCCTTTTCTGTGCAGTACCTTGCACAAAATAGATGCTTCGTGAACTTTTGTGGAACTTAACTAAATATTGGTGCTTCTCTGGGCACAATTATCTCCCTTAAAGAGCCCCACCACCCAGACACTACACTTTTATCCCATTATAAGGAAATACAGTGCCTTTAGGCAATTGCTGAAAAGTAGAAAGCTGAGCCCATCTGGTATTGGGGCTCATTAAATCTCCAGTTATCTCAGTCTTGATATGTCCTTCTCCTGGGGCTGGATTTAAACTGAAGGCTGTGGGCTCATCATTGCCATCTGTTCCCTTAAATTTCTTCCTCTTCTTGAAAATGTGAGGGTTTGAAAAGAGATAGAAGGGATGGTGGTCACCAAGTGACAGGCTGCAGCAGCCTTGGCCAATTAAGGACAAACAGGCAGCATTGGGTGACTTTTAGGACGTGAGCACCCCTGGAGGGAGGGTCCTGGGAAGTCTTTCCTAATTGCAAAGATGCAGATATCATTACAGTGAAGGCAGAGCTTTCTAATGCATGGAGTTGTCTACCAGGGATCCAGAAAGAGGCTGGACCTGCATCTGCCAGGATACCAAGTCCATGTAGCCTGCCAACACATCCATCTGATGACCATGTCTGAGCTTGGATTTTAGCTGTCTGACTGACCAGGAGCCCCGGGGGATCTCATACACTTTGTGTGATAATGTGGCTTCAGAGACTCTGCATCATATACACGATACTCTTCTTCTTTGCGTGGCTCTTACTCCCCTGAGTTGGTGCTTCTCACACCTTCTCAAATCTACGGGTGGAGAGAGTGAATGCCTGCCTCATGGGTGTAGCTTTACTTAATTAAGGGGGCCTGTTGCAAGCACAAGGTTTCTGTGAGTTAGCTTTAAAATCCACATGAACTTTGCATTCTACTCCAGTCCTATCATCTCAAACAATATAAAAATATTTTGAATGACTTTACAGTTCAATTGTTTAATTTCATCTTGACATAAAAATTGATGCTCCAGCAGGATGCGTCTGTAGCCTTGTTTGTCTCCTGGCCCCATGTTGGCACCATCCCCATTTCAGGGGCATTGTGTTTCTTGAAGACCTCCATTTCCCGGGTAGGTCATGGCGACAGTGAGCTTTAGAGTGGTGGCAAGGTCTCAAGAGCAGGAGGAGGGCACAGCATCAAGACTTGGTCACAGTTTTCATATTTTAATACTTTTAATAATAGAGAAAACACTGTACCTTTGAGATGAACCCTGTTTTGCAGTCGGAACAAGCAGTTTGACTGTCTTATAATATGTTGTGAAGTTTCAGTTGAATATTAACTCTGCAATTGTATTCATTACAGTAACCCCTTTCCACTTCTTTCTTTGGGAGCTAGGAGGCAGGCTTTTAATTTTACATGTAGGCAGTGATAACTATTTATTGTTGCCTAATAAGTAAACAAAACAAAACAAAAGAACCTTGTAGTTAATGTATTTATATTTCAACAACATGGAAAACTATGAAAGAAAATATAAGACCTTTTACATGAGGGACTCAAGGCCCATCACAAATAGTAATGATTTTTAACAAGATTCCAGGTGAGTGGAGCCCGAATTTACCACTGCCAGCTATTGCAGAGTGACAGGGAGCTTGAGGGTTCCTAGTGAATAGCTGGGGAAGCCCTCTCCTGACATCAATGTCGTCGTCTCGCACCCACATGGTAGTGGAGGAGGCAGGGATTGTGCTCAGTGCTGACAGCAGACCTGAGGAGCAAGTTCACGGAAGCTGGAGTGTGACCAGGGAGGCTGGTGTTGGGTGCAGAGCACAGTGTTCTTTGATGAGGGGATTTTGATGACGAGTTCAGAAAGGTCAAGACCTGGGTCTCAGCCATGCAAGCAGGTAGGCCCAGGTTTAGAGTCATGCACTTTCACTCCTCTAGCACGCGAATTTCTCAGCCTGTCCTTCCAGCCAAGAGGAAGACATCAGTGGATCCAAGACAGGATAGGCTGCAGATTTCAAATGGTTTAGAAAGAAACGCATTTTGGTTGACCGTATAATCGTCTCTGGGGAATTACCAGTTCCTTCGCTGCTCTTTGAGAGTGTCCTATTTTTTTCTCCACTGATGGGCACATTCATTCTGCATCCTTTTTAACTATCCAGGTTTCTGGGAGAATAGGGTGGGAGAGGGAATGCGGTGGCTGGGAGCCCCTGCCTGGAAGGAAGTTGCTTCTACCTGCGCTCTGCTCCCTGCCCGCCTCCGTGGATCTGAGAACGCAGTCTTTTTAGAAAGGAAGAAATGAGATCATAGGTTTTGTCATGTTGACTTTTTAGAATTTTATTTTATTGTAGCAATATATATATGTGTGTGTGTGTGTATGTCATAAAAGTTGACATTTTAACAATTTTCAAATAGTTCAGTGGCATTATAGTCACAGTCTTGTGCAGCCGTCACTACCCTCTGTTACCAAAACTTTTTCATCACCCCAAACAGAAATTTTACCCATTAACCAATAACTTCCCATTTCCTGCTCCTCCCAGCCCCTAGTAACCTCTAATCTACTTATCTCTATGAATTTTTTAAATTCATAGTTATTGAGAAATATTCACATACCATGCAGTCATACAAAACAAAGTATACGTTCAGCTGTTTACAGTACCGCTATATAGTTGTGCATTCATCACCAAAATTAATTTTTGACATTTTCATTACCACACACACAAAAATAATAAGAATAAAAATTAAAAGTGAAAAAGAACAATTAAAGTAAAAAAGAGCACTGGGTGCCTTTTTTTTTTTTTTCCCTTCCCCTATTTTTCTACTCATCCATCCATAAACGAGACAAAAGGCAGTGCGGTCCATATGGCTTTCCCAATCACATTGTCACCTCTCATAAGCTACATTTTTATACAATTGTCTTCAAGATTCATGGGTTCTGGGTTATAGTTTGATAGTTTCAGGTATTTACTGCTAGCTATTCCGATTCATTAGAACCTAAAAAGAGTTGTCTATATTATGCGTAAGAGTGCCCACCAGAGTGACCTTTTGGAATCTCTCTTCCACTGAAGCTTATTTCATTTCCTTTCACATCCCCCTTTTGGTCAAGAAGATGTTCTCCATCCCACTATGCCAGGTCTAGATTCCTCCCCAGGAGTCATATTCCATGTTGCCAGGGGGATTCACTCCCCTGCATATAAGATCCCACGTATTGGGGAGGGCAGTGATTTCACCTGCCAAGTTGGCTTAGCTAGATAGAGAGGGCCACATCTGAGCAACAAAGAGGCATTTGGGAGGAGGCTCTTAGGCACAATTATAGGGAGGCCTATCCTCTCCTTTGCAGCAACAGTCTTCCCAAGGGCAGGTCCTGTGGTTCAGGGCTCAGCCCATCCAATCGTCGGTCCCTTATGTCTGTGAGCACATCAGCAACCATCGAGGTGGGGGAGCCCAACACTCCTGCATTCTCCACCAGCTCCTCAAGGGGGCTCTGCATATTTTTTTCATTGTTTTTTTTTTTTAATTAACTTTTTTTTTTTAAATCAACTACATCAAAAAAATAAAAAAAAGCACATACAATAAAAAAAAAATTCAAACAAAACATAACAAGGGAGTCAAACATGTTCCTACTCTACCCCAGAAAAATAACCTAATATAGCAACATTTCTGTGACCTTGTTCCTACCATACCCATCAGGAATTAACAAACCATAGTCATTCCTGGACATTCCCAGAGCATTAAATTTACCCACGATAACTTATCTGTCCTTATTGGGTTATCGTTTCCCCTTCATTAATTGCTCTCTATCACTAGTTCCCCCACATTCTACCTTATAAACCATTTATTTTAGGAGTGTGTTGTTTAACCTCCAGGTGTTTGTGAATTTTCTAAGTCTTTGATGGTTATTGACTTCTAATTGTATTCCATTGTGGTCAGAGAATGTGCTTTGAATAATTTCAATTTTTTAAAATTTACTGAGGCTTGTTTTATGTCCCAGCATATGGTCTATTCTGGAGAAAGTTCTGTGGTCACTAGAGAAGAATGTGTATCCTGGTGATTTGGGACACAGTGTTCTATATATGTCTGTTAAATTCATTTATCCAATTGTTTAGGTTTTCAGTTCCCTTATTGGTCTTCTGTCTGGTTGATCTATGTATGGGAGAGAGTGATGTGTTGAAGTCTCACAATTATTGTGGAAACATCCATTTCTTCCTTTAATTTTGCCAGTGTTTGTCTCATGTATTTTGTGGCACCATGATTGGGTTCATAAACATTTATGATTGTTATTTCTTCTTGTTGAATTGCCCCTTTTATTAGTATGTAGTGGCCTTCTTTGTCTCTCATAACATCCTTGCATTTAAGGTCTGTTTTATCTGAGATTAATATTGCTGTTCCTGCTTTCTTTTCGCTGTAGCTTGCATGAAATAGTTTTTCCCATCGTTTCACTTTCAATTTCTTTGTGTCCCTGTGTCTAAGAAGAGTCTCTTGTATGCAACATATTGATGGTTCATATTTTTTTATCCATTCTGCCAATCTGTATCTTTTAATTTGGGAGTTTAATCCATTTACATTCAATGTTATAACTGAGAAGGCATTTCTTGAATCAGCCATCCTATCCTTTGGTTTATGTTTGTCAGATATATTTTTTCCCTTTCTCTCTTATTGTCCTTTAATGAACCAGTATTGAATCTCTTTAGTACTGAACCTTTCTCCATCTCTCTCTCTCCTTCTTTGTTTCTCTGTCGGTAGGGCTCTTTTAGTATCTGAAGTAGGGCAGGTCTTTTATTAGCAAAATCTCTCAGCATTTGTTTGTCTGTGAAAAATTTAAGCTCTCCGTCAAATTTGAAGGAGAGGTTTGCTGGTTAAAGTGTTCTTGGTTGGAAATTTTTCTCTCTCAGAATTTTAAATATGTCATGCCACTGCCTTCTCGTCTCCATGGTGGCTGCTGAGTAGTCATTACTTAGTCTTATGCTGTTTCCTTTGTATGTGGTGAATTGCTTTTCTCTTGCTGCTTTCAGAACTTGCTCCTTCTCTTCAGTATTCGACAGTCTGATCAGAATATGTCTCGGAGTGGGTGTATTTGGATTTATTCTATTTGGAGTTCACTGGGCATTTATGCTTTGTGTATTTATATTGTGTAGAATGTTTGAGAAGTTTTCCCCAAAGGTCTTTCTAGACATTTACCCTTCTCTTCCACTTTTGGGACACCAATGAGTCTTATATTTGGATGTTTTATTTTATCTATCATATCCCTGAGATCCATTTTGATTTTTTCCATTTTTTCCCCATTCTTTCTTTTGTTCTTTCATTTTCCATTCTGTGGTCCTTGAGGTCACTGATTCATTGTTCATCTTCCTCTAGTCTTGTACTATGAGGAAGATTCTTTTTAATTTGGTCGACAATTTCTTTTCTTTTGTAAGATCATCTATTTATTTACTCTTGCAATTTCTTCTTTATGCTCTTCTAGGGTCTTCTTCATGTCCTTTATATCCTGTGCCATGGTCTTCTTCATGTCCTTTATATCCTGTGCCCTGCTTTCATTATTTGTCTTTAATTCTTTGATTAATTCCTCCAAGTATTGTGTTTCCTCTGATCTTTTGATTTGGGTGTTTGGGTTTGGGTTATCCATATCGTCTGGTTTTTTCATATGCTTTAAAATTTTCTGTTGTTTTTAGCCTCTTGGCATTTGCTTTACTTGATAGGATTCTTTTAGGATATGTTGGATTATTCAAAGACTAATCTCTAAGTTGTCAGATCTATAGCTTGGTGGCATACAGTGTAACTAACCAGCAGATGGCGTCTGCGAGTCACCTATTCCCCTCCAGTCAGTTCTTCCCAACTTTGTCTTTGTGTTGTGTGTGAGTCTGGTTCTTGTGGGGTCCAATTGGTGCACCAAGTTTGGTTGTGTTATTGGTGCTGTCTGCCCTGAATGTGGGGCGTGTGTCTGAGCAGTTAGGGAGGGAGGGCAGCTTTAATAATCAAACCTCCCAGGTGTTGCTAGAGATTTAAGGCTGCTCCAAGAGTCTAAACCTTCATTTCAGTCTCGCCACAGATTTGTCTCTGCCGCTGACGCACAAGTCCTTGGTATTGGCATATGGTCCCTGGGATTTCCGAGTGAGTCCCTCTTCCAAGGTGTGCCCTTCTAAGGCCTGTGCTGAGGGAAAGTTGTGCTATGTCAGAAGTGTGAGCCATCCCTCAAGGGAAGTGCTGGGCCACCGGCAGTGTAGGTGTGTTCCCAGCCTGCTGTAAGGATGGCTGTATGGGGCGTGTTAATTTCCTCCTTTGTACACAGCTTCGCCTTCCCAGCTCCGGAACAATTAGCTGTGAGTGTGTGAAAGGCTATTGTCCACGCCCTATATTGTGGCGTGTACACGTGTTGCTGGAAACACTTCCTGTCACACTGGGTTTTTTGGCGTGGCTCTGGGCTGTGATGCCGGCACCGGGCAGGAGCATTCCCAGCCTGCCGGAAAGATGGCTGCAAGAGGCATGGTTATTTTCCCTTTTTTGCTAACTTCTGCCTTCCTTGCTCTGAGAGAATTAGCAGCGGGTGCGCGAAAGGCTATCTTCCACACCAGATATTGATGTGTTCGTGTAGCCCGTTCCTGCCGCGCTGCACTGTGCGGTTCTTGCTGTTGTATCTGCAGCCGCTTTTGGGTTTTTTAAAAAAGAACTAGTCTGCCTCCAAATGCCAACCCACAGTTTCCCCACATCGCAGTGTGACTGCTGGATATTCAGCAGGCTTGCTTACTCGTTTCAGAACGCAGACTCCCGGTTTCACCAAGTGCACAGTCCCTGTGGATTTAGCAGAACTTGTCCAGCTGGTGCATTGCTGGAACTGGTGTTCTGGATCACTTTCTGGCTTTTATCTAGTATTTTTCACAGAGGTGTTTTGTTGCCCTGTCTCTCCTAGCCGCCTTCTTAGGTTCCCCTGTATGAATTTTCTTATTCTCAGTATTTCATAGAAGTAAAATCATACAGTAATTGTCCTTTCCTATCTGACTTGTTTTGTTTAGCATAATGTCATTAAGATTCATGCAGATGTAGCAAGTATCAGAACTTTATTCCTTTTTATGGCTGATTAGTATTCCATTGAGTGTATATACTTGCTTTCAATTATGTCTGGCTTATTTCACTCCACATGACGTCTTCAAGGTTCATCCATGGTGTAGCATGTATCATGTATCAGAACTCCATTCCAGAGCTGAGTAACACTCCATTGTGTCTGTATACCCACATTTTGTTTATTCACTGGTTGACAGGCATGTGAGTTGCCTCCACCTTTCACACTGACTTCTGATGTAAGCCACAGGGGACCCTGAGAAGCAAGGCGAAACAAGGGCTTTTCCCCTACAAGGAAAGGAGCACCTACGAGGAACGGGGTCCGATGCCTTGGGGGAGTCCTTCCCAGGATTAGCTTTGCTGGTCTGAGGCACATCTGTCATGTTTGCTAAGGTTCCAAAAATGTTTTAATTTGTAGTGTTTTACTGGGTTGTTAGCATCTTTAGGATGAACTGTGCTTTTTATCAATAACTGCTTAGAAATGAAGATTGTTTTTGCCAGTAAGTATAATCCCTTTTTTAAAAAGTGGGCATTTGCCTTTCACAGGTTACTTACTTTTATCTGGGATTAATTGGAAGTAATGGGACGCAAGTGCCATGAGGAACTTGTACCTGCTGGCACTGGTTGCTTTCTCCTGGTTACTGCTGGGACATGTGGAGTCTGGGTCCAGAGGCTGAGTCCAGCCCAGTGTGAGGGGTCCTGACACCACTCAGGGAAGCGGAACTGGTTGAATTCTTGGTGGGCTCCTGGCTATGGCTAAGAGCCATAGAGTTGTTTTCTGGGTCACCCAGGCCCTAGTGTGAGATTCTCTCAGAGCCAAGTAGGGGGGACATTTAGCTATCGGTTCACTAAGGCAACCCTAGCTTGTCAATGATAAAGGGCAGCGGCAGGATGGATAATTGAAATCCACAGAAATTCCCTAAAACTATTTTAGCAGATAGTTTCTGCTTTTTTGCCTGTCAGATCTATTAACCAGAACTGCTGACCATGTATCAAAATTGACTGATTTGAATACCATCCTTCCACTATCTTCACTTAATGTTGAGGGGAAGGGAAGGCTTCAGAACAGAAATGAATGCTTGGGTTTTTCCACCAGCTGGATAATTGTCTCCTGAATAATCAGCGAGTGACTGTTCTTTGCTTGTCCTTATTATACAATGTAATTTTAAATGCTTGAAGTCATCCCATGGTTTCTATTATCAGTAGTATCACTAAAAAAGGAAGGAAGTTGGTTGAGGGATGTCACGTTTTGCTGTTGCCTTTAAATTCCTCTGCTCTCCAAGTCAGACCCTGGGCTTGACCTTCAGAATCTGGGAACTAGCGTTCTGTTTACACATGCTCGGCCTAGGGATGCTGTGGTTGAATTATTTATTACATTTATGAAAGCTCGATGTCTTGATTTTTGCAGTGCATGTATAATGGAAAGCCTTTTTACAGAGTTGTAAAATTAAAGTGCCTAATATTAAAAGGTTTTTTCCCCTCTTCTAAAGTTAATTTTCTTTAAGGCTTCCTTGAGCTGACCTCCTTCAGGTACTTGTCATTTCATGTATTATATTCTAGACCATTTTTTTTTCTTTCCACTTTAATGCATAATTGAAATCAGGCTTAGTTCTTCTCTCGTGGCTATAGTTGAAATGACTATTTTATTTAAATAATTTCTCTCTTTCACCTAATATTTGTGTGTGTGAGAGGGGGATGACTTTGCTGCAAGCCAGATTTTCTGTGTTTGGATTTGATGGCATCTGGATGTCTTCTGTGTTCAGTTTTTAAATTACCACTTGTATCAGTCAGGGTTCTCCAGAGAAACAGAACCAACAGGACATGTGTGTTGTGTGTGTGTGTGTGCATGTGTGTGTGTGTTGTATAATGAGATTTATTATTATGAGGCATTGGCTCACACAGTTGTGGAGGCTGGTAAGTCTGAACTCTGTAGGGCCGGCCTCAGGCTAGAGGGTGATGTTGAGGTCTTGGGGCAGAAATTCTTCTGAGCTCTGGGACCCCCAGTTCTTGCTGTTGAGACCTCCAACTTACTGGATGAGGCCCACCCACATTATGGAGGGTAATCTCCTTTTCTTGAGGTCAGTTGATGGTGGATGCTAAACCTATACCTCCACAGTAACAGCTAAGGCCAGTGTTTGACCAAACAACTGGGCACCATAACCTGGCCGAGCTGACACATAAAACTAACCATCACACCACTTCAGATCCAACAAGAAGATGGCCTCTTTATCCCTTCTCACAGTGGAATTTTCCAGGCATAATGGGATATACCGTCCTCTCCTCCACTCACCCAGTAAGGCTCATGACTGTTGTAGAATACTTCTTAACAAAGACCAGCCTTGTCACCAACATGACAGTGAGGAATGGGGGAGAGGGAACAGGGGGGCATTGTAAGAAGCAGGCCCTGAAGCCCATTGCTGTGTCTTGTGTATGGGGTGGGCAAGGCTGTTATCTCCGCTTGGCACTGGCCGCTGGACCATAGACTTGTAGCTTACTTCTGCTTTTGGCAAGTGCTGCACACACTGACCTTCCTACTTCATCTTTCCCATGCTCATTGTTTTGTTTCTCATCCAGATCTTTCACACCTATTTATAAGTCATTTAAAACTGTAACTTAATCTTTTTTTAAAATTCATATTTATTTAGATATATTTATTGAGATATATTCACATACCATGCAGTCATACAAAACAAAATATACATTCAGTTGTTTACAGTACCATCATATAGTCATGCATTCATCACCAAGATTAATTTTTGACATTTTCATTACCACACACACAAAAACAATAAGAATAAAAGTGAAAAAGAACAATTAAAGTAAAAAGAACACTGGATGCCTTTTTTTTCTTTTTTTTTCTTCCCCCGTTTTTCTACTCATCCATCCATAAACGAGACAAAAGGGAGTGTGGTCCATATGGCTTTCCCAATCACATTGTCACCCCTCATAAACTACATTTCCATACATTCATCTTCAAGATTTCTGGGCTCTAGGTTGCAGCCTGACAGCCTCAGATATTTGCTGCTGTCTGTTCCAATTCATCAGAACCTAAAAAGGGTTGTCTATATTATGAGCAAGAATGCCCAGCAGAGTGACCTCTCGGCTCACCTTGGAATCCCTCTGCCACTGAAGCCCATCTCATTTCCTCTCACATCCTCCCCTTGGTCAGAAGATGTTCTCCATCCAACGATTCCGGGTCTAGATTCCTCCCCAGGAGTCATATTCCACATTGCCAGGAGGATTCACTCCCCTGCATGTAAGATCCCACGTAGTGGGGAGGGCAGTGATTTCACCCGTCAAGTTGGCTTAGCTAGAGAGAGAGGGCCACATCTGAGCAACAAAGATGCATTCGGGAGGAGGCTCTTAGGCACAATTGTAGGGAGGCCTATCCTCTCCTTTGCAGCAACAGTCTTCCCAAGGGCAAGTCCTGTGGTAGAGGGCTCAACCCATCAAACCACCAGTCCCATATGTCTCTGAGCACACCAGCAACCATCGAGGTGGGGGAGCCTGACACCCCTGCATTCTCCACCAGCTCCTCAAGGGGGCTCTGCATATTTTTTTTTAATTAACTTTTTTTTTAATCAACTATATGAAAAAAATTTTAAAAAAAGCATACAATAAAAAAAAAGCGTTTCAAACAAACCATAACAAGGGAGTTCAACATGTTACTACTCTACCCCAAGAAAATAACCTAATACAGCAACATTTCTGTGAACTTGTTCCTACCATACACATCAGAAATTAACAGACCATAGTCATTCCTGGGCATTCCCAGAATGTTAAATTTACCCATGATAGCTTATCTGTTTTTATTGGGTTATCATTTCCCCTTCATTAATTGCTCTCTATCACTAGTTCCCCTACATTCTACCTTATAAACCATTTATTTTAGGAGTGTGTTGTTTAACCTCCAGGTGTTTGTGAATTTTCTAAGTCTCTGATGGTTATTGGCTTCTAACTGTATTCCATTTTGGTCAGAGAATGTGCTTAGAATAATTTCAATTTTTTAAAATTTATTGAGGCTTGTTTTATGTCCCAGCATATGGTCTATTCTGGAGAAAGTTCTGTGATCACTAGAGAAGAATGTGTATACTGGTGATTTGGGATGTAATGTTCTATATATGTCTGTTAAATCAAATTCATTTATCCGATTGTTTAGGTTTTCAAGTTCCTTATTGGTCTTCTTTCTGGTTGATCTATCTATAGGAAAGAGTGATGTGTTGAAGTCTCCCACAATTATTGTGGAAACATCCATTGCTTCCTTTAGTTTTGCCAGTGTTTGTCTCATGTATTTTGTGGCACCATGATTGGGTGCATAAACATTTATGATTGTTATTTCTTCTTGTTGAATTGCCCCTTTTATTAGTATGTAGTGGCCTTCTTTGTCTCTCATAACATCCTTGCATTTAAAGTCTATTTTATCTAAGATTCATATTGCTACTCCTGCTTTCTTTTGGCTGTAGCTTGCATGAAATAGTTTTTTCCATCCTTTCACTTTCAATTTCTTTGTGTCCCTGTGTCTAAGATGAGTCTCTTGTATGCCACATATTGACGGTTCATATTTTTTGATCCATTCTGTCAATCTATGTCTTTTAATTGGGGAGTTTAATCCATTTACATTCAACATTATTACTATGGAGGTATTTCTTGAATCAGCCATTGTATCCTTTGGTTTATGTTTGTCAGATTTATTTTTTCCCTCTCTTTCTTATTGTCCTTTAATGAACCAATATTGAATCTCTTTAGTACTGAACCTTTCTCCATCTCTCTCTCCTTTCTTTGTTTCTCTGTTGATAGGGCTCCCTTTAGTATCTGAAGTAGGGCAGGTCTTTTATTAGCAAAATCTCTCAGCAATTGTTTGTGAAAAATTTAAGCTCTCCATCAAATTTGAAGGAGAGCTTTGCTGGTTAAAGTATTCTTGGTTGGAAATTTTTCTCTCTCAGAATTTTAAATATGTCATGCCACTGCCTTCTCGTCTCCATGGTGGCTGCTGAGTAGTCACTACTTAGTCTTATGTTTCCTTTGTATGTGGTGAATTGCTTTTCTCTTGCTGCTTTCAGAACTGGCTTCTTCTCTTCAGTATTTGAGAGTCTGATCAGAATATGTCTCGGAGTGGGTGTATTTGGATTTATTCTATTTGGAGTTCACTGGGCATTTATGCTTTGTGTATTTATATTGTGAAGGTTTCGGAAGTTTTCCCCAACCATTTCTTTGAATACTCTTTCTAGACCTTTACGCTTCTCTTCCCCTTCTGGGACACCGGTGAGTCTTATATTTGGATGTTTTATTTTATCTATCATATCCCTGAGGTCCATTTCGAATTTTTCCATTTTTTTTCCTCATTCTTTCTTTTGTTCTTTCATTTTCCATTCTGTGGCCCTCAAGGTTGCTGATTCATTGTTCAACTTCCTCTACTCTTGTACTGTGAATATCCAGAATCTTTTTATTTGGTCAACAGTTGCTTTTCTTTCCGTAAGATCATCCGTTTTTTTATTTACTCTTGCAATTTCTTCTTTATGCTCTTCCAGGGTCTTCTTCATGTCCTTTATATCCTGTGCCATGCTCTTCTTCATGTCCTTTATATTCTGTGCCATGGTCTTCTTCATGTCCTTTATATCCTGTGCCATGGTCTCATTGTTTGTATTTAGTTCTTTGATTAATTGCTCCAAGTACTGTGTCTCCTCTGATCTTTTGATTTGGGTGTTTGGATTTGGGTTATCCATATTGTCTGTTTTTTTCATATGCTTTAAAATTTTCTGTTGCTTTTGGCCTCTTGACATTTGCTTTACTTGATAGGGTTCTTTTGGGATATGTTGGATTATTCAAAGATCAATCTAATTTGTCGAATCCACAGCTTGGTGTTGTACGCTTTCTCTAACGAGCAGGTGGCATCCGCGAGTCACCTATTCCCCTCAAGTCAGTTCTCCCCAACTTTGTCTTTGTGGTGTGTGGGGGTCTGATTCTTGTGGGTTCCAACTGGTGCACCAAGTTTGGGTGTGTTGTTGGTGCTGTCCACCCTGAATGTGGGGCGTGTGTCTGAGCAGTTAGGGAAGGAGGGCAGCTTTAACAATCAAACCTCCCAGGTGTTCCTGGAGATTTAAGGCTGTTGCAAGTGTGTAAACCTTCATTGCAGTCTCGCCACAGATTGTCTCTGCCGCTGATCCACAAGTCCTTGGTATTGGCATATGGTACCTGGGATTTCTGAGTAGGTCCCTCTTCCAAGGTGTGCCCTTTTAGGGCCTGTGCTGAGGGAAGGTTGTGCTACGTCACAAGGGCATGCCATCCCTCAAGGGAAGTTCTGGGCCTCCGGGTCATGAATGTGCCTTCCCAGCCTGTTGTAGGGATGGCTGTATGGGGCATGTTAATTTCCCCCTTTTTGCACAGCTCTGTCTTCCCGGCTCCAGGACAATTAGCTGTGGGTGCACGAAAGGCTATTGTCCACACCCGATATTGTGATGTGTGCTTGTGTTGCTGGAAGCACTTCCTGTCGCACTGGGTTTTTTGGCGCAGCTCTGGGCTGTGGTGCAGCTGCAAGGGGTGTGGTTATTTTCCCCTTTTGGCTCACCTCTGCCTTCCTCACTCCAAGACAATTACCAGCGGGTGCATGAAAGGCTATCTTCCACACCTGATATTGAAGCGTTTGCACAGCCCGTTCCTGCTGCGCTTCACTGTGCAGTTCTCACTGCCGTATCTGCAGCCACTTTTGGGTTTTTTAAAAACGAACTAGTCTGCCTCCAAATGCCAACCCACAGTTTCTCCACACCACAGCATGGCTGCCGGATATTCAGCAGGCTTACTCACTCGTTTCAGAATGCAGACTCCTGGTTTCACCAAATGCTCGGTCCCTGTGGGTTTAGCAGACCTTGTCCAGCTGGTGCATTGATGGAACTGGTGTTCTGGGTCACTTTCTGGCTTTTATCTAGTATTTTTCATGGAGGTGTTTTTTTTTGGCCCTGTTTCTCCTAGCCGCCATCTTAGGTTCTCCTCTCTAACTTAATCTTAAGTCTTTTTGTGGGCCATCTTATTGCCTTTCGGGAACAAATTGAGATGTAAGTAAATACATAAATAAGCACATGGCCTTCCCAGAGCGGTAGTCCTGGAATGAACTCTCAATTCCTAATCTTTCTGGACCTTTTACTTCTTTGGCTATAAAAATGGGATAATACACCTAACATGAGAGGCCATCCATGGGGTATTCACCTGCCCCTCGTTTTACTGAGGCACAGAGCAGTTGCTTATCTTGAACATGGTCCCTAAATCCCAGTCCAGTGTTCTAGAATTTCTTATTACTAAGTTTTAGGAACACCATCCATATTCTGAGGAATTTGAAACATAGTACTTTAATTTATCAAGTAATGACTTCCCTGGAAAAAAAAATAGTATATGTAAAATGCTTGTTTAATGGCTAGTTCTCAATAAATGTTAACCCCCAAATGGAAAGTAGACTTTCTAGTAAAAATTAAATGTATTTCATGTTTATTTTTGCAATATTTAAGGAATATAAAATATAGGGAATATAATTCATTGAACACCCCTGTGCTCTAAAAACGCATCTTTAACTATATTGTGGAAGCCCCTGGCAGATCCCTCCCTGAACATGTCCCCTCCCTACCAGCAGGACCGCTTGCCTCAATTGAAGATTTATCATTCCCGTGAGTTTCTTTGTGCTGTTGTTATATAACCCTAACTGGAGTCAATATTGTTTTACAGATTTTTAAACCTTACCTAAGTGGTATCTTAATGTATGTATTCTTTTACAACTTGCCCTTCTTTTGGTTTTGTATTAATCAGTATTTGTTTTAAGAGTTTATCCATTTTGCTGATATGCTCACAGACATAGGGAACTGGTGGTGTTATGGGCTGAGCCCTCTACCACGGGACTTGCCCTTGGGAAGATTGTTCCAGCAAAGGAGAGGCTAGGCCTCCCTATAATTGTGCCTAAGAGCCTCCTCCCGAATGCCTCTTTGTTGCTCATATGTGGCCCTCTCTTTCTAGCTAAGCCAACTTGGCAGGTGAAATCACTGCCCTCCCCACTACGTGGTATCAGACACCCTGGGGAGTGAATCTCCCTGGCAGTGTGGAATATGACTCCTGGGGAGGAATCTGGACCCGGTATCGTGTGATGGAGAACATCTTCTTGAACAAAAAGGGGATGTGAAAAGAAATGAAATAAGCTTCAATGACGGAGCGATTCCAAAAGGAGCTGAGAGGTCACTCTGGTGGGCACTCTTTTATGCACAATACAGACAACCCTTTTTAGGTTCTAATGAATTGGAATGGCTAGCAGTAAATACCTTAAACTATCAAACTACAACCCAGAGCCCATGAATCTTGAAGACGATTGTATAAAAATGTAGCTTATGAGGGGTGACAGTGTGGTTGGGAAAGCCATATGGACCACACTCCCCATTGCCCAGAGTATGGACTGATGAGTAGAAAAATGCGGGAAGGAAAAAAAAAAAAACAAAAAAAAAACCACCCAGTGTTCTTTTTTACTTTAAGGAAAAAAAAAAAAAGAGTTCATCCATTTTGAATGGGTAGCTCTAGTTGATTTGTTCTCATTGCTGTAGAATATTCCATTATATGGATATTCCCCAATACATTTAGTGATTTTTCTGATGATAGTTGTTGATAGATTGATGGATTGGGCCGTTTCAAAATTTTTATTATTATAAATAACACTGCTCTTAATTGTCTTGCAAATGCCTCCTGATATACCCTGGAGAGACTCTCACATAGGCTGATTATAGGATATACGCTTCTTCATCTTTACCAGGTATCCCCGAATTGTTTTTGTAAGGGGCTTATTCTGTTTTACTAATGCTGCCAGAATGCAAAATACCAGAAATGGATTGACTTTTATAAAGGTTTATTTGGTTACACAGTTACAGTCTTAAGGCCATAAAGTGTCCAAGGTAATGGTCAACAATCGGGTACCTTGGCTGGAGGATGGCCAATGGTGTCCCGAAAAATTCTGTTAGCTGGGAAGTCACGTGGCTGACATCTGCTCCAAGTTCTGGTTTCAAGATGTCTTTCTCCCAGGACATTCCTCTCTAGGCCGCAGCTCCTCTTCAAAAGGTCGCTCTCAGTTGCTCTTGGGGCATTTGTCGTCTCTTAGCTTCTCCAGAACAAGAGTCTGCTTTCAACTGCCATGTCTAAAAATGTCTCTGTAAGCTTCAGCTCCTCTCTCTGCTCCTGTTTGCTCTTCAAAGTGTCCCTCTTGGCTGTAGCAAGCTCGTTCCTTCTGTCTGAGCTTATATAGTGCTCCAGTGAACTAATCAAGGCCCACGCTGAGTGGGTGGGGCCACACCTCCAGGGAAATTAAATAAACAGAATTATCACCTACAGTTGGGTGGGTCACATCTTCATGGAAACACTCAGTGAAAGAATTACAATCTAATCAACACTAACACATCTGCCCACACATGATTGCATCAAAGATAATGGTGTTTTGGGGGACATAATACATCCAAACTGGCATAGGGCTGAATCAGTTTTTACTGCTACCACCAGTGTATAAGAGTTCCTGTGGGTCTATTTTCCTGCCCATGCTAGCTAGTGTCTGACTTCTGGTTTTACCGTTCTGTTGATGAAGATGGTTGTGTGTGAAATAGTATAACGATTTTCCTGTTTACTAATGAGGTTGAACAGCTCTTCATTCTTGTGTTTCCTCTTCTGTGAATTTCTTCTTTCAATTTTTTTCTGCAGGTTTCCTTTTGGTTCCTTTTTTAAATTGATTTTTAGAAACTGTTTTATGTTCTGGTTACTAATATTTTTTGTTTTATATATTTTAGAAATATTCCAACCTGTGGCCTGTCCTTTGTCTCTTGTAGTAGTGTGTCTTCGGGTTTTTTTTTTTAGGGGGGGGTGGTGAATAGAATTTTTAAATTTTAAAGTCAAATGGATTAATCTTTTATTTTATGTTTGTATAGTTTGATGAGTAGATATTTGTGCATTTGCATTTATGTGATAGGACATCGTGCTGCCAAATTATGTAATATTCTAAATAGCAGATTATAAAAGAGAGGTTAGATATGTCACCCAATGTATTTTATGACTACAAGTAACTGTCTACATAGATAAAATAATAGAATATAAAAGAAAATTTTGCTTGTAATTTGATAATACTGACCTTTAGGGAATAATTCTCTAAATGTGAAAAATGTTATCATCCTCTTGCCTAAGTGTTAACTTATATTTTTGGAGGGAGTATCTGGAATAGACCCTATAGGTGTATGGATTCAGGTACAACAGCTGAGTCTTGGGTGATTCTTAGTGCTTTCCTCAAGGTAAGCACCCCACCGGTATTTAGTTGAGTAAATGAATGTGTATTGGAAGAATGTGGGAGGGGCTCATGTCGAGGCAGGAGCTGAAGTTGACATCAGATATGTCTGACGCAAAAACATATAGTCTCGAAAGAATGGACTAGTGGTTCTCAACCCTGGCTGCAACCATGATATTTAAAAAATACCGAAGCCTGGGCCCCATCCTTAGATAGGCTGATTTTCTAGGTTTGGAGTAGGCTCCAGGCATTGATCATTTAAAAAATTCTCCAGGTTCTTTTAATTTGAAGCCCGGGTTGAGAACTTCTTGATCAGAGAATTGAAAACAGGAAGGTGAGAGAGGATCATATATACTCTCCAGTGGCCTGCAAGGTCCCAGGCAGGACTGCCAGGAGGTGCCAGGGAGGGGCCAGAATCAAAGCCAGGTGAGGGCTGGGAGGGGGTGTGAGGACCACTGTGGCCAGCCCTGTGGCTGAGAAGAGACAGACGGAAGAAGAGAACGTTCTGGGTACTCAGGCCAGTTGGTGACGGGTGGGGAGGGGGACGGTTGAGGGTGAGAGGAGACGGGGGAGAGGCAGGGTTTCCCAGCTGCAAGCAGGCATGCCCAGCCTCCAGGTGGGGGCCCATGGAGGCTGCAGTTCTAGCGCCTTCCTGGCTGGAGTTTAGAGGGTGGACCTGGGCCCATTAAAAAGGCAAAAGTCAAACACAGCCTTTGCTTACTCAGAACTCAGAAGAGTAAAAAAATTTTGGCATGGGAACCAAGGGTAAATAGGGGACACCTTGAGAGAATTAAATGCTGGTTTAAAAGCAAGGTTGTTTAAGGGTATTTAAAAATGAACATAATTAACAGCACTGAATTATATATTTGAATGTGGTTAAAAGGGGAAATTTTAGGTTTGTATGTTACTAGAATAAAAATTAAAAAAAAAAAAAAATCCATGGAACTGCCCAATACAGTGAGCCCTACCATGGACTAGATTTAATAGTGCAATTGTAAAAAATATGCTCTTATCGGTTGTAACAAGTATACCACACAATGCAAATTGTTAATGAAAGGGTGGTATGGGAACCCTGTATTTTATGCATGAATGTTCTGTAAACCCACAGCTTCTCTAATAATAATAATAAAAAAAACCTATTCCTATTCCCACAACTGGTCCCTCTGAATGAGTGAAAAAATTATCTTTACCTTGGAGTCCACTTCCAATGAAGTGAAGTCAAGTTTGTGCTCAGCTGTGTGTGTGTGTGTGTGTGTGTGTGTGTGTGTGTGTGTACGTGTACAGCTGCTGTGTGTGAGCATGCAATGCTGCAGGCGATGGAGGGGAAGGGACTCCAAAGGAAGTCACTGAAGTGGGGAAGGATTCAGATTCTGAGCTTGTGTTTTTGGAAGATAGAAGTTATGAATCTCCCCTGCAACACACACACACACGCGCGCGCACACACACTCACACCTCCTTTCCTTCTTAGTGGTAATGGCCAGTCTTCTGAGCAGTAGTACAGACCAGGGAATGAGCAGGGATTACCAAGTACTGGATCATCTATTTTGCAAAATGAGGATGGCGTCCAGAAACCCATTTAGGACTCACAATAACAGAAATAGAGGCAGTATAGTCAGAATTAATGCTGCAAATTTGGGGGATAATGGAAGAGCAGATGCACTGGAAATAAGGAAAACTGAAGTCTCAGCTCTGACTCTTACTTAAAATCTGTTAATTAAAGTTTAATTCAATCCCATAAAGTATTTTCTAAGTGAATATCTACTAGATTTGAGGGATAAAATTGTGCCAAAGACTTAGTCTGTGTCCTCAAGAAACTCACAGCTTGCCAAGGAGAATGATATTGAAATGACTAATAAGATAAGTGCTATGAAGAACAGAGGTATTGCTGATTACTGAGGAGAGATGCATGAATTCTGCTGTGGGTGAGGTTGGGCTTAAAATGTTTTCAAAGAGCAGGGGGACCTTTGAGCAGGTCCTTGAAGGATGAATGAGTTGAGCTAAGCAGATGAGGGAGGCAAGAGCTTTCCAGGTCAACTGCTTCCCTTCCCAAATCCCCAGCTTCCCTCTTGTTTGAGGGAAGCACTAAAACTTGGTGATTCCAAGTTACTTAACAAAATTCCTGAAGCTGAGACTACCAGAGCTGTGGCAATTCTGACTAGAGATTTTTGGTGCAGTGACAGGTGAACTGCTTTGATTTCTCTCGAGAGAAATCATTTTGCCTACCCTGAACCAGCTGGTTTTCATCTTGGCATTCCCTCTCCATTGACTGAAGCCAAGCTGTGTTTTTTTTTTTCCTTGTAAATCTTTTCTTGATCATTGCAATCCATTTTCCCACAAGCTTTTGCTGTTATAGCTGATAGCAGTGTTTTATGTTTGGTTTGTTTTTGCTAAATCTCTGTTCCTGTTTATCCAGAAAGTAGGCAAACCAGATGTTTGATTTTCTCAAGTCATAGATCTGGTCATGTTAACCCTGCAATGCAGTTGGTGCCTACAGAATAAAAAGGGAGCTCCTTTCCAGTATCCTCTAAGGATCTGGTCCTGAAATTCCCAGCCTTTCTTTTCCTACACTCTATAATTCAGCTTCTTGTTTTCTCTCCTGTGAGCACTCTTCCTGCCCCACCTCCATGCCTTTGCTTGTATTGTTCTGCATGCCTGGAATTTCCTCCTCTTAGTCTTGCCAATTCTTCATGACCTACCTGCTTTCATGAAGACTACTCTTATCTCCCCACCTCCCCTCTCCCCTTAAGCCAAAAGTATGATCTTCTCTCTGTCAGCCTCAAAGTCTGAAGGAAAATATCCATCAACCAGAATTCGATCTCCAGCTAAACTATCAAGTAAAAGTGAGTGACAGACATTTATAGATCAACAAAGACTAAACGAGTCTGCCACTCCTGGACCCTCCCTGAATGAAAAGTTATGTTCCCAACTGCACCTTCAGTGGCCTGTGTTGCTAACTCGAGATCAGCTGTGGTGAAAGAATTTACACCATGGACATCAGCAAATGCTACAAAATAGGATGCTTATTTTTCCCCCAGAGCTTGAGCTCATCTGAATGTGAATTGATGATCCTGCTACATGCATATATGTATGTGTGTATGTTACCATTCACACACATGTGTATACACACAAATATTTCTCACACTATAAATGCTGTACAGTTAACACTACACTGTGGGATTAGCAATCCCTCCTCATTAGGCTATTGGGGAAAGCCCTGTGGTTGGAATGGCTGGGAGGTGTGCCTCTCTTCACACTCTGGTTCCATCTTTCTCTTGTATCAGACACTGGAATTGTGTTACCTTACAATGCCCCTTTTTGCTTCTCTGTTCCTGGCAAACTTGATCACTTCCTGAAATCAGAGCAAACATTCTAAGTGAGGATTTGTGCATCAGCAGTGTGCTCAAAATTCAGTCTTTGAAGTAGAGAATCTTTGCCTTGGCTTCATAGACATCAGTAAATGCTCTCCTGTTTCTGTTCATAATTGCTGTTCTACAAATTGGTGAAATGCATGCAGTAAGACTCTCCTGTGTCAGGAACAGGACTCTGTAAACTGCTGTCTATGAATATACCTGCTGCTGATTTTCCTTGGCTGGTCACTGCCTGGTGCCAGTCCTCAGAGCCAGCAGAGATAGAATCTGGGGTTCTTCTGGGGTAGTTGACCAGAGAGGGCACAGAACAAGAAGGAACAAGCAAGCCAAAAGAGAGGAAGCAACCTGTGGGTCAGGACTAGAGAAACTAGTAAACTGAGACCCCAAGCTGGAGCTGGAGGTGAAGTGGAAGCACCTGAGGGTCCACAGTAACATCGGGCTGGGAGGGGATAGATGAGGAGCAGGTAGAGGTAGGAGAGGCAGGGGTCTTAGTCAGGGACCATCTTCACCAACCTTGCAGTTCCCGTACTGGACTCTGCTTTCCTTCTATTTGAGGCTCAGAGCTCAGTTTCCTGCTGGGTGAAAATGGTGGATGCCAGCAGGGAACTGTTGTGGCTGGGGTACAAAGCTGTCAGGTCTTTCCTATCTTTAGATTGGAAAAGGCTATCTTCTAGCCCGAGTGTTGCTTTTAGAGCTCCATGCTGTCACTCAGATGCCCTTTCATCAGTGGCCATTGCATGTCTCCCATTAAGCTGACATCACACGTGTGAAAGTGTCGAGCAATGCCTGGGACAGAGGGGTTTAGGAAGTGTTCAGTCATCCAATATTCCCTTGGCATGGTTTAAAATGGCTTGCCTCCTGCTTTATAAGATTAGCCATATAGCTACTTTGTGGGACTTGGTGTTTGTTTAGAAAAGTAAATAGGCTATGAATTGGTTAGGGGTGAATTCTCATTATGTTTTGAAAAGTCTGTGCCCTTCCAGCTGGGACCCCTCTCCCAATCCCTTAGCCTTTCAGAGCAATTTGGTTTTTTATTTTATTCTGCTTTAAATTGTATTTAGATATTGTTTCATCTATTTATTTACTTTCTGCCCCTGGGCAACTACTTTGGGACTCTGGTTTTGCTGGATAGACCACTAACAGGTAGATTTTTTGGAGAGGGTTTACCTGATATGGTGAGTGCAGTGAACCAAATAGATATCACAGGAAGAGTGAAAAACAATCCCAGATAAGCAATCAAATTTATCTTAACATGTGAGATTGGTTTCATTTCTAATGACTAACTGTTCAGCAAAATTCTAGCAGTTGTGCTGCTTTATAAGGAGGGATGCCTGTTTCAGACCAGAAAAACTGCCTTTGGAGTGAGTCTGTGTTGGGAGCCAGGGACCCAGGGCTGTCACAGAGCCTGTCCTCTTCCAGTAGAGTAGTTCTTGGGGCTGTGCACTTACGTTGGGTGCTGGGTGCACCCCCACTTTGTGGGATATTGTTTTGCATAGAGGAAAGAAGTGGAACACATTCAACTTGAACGTGTCACTCTCTTTCTTACCTGAAGACAGTAGTGAAACATTGAAGGGCCTTATCGTTGGGTCTTGGGCTCACGTTCTTAAGGCCTCTGAGTTGGTTCTGTTGCTTCAGGTCCATTGGACATACCCACTGTCAGGGAGGCCACCTTCCCAGGCAGAGTGGGAGAGCACTGCGTTGCCCTCCTGAGAACCCACCAGAGTGCAAAGAGCCCCAGCTGAGCAGTCACTTGAGAGCTCTTGGGGTTTTCTGCTGGCTGGTTTGGTGAGAGGCCAAAGCATCCAACACTGTTTCTTTATGTAGTGATGCTGGGGTGGGCATGGGGTTGTGCTGGTTTGAATGTATTATGTCCCACAAAATGCTGTTATCTTTGATGTAATCTTGTGTGGGCAGGCGTATCAGTGTTGATTAGATTGTAATTCTTTGAGTGTTTCCATGGAGATGCAACCCACCCAACTGTGGGTGATGACTCTGATTGGATAATTTCCATGGAGGTGTGGCCCCGCCCATCCAGCATGGGCCTTGATTAGTTTACTCGGGCACTACGAAAGCTCAGATAAAAGGAGCAAGCTTGCTATAGCCAAGAGGGACACTTTGAAGAATGCATAGAAGCTGAGAGAGTAGCTGCAGATGAGAGACAGTTTGAAGACGGCCGTTGAAAGCAGACTTTTTCTCCAGAGAAGCTAAGAGAGGAAAAATGCCCCAAGAGCAACTAAGAGTGACATTTTTGAGGAATTGCAGCCTAGAGGGGAACGTCCTGGGAGAAAGCCATTTTGAAACCAGAACTCTGGAGCAGATGCCAGCCATGTGCCTTCCCAGCTAACAGAGGCTTTCCGGACACCACTGGCCATCCTCCAGTGAAGGTACCCAATTGCTGATTATCTTGGACACTTTATGGCCTTAAGACTGTAACTTTGTAACCAAATAACCCCCCTTATAAAAGCCAGTCGTCTCTGGTGTTTTGCATTCCAGCAGCATTAGCAAACTAGAACAGGGGGGATGTGTCTTATAGAGGGAAAAGAATGTTGGCCACTCATGGCCACATTTTGGAGAGGATTTACAGCTGCATGTGTTAAGAGTTAAACATGGGGAAAGGGGAAGACAGGAGAAAGGGAAATTTTAGAGTCTCTTCAAAAGTATGGTTTAAAGAACAGTTCAGCCTTCTTTTTTTAAACTGATAACACCTCTTCTGACCATTGGGTTATTGCGGCGCCTCTGGCCACATGAACTCGGGTGCCTGCTGAAGGTATCCCTCCACCCAACAGGGGCCAGTCGAGTGTGTGTTGAATGCAGGATGAGCTTCCAAGTAGTGGCAAAATGACCACCGTCTCTTATAGAATAACAAAATTGGATCCAGGCAGGTGAGGCCAAGACTTTCAGCCAACTTAATCCAGCAAATAGTCTTTTTTAGAAATCCAAGTGAAATAATCAAAAAGAAAGACAAATATTTGCACTCTGCTTGCAGCCAACACCGATTAGGTCCTGGAGTCATGAGGCAGCGTTTCACCTCTCACCATCACAGTTGGTATTAATCAGTTTATTTGAGGAAATACAACTGTCAGGAGTCATTGATTCATGGTAAACATGGATAAGCTGTTTCCTCCTCATTCCAAAACATGAAGATAATAAAAATAAGATCTAAATATAAGAGCAGTTCTTAAACCATATAAATCTAGCTTTACCCCCACATTTGAGTGCAAAATCAAAATTTCAAAATACAAACAGCCTAGCATGGTACTTGGCACAAAGTAGGTGCTCAGTAAATAATTGCTGAATTGAATTGCTTTCTCCCATAAAACAGTACATGCTTATGATGAAAATGCAGGCACGTAAAGTATAAACAACCCCAGATCCCACCACTTAGTGTTTGGGGATTTAGCCTTCCAGATGTCTTCAATGCAAGTGCATATATATATATATATATATATTTATATATATATTTATATATATTTATATATATATTTATATATATATATATATTATATTCTTGTACAAGACTAGAATTGTACTTTATGTGATTGTTTTGTAACCCGCCTTCATGTCAGTAAATAGGCATCCTTTAATCAGAGTCTGCATAGTGGCATAGTATAATGGCCGGTGTAAGGAGGGATTGTTCAGTTTGTATAGTTTAAGGCTTGACACATCTCACGTGCTGTCCTTTCTTTAGCAGGTTTCTTCCGCGGAGGTACGCGTTGGGCCCATGAGACTGATACAGGACCCCATTCAGGTATGCCCCCCTCCTGCGCCCGGGCTGTGTTTCCAGAGCTGTGGTTATGCGAGCACCATCTGATGGCCTCTTCTGGGACCGCAGCACCTTGTCCCCATGTACACACATGCATAGCATTTGTGTGAATTTTCATAGGGGTGGTATAGAAGCTTATTTTTATTGATGCCACCTTTGAGGTCTCAGTTGTTTTCCTGAAGACATAAGGAGTGCCCCATTTTCAGAATAGATGTAATGGGTAGAGCGTATGGTGGATTGTGAGAAAGGACAACTTTTCTACCAAAGAAATAGTCTGCCCTGCATCCTGCTGCAGCCAGGAAGGGAAGAAGTGGTGGGGGGAAATGGCAGCGCAGAGCCTTGCTATGAGCCACAGCTGGTGTGAGCCTGGCTCTGCCTGTAGGCAGCTGTGTGCCCTTGCTTCACTTCTTTGACCCCAGGGTCCTGTCTGTAAGGTGGAGATGGTGACTCCTCTCTCCTAGGGAAATGTGTGTTAAATGAGATACCATCAAGTGCCTAGAGCACTACCTGGCACGTGGAAAGTACTCAGGACGTGGCAGCTGTTGTGGGCTGGGGTGATGATAAATGGCCCCCATTTCTGGTCTCGGGGGATGTGAGCCGCACAGCCTGCTGAGCTCTGGGACACAGAGAGAGCCAGGCTCCAGGGAGAGTGGGCCCAGCCACCTGCAGACTTGACCTCACTCTAAACATGAAAGCACAATGCTAGCAGTAACTGTGTCCTCCCTGCATCTCCTCCAGCCTCCTGTGCCCCTTTTGGAGAAACATTTAGGAAAGGGAGGTTGTACTCTTTAAAATACTTGTTAAATCCCCATCTGCACATGAATCATCCCTTGAGGCCTAAATGAGTGAACCTTGCCCTGGTAAAAACTAACTTGTTAGCACCTAGAAGCTTACCCTGCACTGGGAAGAATCGAAGCTGCAGAAAAGATGTACGCAAACCATCCGACATATAGAGAAAAGTGAGAAACCAACCAAGGAAGCCTGTGGTGAGGTTTATGAGCAAATGGAAAAGAAAATAACATTTTACAGATGCTTGGAAAAGGAAGTGCAAATCTAGGGGAAGGAAAAAAACAAAGGGAAGAGATTTAAGCTTGGGAAAATTTGATGAAAACGAATTTAGGAGCAGAGAGAGAGAGAACACGTGAAAATTACTAAACTAAACAAAAGACCCAACTATTTGTATAGAATATAAACAAGTGGAAAATTCCATTAGGTGTTCTGGGGACATGTACTTTGTACTCCAATTTTGATTAAAGGCAATGACAAAGGCGCAGATATCAGGGATTTATTCCCCAAAGCAACTTCCAGTGTTTTTCTCGGGATCAGCCCCGTTCTGGGTCCAGGATGCACTGACAGTGAATATGCCCCTGATAAGGGAATTTCCATCTTTCTAAACTGTGATTTGTTAAATTGTAAAATAGTTCAAATTTTCTTAAATGCATGTGTGAGTATAAACCCGCTTTTGTCAAATATTAACAGTATTCCCTATTTGTTTCAGAGAATTTTTTCAGGAACAAAAACTTACAAATAACATTTAAATCCTGTATTTATCTCTTTGCTCCCCTTCCTTTCCTACCAAAAAACCACTTATCCTGAGACTGATTATGATATAAATCTGTGTACTTTTACTTCATATATATATATTCATATACATATATATATATATATATATATATATATATATATTTTTTTTTTTTTTTTTTTCAAAATGTTTACTCTTGTTTTGAATGTTTTCGAACTTTGTTTGAAAGGAATCATCCTGTGTAGGTACCATTCTGAAATTTGTTTTCTTCATTTAACATCATTTTTCAGCACTACCCAAGCTGAAACTTCAAGTTCTAATTCATTCATTTTCATTGATGCATAGAATTATAAGAACAGGCCAAGTTTGTTTATCTATTACCCTAATCAGGAAGGTCTTCAAGGTTCATCCATGTTGTCACCTGTATCAGAACTTCATTTCTTCTTATGGCTGAATAATATTCCTTTGTATATATATCCCACATTTTATTTATCCATTCATTGTTTGCTGGACACTTGGGTTGCTTCCATCTTTTGGCAATTGGGAATAATGCAGCTATGAACATCAGTGTGAAAATCTGTGATAGAGTCCCTCCTATTCTTTTGGGTATATACCTAGGAGTGGGATTGCTGGGTCATATGGTAATTCTATACTTAACTTTCTCAGGAGCCACCAAATTATCTTTCATAGCGGCTACACAATTTTACATTCCCAGCAACAATGGACAAGTGTTCCTATTTCTCCAATGCTTTTTATTTTGCAGTTTAAAAATGGTAGCCATTCTTGTGTAGGGGGAATGGTATCTCACTGTGATTTTGATTTGCATTTCCCTAATGGCTAATGACATTGAGCATCTTTTCATGTGCTTATTGGCCATTTTCATATCTTTTTTGGAGAAATGTCTATTCGAGTTTTTTTGCCCATTTAAAAATTGAGTTGTTTGTCTTTTTGTTGTTGAGTTCTAGGATTTCTTTATATATTCTGGATATTAAACCCTTATTGGAAATACTGTTTCTAAATATTTTCTTCCATTATGTAGTCTTTCTTTTTTACTTTCACGATAAAGTCCCTTGCACAAAAGTTTCTAATTTTGATGGGGTCCCATTTATCTGTTTTTTCTTTTGTTACTCGTGGTTTTGGTGTAAAGTCTAAGGAACCATTGCCTAACACAAGGTCCTGCAGATGCTTCCCTATGTTTTCTTTTAGGAGTTTTATAATTTTGGTTCTTATGTTGTGATCTTTGATATACTTTAATTTTTGTATATGGTGTGAGGTAGGTGTCCAACATGATTCTTTTGTATATGGGCATCCAATTGTCCCAGCATCATTTATTGAAGAGTCAATTCTTACCCCACTGAGTGGAGTTGGCACCCTTCAAAAATCAATTGGCCATACATATGGTCAGTTTCTGAACTCTCAATTTGTTGGTTTATGTGTCTGTCCTTTTGCCAGTATACTGCTGTTTTGGTTGCTGTAGCTTTGTAATAAGTTTGAAAATAGGGAAGTGTGTGTCCTCCAACTTGGTTCTTCTTTTTCAAGATGGCTTTGGCTATTCAGGGTCCATTACCCTTCCATATAAATTTGATGATTGGCTTTTCCATCTCTGCAAAGAAGGCTATTGGAATTTTGATTGGGATTGCATTGAATCTGTTAATTGTTTTGGGTAGAGTTGACGTCTTAACAATATTTAGTCTTCTGATCCATGAACACGAAATGTTCTTCCATTTATTTAGGTCTTCTTTGATTTCTTTTAGTGGTGTTCTGTAGTTTTCTATGTACAAGTCATTGACATCCTTGGTTAGATTTATTCCTAGACATTTCATTCTTTTAATTGCTGCTGTAAATGAAATTATTTTTTGATATCATTTTCAGATTATTTATTACTAGTGTGTAGAAACACTACTGAATTTTGGGTGTTGATCTTGTATTGTACTACTTTGCTGAGTTCATTTATTAGCTCTAGGAGCTTTTTTGTGGATTTTTCAGAATTTTCTGAATATAGGATCATGCCATCTTCAAATAGTGAAAGTTTTACTACTTCTTTTCCAATTTGGATGCACTTTATTTTTTCTTGGGTAATTGCTCTGGCTAGAACTTCCAGTACAATGTTGAATAACACTGGTGACAGTTGGCATCTTTTACTTGTTCCTGATTTTAGAGGGAAAAGCTTTTAGTTTTTCAACATTGGGTGTGATGTTAGCTGTGGGTTTTTCATATATGCCCTTTCTCGTATTGAGGAAATTTCCTTCTATTTCTAGTTTTCTAAGTGCTTTTACCAGGAAGAGTTGTTGGATTTTGTCAGACTCCTTTTCTGCATCAATTGAAGTGACCATGTGGTTTTTTTCTCTACCTTCTATCAATATGGTGTATTACAGTACTTGACTGACTTGTGTTGAACCACCCTTGCATTCCTGGGATAAATCCCACTTGATCATGCTATATAATTCTTTTAATGTGCTGTTGGATTAGGTTTGCTGGTATTTTGTTAGGGTTTTTTGCAACTATATTCATAGGGGATATTGGTCTGCAATTTTCTTTTCTGGCTTTATCTGGCTTAAGTATTAAGGTGATGTTGACCTCACGGAATGAGTTAGTGTTCCCTCCTTTGATTTTTTGGAAGAATTTAAGCAAGATTGGTATTAATTCTTGGAATGTTTGGTAAGATTAAGCAGTGATGCTATATGATCCTGGGCTTTCCTTTGTTGTGAGACTTTTGATTACTGATCCAATCTCCTTATTTGTTACTGGTTGATGAGATCTTTTATATCTTCTATAGTGAGTGTAGGTTGTTTGCGTGTTTCTAGGAAGTTGTCCATTTCATCTATGTTAACTAATTTGTGGACGTACAGTTCTTCTCTTATGATCCTTTTTTTTTCTTGAGGTGTTAGTAATGTCCTTCTTTCATTTCTGATTTTCGGTACTTGCATCCTGTCTCCTTTTTCCTTGTCCATTCCGGTTACGGTTTGTAGATTTTATTGATATTTTCAAAAAAACCAACATTTGGTTTTCATTGATGTGTGCTATTTTTTTTTTTAATTCTTTGTTTCATTTATCACTGCAGCAAACTTTATTTCCTCCCTAATGCTTGCTTTGGGTTTAGTTTGCTCTTCTTTTTCTAGATATTCCAGGTGTGAGATTAAGTCTCTGGTCTGAGATCTTCTTTTTTAATGTAACTATTAAGAGCTATACATTTCCCAAAGCCGTTTTTGATGCATCCCATAAGTTTTGGTATGTTGTGCTTTTGTTTTCTTTTGCTTCAAGATATTTCCTAGTTTCCCTTATGATTTTGTCTTAGACCCATTGATTGTTTAAAGTGTCTTATTTAATTTTCACATATTGTGAACTTTCCAGTTCTTTCTCTGTTACTGATTTCTAGCTTTTTCCCGTTGTGCTTGGAGAAGATACATTGTATGATTTCAGCATTTCTAAATATATTAAGACTTGTTTTATGACCTACCATATGGTCTACCCTCGAGGATGACCACGTGCGCTATAGAAGAATGGGTATTCTGCTGCTGTTGGGCAAAATGTTATATACAGTTCTGGTAGGTCTGTCTGGTTGACAGTATCATTCAAATCTTCTGTTTCCTTGTTGATCTTCTGCATAGATGTTCTGTACATTATTGAAGGTGGTGTATTTAAATCTTCTATTATTCATGAAGAATCATCTGTTTCTCCTTTCAAAACTGTCAATATTGTCTTCAAATATATTGGGGCTCTGCCATTAGGAGCCTATATATTTATAATTGTTATATCTTCTTGTTGAATTTATCCCTTTTTCAATATATAGTGAACTTCTTTGTCCCTCATGACAGTTTTTGACTTCAAATCCATTTTATCTGACATTATTATAGCTACCTCAGTTATCTTTTGGTTACTACTTCATGATATATGCTTTTTTTCCCCATTCTTTCACTTTCAACCTTTCTCATTTCTTTGAATTTAAGATGAGTCTCTTTTAAACAGCATATAGTTAGGTCATCCTTTCCTATCCATTCTGACAAACTCTGCTTTTGATTGGAGAGTTTAATCTATTTACATTTAAAGTAACCACTGATAATGCAAGAATTTCTTCTGCTGTTTTGCTATTTGGTCTTTCTCAGTTGTATTAGTTAGGATTTTCTAGGGAAACATAATCAATGAGAGTTATCTATGAATATAAGATTTATAAAATTGACTCACGCAACTGTGGGTATGCACGAGTCCAAATTCTGTAGAGCAGTCAGCAAACTGTCAATTCCAATGAAGATATCCGATGAACTTCTCAGGAAACGAACCAGCGTCTTCAACGAACTCCTCAGGAAATGAACTGGGATCTTCAACGAGTGTGTTTGATGAACTCCTCAGGAAATGCTTCGCTGGGCAGCCAAAGAAGTGAAGGTCTTCTATCTGTCTCACTTAAAAAGTCTTCAACTGATTAATTGTATTAAAGCCAGCCAACTGCATTCTCTCATTGTGGAAGACATGCCCCTGGGTGAGTCATTAGTCACAGCTGCAGCCAATTGATGATTTAATAAACCAGCCTGTTGGTTTATTAAACAGCCACAAACGTCCTCACAGCAACTGTTAGGCCAGTGCTTGCTTGACCGGACAGCTGGGTACTATCACCTGGCCAAGTTGACACATGAACTGAACCATCAAATCAGTCTTCTACCTTTTGGTCCCTCAATTCATCCATTAATTCCTATTTTCACAACTATTTGATTTTTGTAGTGTAGCATTTTTAGTCCCTTTTCATTTCCTTCTTTATATATTTTTCAGGTATATTCTTTGTATGAGGCTTAAATTGAACATCCTAAGTCTACAACATTCATATTTGATTTGATACCAACTGAATTAAACAGTATACACATGTACTTTTCCTATATCCCTTTGTCACCCCACCTTTTCACTGTACTTGTTATAAATTATCTCTTATACATTGAATGACCCAAATCATAGATTTATCATTACTTTTGTGCATTTGTATTTTAGAACCTATAAAAGTTAAAAGTGGAGTTACATAGCAAAAACTACAGTATGGTATACTGGCATTTATAATTACCCATGTAGTTACCTTTACTGGAGGTCTTTATTATTGATGCCACTTTGATCCATAGTTGAGTGTCCTTTCCCTTCAGTCTGAAGAACTCCCTTTAGCATTGCTTGTAGGGCAGGTGTAGTGGTGATGAACTCCCTCAGATTTTGTTTACCTGGGAATATCTTAATGTCTCCCTCATTTTTGAAAGAAAGTCACTACAAAATTCTTGGTTGGCAGTTGTTTTCTCTCAGCACTTTAAATATTTCATCCCCTGCCTTATTGCCTCCATTGTTTCAGATGAGAAATATGGACTTAATCTTTTTGGGGCTCCCTTGTACCTAACACGTTACTTTTCTCTTATAGCTTTCCAAACTCTCTGCTTGTTCTTGGCATTTGGCAGTTTGCCTACTATGTGTCTAGACATGGTTCTCTTTGAGTTTATCCCATTTGTGGTTCAGTGAGTTTCTTGAAATTGTATATGCATGTCTTTTATTGAATTTGGGAAATTTTCTGTCATTATTTCTTTGAATATTCCTTCTTGCTTTCTTCTCTGTGGGACTCCTGTGATACTTATATTGGCGTGCTTGATGGTGTCCCAAGGGTTTCTTAGGCTCTGTTCACTTTTTTCATTCTTTTTCCTCTCTGCTCCACATCCTGACTCATTTCAATTGCCTTTTCTTTGAGTTCACTGATTCTTTCTTCTGCCAGCTCCAATCTGCTCTTGCAACCCTCTGCGGAATTTTTCATTGTAGTTATTCTGGCCTTCAACTCCAGTTTTTGTGCTTCGTTCCTTTTTAAAACTTCAGTCTGTTTATTGAGATTCTCAAATTGTTCATTCTTCATATTCCTGATATCTTTTAGTTCTGTCTCCATGTTTTTCTTTATCTCCTCAAGTATATTGAAGATCATTTTTAAAAAGGCTTTGTCTGGTGTACCCAAAGTCTGATCTTCATTGACGGTTTTTGGATTTTTATGTTGTTCCTTTTGATGGGCCATCATTTCCTGTTTTCTTGTTTGCCTTTGAATCTTCTGTTGCACACTGTGCAGTTTAGTATTTTATAGTGCTAACTCTAGGATTTAGTCCCTGACCTGTCTGTTCCTGACATCTGTATCCAGCTAGTGATGTGACAGAGATTTCCCTGAATGCCAGGAACTAACGAAAACAAACAAGCCAAAGCAAAAACACCTTTTATAGTCATTGCATATTGGCCCTGGTGTTGGCTGGTCCTCTCCTTTGGAGTTTAGCCTTCCTACTAAGAAAGTGAAGTACAGGGTCCTCTCCATCTTTCCTGAGCTTGCATCTTGTCATGGGCTTGTGCTCACATGTGGCCTTAGGAATACAAACGTCCCCCTTACTCCCTATGAAATGACTCCCCTTCCTCGCGGGTACTCTCTTGTTGTTAGTAGGTTATCCTTTGCCTCTGGCCACTTTGACATAATTATTTTTTACACTTCTTAGGCGTCCTCAAACTGTTTCTGCTTATGGGAAAAGTTCTAGGAGAGTGAGCCAGAGATGGGTTTCTGGTTCTGTCTTTCCAGCTGCCATGTGACAGATTGGTACCAACATACACACACCCCAGTATGTGCACAGGGGTTACTCTGCTTTCTCCAGAACAGAGCCAGGGTTCCACAATGGCAGTGTGCCCTGGCTCCACACCGTGCTGGGGAGGGGCCAGCAAGGGTGCCATTAGCTTTTCCTATAGCACTCGCCCAGTTACTGCAACTCTTTAACTGTTTTCTGGAGTTTTCAGGAAGATGGAGCTGCCAGTTTTGATGGTTGTTCAATGGTTCTGTCAAGGAACGGCACCTTGAAACATCTCAGGCCACCTCTTGGTCAATCGGGAGGCTATAACTGTATTTTCAGTATGCCTCTTGGAAGCATCACAGTTTTTTTTGTTTTTTTTTTTTGTTTTTTTTTTTTGTTGTTCTTTTTGCTTTTATTTATTTATTTATTTTTTCATTTTTATTGAGATTGTTCAGATACCATACAATTATCCAAAGATCCAAAGTGTACAATCACTTGCCCCTGGGTACCCTCATATAGCTGTGCATCCATCACACTTAATTTTTGTTCAATTTTTAGAAACTTTTCATTACTCCAGACAAGAAATAAAGTGAAAGATGAAAAAAGAAAAAAAGAAAAGGAAACTCTAATCCTCCCCTATCCCTAACCAACCCCCCTCAATTGTTGACTCGTCGTATTGATATAGTACATTTGTTACTGTTTATGAAAAGATGTTGAAAACTACTAACTGTAGTATATAGTTTGTGATAGGTATATAGTTCTTCCCTATATGCCCCTCTATTATTAACTTCTAATTGTATTGTCATACATTTGTTCTGGTTCGTGGAAGTGATTTCTAGTATTTGTACAGTTGATCATGGACATTGCCCACCATAGGATTCAGTTTTACACATTCCCATCTTTTGACCTCCAACTTTCCTTCTGGTGACATATATGACTCTGAGCTTCCCCTTTCCACCTCATTCACACACCATTCGGCGCTGTTAGTTATTCTCACATCTTGCTACCAACACCCCTGTTCATTTCCAAACATTTAAGTTCATCCTAATTGAACATTCTGCTCATACTAAGCAACCACTCCCCATTCTTAAGCCTCGTCCTATATCTTGGTACCTTATATTTCATGTCTATGAGTTTACATATTATAATTAGTTCCTATCAGTGAGACCCTGCAATAATTGTCCTAATGTGTCTGGCTTATTTCACTCAGTATATTGCCCTCGAGGTTTTGTCATCAACCCATTTTTTTTTAATATGGTTTTGTTCACTCACCATACATTCCATCCCAAGTAAATAATCGATGGTTTTCTGCATGGTCATACATTTATGTGTTCACCACCTTCACCACTATCTATATAAGAGCATCTACATTTCTTCCATAAGGCAGGAGGGAGAGTCAAAGAAGGTAGAGAGGCAAAAGAAAGAGGAAAAAAAAATGACAGCTAGGAAGCAGCAGAAGGAAAAATAACCTTAAATCAAAGTAGAATAAAGAATCAGACAATACCACCAATGTCAAGTGTCTAACATGCCTCCCCTATCCCCCCCTCTTATCTGCATTCACCTTGGTATATCACCTTTGTTACATTAAAGGAAGCATAATACAATGATTCCATTAGTTACAGTCTCTAGTTTATGCTGATTGCATCCCTCCCCCAATGCCTCCCCATTTTTAACACCTTGCAAGGTTGACATTTGCTTGCTCTCCCTCGTAAAAGAACATATTTGTACATTTTATCACAATTGTTGAATACTCTAGATTTCACCAAGTTACACAGTCCCAGTCTTTATCTTTCCTCCTTTCTTGTGGTGTCTCACATGCTCCCCACCTTCCTCTCTCAACCGTATTCATAGTTACCTTTGTTCAGTGTACTTACATTGTTGTGCTACCATCTCCCAAAATTGTGTTCCAAACCACGCACTCCTGTCTTCTATCACCCTGTAGTGCTCCCTTTAGTATTTCCTGTAGGGCAGGTATCTTGTTCACAAAGTCTCTCATTGTCTGTTTGTCAGAAAATATTTTGAGCTCTCCCTCATATTTGAAGGACAGCTTTGCTGGATATAGGATTCTTGGTTGGCGGTTTTTCTCTTTCCGTATCTTAAATATATCACACCACTTCCTTCTTGCCTCCATGGTTTCTGCTGAGAGATCTGCACATAGTCTTATTAAGCTTCCTTTGTATGTAATGGATCGCTTTTCTCTTGCTGCTTTCAGGATTCTCTCTTTGTCTTTGACATTTGATAATCTGATTATTAAGTGTCTTGGCGTAGGCTTATTCATATCTCTTCTCTTTGGAGTATGCTGCGCTTCTTGGATCTGTAATTTTATGTGTTTCGTAAGAGATGGGAAATTTTCATTAATTATCTCCTCTATTATTGCTTCTGCCCCCTTTCCTTCTCTTCTCCTTCTGGGACACCAATGATACGTACATTATTGTACTTTGTTTCATCCTTGAGTTCCCGGAGATGTTGCTCATATTTTTTCATTCTTTTTTCCATCTGCTCCTTTGCATGTAGGCTTTCAGGTGTTTTGTTCTCCAGTTCCTGAGTGTTTTCTTCTGCCTCTTGAGATCTGCTGTTGTATGTTTCCATTGTGTCTTTCATCTCTTGTGTTGTGCCTTTCATTTCCATAGATTCTACTAGTTGTTTTTTTGAACTTTTGATTTCTGCCGTGTACATGCCCAGTGCTTCCTTTACAGCCTCTATCTCTTTTGCAATATCTTCTCTAAACTTTTTGATTTGATTTAGCATTAGTTGTTTAAATTCCTGTATCTCAGCTGAAGTGTACGTTTGTTCCTTTGACTGGGCCATAACTTTGTTTTTCTTAGTGTAGGTTGTAATTTTCTGTTGTCTAGGCATGGTTTCCTTGGTTATCCAAATCAGGTTTTCCCAGACCAGAACAGGCTCAGGTCCCAGAGGGAAGAAATATTCAGTATCTGGTTTCCCTGCAGGTGTGTCTTAGAAAATTGCTCCACCCTTTGATGCCTCGGGTCACTGTGCTTTTCTGCCCAGTAGGTGACACCTGTTAGCGTATAATTCTTGACTGGTGTGAGGAGGTATGGCCGTGTTCCCCCAGGCTCTGGGGTCTGGTTCTGAATGGAAAGGGCCCCACGCCTTTCCTCCTAGAGAAGACAGACCCCCCAGGTGGAGGTCATTAGCATTTCAATGGTCTCACTCTCTGCTTGTGCTGTCTTACCCTTCCCAGAGTCACAGCCCTGGAAACTGAAAATGACTGGGGCTTTCTCCACTGAGCCAAAAAAGAAACAGATAGTCCCCTTCAGACCCAGTCCAAGGCGACCCTCCGTCTCTCCCAGGTCAGTCGTCACCCAGAGCCTCTGTTTTTTGGGGATGCGTACCTGTAGTGAGCAGTTCACACTCGCTACTTAAAACCCCAGTTGGAGCTCAGCTGAGCTGTATTCGCTTGCTGGGAGAGAGCTTCTCTCTGGCACCACGAGGCTTTGCAGCTCGGGCTATGGGGGAGGGATCTCACGACTTGGTTCTGCAGGTTTTACTTACAGATTTTATGCTGTGTTCTCGGGCATTCCTCCGAATTCAGGTTGGTGTATGATGAGTGTATGGTCTCGTTTGTCCCCCTGCAGTTATTCTGGATTATTTACTAGTTGTTTCTGGTTTTTTGTAGTTGTTCCAGGGGGACTACTTAGCTTCCACTCCTCTCTATGCCGCCGTCTTGCCCAAGTCTTCAGCATCACAGTTTTATTTGTTTAAAACTTATTCTGATACTCGTCTTTTTATAGGTGAGTTCAGTCTGGTTACATTGAGTGTAATAACCCAACACAAAAGATTTTATTTTGTGTTTTCTATTTATTACTTTTTCTTTTTCCAAATTGTTAATGTTTTCTGAATTACCTTTTATTTTTTTCAGATATTTTGGACGCTATAGGTTGACCTTCTGTTCTTACAGTGATTACTCTTATTATTTTTTAATGTGCATGCTTAGCAGTCAGTTTTTACAACAAAGTCTAAAGTTACCATGTATTTCTGTTCTGTCAACTGTGAGAAAGTCCTTTTCAGAATTTACACATCCCTTAACAGCCCCAAGCCCCATACCTCAACAATAATTTTCTATGATTTTGAATTTATTGTATTTGATATACAAAACATACCAAATATGTAATGTGCTTATAACTTATGAAGCATAATAATAAAATGAACACTGTGAAGCCCACCTAGCGTAAGAGCTAGAAAGTCACTAGTACTGCTGCCTGCCCCCCTGCTTCTCCTCTGGAGGGAACCGCCATCCTGAATTTTGTTTTAACCCACTCTGTGTTTCTTTGTAGCTTAAACCCATATGTATGTGTCTCACTGTGAGCTCAGCCCAGCCTCTCAGATGTTCTTTTCCGTTGCCTCTACCTGGGACCTTGGTCCAGAGCCAGGTCTTTTGTGGTGGTTCAGGAGTTGTGTCCCAGGTGACAGCGGGGATGATACTTTACATTTCTGACCTGTTTCTGTCTCTCAGAGATAATTTGTTTTGTTTGTGAGCCTGGCGATATCTTTTTGGATTTCACTCCTATATTTTAGCTTTCACTCCTATGTATTTGCAGCCATCTTGACTGGAACTTTCCAGGACTCTTGAGTGGCTAGTCAGTCCTCAAAGCCAGATGAAACCACATCACTGTCACATGCCTGTTGATTGAGTTTGTTGTATTAGAATTCTTCGAAAATAATTATGGTGTTTTTCATTGGTCCCCATGTGTTGGTCTGTGAACTGGCTGCACTGGAATCACTTGAAGCTCTGTGGAAAAGTTCAGATTCTGGGCACTACTCCAAAGATTCAGATTCAGTAGGTGTGGGATCTGGCCCAGAAATCTGTTTTTAGCAAGTATCCCAGATGGTTTGGATGAATTTTCAACCCTGGGGGCCACTGATCAGTGACACCCACCCTGCGATCCATGGGACAGGAACATTGGCATCACATGGGAGCTTCTTAGAAGTGCAGATATTCGGACCTACCCCAGACCTGTGCAGTCAGAACTGGGGTTTTAACAAGATCCCCAGGTGAACAGCATGCCTAGTAAAAGCACTGGTCTAAACAGCCAGCCTCAGTTAACCAAAATCATGGATTGATTCCACAGGCACCCTGGGTAAACAGAAGAGTGTTTTGCTCCTATTCAACCTGCCTTTCAGGAAAACCACATATCAGTAAGAGTAACCATCTGCCCGGGACATCTATTCCAAATGAGATCAAACAATTGAGAAATCATCATGATGCGCATACTTGAGGCAGTTGAATGCTGAATGAATGAGCAGAGGCCCATGATATATAAGAAGTTATTTGGTCAAAAACATATAGCAAGAACATGTCTTGGTCTGTATACAGCTATAGAGCTCAATTCTTCACTCAGAAGCATCTTTTCAGGAGCACATGTTTTTAAAATCTTTGGCCTGGGAATGTTCTTAAGTAGACTAGAAAACACAGGACATGGGCCTCACACGACTTTGGCCCCAAACAGCAGCAGATGCCCATAGCCATGAGTCCCTCTCTGAGTGAGGAACAACATATTTAAAAGGCAACAAGCCAAATTTAGAAACAAGGATGCCTTTACTACTTTCCTCATTCAAAGTTAGAATTTCTCTCTTTGGTTCAGTCAATAAGACTCTACCAAGTACCTACGATGTTCAAAGCTCCATGTTAGATGCTGCAGGGAACAGAGAGATGGCACAGTGTTCCCTGACCATGCAGGGAGTTCTGGGTGTTATTGTTTATGACATTCTGACTTTAGGGGGCACTGTTATCTGGCCAAGTGTTTTTGTGCTTCTGCTACTTACGTTATAACTGCTTTAGCAAAATCAAACCATGTTGTGCTGGTTTGAATCTGTTAAGTACCCCATAAAAGATCTTGTGATTAGGTTGTTTCTATGGAGATGTGACCTACCCAATTGTGGGTGGGACCTTTTGATTAGATTATTTCTATGGAGATGTGACCCTGCCCATTCAAGGTGGGTCTTAATTAGTTTACTGGAGTCCTTAAGAGAGCTCAGAGCCAACACACACCCAAACACTTAGAGAGAAAATGCCCAGAGACATTTTGGAGACAGCCGCTGAAACCAGAACCAGGAGAGAAGGTAAGAGATGAAATCCAGTTTGCCCCAGAGAAGCTAAGAGAGGACCCCCAGATCTTAGAGAGAAATGCCCTGGGGGAAACAAGCAAGGACACACAGGAGCTGAGAGAGAGAAGCTAAGAGAGACAGAAGCCCAGAGATATTTTGGAGAAATCAACAGAACCTAGAAGG
This sequence comes from Choloepus didactylus, assembly GCF_015220235.1. NCBI lineage: Eukaryota > Metazoa > Chordata > Mammalia > Pilosa > Megalonychidae > Choloepus > Choloepus didactylus. Next base: position 13,310,205 of record NC_051319.1, read on the forward strand.
TAACCCTGGGAGAGATCAACAGACTCCAGCCATGTGTTTTCCCACATGACAGAGGAACCCCAAATGCCATCATCCTTTCTTCAGAGAAGGTTATCATTCTATTGATGCCTTGATTTGGACATTTTCATGGCCTTAGAAATGTAAATTTGCGAACTAATAAACCTCCGTTGTAAAAGCCAATCCATTTCTGGTATTTTGCATTTCAGCAGCTTTAGCAAACTGAAACATATGTCCTAGTGCCTTCATTTTTGTTTTATTTCACTTTTCTTGGAGAAAATATCTGTTCTGTTACTTCACTGGAATGCTGAAAATGTTAATTAGTTACATCAGCCAGAGTCCTTAGGGTTCCAGAAGAAATTGCTTGATAAGAATATCTGAGGATGTGGTTGCCTTTGAGGGTGCGTCTCTGTGTTCATCAGGAGAAATTTGCTCCCATGTCAGGATGTCTGAAGTGGCACCCCACTCATCTCATGCTGAACTGGCAGGAGTGATATCAGGATTGGAACGGATGGGTAGAGCTGCAGGCAAGTGCAGCGTGGTGTTATAGGGTGAGTGTCTATGACTCACTGCAAAAGGCATATTTTCCAATCTTGGTGAGAAACTAATATTAAGGGAGATACTATGAGGCAGCAGATTCATATCAATACACTATCATCTGAAAATCAAATGGCCTTTTCTTTGTCAGTGCCTGGAGCAGTTACTTCCCCAGAGTGTAGAATTGATGTATTTCTGCTTAGAGAGAGCCATTCCTACTCCCCTAGCTGGGCTTTCCATCTGGACTTGGAAACCGCTTCACAGTTGTAGCCTAAGCTTTTTTCTTAGCTTAGGAAGGGAAGGCAGCACCTCCCTTCAAAACCTTTTCTTCCCAGTTGTATGGACCTGGATTTTTCTAAAACCATTATATTTTGGGGATTTTGATACATTGGAGATCACATGGCAAGTATTCTGAAAATTTGGTGTCTAATAATAGATATTGATAATCCGTTTGGAGATGTGTAGACACACCCTTCTTTAGAAAGAACACTAATATCAACAAACACTGTATTGTCTTATTCAACTTAAGGAAAATTAAATTAGCTTTGTTTTCATCTTTTTTTCATAATTAGCTTTTACCAGAGAAAATACAGTTTCATTCTAATTTAGTTATCAAAGCAGGTTATTGCTAACATCACAAAGATATTTTTCAGTAATTTCTTAATGAAATTGGTAAAAGGAATGGTTTCAAGGGTTTACAGCAAAGCAAGATGAACTGGAGCTGTGGGAAGATCCCTGAAGAAAGAGTTGAGAGGTGTGGGCTCCTGCATTGCTTTGGGGAAATTTCACAGTCCTCATCTGTAAAGTGGTGGTTGGTTGAGTCATGCAGGGGTCCCTTCCTGCTCTGAAAACTCCTGAGAGTCAGGACCTCTGTTTCTGTCATTGCTACTGATAACCCCAAGCCTGCAGCCTTTCACACTAGTCCTCTCTGCTTCATTCCCTTGGCTCTGCCCCTGGGTCAGCTCTTATTTCCTCACCCTAGCTCAGGGTGAAAGCCAAATTAAACTTTGACATTCCAAGAAGGTTTAGCTGGAATTCTCCCTGGAGAGAGAGGGATGCTGTGCATGGCAGTTTGAGGTCTTTGTGGTTACACTTGAAAAGCAATACAGGCAGCCCTTGCTTTGCATGGTTTCAATAGACCCCCAAAACCACAATTTAAATTTCAGTTATCACTGCATATCAACTGTAATTGCATAAAGTACAAACTTGGCTGCTAACCCTTCCTCATATTCAGGATCATGGTCATGCCCCTTTTTTTTCAAAGTCTCAGTGATTAGTCATTGTATATCTGTTAGTCAGTTCACATACAGACAGCAAAGCATGTAGCTGTGTCACCTCCTTGTCCCACAAGACATTTTACGAACATGGATGATTGAAAGAGGAATGTGGCCAAAAGGGACAAAAGCATTGCAAAGAAGTGAAAAGTGATAATGCTGAAAGAGAAATGTGAATCGAATGTAAATGGAATTGTGGGAGGAATAGCTGACTGTGGGAATATGACACCACCACCTCTGAAAGAGTCTAAATTTCTAGCCAGAGGAAATTAGCCAAGGGAGAACTTATCAACAGAAATGAGGAAAGTGTGCCAAAAAGAATGAAGGTCCCAGGGGAAGTGACTCAAGCAAAAATCTTCACATTAATTAAAGGAATTCATGGGGATATTTCATGACATTGAAAGCACAGAGGATAAAATGTTGGAAGCTGATCCAAACTGAGGAGTATGACAGTTCACCAAGACATAGAAGAGGTGCTCACTCTGTATGGTAGTTTATATGACTGGAAGACGAAGGCAAACACTGTTCAAACTACTCTTGAAAAGGTTTTTAATTTTAGTAATTTATAATATGGGATTTATTTTACATGAATTGGAGCAATGTCTTGCACTTTTCTATATGCTGTTGCTTTATATTTTTGAAATGAATGTTTGACAGCAGAAGTCCCTATTGAACTTTTATTTTTTTCTTTACTGGAAAAGTTGTGGGTTTACACAAGAATCATGTATCATGCATAAAATATAGGATACCTGTACCCTCCCATTATTAACAACTTGAATTGGTATGGGACATTTGTTAAACTGATAGCACATTTTTATAATTATACTGTTAACTATTGTCTGTGGTTTAACTTAGGGTTCACTGTGTAGTGTAGAACCATGGGTTTAAAAAATTTTTTTATTCTGTTACCATATATACAATCTAACATTTCCCCTTTAAATCACATTTAGATACATAGTTCAGTGCTGTTAATTAGGTTCACAATGTTGTGCCACTATCACCACCATCCGTTACCAAAAATTCCCTTCATTCCAGATAGGAACCCTGAAAATTTTAAGCCTTAACTTCCCATTCCCTATCCCTACCCCATCCCCTGGTAACCTAGATTCTAGATTCTGACTCTATGAGTTTGCTTATTCTAATTGTTTCAAATCGGTGAGATCATGCAATATCTGTCCTTTTGTGTCTGACTTATTTCACTCAACATGATGTCATCAGGGTTCTTCCATGTTGTCACATGTATCAGGGCTTCACTCCTTTTTTACAGCTGAATAATATTCCATAGTATGTTTATACCACATTTTATTTAGTCATTCATCAGCTGATGGACACATTTTTGAAAAAGAAAAAAACATTTTAATTCTCAATGTTTATAGTATTTTAAACTATAGTGTACTAAATAAATGTTAGTTTTGTATTTTCCGTTTCTCCATCCATTTCTAATCAACAATAGAAGAGTTTTTAATGTTTTGACAAATTTTTAAAGGTCATGGAATGATCATATTTTTTCCCATTAAGATCTTTTTGCATGGTATAGCTTGCATGGTTATTTTTATGCACAGTGAGGACTGCCTAGAGTTGTGTTCTTACCCTGAACAGAATGTAAGTTGGTAAGGTTTGCTGCAGAAAGGAGATGTTCCCTTATTGAACAGACTTCACCCCAGATCAGATCTTTATGTTCTAATCTTTTGCTGTGTTTACAATGGTACAGTGAGGTTGATGCAACAAAGCTGCTTCCTTCTGCTCATCTCCTGTGCTTGGATTCTTGTCTTGGATGTCCTGCCTATGCTATGCCTATCTGTGTTTACCACTGATTAGTGCATTTTCTAAATTATCTGCTTGCTGGACTCTTTCCCCTGCTGGGGTACTAAGGGCAGACATTTGACTATGACTGGTTCTGTCATTTTTAAAAAATCCCAGTTCTTAACTCAATATCATGCATAATAGATCATCAATATCCTTTGAATGAATATTCTTCATATTATTTAGAGCAAGCAGAATGGTCAATTTGCTTTTACTCTTTACCAATCAAGTTCAATTGTTTGCCTTTAATGATGAATTTATGTGTATTTTGCAAAAATATTATGGGATCCTTCTCAGTGAATATCGTTAAGTATTTTTACATGGCCATGTCTAACAAAAATACTATAATGTTTCTATAATTGTTAATACACAGAATCACTTCAGTTAAAGCTGAAGAGGGACCGTGTTGTGAAGATTTTTTTAGTTGCAGTTAACAGCTGCTTCTGTAAAAAATAAATGAATGAAAAAGAAATATACTAGAAAGACAGTGAATTTTTTTTTGTAAAATCCAAGGAATTGTTGAAAAGTCCTGGCAATGGGCCATCTCGGAGTGCCTTGTCTGCAAGAGTTTAAGGCTGTTTCTTCAATATCTCTTTTAGTGGCCTTCAGGTCCCAATTCCCAGCCTCTGTGTCACTCTGCTCAAATTCCGAATTCCTGGAAACAGAATGTCATTGGCCCCACTGTGGCCTGGGAGATGATGACAAAGAATCCAAGCCTGATAATTTGGGTCCACCACAATGACTTAAAGTATTTCCCAAATCCCAAAGAAGGGAAAAGTATTCTGAACTGAACAGACATTAAAAAAAAAAAAAAAGTGATTGATACAGTACTTTATTCTCAAATATTTTCATTTTTTTCCCATAGATTTTTCATTTTGCTGAAGAGTTGAATTATTGAAAAGTTATCTTTCTAAATTAAATTTTTATAAATGGAAAGATTTTTAAATACTAACCAAAGAAATTCTCTAGTGAGTGCTTATGTTGCACTATCTTCATTCAGTTTTGTAAGTTTCCATGTGAAATGCAACTTGACTTCCTGTCCTGTCCTCTCACCCTCCCTTAGTCCTCCCTAGTCTCCCTGGCTTCCTTGTGGGTTTTTGAACACATCAAGCACCTACCCTGCCAGCTGTTCCCTCTGCCTGGAATGCTTTTCCTTCAGAGATTCACTTGACTTGCTTTCCTATTTCTTTCAGGCATTTGTTCAAATGTCACCTTCTCAGTGAGGTCCACCCTAACCCACCCTACTTAGTACTACAGCCTCTACCCCACTCCTGATTCCCCTAACCCTGCTCTACTGTTGCTTTTTTTATATAGCACTTATCTCTCGTTGACATTCCATATAATTTGCTTACTTCTTATACCTATTGTCTATTGTCTGTCTCTCCACCACTACAAGGCAGGTTCCATCAGAGTAGGGATCTTTATAAACCATTAAAACAGTGTCTGGCACATAGTAAGTACTCAGAAAATATTTGTTGAGTAAATGAACTTTATCATGATATTTTTTCCCAAAGTGGGAGATTCCAGTCTTTTAAGGACACTTAAGACAAATGACATTAACAATATTGAATATCTCTAACAGTGCCCAATAGAAGACTAGAGTTGTGTTCTTATTGGATTATCAAATATTGAGGCTTAATGGTATCAAGGAACTATGGATTGTTGAAATTCTTGTTTAGAAATCAGTAGTTTAGTCAGCCAAATGAAAGGTGGGTTCTGTCCACTTTTCTGACGTCTAGATGCTGCATATTGAGTTTCTTACATTAATAATGCAGCTGCACCAAGTAAAAGGCCATGGACTTTATGCATAAACCGATTTCTCCTGCCTGATTTTTTTCACTGTGGCTCCCTTGTTAATAGTTTGGTTTCACTACCAAAATGTGCCTTCCACATCTCTTGGGAGAGCCACCTCCTGTGTCTTCCTAGAAGGAGCTCAGTGGCTGCAGGTTTTTAGGAACATCCTGGACAGGTCCTAATAAGTGAGCCCTGAATAAGTATGACTGCCTGGTGGTGTGATTTCAAGGCATATCCTAAGGAGGAAAATGTTGAAAGCATACTGAAAAATATATTATTTCTTCCCTGGAAATACGGCATTTGAGATTATGGAGAATGACACACAAAGCTTGGGATGCCTCACCTCTCTGGGAAAGACTGCCTTTTGATTGTGTTTATTGCCATGAAACAGAAATGTCAGGACACTGAGAGACAGACCAGTGCCCAAAGGGTCTCGCTCTTCCTGTGCTCCCTGTTGGTGCAGTGCCAGGTTGTGCTCAGACACAACCTGCTCCTGCTCTGTGCCTGAAAGTAGGGCACTTCAGTTGTTCAGTCACTTTGTCTGAGGGCCACGTACAGAGCCAGTTTTCTCATGACCTGCAGTTGAGCCTCTGAGAGCACAATGAGGGCATCCTTCAAAGGGGAAAGGAAGTGTGCTGACCCTTTTAGGCCCCAGTGGTACCGTGGTGGCAGGCCCTATAAAGAGTCTTTTCCCAAGGATCTCCCATGCTCCTATTGTAGGAAATAAAATGTATTCCAGCAATTTTTAATGATTTAGCACATTTGAGCTATGGAATTTTACCCCCTACCTCAAATCCTTCACATCCCTGAAGATTGAGTTTATTGAGGACTTGCAGTGATTAAAGGTACTTGCTTCTGATGGACAAGATAGAGATGGTTTTTCCATTAGGGTCATTTCCTTGAAGTATGTAGGACTCACCTTAGTGAGGACTTCATTGTGGAGGGGTGAGGAAGGCATTGGTAGCCTGGTGTGATAGGGAAAACAGATGTGGCAATTGAAGTTGAGACTCATCTTTGGAGATTAGGCACCTTAAATAAGGATAAGTTCTTGTTTTAGAGAAACACTTACAAAGGAGAACTCAAAGGACAAGTGAAGGGAAATTATAAACCTTGGTAGAAAGTCCCTGTGAAGATGGGATTTGGGGAGATTATTGAATGAAAAGGAGTGATTTTTTTGAGGTTATTTGGAGGGCTATTCTGTTGGGATTTTTCTAAAGTGAGTGAACCTATCCATGGTATTCCAACGGATTTTGAAGACAGAGTGTATGGCTCTGAATTTCTAGAGTTAAGATATAGGATCACATGTGTTTACCACTGTTTTAGTTTCCATGACTGCTCAAGTAAATACTAAGAAATAGGTCAGGTTTAAACAATGGGAATTTTATTTGTTCACAGTTTTGAGGCTAAAAGAAAGTCCAAATCAAGGCATCATCCTGGCAATGCGTTCTCCCCACAGACTGGCATTCTGGGGCTGGCTGCAAGCGATCCGTGGTCCTTAGGTTGTCACATGGCAAGGCACATGGCGGTGTTCCTGAGTCTCTCATTCTCTTCTGGGTTCTGTTGATTTCAGCTTCTGGCCACTTCCTCTGTTGCTTTTTCTTTATCTGAATTTCATTCTGCTTTTAAGGACTCCAGTAACAGAATTAAGGCCCATCCTGATTGATGTGGGCCACACCTTTTTAATCGAAGTAACTTCATTGGTTCTTAAATGGTTCACACCCACAGGAATAGATTAAATTTAAGGATATGTTTTTCTGGGGTACATAAAGCTTCAAACCACCACAACCACGTTGATTAAAGCGCAACATTCCCTGTCACTAGAAGGAAAGCCAGAGGATGAAACATGGGACTGTATAACATAACGAACCCTCTTGAGGGTGATAATGTTCTAGAATTGATTGTGGTGATGAATGCACAACCTGCGAATATATTAGAAATCGATTGTATGCTTTTAGATGGATTGTACGGTGTGTGAATTTATCTCAATAAAACTGCTCTTAAAAAAATAGGACACATTCCAACTACAACCCTCATTGTGAAAGCTCTGCTATCAGAGAGAGAAATGATAGAAGAGCTTAAGTTTTTGTTGCAGAAAATGGATGTCCTCCTCGATAGAATCTTGCCTTTGGCAAATATACTCTTTTCCCATACCTCTGAGTATGCTTCAAAAATAGCATTTTAATGGCTGCCTACTATTAAATGGCAATATACTGTATTAAATGCTATTTTTCAGGCATACTCAGAGGTATGGGGATTACTTATTACCATACCTATTCCACTGTGTAAAAATGTCATACTTTACTTGACCATTTCTCAGTTGTCATTTAAGAGTTAAGTTGTTTCTAGTTTTTCCACATTATAATATTCACAAAATAATTATATAGTAATATATTACTGTAATAAAAATGTTTACTCATAAATATTTGTTCATGTCTCTATTTCTTTAAGGTAGTGTACTAGAAGTGGAATTACAAAGTCAAAGAATATGAACTCTCATGAAAGTTTTATTACATATTGCTAAACTGCTTTCCAGAAATATCACACAAATCAAATTTCCAATAAGAGTGTCTAAATCAACTGTAATATTAAACCCGTCTGAACATTTCCAAACAGCCTTTATCAAATTGATAGGTTAAAAATGGTATCATATCACTTAACCTGCATATCTTTGATTACTAATGATGTTGGGGTTTTATTTTGTTTTTATTTTTACGCTTCTGGATTTGTATTTCTTCTGTGAATTGTCTCTATCTTCTTTCCCATTTTTGTTTTGGTTTATTAGTATTCTTCTTATTGATTTGTAGTAGTTCTTTATATAGAAGGAAGAATTACCCCTTTCCTGTTATATTTGTTGGAAATATTTTCCCCCAGTTCATTGTTTAGTGTGAATACTTTTTTCCTTTTTTTCAATTAAATCTTTAATGCCTCTGGAATTTATTGTGGTATAGGGAATGGAGAAGAATTTATCTTGATCCTCCCCCTCTCCCCCCAAATGGTCACCTTCCCTGATTGCAAAGCAATTTATTGTGGTATAGGGTATAGAGAAGAATTTATCTTGATTCCCCCACTCCACAAATGGTCAACTTCCCTCCTTGAAAAGCAATTTATTTGTATATACTCCTTTATCAAGTTTTTTTTTTTCCAGTTTACTGAATTCTTAATAATTCTTAATACTTGATTTCTTTGGGTTGTTTTGGTATATATTGTCTGCAAATAATAATAATTTTATCTTCTGATTTTTGATAGTTAATTATTTTTATTGTTTTTCATGTCTTTTACATTATCTACAAGTGTACAAAATACATGACTCATTTCATCAACAAATAAAAAGCAAGGGGAAGAAAGATATTGATGGGGGGACCCATAGATTAAAAGAAACTTAAGAGCCATCTTAACCAGTTGCAATGTGGAATCTTATTTGGATCATGTTGCATATAAAGTGTAAAATAATCACATTTATGATACATCTGGATATTTGACAATTTTAAGGCGTTATTTGTGGGTTGTAGGTATGGAATGGTATTGTGGTTTTGTTCTTTTAGAAAGGAGTCCTTAACAGATGCATACTGATATTTTTATGTATGAAATTATATCTGCGATTTGCCTCAAAATAATGTGAGAGTTGGGAAAGTGGGAATGTATAGAGATGAAACCAGCTTAACCAGGAGTTGGTAGTTGCTGAAGCTGGACCATGGGTACATGAGGCTCATCATATCATTGTTCCCAGTAATATTTCCAATTTTCCATTAATAAAATGTTTTTAAAATGCAATCATAGAACTACTTGTTTCTTATTTTAAATGAAAAATATTTGGTATTTCTCCATGAAAAATGATATTGGCTATTGACTTAAAAGCTCGTCACATTGAGGAACAATCCTTCTATTCTTAATTGTTTAAATCAGAAATGGGTGCTGAAGAATATTAAATGTCCTGAGATTTTTATATGGCTTTCTTATTGGACCTGTTGCTATGAGTGGTCTTATTGATACTAAACTCCTCTTGCATTTCTCAGAAGACCTACAGGTAGTTCTTCTATCACTTCAATATTTACTGAGCAGCTAATCAGTGCCAGCTCCATGCTGGGCACAAGGGACACAAAAGGGAACAAGTCCTTGCTCTCCTGAAGCTAGTGAGGAGATAGACCATCAACAAATAAGCCAGTCAGTTCAGGTGGTGGGAAGACTGTCCCAGGCTTTCTGGCTGGCCCCTGAGCCAGGGGACAATGAATGGGCACCTGTGTAAACCCCTGCTACCTTCTTTTCAGTGGGTGGGGCTGCACTTTTCAATGAGGCAAGTTGAGGCAGATTTTCTTCACTTTAGCTCCATCAGTTTCACATTTTACGATGGTGTTAGAATTAGTTTCTGAGGTTGCTTCGAGTGCCCTTATTTTTCTGTGTCTTATAGGTATCTCTTAAGAGGTGGTCTCCAGGGACTGTAAGGCAAACACCATTGCACTGGAATGCAATATATGTGTATGTTTGTGTGAACTATAATTAATTATCCTCTATTAATTATCCTGTTAATAATTTCACTGCTGAATCGATTTAAAAACAAAGCTAATTAGGAAACTAAAACTACTTGTAATTGCAATGAATAACAACCACTACCAGATTGATTGATCCTTCAACCTGTGCTCATTCAGTTCTCACAACTAGCTTATATGGCACTGTTAATATTCACATCTCACAGTTGGGAAACCGTAGGCCAAAGAGATGAAATAACTTCTTCAGAGACCCACTGTTACTATTGGAGGAGCTGGAATTTGAACCCAGATAGCTTCACCCCAGAGGCCTGTTTTTAAGATTGTCTCTAAAGATGATTACTGCTTCCGGATGAACTTTTCTGTGTGTTTCAGGTTTTGCTGATCTTTGCAAAGGAAGATAATCAGAGTGATGGATTCTGGTGGGCCTGTGACCGAGCCGGTTATAGATGCAATATTGCTCGGACTCCCGAGTCAGCCCTTGAATGCTTTTTAGATAAGCATCATGAAATTATTGTAATCGATCACAGACAAACTCGAAACTTTGACGCAGAAGTTGTGTGCAGGTATGTTCCGTAATTTAATATGCTTAGTAAATGTCTATTTAACAGTCCATTTTAAATGTACTTCATTTCTAGATGTGTTTGGTTCCATTCCAAATATTTCTAAAATAGCCGTTGACATTTCTAAGCAGTATATACAGATTTCTATGATGAAAGCTATAGCTCTTCCTGTGGATTTATCTCATCTTTCCTATGTTTCCATATTTGTGCTGCACTGAATTTGGAGGTGTGAGTGGGGCTCCACAGAAAACTTCCAGCATGTTCATCTCTTCCAAGTGTTGCTCACATTTCAAGAAAAACATTAAGAGTCACACAATTCTTATTACACAGATATGGTTTGGCTTTAAACCAGATATTTCAATTCTCATTATTCTGTTCCAAAATGAGCATCAAAAATGTGTGAAATATAAATTTTTTCCCCGCCTGACACAGATGGGTAGCAAAAGGAGCCAAGGCAGCCGCTCTGCAGCAGCAAGAAGTCTTCCAAGGACCCAGACCCCTTCTTGTTTATAGAAATGCTTGTGCTTAGGGAGGAAAACCATGCCTATTCATAAATAAATGCACAGTCAAAGGACTCAGCTCTGGATGAACGGATCCATTTGGCAGAAATAAAATGCTTTGAAGCTAGACAAGAAGAGGTTGCTAATTAAATGCTAAACCAGGGCAGGCTCCAATTACATATGGAGCTGAAATTTTCTTGAATATTACTAAGGGAAATGAAAGATGGGGAAATGCTTCTTGGAACCTTTGGTGCCCTGACGAGAAATTAGTGGATGAAGAGAAGTTTCTCCCCATAGGCCATGCCTTCCTATATTCTTTGATGACCTTCAAAGTTTCCCAAAGAAGATTTCTTATGAACATATTTTAAAATGTTTTGATAGTCTCAAATAAGCTAATCTTTCTGCATAGAAATAGCTGCTTATTTAAAATGTACATGTTTCATCATAAAATATTTGGATGATATTTTAAGTATTAAGAAATCTTGTTTTCTTTTCAAATGGCTTCCAGGGTAAAATCGGGTCATTTATATACTACCTCTATTTTTTCTTGGCCTTCGTTTACTTTTCTTACGTGGCTTTTTAGTAAAAATACCACATCTTTTGTATAGACATAGATTAAAGACAAGTTTCAGATTTAAAAAAAAAAATTAATACGAAGAAATCTTTTAATTCAGGCAAAGGCCCAGTTTAACAGGTGAGCTTTACATTCTTCCTTGAATTTGAAGAGATTTAGCTTTGTTTCCTAACAAATGCACCCCTGCCTTAGCTGCACAGGAGAATAGTCTAGAATCCAGGTGTACATACATGGCGGTGTGCTACTGACCATTAGTGGTTATATTAAGGGGGCCAGATTCCCGGATGCTTGACCACCAGCCCACGTTCCCTAGGGGGCTGGGGTGGGGGGTACACTCATTGCAGATGCACATTCTTCATTTCCAGCTGTGGTGCTAGGTGATATGACTTTTAAGCTAGACTGGACCTCAGCCTGACGTGCATCCGTGGATGCCCACCCCACCCCTCCCAGGTTTCCCTTGGCCCTCTCAACCAGCAGGAGATCTAGGTCCCTCTTACCAGACTGGTTCCTCTTTGGAGGGATGAGAGAAGAGGTAAGCAGAAGTCGGAAGCCAATCCCAAAAGAGGCCAAGAGAGTATGTGTTCCAGGCCAGTCATGTTCACAAGTGTGCGTCAGCCTGTGCTCCGGGGTCCACCCCTTAGAGTGTAGACTAGCAGATGGACCCTTGACTCTTTCATTGGGTGGTACAGGCTGAATGAAGGTGAGGAGAATTTAGTATTTCCATAGAGATTCGAGCATGTCCTTAGGACACCGTGCATTTTTAAAAATTCAGTGCTAATTGGTATTTCTGCTGAGTATCCAGTAGGCTACTAAGTATAAAATCAGTGTTGATTCGCCTAAGCAGGACCTGTTCTTTTGGGGTGGCTGAGTGGGAGGTGGTCCGGGCCAGCTTTGGAAGTGTATTGACCTCTGCCTCCTGCCCCACAGAGCGTTAAGGCATTCTTGCCAAAGGAGCTTGTTCAAATACCATTTACCCACAGAGGGAAACTTCACTCCCCAGGTAGATAGCAGCTGATTGTTTTCTTAAGCTTTCCTCCCACATAGAATGGGGGAATGGGGTCCCAAGGAACAGGACATGGGGAAGGTACATTTTTTGAGAAAGGCCAGGAAAATTTGGAGTCGTTTATGGAGGATGAAGCAGTATGAGCTGGATGTCCCTGGGGGAGAGGAGTACACACACACACACACACACACACACACACACACACACACACACACACACGCAGTGAAGTGGAGAGAAGCAGAAATGCCAGTAGCTAGAAAGAAAAACAAATACACGTTGTTTCACAGTTACTCAGAAATAGCCTTGAGCCTTCTGTTCTTAGAGATAATAGCTCCCTTCCGAGGGATCTCAAAATAAGCAGAAGCCAGACCAAAGGGATAGGTCAAAACAAGCATTCTTTTTGTAATAAGTCTCAAGTATGTGGCCCTTTACTAAAAGTTCATCCATTTCTTGGTGCTCTACCAGATAATCCAGAACCTGAGTTGCAACATAGCACTTCTTTGTAGACCTCAAAATTCTATATCCTTATATATTTTGATCCTGGCAAATTTTTAAGGAATGAATAACCATATACAGGTGTGTCTAAGTATAGCATATATCATTACATATAACTATATTACAACATTTTCGGTTCCAACTGATGACCCAGTTGTTTCAAGTATTTGAGCACCAACAATAGTATAATGGAAGAATTTGGACAGCTCTTTTACCTTCTTTAATAGGCTTTAACCTACATTTGTATATCCAGCTGCCAGAGAGTACTTTAATTTTTATTATAAGGTCATTTTTCCAAACTACCAACTATTTTAAAAGAAAAGAGATCCAATCCAATTAGCTCCTGAAGTATAGACTGATAAGTAGAGGATTGTAGGACTGCCAGTTTTTTGCAGAGTGGAATTTCAATCAGAAACGTGGAATTTGCCATTTTTTGAAGTGGAAAGTTGGCAGGAGCTCTGACCTGTTGGCTAATTGCCTGGGATCTAAAAAACAACAACAAAAAATTTTTTAAATTAAACAAATAGATGGTCCTAAGTCACAAGGGCATCTTTCTGTGTTGTCTTCCGCATGTTTTCAGTCTTCTCCTTTAGAGAAACATTTGATTTTGTGCCATTTTCAATGTGAAGAAGTTCCACATTCATTTAATGTAACCCAGCCCAGATCACCTTGTTTGACTTGGAGCCTTCTCGTTGCAGGTCGATCCGGGCCACAAATCCCTCCGAGCACACGGTGATCCTAGCGGTGGTTTCACAAGCGTAAGCCTCCCATCCCCAGCTGGAAGCAGTACTCTTCATTCTGAAACATTTGTCTGATGTAATCCGATCTCTGGGCTAGCAAAGCAGTGGGGATTTTTTTAGTCCTACAACACCAACCTTAGACCTGGCATCTGGGGGTTGGTTGGTTTCACACACCTCAGGAAAAAAGGTTACTAATTATATGCTAAAAGCGAGTAGAAAATCTGGGGAGGAGGAGGTCTGGAGAGGGTATTGTTCCCCATTTATCCCTTTTCTTTGAAGAAAAGAAATGGAAAAAATGCTCGTTTTCCACTTAAGAAGAAACGGATTGTAGCATGAGAACAAAGAGGTGCTAAATCCACTGCAAGAAAAGGAGTGTGCAGTTTATGTTAGGACTGTTTTGTAGCTAGAAGCAGGACAGAAAGATTTATGCAACTGTTGGCAAATAAGAGGGACTGAACTGTGGGTACAATTAAACTGTAGGGTGAAAAACTGGCTGTACTGGGTTTATTATATGAAATGACCAGCACTTACATAAAAGAGCTAACAGGAAAAAAAAGTTGTCCATACAAGCTACCATGGTTGGAATTTTTTGAAATACCAAAATTTCTCGTAGTCACTTAATGGTTGATATTAGCTTCAGAGAGAACAAGACCTTAATTAGGGCCTGGGACCTGCTGGACGTGGGTCCCAACAAGGGGTTTGACACAGCCTTTGCAACAAAGGAATGACAAGCTGGCAAATCAGATGGGAAGACGTGGGCCTCCCTGGGCAAGACTGGTGCAGAGGAGACTTGACACACTTTATCCCAAAGCTGTAGTGGTACCTTAGTTTCAAAGTCTTAACCTCACCAAAGGCTCCCACTTTTCCTTACACTCTTTGAGTCTCTTCTTGGGAACTGTCTATTTTCGCTTTATTTGCTACCTATCACTGGCTGTGGTCTGAGGAAAGGGAAGACACTGTCCCCATTGATTCCTTGCCACCTGTCTGTCCTGGTGGAAGATGCAATCCCTAGGGGAGAGAGTGAGGGGCGCCCAAATGTGCAATCAGTCTTCTTTGGCCCTCTCGCTTACATTTTATCCTCTGGGGACTCTGAGATCTGAGAAGGGTCTTCAGCCGTGGATACCAGAAGTGTACCAAGCCATGCAACATTTTCCCTAAATCTTTGCTTGTCCCACAGACCACGGAATGAGGCATGCATTTTTTTCCCTAGTCATATAGCAAAACTGTTTACTAGTCCTTGACAAGTAATGGTTACTAAGGCTTATTTTTTATTATTTTTCAACTATTTTTTTCTATTTTTTATTATAAAATATTTCATATGCATAAAGACTAATAATAAAATGAGTACCTGTGTCTGTGTCACCCAGTTTATGAGATAGAACATTATGAATACTTTTGGAACCCACGTTGTGCCTTTCCTGTATAATGTTCAGAGAAGGGTAGAACCTTGAATTCCTGAGGGGGCGGGGAATGGAGTAGAAAAAGGACAGCTTTTCCCCGTAAGGCAGAAATCAGGTATAGGTAATGCCACAAATAAGCACTAATATTTCTCATCCTATTTTCTGTCTGTTCCTCCAGCCAATTTTGTTCCATTTTTCTTCCCTGTTTTCCAGTGTCTGTAACCCATGTTACTTGCTGGCTGTCTTGGAGACATGGTTTCTCTCTGGTAACGGAGGCAGCCCAGCTATGGCATGTCTTCATCCTGTGCTTACCCGTGCCCCCACGTTGCACCTAGACTCTGGGTTCCAAGGTCAACCTTAAGGAGAAGTTCTGAGAGACCCTGTATAGCTAACATTCCTGTGAAATGAGTGGCAGTAACGTTTTTGTTTCTCTTCCACTCTTCTAAATTTTCATTCCTGGTGGTGCTGCTTCTTCGTTTGGCTGTGGTGTCAAGCAGCCTGTAATGCAAGTTGACTTCCTCACGCTGAGAGTTGGGCCTAGCTAGGCCTTGGGTTGGGAGTCATGCTTCCAGAAGGTTTGGAGACAGCACTGGGGACTCTGGAATGAGCAGTGCACCGAGCTTGTCCCTTCCCAGGACCATTCCCCATATGTTGTCATCAGACTGCTCCAGCTCCAAAGGGCAGCCCGGAGTTAGAGGGGATCACTCCTGTGTACCTGTGGGGACACTTTTAGACACATTGCTGGGGTTTTCCTCCATGTTTTGGTTCTTCTTGCATTTGGAAGGCCAGGGTGGGACCCTTGGTCTGGGGCAGCACCACCGCCTTGAAGGAAGGTGTGTGCCTGTTGGCACATGCTGGTCAGGAAGCCACTCTCAGGGCTAAAGCCGTGCCTTAGTGCTCTCTCTCCATATTTCAGTGTGAGAAATCTTGGTTTGTATCTGCCAACTGACCACATTTTCTGCTTTGCTACAGATCGAGTGACCATGAAGAGGCCTCAGTCCTCCCTCTTCTTCATGCAGGCTTCAACAGGGTACGTAGAAGATGGGCCAGAACCTTCCCAGGTGCAGTCTCCTTACCCCTGACTCGCCAGTAATGGCAAAACAGAATGGCCACATATGAATGTTAAGGGAAGTAAACCCACGGACTTCAAGGGAGAGGAAATAGCTGTTCTCCTGGGATAGTAACGGGCAAATGATAATCAAGCATTGTTCCCTTTTCTCTTATAACTTCATATGTCTTAGCTACAGATAAATAATGATATAAAAACACATAATATCAGAACAAAATCCTGTAGTTCCAAAGTAATCTCATTTATATCAGCCCAGTCAATTAGATTCAGTATACTAAGTCCACCACATTGGCATTGGGGTGCCCGTGTTCACGGTGCCAGGTGTAGCTCCTTCCATGGGAGCGGGCACATGACTGCTAAAGGTTTGCCCAGTTAAGGTCAAGTCTCTGTGTGTGTAGAAGTGGAAAGAGGATGATGGAGTAGATTTAAAAGAGGAAGAAGAAGAAAGGGATGGGAAAAAAGAGACAAAACATGAGTGTTTAAAAGAAGGGTAGTTCACAGTATTTAAACAAGTTCTTATGGAGTAAAGATGGAGGACCTCACTTCATGTGTTTGAGATTTTTTGTAACAGACATGTTATTAAAAAAAAAGATTTCCTTTTGGAAAAAAACTATAGAGATCCATAATTGATTTATACAACTTTTGCAGGTCATTTAAACTCAATTAAATGACCTGTAGTATCCTCTGAACATCTAGTTTAAACCATAAACATCAGCAAAGAAAAATTCTTTGAGTGAAACTGCATGAATAACAGTAATATTCAACTTGAGGATTAAGATTGATTACTCCAGGTAGACTTATCAAATAACTAGGCTTACTGAGCATCTCAGGGTCTTTTGATAAGAGTAATCTGAATCTCAGGTAGA